>NC_135718.1:95013962-96213962 GCF_964656455.1 Halichoerus grypus | reverse complement strand
CCCACAGTAGACTCTCCACTCTGTAGGATAATCTCCATCCCACAGGAGGCTGCCACGGGGCTGCTTTCTACCCACCTCTCTGTTCCAGTGAGGCATGAAATTTTGCACTTTGTCCTTCTTTGGGCAGAGCTGCAGATCATAAAACCACTTAGCTGCAGTGTGGAATTGACTTCTCCACTATAGGATGACTTGCCACCTATGTCATGTGTTGTCTGGTCCCCTGGGTTCGGTGGTGTTCCGTGGGAATAGGGATGTCGGGAGCTGACACCATGCTAACCTTGCTTTTGCTCTCTGTGTAAATAAAAACTTTCTGAATACATTTAGGCTTGCTGTCTCCTTACGAGCCAAATCTATGGACATGGGGCGGGGCAAGCCAAGCACTGGGTGTTACATGCAACTAATGAATCATCGAACACTACATCAAAAACTAATGATGTACTATACAGTGGCTAACTGAACATAATAAAAAAAAATATATATATATACCCAGGCTTTGTTTTAATCAAGTATGGTAAGACATGCAGAGCAGAAATGATGGCCATGAAGGAAGACATTTTTACTCACAGTCCTCTGCAGCAGAAGGACCTCTGCGCCACAGAGGGCCACACATGGAAGCACCAGGGTCAGTCAGGAGGCACAGAGGGTGGGGCGAAGCATGGGGAAGAGCCTCATTGTCATGTTCAGGGGGAAGGCAAGGTAAAATGAGATTAGCAGAATTAGGATTGCCTAGTTTGAATAATTTCAGGAGACTCTGAGGAATAGGGGCTGTCCTGAGTTGTCTGGTACCTGGCCATGGGGGGTAGTGGCCCAGGAGTGGAAAAGCTCTGTGACAGCCAGATAGAGGAGGTGGTTTGGGGTATGGATTTTGGATTGGTTGGTTTGCATATGAAAGATACTTGCAGGCCAGACCATTACTAGCTCTAGAAATTCACTAGCTCTGAGGGTGGCAGTGTTTCTAGGGTAGAAGGGCCCCAAGACATCAAAGTGTCAGAAAATACAGGGAATAAAAATATGGTTAACATGCCATACTAGTAGCTGACACTGTGCTATTGCTTAAGGACTGCTTGACTGCTCAACAATATAAAAAAAAATTAACAAGCATTTACTTGGCATCTCTGTGTGTGGGAATATAGAAGTGGGTGAGATCTAGTCCTAATCTCAAGGAATTTACAGACCAAAATTAATGAAATAGAAATGAACACCGACACAGAAAAAAAAATTAGAAGGGGATAATCATAAATATAAGAAGATGACAGTGATTTTTAAAATTTTTAAGAAAAATGTATGCATAAAAAAATGTTTTAGAGGTAGGAAAAGATATAAAAAGCTTAAGTTACCTTTGAATTATATAAACCCAGAACGCTTTTTTCAACTAAAACTATATTACCTGTAAGTTAAAAGGTCTGTTATCAACTCTAAAGAAATATTTGCTGAATTACTGAAGCTGAACACTGCCTTTCTCCAGATATGTGTATGTGTGCCCCGTCTTCCTGTGTACTGTTATTCCTTTATACTTCCAAAGAAGTTTAGAACTGAAACAAATACTAGTACAGGAAGGCCATTGCTCTGGGGCCAGTGACTTCCTTCAGAAGGGTGTCCCCTAAGAGCCCAGCTAGGTAGCGTGCACATGATTGTCAGTGGTCAGGAAGCAGGTTGGGGAAAGGGGGCCAAAGTCTGAGTTCAGTAACATGGGTTTGAATTTATTTGCCTTTCATACCCCATCTCTCCTTACTGTACCTGATATTCTCATATCAGGAGATTCCCAGAATTTCCAGAAAATAAATCTGTGATTTCGTTGAAAGGCTGCATAGGGCCCAGTTGCTCTAGATCCATTCTTTCAATAAATCCATCTTTTCAGCCCTACTCCTCAACTAAGTCTTTCATAGGACGGAGTTCTGTGGGGCAAACTGGCTCATTTCCCACTGGTGTCCTCTATTGGAAGCTAGGTTATAGTTCTATCTTCTCTGATAAGAGTGGACACTTACTTCTCTTCCATCACTCCCCTTATTCCAAAACCAAAAAAATTATTTGCATATCTCACCCATTTTTTCCTTCTCTCCTGCCTGTTTTCCTTGTCCTGTTTTTAAACATTCCTTTATTGCCACTTTTGTGGGTTTGAGGAAGAATAGAAGATAAGTTCTACTGGCCAGTCTTCCATGTATAATAAGAAACTCCCAGTTCAACTGGGTGGAGTATGCCTTCTGATATTTTGGTCACCCACGCATTTCACAGTGCCTGACTAGAGAAGGTGCTCAATGAGAACTATCACTAAACAGGCAGCTGTGGAGGACAAATGTATACTTTGACTGCAAAGTTAGATAGACTGGTTTGGTTTCACAAATATTTTCTGAGCACATATTCCATGCCAGGACCATGGACACCAGACATGAGGGCAAACAAAACATGACTCTTGCCTCCTGCGATCCATATTGTGGTGAAACCCCCTTGGAAAGTTTCAAAATTTCAAAGTCTGCAAAATTAGTGTGAACAAGAGTATGCATCACTCAGGCTTGTTCCTAGTGTTGGTTTCTAGCATCTGGGAGGAAGAGAAAGCTGCAGAAACCTGATTACAGTCAGATAATTTCAAAGTTAATGGACAATACCCAATGGGATTGAATTATCCTTTATAAATGCCATCTTTCTTCTTTGAATCCCTGCAACTGGAAAATCAAGGGCGGCCAAAGACCTCAATGACAGAAGCAGATGATTAGTTGTCTTTGTATCTTAGCTTGTTTTAAGAGGGGAAAAAAAATGGTGCTTTATTTTGGTGTTTCAACCTAAATGGGAAAAAATGCCACTTAAAAAGGAAATTTTCACCCAAAGGGGAAAAAAAATACCCGAGTTTGGTGCCAGATACAAAGAACCTCTGGGAAACAGATGAGATTTGAGGACAATTACAAGGAACGTATTATTCTGGGCTGATGACCAGAAGAACAGGTTAAGCTAACTTAAGTAAAGTGGGAATTTACTGGCTCAGTAGCTGAAAAGTTTTAGGAACCACTGGCTCCAGGTACTTAAAAGTTGTTGTCAGAGGCAAATGGCTCCGCTCTCTTCTGCACTAGCTTCCCTTTCAGACATTTTTCACTTTCAGGTTTACATCTGCCGGCTTAGCAACATGCAGGAACAGAGAGTCTTTTCTAGCAAAAGCACCAGCCATGAGTCTCTCATTTCCTGAGCCTGAGTACGTTTGCCCCCTCACCCTTGATCCGGGGATTAGGTTGTTCCAGTCATACCACATGGACCAAGAGCGTGGCAAGGTAGTTACCCAGAGGAAATCCAAATCAATGGTGCCAAGAAAAGGAGGGATGGCTTTTGAGCCATCAAATACGATAGCTACTAGTTGGTGTAAGATAACACTGGCCTTGGAGTTTTAGCTGCATCACCATTTTCAAAAACTCTTAAGTTCTTAAACAAGCCAGATCACCTAGCACTGGGGGCTGGTTCTGAGTTCAGCTATTTTTGGATTATTTACTGATCTTCCACCTCATTTGCCCCCATCAACCATTAACATCCCTCTCTTGCTAAAAGGCCACCTGACCAGAAAGGTTAAGAGAAATATTCAGTAACCTCTAGAGAAAGGGTAGAATACTTATTTTTAGCTTTCTGGTATTTGATCATAAATGCTTTCCACATGGAATGACTTCAGTGAGATTTGTACATCTGAAGGTTGCCAAAAAGAGAAGGGGAAAAAGTCAAATATTAAAGGAAACCTTGCTCTCATCCAAAAGAGGAAGATTCCTTAAGTTTCTAAAGAAAATGTTAGTTCTATTTTTAACTCCCTTTTTAGGTTTTCTAAGGCTTAGGCTAAGAGGAAAAATAGGTCTGGTAGCAAAAAGCTTTAAAAACCAAAGGTTTTATACCCAGGGCTTGTTAACCCTATATTAACAAGTCCTTGATAAAGGGGAGAACATGAGAAGACAGGTTTTCCATGTGCAATCCAGTCCTCTCTAACCTCAGTATCATCCAGATATGGGTCCTGGAAAATTTCTCAAAGGGAATTTGTTCTGAGAGAGAAAGATCACTAAAAGCACATGATCTCATGAAGACAGATGTGCAGGCCATGAAAATCGTCCTTTTAAAAAAGAGCTACTAAATTAGTTTGTCACCTTAAGATAGCCATCTATGAGTGAGAGTGGTCAAGAGGCCAATGATTCTTTGCATCAAATTTTTGTTAGGCTTCCTTGCAAACATTTTAAATCATCAGCACAACTCCTTTGAATGCCTCTTCTAAGTCGACTCTTGGAATGGCACATCCATCACCAAACTCTGCTCCAAATTCACTTGAAGTTGGCAGTTTTAGGTTTCAACTTACAGTGACTTCACATGCAAAGCCATCCCAAGATTATACTGCTCATGGGGCAGCCCACTTGGAGGACCCCACAGGGGGGATCCATAGCTGCTGTGATGTGTGGGATAGATGGTTCCATTTGATTCAGGTGTGATGCTGCTCCGACTGAATCTCTTCTAGGACCCTCTCCATTTGCTTCCGCATCTCTCTCCTCATCTTTGATGAGTCCTTTGCTGACCGTCCCAGCCCTTCTTGATGGCTCCCCTCCACTCTGAACCCCGAGGCACAAACAATTCAGTGTTTAACAATATACCATTGTACATTCCTCCCTAATTATTTCAAATGTGAAATTTTGCTCTCACAGGAATTTTTGTATGGCTGTGATAAATACTTTCTGGTTTGATACCTTACTGAGCCATCTCTGAGCAGACAATCTGATGCTCCATCCATAGGCATTCTCACTACATGTTTAGGTTTGGATGATTATTAAAGTTTAAATTCCCAGTACTAGTATGAGGTGGGAATGATTTGCTTACATCACAATAATTAGACCAAAAATCACATTAAAGTGATCTTAGGGCTTAATTTAGTGTCTATTTAGTTTGAGTGTGAGTGTACAGTTTTTGTTTAAAGCAAGAACATTTTGTCCCTCATCTGTGCTGCACTTAATGGCCAATTGATTTTTATTTACGTCCTGGTAATTCTTTGCACATTAGGTACTTTCACATGGGAATTCAGCACTCTGCAATAAACACTGGGGACAATTTTGCTCAGCGAGGAACTCCAATACCACAAAAGAAAGGCCGTAGTTTTAAAAACTGTCATTTTTGTTCACATGGTAAAATTTGACCTTGTGTAAATCATTCCCCAGATCTCCAGCTAAAGAGAGAAGGTCATGCTCTAAGTGCATCCCACAGCACAGGCTAGAGACAAAGTTAAAAGTCCAACCCCATAACTTTCCTCTTCTGACTCTCCCTGGTTCCAACAAACCCTCTTGAATCAAAACTGCTCTCCTTTCTCAATAGAGTCATTGGGCACAGGGAAAAAAAATGGGGTTGGCACGGAAAAATAATTTCGTACATAATTTCTGAAGAAGAAATTGAAAAAATAAACAACTCCCCTAAAATATTTCATTGTAACTTAATGTGGCAAAGGGGAGTTAGGACAAAAATCTTATATTTACACAGAAAGCACAGCCGTTTCCCTGGAAACGGGCGGAGCAGTTATGCAAATGATAGGAGTCAGTAGAAATCTGACCCAAAGAATAAATGAAAGAGACAAAAACTGCTCACAAGGATGGATACACATATGTTCTGTGGTGATCAGTGATCAGAACAAGTTTGAAAACTGTATAATGTGATACTCGTGGCTACTGTGGAAGGTGGATGGGCCAAGATCTGACCCAGGTTCTGGGCACAGTCGGTACTTTGTTCCTGTGTCTGCTCCCTCCGTCCGTCCGTCCGTGCAGGGGGGAGGAGGAAGGGAAGGCGAAAAGGAGAGGGTCCAGTGCTTCTGGTACAGCGATGGGTTCCCAGGGACGTTTACACAAGCACAGTTCCTTCGTTAGCCCTGCAGCCACGGTTCTGTTCATTTTGTTCTGTTTCTTTGCACAACACCGGACTTCCTCAGCACAGGTCGGCATGTTTTTCTTCTCCCTCACTGACTGCTCCTGTCACCTAAATAACCAGGGCACTTTCTTACCGAATAAAGCACCAGTGTCCTGAGGCGAACAAACTGATACTTGCAATCAAGTCTCAAAACCAAAAAAAAAAAAGAAAAAAAAGCCATTTGATTACTATTCATGTCACCTTACCTTGAGAAATCTCTTACTGGACTGATTTCTCTATAAAGAAAGAGACATTTTCCAAGCTGAATGCAGAATGAAATAAGGAAGGATAAATAATTCAAATTATTTTAGGAAATCAGACTATGATATATATAATATCTAGCTATATGTTATATAATATGTATATTATATACATCATCATAATATACATGATATATATTATAATGATACGTACAGATATAGACACATTATTAAATTAACCTAGATTCAAATGTCAGCTCTCCTGCTTACTAGTGGTATTACTGGGGCAAGTTATTTACCTGCTCTTTTACTTATCTTTGTAGGACACTGATACATAAAAATAATACATCTAAAAAGTTAATATTTACTGAGTGCCAAGTACATTGTAAGCACTCAATAAATGTTAGTAGTTGCTGATAGTTGTTTTGACCCAAACGGATTCATATTCATATATACATCAGAACCAGAACTATCATTTAACATACAGTGTTCTCTGAAACAGGAGAAATAGGCATAAAATCCAGGTCTCTTTCCTACCAGTCTATAGTCTTTCCACTATTCCACACAGGCTTTGAAGAATATTTACATCTGAATATGGGAATGTCCAATGTTCTAAAAACTCACTTTAAATGAAATAATAAAATTTAAATTGAGAGTGTTTTGGACTCTGGAGAAATTTGGAAATTGTGTTCAATTTCCTGATTCTCCATCTTGAAACCCATCTAAGCTAGTAATAGACAGCGGAGCAGAGTTGCCATCTTTCCAGTGCTCCCCACTGAGATAAAATCATCATACAGTGCTGGGTGCCAACAGAGCAAATAATTAGACTGAGTGCTCTTTCCACTGCCAATGAATCGAGAAGTGAAATTTGTTGTGAATGTACTTGAATGCCCAGGACATCCGCTGTCCTATGAGAAGTCGTTAACATTTGCTGAGTGTCTTCTATGTACCAGGCACTGAGTACTATGTAGGATACAAACTGAAATGAAAGATTATTCTTGTTCTCCGGATGCTTTCAGCCTCTAGTAAGAATCACATCACATGCCCATTGAGGATAAAATGTCAGGTAAAATAAATTCCGTGAAGAAGAATGTGGTGTTAGGAAAATCCACTGGTACGAATGATCAATGCAGGCTGGCCTGAGGATGGCAGGGGATGGGAGACAGTAAGGATGAGACAGCTCTCTATCCTAGAATTCTGGGGGTGAGAATTTAGAGCCATTTTACATCTGTTCTGAGAGAGAGAGATGAAGTGGAAAAACCAGATGGTGTTATCAGGATAAAAAGAGCACAAAACAGTAGATGAAAGACGCACCTTGAACACGTGTAGTAATTCATTATTTCACAAAACACATCCACACTAGCAATTCAGTCATCAAGATTTATTCACACTTGGGGATAATGAAGACTTTAGTGTCATCCTAACTAAACGTCTAACTCTAGGGTTAATTTGGATCTCCTCTCAAAAGAAAGCAATGTTAATGGGTTAATTCAAAGAAGTGAAGCTTTTCTTTAATAGGTTTTTCTTTAGCAACCTATCATTTCTAGGATTTTAGAAAATAATGCACCAAGGAATGAAATTAAGTTTTTCAGGTTTGTTGACTTGAAGACAAGACGACATTTGTGAGAAATAATTTCCAGAGTAGATTACTATAATATGAAAATTTAATATATCTGCGTCAGTGAAATCTCCCAAGATAAATTTGCAAAACTGCCTGTGACTTTCATTATTTTATTCTTTCAGTAATTGTCCACATGGCACAACCCACTGAGTTGTTGACATTATAATAACACAGAAATTAGTTAAGAAAGTAAAAATGTGATTTATTTAAGGAAGAAAACCAGTATCAATAGGTAATAATCTTAAATTCAAAGGATAAGATATGAAAAGAGCTATTAACAAAACTTCATGTCCCCAGAAGATTTCACTCTGATATGTATAGTTATTTGTTGTGAGGAATAAAAGATAGGACACATTAAAGAGTATGGAAGGCTATAAGGCATCTTGAGAATGTGGAGAATGATTATTATTTGATGAAACTAACAGGACTTAAACTAATAGCTTTTTAAGCACCTGCTTGAAAAGCCTTGGGCCAGATGCTACAGAGCATCCAATATAGGTAATTCCTTGGTCTTGCAACAGATTAGCTACCTAGTAGGGAAGAGAATTCCAAATATGGGCCTAAACCAAGCTGCTGGAAGGGGTAATAAAAAGCATAATAATAAAATAATAACTACAGTAATGTTTCCATTTATTTTTCATTTTCTATGTGTCACATGCAGAAATAATGAGTTTCCCAGTAACACCGACATCCAAAAAAAAAAAAAAAAATGCCTAAATACCCCTTCTTTTTTTCTTGTTCATCTCTCGTACATTATTATGTCTAGTTATCTAACTCTTTTTGAACTATTTACATTTTAAACACAGGACCAGTAACAAGTTCTACCTTTTAGTTACTTAGGCCATATAAATTCTTACTATCTCTTTCATTTAAAAGCTGCCTTTTAAGGGATGTCCTTTTACTGAATCTTTTCAAACTCTGTTGAAACTCAACCTTGAGGTTGGATTAATGGCACGAAATGGTCTAAACTCTGAGGAGCTCATATTCATTTGGTTTTGAATATGGGTAGGACAGTTTTCTCTTTCTGTCTAATTTCCTCCCCTTTTTTATATTAAACACCTTAATCAAAACTGCATGTGGTCTCCCTCATCAAAGGAGCACACTGGAGCAGTGACTTCAGGAGATTAGACTATTGGTGGCCCTCTGGCTCCTTTCATGGGTCTCAACTGCAGTGGTGAACTTGTCTTCCTAAAGATTGATTTTGTGTTGCTTCTTAAAAAGGTATTACTTTCTTTGTGGCTAAATCTTATCTGTATTGGTAACTTTCAGGGCCTTCACATATCCCAGTGTTCTCATCTTTGAATTTCTTTTTTGGCTTGAATTTTCACTTTTTAATACAATTTGGCATCATCTGTAAATCTGAAGAGTCTAGATGCCTATAAAGATAACATTTAAATGCTAAGATAAAATTCAGCACCAGCTGGGAGTCCCCAGACTTCCACAACATAGTTTGTTCACGACCACATGATGTTTTCTTCCTTTTCTATTGTCCCTTAACCATGCCAAAATAGTCCCAACATTGCCATGCATAGTCCTTTTTTTTTTTTTTGGTAGAAATGTAGTGATGATTTTTGGAAACTCTAAATAAAGTATATCAATTGCTCCTTTCGTGACATCTAAAAAAGAAGTTACAGTATCAGGGAGGCTCAATATTTCCTCATAGAATGTTTGCCCATTCAGTCTGCACTTAACCAGGAATGCTGTCAGATTCCCAGGGAGGGATAGGAGAACTAGAGGTGCTATCTCTAGGGTGCTCCTTAAGAATAGAAATCCAGTATTCTGTAGGCACACGGGTATTTGTCCAGTAAATTATGCATTTTGGCCCACTGTTAATGATTTAGTCTTGAGGTCTGTTCAGAATCTTAAGTAGAGAAATCCATCTCCAGAGATTTATTTACAGCTCTTGGTCATACAGCAATAAAATGGGTCAGTTGTGTTAGAAAGAGGCTTTCCTCTAAGGAGGACATCATAGGGAGAAGCTATGGTATTCTGAGAAAAAGATAAGGCAATAGAACTATTCCAGACAACCAACATGGTTGGCAGTCAGAGAGAAGTCTTACTTGTAGACTTTGACAGACACACTTTTGTATTTGGACAGTTTCCCCACCCTGGGATGGAGTTATTTGGAGGATAAAATCAACTCCAATCACAATTATATTTACTTAAAATATAAAATAGCAAAATCGGATGTTCAGAAAGTCCAACAGGGAAGCAGAACCACTATCTTCACGTTACCTGGAAAGAAAAGCAGTTCCTGGTCCTACTCGACATGTCTATTCAAAAAGCTAAAGCCTAAATCAAAGCGTTTAGATATTCCTCAATTTGTAATGTTTCTTCTAGCATTCTGGTGAAAATAAGTTAAGTAAAAGCTCACCTTTCATCTTGGTCATATTAAATTGATCCAACATATTATAAAATAAATCATTTCTCTACAAATACAGCGAGAGCCCAAAAAATGTCTAACCTTATCATTCCCCAGTAGTACTGAGTTATTAGAAAGATAATTATCTAGAATATATGTCAGAGTCCAAACTGCTGAGATTAGAATTCTTTACTATTTCTAATCACTTACTGGTGCTATTTTATAATAAGGAAAGAGTGACAACCAAGAGGGGGTGAAGAATCTTTTACCGCAAAGATAATTTAAATACTTAGTTGATTATGTGACAGCTCAGCTTCTCCTCTTGTTCCGCAGCTTGGTTGACTATGTAGTTACTATGTGCCAGTTACTTTGTCACTTTGTCAGAGAGGTGTGGCAAGAAGATGACAAAGAAAGGATGGGCTTTTTTCAAATGTTCATGTTCAGATTTGCAGATCTAGTTAGCATTTCTTGTTTTCTCCAAGAATTTTTTTTTTCAGAACTAAACTTTAAGAACTGCCAATATTTTTAGAGTACTTTTTTCTTCTTTATTTACCACTCATAAATTTCCCCTCTGCATTCTTGAATTTTCTCTGGGATATCATTAAAAAATATTATTAGCATAATTTCTGCCAACATATTTTAGAATTATTTTCAAAATCAATCTCTTTCTGATTTTCTGTACACCCCAACAGTAGTAAGCTGTCAGTTTCGGAAAGGAGCATCTTAGACCCTTAGAAGCATCTTATAATTATTTAGATAGCTTTACAGGATCCACAGAAAAACATTCCAGATTACTCATTCTTACTGTCTTTAAATTGACTCCAGATATAAGCAGGGTTGGGTTAAGTCATATAAGGCATCTTGAAAGCTGTTCTCAAAAAAATTTAGATGCAAAATATGTACTTATTAAAACTCACATTAACCTAGTCCATATGATCAAGCTTGCTCTTTTTTCTTCTCACCTCTGCAGCTATCCACATGACAAGTTTAAACCTACATAGATTGTGCCTCCATGACACTAATAAACATGCATATGACCCTTAGAGGAATAAACGAAAAGAGGCAGGACATATTTAAATTATTACACTGAAAGGCAACTTGTTTTTTTTTTAAGATTTTTTTTTTTTTAAGATTTTATTTTATTTATTTATTTGACAGAGAGAGACACAGCGAGAGAGGGAACACAAGCAGGGGGAGTGGGAGAGGGAGAATCAGGCTTCCCGCCGAGCAGGGAGCCCGATGTGGGGCTCGATCCCAGGACCCTGGGATCATGACCTGAGCTGAAGGCAGACGCTTAACGACTGAGCCACCCAGGCGCCCCTAAGATTTTTTTATTTAGTCATTTATTTTAGAGAGAGAGAGCATGGGCGAGCAGGGCAGGGGAGTGGGGAAAAGGAGGGAGAGAGAGAGAGAATCTGAAACAGACTCCATGCTGAGGGCAGAGCCCAACACGGGGCTCAATCTCATGACCCTGCGATCATGACCTGAGCCAAAACCAAGAGTCAGATGCTTAACTGATTGAGCCACCCAGGTACCCCAAAGGCAACTTGATTTTTAAGCACACATATACTGCCCAGTTTTCATATACATGACTGAAAACAGCAAGGCATCACAGAGAACTGTGTATATTGTTAGATAATCAAAATAATAATAAAACATAAGTGGTTCCATATCCAGTGACATAAAATATCACAGTTTCTATTTCTATGCAATTGGAGTAACTCAACATATCACTTCCTTTGATATCAAGCATGTTGAGAGGAAGAGTAGGACAGAGAGAGGAAAAAAAAATGGTCAGAATGAATTCCAGGAAATTAAAATGCTTTTCTGAGCCTTAAGGCTTGACACCAACAGAATATTATTCAGCGTTGGAAAAGAAGGAAATCTTGACTTTCATGACAATATGCATGGACCTGGAGAACATTATGCTAAGTGAAATAAACCAGACACAAAAGAACAAATACATGATGCCATGAATATGAGGAATCTAAACTGGCCAAACTCCTAGAAGCAGAGTGTAGAACAGTCCTTGTCAAGGACTGGGGAAAGGGAGAAATGGAGAGGTACTAGTTGAAGGGTACAAAGTTTCAGTTACGCAAGATGAGTAAGTCCTAGAGACCATAGTGCCTAAACTTAATAATATTTTATTGTATACTTTAAAATTTGCTAAGAGGGTAGCTCTTATGTTAAATGTTCTCATCACCCCCAAATAAATAAATAAATAAATAAATAAATAAATAAATAAGGTGGGAGGAAACTTTAGGATATGATGGATATGTTTATGGCATAGATTCACCAGTTTATACTTATCTCCAAAGTCATCAAGTTGTATACATTAAATATGTATAGCTTTCTGATGTTAATAACACCTATACATAAAGTAGCTTAAAACTAAAAAAAGACCTGAGGCCAGCCAAACCCACACAACATAAGGACTATTAGACAACTCTTCTGACCACAAATTTTGGTCTTGCCAGTTGGTGGTAAGTCATTTATATGAGAGCACGTTAACTGTGACCAATTCAGATGACGAATGGAATTAAGTTGCAAAAGGATAGCAAAGAGATTCAAGCCCTTAACTATCAACATGCTTGTGATGGAGAACCTTCTCAAGCTAATAAAAGTCAAAAGATAGAAATATACAAAATGCAGGAATAGCTGACCAGAACTCCCTCTTAATTTCTACCATTTTCTCCTCTATTTACAGTGCTTGGTGATTTAGAATAGGCACCAGCATTTTTGGCACCTGAGAATTTGTTCAGTAAGTTCAATCTTCAAATATGTTAAATAACCTGCTTTAATAGGAGTATTTTTATTTGATAGCTACCAAAAGGCAGTCCTGCAAGACTTTTCTGATCTCAGTGGGCTGCTTCACAGGCATGGTCTAATTCAAGTTTAATGAAAACCTATACCATTTACAAAAACTTGAGAAGAGAATTCTGGTTTATTTCCTGCTACAGAAAATAACATTGCAAACTCAGTAATTTCACAGTCAACTGATTGAAGGAAATGCAACTCATCCAATAGGTAAAGGCTTATTTCACCCTGATCTAGAATAACTGAAATGCTGAATGTCCAGAATATGAGAACATCCAAATGCCATAAAGAATCATGGAGTATCATGATAAGAAATACATTTCTTTTTCAGCTAGGTTAATCTGCAGGGAGTAGGGTGGTGGTGGTGGATATTTCTAGAGATATTACCTGAGGTTTGGCCAAGCGTTGGTTTTATGCTTATCTATCATAAACACAGTGATGGCTTCACCCCACAATCTTCCATAGTGCATAGACCATCATCCATTTTGAATAAAGCAGATTAATAGAGAGTATAGACTTCATGTGCTGATTGATTCTCAGAGAAAACCACTGGAGTCTCTATCCCCTGAGTGTTAGATTTCCAGACAGAATAGTGTGATTCCCAGTCACTTAAATGAGGACTTTATGGTTCACCTTGAGCCCATCTCCCTTGCTGCTCCAAGTGAACTGAGGCAACAGTCCTGCAGGCCAGGACTTGAAGGGCAAGCATATATGAGCCACATATTCTGTTCACCCCTAAGTGCTTCTGTTCCACATAGGTCCATCTTTGGTCCTCTGATTTTCTCCTTCCACACAAAACTCCAAAAGAGATCTCATCTACTCTGCTTCTCACTAACAATCCACCCAGACTAGATCTCACCTACTTGTTGTATTACTAAATACCCATGAATTCCAGATACATATATTCAACAGCTGGACATTTCACATGGTTGTTCTGTGAGGATCTGAAACTCAAGATGTTCAAAACTTGCCAGCAGTTCTCCGTCATCTCCATGAAAATCGAGAGGGAAAGAGAATTCCTGTGTTTACCAGGTCATTTGTAAAAGGTATCATTGTGCATTCACTGTCAGGTCCTAAGTATGGGTGTCTTTATTGCCAGTGCCTTCTTTATTAACCTACCTGGCCTCTCACTAACCTCACCCCACGCCCCACCCCCCACCGGCCCCATCCTGAATCCTGCTACTGAAATAATGAAGTCCCTTCTAAGTCCTTAAAGTTTCTTATGCATCTGATTTTTTCTTCAATTCCACTGGCCCTGTCGTAAGCTTTGCTCCAGATTTTAGCCTCAGCTCCCATCCTTGTCTCCCTTCTCTACAAACTGATATTTTTACTCCCTACATTTTCCCCAGAGAAACTGCCATTAAAAAAAATTGGTGATCCCATTTCCCTGCTTAAAAATCACCAATTGCCCCTCACTCTTTACAGGATAAAAGTCTGATTCCTCAAGATTCTTACTACTGCTTTCAGTTCTAACTTCCCCTCTAAACTCCACATGCCTCATCCTGTGTCAAGGTCACTGCAATTTGTGAAGTTCTCTGAGTTTACAGGACCCTTTCACACCTTGAATTTTTGAACAACTGCTCCCCTTTTGTCTGGCTAACTCTGATTCATCCTTTACAATGAATCTCAGATATCACCTTCTCCAAGAAATGCCTCTGACCCCAAGAGCATGGGTTAGATTTCACACACTCCTCAGCACTCTGGGTGTATCCTATCATGAAAATTATTTCACCTTAATTGTCTCCTCACTAGAGAGTGGTCTCCTCAAGGGCAGAGACAATGTCTTACTTACATCTCTGTATCTCCAGGCCTGGCAAAATGTTCACAACACAGGAGACTCCTGAGGCATGTGTAATATATTATTAAAAAATAGAAATCTACAGAACCTGAGATATAGCCAGCTCTAGATACCCACTTCAAAACACCATGGAATTAATTCCCAGGTTCTTGTTCATGTGATTTACGTTATAAATAAAGATAACACCATTAGATTCCAGAGAAAAATTTCTTTTTACACAATTTAAAGGCCAAAAACATTGAGACAAGGTTTTTAAAAATCCAAATAATTTATGTGTGTTGATGAAGCCACACAATAGTGTAACTTCTTTCACAATCCATATAAATACAAATATTTCCTCTAAAATTACAATTATTAGTTACCCACTTAACAAATATTTAATGAACACTGTTTTTGGTGCAGGGGTTACAAAACTGAGCATCTGGAACCTTCTTGTGGTTTACAGTATTGTCTTGAAGATAGACATTAATCAAATACTACCACTAATGAGTTTACAGACTATAAATTGGAATAAAGTACTCCAAAAGAAAGTAATGTCATTTTATGAGAGTACATAAGAAAGGAAACTGGCCTGGACCTAAAATGAATAGGTCTAAACTGAGCAAACGGGGAAAGAAGAAACGTTCCAAAAAACAGAAGAAAAAGCCTAGCAGTGGAAAGCCCCCAAGGCAAGAGGGAGCAGGGTGAAGTGTAAGAGATGAAAAGTGGCCCCTGAGGCTAGAACCAAGGAAGCAAGAAAGAGTTCTCTGTGAGACCAGGTCTGACTGGCAGGTTGGGGATAAACCCGGTTGCTGTCAGGAATCTGGTTCAAGATTTTATCTTAATTTTTAAAATGAGAAAGGATTTAAATGGATCAGAATTGTAACTTGAAAAGACCAGTGTGGCTGCCCCGTAGAGAAAGAAAGGATAAGGTGCAGAGTGGATGTGGAGACCAGTTAGGAATCAAGGTGATAATTCAGGTGGGTGGAGGTGACAGTGTGGACTACAGCAATGCAAGAGCAGAGGGCAAAAAGCCAGCAGATCTGATGACCGCTTAGCAGAAAAAGTTCACAAGACTTGTTGATGAAATAGCACCCTGGGTTCTCTGAATCACAGAACGTATGCGGGAGTGAAACTTGGGTATCATTACGCGTAACCTCCGTATTCTAGAGGTGAAGACAGCACAGCCATTTCCTCCAGGTCATGAAGTCCTCAGAAGTAAAACACAAAAGCCCAGGTCTTTTTGTCAAGTGCTCCAGAGTGAGGACATGTTGGGAGACAAATGTAAGGGTCCCCAGTACTCAGAATCCTACAGATTCTGATACGTGCTCATTCGTCATGTTGAAAGGACACAGGTTCCAGCAAAGGAAAGAACTTATGGGGGGTAACCCACAGTGCTAGCAAAATGGAAGCGGATCTTGGTTTGAATATTAGCAAGCTGTGCAAAATTGGGCTAAAATCTTGAACACTCTAACCCCCCCATTTCCTTCTCTATGAAATAGAGATAAATAATAATTACCTTGAAGTGTTGTAAGGCATAAAACTAATAAACTAATAGCCATTAACCATATAGGAGGCTCTCAAATTACTAATATTTTCTTCTAAAGTAGAAAGAAATGTTTTCTTCCATTATCTATCTGATATATAATATAAAATTAATATAACATACAATATAAAATGTAATATATAATACATAACTATCTAATATAAAACTAATTGTTATTGTTAATTGTTATATATAATACATAAGTTGTTGCTATTTTAATATATAGAATCAAAATAACAAACACTTATAAAAGAAAACTATTACTATTAAAAAGAAAATCCCAATGTTTGATTCAAACTCTTTTTTTTTTTTTTAGATTTTATTTATTTATTTATTTGAGAGAGAGAGTGAGAAACAGCATGAGAGGGGAGAGGGTCAGAGGAAGAAGCAGGCTCCCTGCCGAGCCGGGAGCCCAATGTGGGACTCGATCCCAAGACTCCGGGATCATGACCTGAGCCGAAGGCAGTCACTTAACCAACTGAGCCACCAAGGTGCTCCTGATTCAAACTTTTAAAACATTAAATATTAAAGAAACAATTATTTATTTCATCAAGACTTAAAGCCTATTTACTTTATGCTTATTAGACTCTTAAACTCTATAAATGTCCATGATTGTGAATCAACAAAAAATCTACATCCAAATAATATTTGTTATTATAATGTAATGTATTTTCCAGAAATAAAGCACCAAAAAAAAAAGCCCTGTTTCAACATCTTGTTCTTAAGCAACTGAAAAACTGCATTGTCAGTTTTAGTTCATTCAAATACGCATGTAGCCAAGGTAAATGGTATAGTAGTAAATACTATCAAAGATGGACCAAATGCCAAGAAAAATGCAAAATTAGTCATTTCCTCTTATTCACAAACTTGTGCCCCATCTGGATTTGGATCTATAGTCTGCTTCCATTCAGAGTTTAAACACAAAAGATTTGTGGCTGATATGAGTGTCATAGTTTGCTTTACCAAAGATTTTCAGGCGAGAGATAAATAAACATTGTAAGTTACAGGATATGAATTCTAGGGCAATAGTTACCTCATAGGAATAAGGCTTATGAGATTCATTCAAGAGAAAATCCTCAGCAAAATCTGCAAATATTATATTTTTAGCTTTATAGTTATTTTTTCCAATTTGAAGACACAGTTGTATAAAAATTGCATGAGCACTTTTATTATACTCTTATGCTATAATATTTGAGCTTCATCTTTCATATTGTGATGGAGAGCTTCAGTTCAAAGCAAGACGTAACCCCACTTGAATGGTGAGGATTCTGGGCAAAACAACTCCTAAGTATACAGACACTTCTCAGATACTTCTGGATTTATTTCTTATCTACCTTCAAAACATGACTTGAAGCAATTTACAATATTAATCCCTCCCATTCTCTCTGTTCCATACACACAAATATACCCCAGATTGAAATAACAACAGCAATAAGAGACAGACCAAAAAACAATTAGAAGAAAAAAAGAAAGTAATACATCAGTGAGGAGTCAGGTGAGAAGGTACTAATAAAATGTTCAATTTAGCAAATGAGGTTCCTAGAAACTAGGAAAAGGAAAATACAGGTTACACATTTCTTACTGTTTTTTAAAAAAAGGAAAAAAGTCAAAGACACAATTTTCTTAGTATTTATTATAGAAGAAATAAATGCCATGGGTCCTCTCATAAGCAATTTAATGAACCTGATGTAAATGTCCTCGATTTATATTTTGCAGAAGTTAACAAAGTAATATGTAAATAATCATTTCTCTGCCTACTTTAAAGGCTTCTATATCATTATACCCAAGCCTCATAAAGGTATTTCTTTTGGCAATCAAGGACATGTAATTAGGGTTCTTGGTTGAAGATCCAATTATAAAGTGAAGGCAGTTAAGCAGTTTTGCTCCCACAACTGATTTTTTTAACCCCTGTGAAGAGAACTCACCTCAGTTGATTGTACTTACTTGAACATTGAGCACCAACATATATGCAATATGTCTATTTCCCACTAATATTAAAATATTAGCCCTCAAAACCTGGTAGAGTAGATAAAACAGTGGGTATTTGATCACTGTTTGTTGAACTGAAATAAAAATCCTAAAGAAAAATATAGTTATTGGGCCTCCAAGACTAGAAGATGCCAATCCTATATATACATATTTTTTCAGCTTAGAAATACTGATTCCCTGGTTACAGTTCATTCCTAAATATCTGCAGTTTGGAAATTTGGGCTCCTAAGAACCCGACTGAATCTGTTTCAGATGCAGGAAAAGTCTGAAACAGAAAAGGGAAGTGAAGAATACAGCAAAACAAAAGGTAGAGGTTTTATGGCATGTGTGTGGCACGGGGGATGTGCAATACCATAGGAAGTGTGTGAGGTTGCAGCACTGTGTCCCAGAAGACTGGGACAAGGGCTGCAAAGCCACCAGAAACCCAGGACTTTCTGCCTCATCTTCTCGGCTTCTTTTCTCCCATTGCTCTCAATCTGCAGACAGGCTTGCTTTGCTTTTCTCTGCACCTGCCCATTATCCAGTCCTCAGCTTTACGTCATCTCAGTGCCGGACACACACACACACTGAATGGAAGTTTTGGAAACTCAACAGAAGAATCCCAGGAAAGAGAACTGACAGGCCAGGCTCTGGTCAGCATTTGCCACTGAGCTCATCCTCTAAACGGGAGGGGTCCAGGCACATGCCACCATCAGAACTGCCCAAGCTACTTCTGCAGGTGAGAAGGTAATTTGGGGGAGAAACAATGTGATCGGATCCACCCAAAAATATGTCCTACCCCACAGTTCAAGGATCAGCATGGGGGATTATTCAAAGACTTTTCCCCTGATCTCGGCACCATAGAAACCAGGAGGCCGAAATTAACCGTTCTAAGACCTAAATAATTAAAAAAAAGCTTGGATGTTTAGCTGGAAGAAATGCGTTTATCAGGAGGGGGTAAAGCAAAGAAACAAAAACCCAAAAGCCCAAATCACAATTATATTATCTATGTAATAAGATTCTTTGACATGATCGGGGTCTGGATCTCAGATGTTGTGAGAGGATAGGACTGCATGATCACTTTCTCAACATATTCTCACCAGGGGCAGGTGGGGCATTACTTGGCCATCATGACATGTATATTATGCATAGGTGCAGTCAGGTGTCGCTGGATAGTGCCCATCCCTCCACATGGCTGTTAACATCCAACAAGCTGAGATGCTCAGGAGGTTCTTGGGTGGGGAGTAAAGGAACTAGATTCTTCTTCCTAATCCCTCCTCCTTCCCACAAGCAAAGCAAACACAACAGCAAATAACATTTAATGGCCTGGGATAGCCTTGATTGAGGCCAGATTGCAGAAAATAAAAAATTTAAAACAACAACAATAATAATAATAATAATCATCAGAGCCCTTGAAAGCCCTAGAAAGATCAGCACAAGCAAGTTGGCCACTGCACCCGGTGCCCTGGGTAAAACACAGGCGTTGACCTGGAACCCAGTCCAGCCCTGCTGCCCTGTTCTTAGGCTTTAGTGTTAAAATTGGGGTTCTGATTTAGTGGGTCTGGGGTGGGCCCACATATTATGTTTCTAATAGATTTCCAGATGCGGCTGATACGACTGGTCCATGGACCATGTTTTGAGCACCAAGACTTTATTGGAGCATCAGTGGGTAACCGGAAAGAGCTGGATTCACCATACTAGAGACCCTTTTCCCCTGTGAACAGTCCACAACAAGACAGACTCCCGACAATCACACCACCCTCCTCTCACACATGACATCACTCATTCATCACAACTGGTTTCTGGTTCTGCTAAGGGGCGTGACGTTAGCAGATCCATTATTTTTTTAGGACATGAGGCACGCCTGGGGGGGTATGGAGAGACCGACAGGCAAGAGAGCAAGTAGCAGGTGGTAAGTGGGACCACAAAAGAACACAGGGATTAACCCCAAATCACTGTAAGAAATATCAGGGTAGGAAAATTACTACAAAAGACCAAAAACTGCTAGTGAAGTAGGCGGGGCTTCAGACCATTATAATTTGAGAATATTACGACAAAGAGGTTGGTAAATACTAGATATAATACTATTATGTCAATGAAATCTACAGCAAAACAGATAATTAAACCTGTGAGGCAGGGCTCATGAAAGTTTCTAGGAAACACAGAATGATAATTAGAAACTAATTACATTAATATGAAACTGTCATTGACAATTGTCTCTACGTAGTAACTACCATTGTTGTTTTATGTTAATGAACATTAAAACAAGCCTCATTGTTCATTCTCTGTCTATATGTCCAATCTTACCTTTTAATTAAGATCTTAATATTGTCAATCAAATGTTCTTCCAGGAGGATGCTACGTCGGAGCTGTATGAAATTTTATGGAACTGTATGGAAAATGTATGAGATATTGCTACTTGAAGAACTCAACCAAAAATTTTAGATTCACCATGAGAGCAGATAACTCAAACTTGCAGCCCAGCTTAATCTGAGGAGCTAAACTCTTTTTGTTCAGCCATTTTTGTTTATGGATATTGTCATTAAAAATTCCTGAACTGCCATGCCTTCACACAGGCCATGCACTGCTGACCTGAACACAGTTCCCAGGGCAGATGGGTGGGTAATTCACAGCATTTATCTGCCTGGATTCTGACTGCATTTCAGTTTGCAACCTCTGCGTTAGAGTATCTAAGGAGGTAAGTTCTCTCACTGGTCATCAAAATAGGAGTAATTTTCATATTTGTGTTTAGATACAAAGTTAACTCTCTACATCGCTGACTCCAAGGAACTTACTATTTCCTAGGGGATATAGGACATTATACAAAAATATCTGTAAGACAAAGTAGGCCATAATAACTGCTATTAGAGAAGCAAAAAACAAGTTTTTTTGAGAGCACAGAGAATGAAGGCTCAGGATAGTTTTCTCTGAAGAGCTCTCTGAACTAGCTGTTAAAGAATGGACAGAATGTCATAGTCGAAATGACCTGGAACTCAGGAAGTGAGTCAGTGAGAAGGGCAAAGATGGAGTAAAAAAGCCCCAGATGCGAGAAAATACAGGCCATCATCTGAGAAGAGCAAGCAACTGGAACAAAGCGGGCATGAAAGGAAGTAACAGGAAAAAGAGGGCATATTTTGGGAGGACATTTGGCAGCGTTTGTCTGGTCCTTGTTCTCTCTCCCATTCATCAAAGAGCAATGCAGCCACCAAGCACCAACATCTGGGCCTGCCTGCTTGTACTGTGGTCCTAATTCGTACCCTCTCACCAAGGCTGAAGGCCTGCTGACCACCGCTCTTCTTTCGACTCTTGTTCACGAGGAAGCACCACGAACCCTTGCTCAGGAACCCCATCAAACACCTCCTCCACAGGCTCCGCCCAGCCTCCTCACCCTGCCGACTCGCTGTGAAGGCGCTGTCTGATTCTGCTTCCTCTCCATGCCACGCTAGCCCCGGCCCGGCACGCCTAAGCCCCACAGCTTGGGCATCCCCCGTCTCGGGGAGCCGGAGCACAGATTTCTAACTTATCACCACCATTTTCTCTAGAGTTTCTCCAGTCACTTCCAATCAAACTGTGGGGTTTCCCTATTTCTGCTAATGATTCCTCAGTTTCACAGTCACCCAATTAAAAAACAAAACCAAACCCCATTGGGTTATGTCCTCTTATAGCCTATATGCCCAGTTATTTAACAGATGCTCATGTTTTCCCCTCTATCCCAGATATCAGAATGTTGGCACCCAAACTATTCTACACAGGACTTGGACCTACCATGGTAACAATGGCCCTCACTGAACACCAATTTGCCCTGAGCACCTTCATCATAATGCACTCTGCGAGAGCATGAAGGATCTCCATATTCTCCATACATCAGAATTAGACTCTTGGGTTGACTTTCAAAGACCCTCATCCTCTGACCCAAGTCTGTGTTCCAGCCTCTCTGCACATCTCTGTCTCTACACATCCTTACCCTGGTCATCCCCAGTTCTGCCCACACAGCTGGTGGTCTTGAAGCTGATTGGACTCCTTACTTTGCAAACTCAGTTCATCACTGCTGTTCAGGAACACCTTCCTGACTGATGTTCTTCACCCTCCTAATTTTTTTTTTAAGTAGGGCTTAAACACATGACCCTGAGATCAAGACCTGAGCTGAGACCAAAGTCGGACGCTTAACCCACTGAGCCACCCAGTCACCCCTCATCCTCCTAATTTTTATATATAACCTATTCCACATTGTTTCATACATCTTTAAGATCATCTTCTGTTATTTCACATTGTTCATTATGTCTTTGAAACTGGCCCAGAGTAAAGTAAGGTCATAATTTTTGCTTTTTTGTTTTGTTTTACTATCACTCCAAGGGTCCAACATGATGTGGAACATGGCATGGGTATTTCATAAGAGTTAGAGAGAGAGTTTCAATACTGAGTGGCTAGAATTGATTTTAAATGGTTATGTCGAAGGTGCTGGAGAAAACAGTGCTGCACCGAATACACACTTACCAGAGAAGACGCTAGGTATCTTGGAAAGAAAGCTTTTGACAGTACGAATAGGAATTCCGTTTTTTTCATCTTGCATGCGTGCTATGACGTCTTCCATCTAAATAACAATAACAAAATAATTAAAACCTTTTAAAAGTTGCACTTTTTTCAGAAAAATCAGTTCTTATAACAACTTTTTATACCAATCTTGCCCAACCAAGTGTAATCTTGCCTTTCTACACTTTGTCACATTAATATTTTTAGTTTGGTTAAAAGATGATGGAGAAAACAATAACATACACACACACTCATGATAAAACGAATGTAGCATTCTAGCTTTCTGCCCATTTGGTGAATTCTGCTGTATCTGTTTCATTCTGGTTAGTACACTCTCTTTTGCTTTTGAAAAATTTTCAGTTTTAAAGAACTATACAAAGCCTAATGTGGAATTTAGATCTGAATAACATTCACTCAGATCATAATCCCTGAGTGTTTATACCTGGGGTGCTCATATACACACAAACACACAGAAGTTGTATTATGGAGCTCAACATCGATTCACTCATTTACTCGTTCCACAAGCAGCTACTGATCACCGACTCCAGACCAGACTTGCCCATGGGCACTGTGGATATGAAAACGAATATAATACAGTTGCTGTCCTCAAAAGGAGTCACAGTCGATATTGAAAACAATGGTAAAATTTGAGTAAGGTTTGTAGTGTATCCAATAGTGCTGTACCAATATCAATCTCCTGGTTTTGGTAATTTTGCTACGGTTCTAGAAGATGTTTACATTACGGGAAGCTGTGTAAGGGCATCCGGGAATTCTCTGAACTATTTTTGCATCTTTTCTGTAAGTTTAAAATTATTCCAAAAAAAAGTTAACAAAATCACAGTCTAAACTTTATATCAGTGAATTACCAAATTCCCATCAACACAGATTCAGGATGGTTTTCAACTAAGAAATCTCACTTGCCTGGGTAAGTATTTTCAGATGTATTCACATGAGAAACCGTTCACCAGAAACTGGAGATGTGGGGAGAATGGGTTTCTGAGTCAGATAGGTCTGCATGGGACTCTGCTCTTCTTGTGACCATCCGTGTTTACTTCTGAGCAAGGTACGCAACCTCCCTAACGCCACTTCCTCATCTTTAAGTGGTGATAATAATATTTATAGTAACTCCTTCACAATGTTTGAAGGGTAGGGCTGGGGCTGGGTGGGGGGTAAAGTATTTTAAGGTTAAATGATACAACATATATAAAGCAGCATACATAGACAATAAACCTTGGACTTCAAATGTCCACACACCGCCCCCCCCCCAATGCTTAGGGATGTTTATTCCCCACTCCCCATGTTTTTGGGTTTTTTTGTTTTGTTTTTTGGTTTTTATGTAGAGGGAGCACCACTGATTGTCTCACTCCCCTGCCTCTTTCTGCCCCTCACACCTGCCACTCCAGGGAAACTAGGCTGACTTATCAGGTGGAAGAGTTGGGAATGAGAAATCGGAATTGGTCATGGGCCCATCCTCCTTCCATGGAGAAGCCCACGTCCAATTCTGCTGGTGTGATAGGCCTGCCCTAGTGAGTGAGTACAACTGATCAGGATTCAGTTTCAGGATTAAAGTTTATGTTGTGCAAACATTCTTCGATAATAGCTTTATCAGCAATTCAGGTGATACTATGACCCCTTTCTGCCTTACGCTTTGGTTGTAATTCTCAACTGGTTTGGAATTCAGAAAAAGAAGGTTTATTTATTTTTTTATTGGCCCTCCAAAGATCCCAATAATAGCTAAATCTTTTCATGTAATAAACACATCTTCTCTAAGTATAGAAACATGAAAATAGTCATACTTTTCGGACTTTTTGTTTTGTTACTCTTTGCCCTTCATTCACCTGACACAGTGTCCAGGAATGAAGAAAAGCTGCTTGGCTTTGTCTAGAGGCAGCCTGCAGACTCTTGGATTATGAGTTTAACAGTTTAAACCAAGTCAGATTAGACAAATGGGGAAACCTCTCTGATGCCCCTTCATACCTCCACACCCCAGGATGTGGCAACAATCACCTCTGGTTGGGACTCAATTAAGGTTTGTTGCTATGAGTAGAGAGAGGTGTTTTCTCTGCAGTCCCACCACCTCTCAGTTCATTGGATCCCGAAGGAACGAGATCAGGAATCTGGGAACTGAGAGTGAGCTTTGTGGTTGTATTTTAAAAGTTTTAATCTTTCTGAGTCATAATTTCCATAATAGAAAAAAAGATGAACTCCCATATAAAAAGAGGATTTGTGTTCTAAACTGAAAATGTGATCACTGAAATGTAGTCAGGTGTTTTTATCTTTATTTAGATATGATTTATCTGTGAACTTTACCATGGCCTAGAATGAGCAAAAAACAAACAAAACAACAAAGCAAAAACAAAAGCAAAGACAAAGACAAAAACGATCTGGTTTCTAAAAGTTGAAATCAGTCCCAAAGGCCACATATAAAACACATCGTTGGGGTGCGTGGGTGGCACAGTTGGTTAGGCATCCGGCTCTTGGTTTTGGCTCGGGTTGTGATCTCACAGTTATGGTATCGAGCCCCGCATTGGGCTACACGCTCAGAGCAGTCTGCTTGGGACTCTTTCTCCCTCTCCTTCTGCCCCTCCTGCTTCTTCTCTCTCTCAAATAAATAAATCTTTAAAAAATATAATACATACATACATATATACAAACACATCCATCTTACTTAATGAAGTTTCCTTACACATTCACTTGGAGTCTATTTATTTTTATATTAAGCATGGTTTTAACACACTTGATTATCTGCTTTCCCACTATTTGCAATAGCAAATCGGGTGAGAAAGAGAATGTTAAAAGCAGACAAACTAATAGAGCAAGCTAGGCAGCAAGAGAGATGAGACACTATACAAAGTAACAGCAATAAATACTAAACTTTTGGGACAATTTAAATTTAAGGCCAAAGGACTCAGATATCTCAAACATCCCAAAGAGGATATTTACACATACACACATCTATTGACCGATCAATCTATTATCTGTCATTTTCATCATTGTGCCACTGAGTTGTAAAGAGTTAGTTTTCACTCTCATAAGCCCATTTCTAGGGTGAGGAAAACTTCAGCTTGGGATGACAGAACACTGAGCTATGAACAGGACAGCTGGCCATGGCTGGTCACTGAGACTCTCTCTGAGTCCTACTTTCTTCACCCTTCAAATAAGAAGTTAGAGGCATGTGACTGGTAAGATTTCTTCTAGCTACAAAATTACTTAAGTCTGGAAATAATCATCAGTGTTCAGAACCGGGTAAGTCTCCTCACTTACATCAAAGAGCCAGTTCCCTATCAGAGACAAATAGATGAGCCCGTTAAATTGATCAGGACCTTTTATAAATTGCTTCCAACTGTTGGCACCTTTTAATATCAATGCAAATAGCAACGTGATTAAGAACACGCACTGAGGCCAGTCAAATCTAAGTTTGAATCCTGGCTGTGCTACCTGCAAATTTTATGAACAGGTAACATACTTTAAAACTCTGAGACTCAGTTTTCTCATCTGTAAAATGGAGACAATAGCATTACACATCTCATCAGGGCTGAGGATTGATGAAACAATGCCAATAAATGTTTACCTATAATGCTGCCATTATTGTCATCATCATCATCATCTTCGTCCTCATCAACATGAGTTTCTTCCCTCATCACTGTACTAGGAACCCCCAAGCCCTTTTTCTTTCTTTGACAATCCAGCTGACAAAGACAGCTGTGGTTAAATGCCACATATTTATTAGAAGCAACCAACTGTCAATCATGAAGTAGACAGAGGTATCCATGGACAAGCTCTCTCTTAGATTTCTTATAGAAGACTGGCTTTGAAGAGGATTTGATTAGAAGAAACGTCAGGAAGAATGTTTATGCATATAAGCAAAGACTATGTAAGCTATGGAAAGATAATATTGAGAAGAAAGGGAGAAATGAGATTGCATTCATTTTTTACAAAGTGAAAATATCTCTGCTGTCGTATTTTCTTGATGAATTTGCCTCTTGAAGTTTAGAGGGTCAAAAAATTGAATTGAGATTGAGTACTCTTTGCAAAAGTAATTATTTTCTCTATGCAAACTAATCCTCTATGTGTGTAAAGAGTAAAAAACAATTGTCTCTTGCAAAGTAGTTTTGAGAATATCAAAACTTGTTCAAAAACTTTTTTATACCTCAATTACAAAATCTTTCACATTTAATTATTATCTAATAACTGTCTGTTCTCCTTTCGATGTGAACTTCTTGAAAAAAGAAATCTCACCTTACTCATTTTTGTATTGCTAATACATAAAGTGCCTGGCCCATAAGGAAGGTTCAAAAAAAAAGGGGGGGATGCATTGAATTTTCGTTTATAGCACATGTTGATTTTTCTGAGACGCAAAGGAAAAGTGCAAGTTAAATTGTTTGAGATGCTTGAGATGTTGAAAATGGTTGTTTTTTGTTTTGTTTTTTGTTTTGTTTTTTTACCTTTTATCTAACATTTGTTGGAAAAAACACGCTGGGTCAGAAATACTGGAACAGAAGAGCTTAATGTATAATAAACTAAAATATTATTATTATTTTTGTTCCATTTCATGCGGGGATTCTTCAGCTTGTTTATTAGAGGAATTTTTTCCTTCAAAACATAAGGGTAAATCAGAGGCTGTTTATGAGGCTGTCTTCCTATTCATAGATGTGAGACTCAAGTTCACTGTCATGCGTAAGCTGTTGAGATGAAAGGCGCTGTTGAACTCCAACACACTGCTCTTTTTCCGGGAATTCATAATTAGCCTTTCCTTTGGAATAGTTTAGATGTCATTTCAATGCTTGTGATTTATTTCAAATACTGCTCAGGTTAAACAGTGCCCGCCCTCACACTTGGTGGAATGAAAGAGAAAGCGGATTATGCAGGTACATCCTTGAGGAGCATTACTAATTATTCAAAAGGGGTCTGCCAGACAGGGGACTCCCACATAGCTATGAAAACAAATATCGCTGCCTTGAAACCTTTCCAGTTTCGTAATGTTCTAAACAATGATGGGAGTTTAATTAAATTTACTTGTAGCTATATTTGCCAGAACTTTATCATAATATCAGGACGACTGATTTCATTAAACCAGAAGCTGAATGCAGAGACACCCTGACTGTAGGCGAAACATGTGCATGAAAAAAAAGCTAAAACATTCCATACGCCGTAGTTCTGAAAGAGAAATAATCAATCAAAATCTCAAAGGAAGTTTTCCAACTTCTTATTGTAATCCACCATTAAGCACAAGCATTTGGAAATATAAATGGGCATACTGAATGGATTTTTTCCTATGTGCACATACTTTCAAATTATTGTGTGCCGCCATCATTTTAAGTGCTGGATATGAGAAGAAACGATGAGTCAAGAGGTTCTCAGATATCTTAAGACAATTAGATGGTGGCAGGTATTACATAATTTAAACCTGTCTATAATTCTTTTGCCTTCAAGAAGCCTTGCTAAAGAAGCATATGATTTGCACTTCTGCATTCAGTGGTGACAGCCAGAAAGCAGAGTCAGCCCCTAATGAAGGTTAAATATGAATAATGAGATTAAAATTTGCAACCCAAACTGTTTTCTGCTACAATAATTCAATTAAAGCTGCTTCTAATTGGTATGATTTTCCCTCATGTTACAGTTGATGGTCGTCAGTATCTCAACTCAGAATTAATTACTTTTTCCTATGAAAAAGGGACCATTTTCATGAATAATTATGACTAAAAAATACACACATAAAATCTCGTTACATGTAAATCTGTCCTAGTTCATCTTGAATGTAGATTTATTTTTTCAAAAGCAGTAACTAATTTAAAAAGGTGGAGATTTTATGCTTTTGTGATTTTACAGAAATAAAGATTTTTTCTTTTTTTTTAGAGGGGGAGGGGCAAAGGGAGAGAGAGAGAGAGAGAATCTCAAGCAGGCTCCACACCCAGTGCAGAGCCTGACACCGACCGACACAGGGCTCCATCTCACAACTCTGAGATCATGATCTTAGCAGAAATCAAGAACTGGACCCTTAATGGACTGAGCCACCCAGGCACCCCAAGAAAGATTTTTTTCTGGTCTATGCATGTAATTTTCATTTGTTCTTAAATAAAGCAATTCTCTCATCAATGTCAAGGAATATAACCTCTATTCTGAATAAATTAATTAATTAAAAACTGTACTCAATAGATTTGTTAGGATTACTTGGGTTACAAGTGATAGAATTCTGACTTAAACAAGGAAATGGGTTGTAAGCATTGTGGGATGTTTTGTGCAACTCAAAGATCAGAATGTGAGTGGGTCTCAGGCAGAGCTGACCTGCAGAACATTCTCTCTGCCTTCCATCTTGACCCCTCTTGTGTCTGCCTCACGTTTCTCCACTGACCAGAAGCTTCCCCTAGTTCTCTAATGCACAGAGCAGGAAACATGGTACCCCTACCTTCTGAGTTTTATAGTTTACAGTCCAGAAACCCAAGGACAAATTGCTTCCCCCTCTCATTCCCATATCTGAATTTTGGGCCCAAACAATGCTTTATAATGTTGGGTGGGTTGAGGCTAGAGGGGTGCTGGCAGATAAAACAATGGTGTTCACTAGAGCTTTATTCATAGGAAAAACCTATTGAAAGGCAGAGGGATAGAGCTGTATAGTAGGAAAAAAAAAATGTAAGAGAAGTCTAGGGGAAAGAGAGAGAAAGAGAGGGGCCTCCTGCGTAATGATAGAGAGCCAAAGACAAAAAGTGATGCAGGGAAGAATCATGGGGCAGACAAGTAAATCAAGAGAAGTAGTTTTTACAGCTATAAGAGGGAAAGAAGTTCCTTGGCTAATTTACATATAATACTTGGCCATGGTAGTATTTGCCCATGAGGTAAAAAATGCAAGAGTATTAAATATCTATGACAGAGTAACTTAGGTTTTCAGAACTTTTTTTGTTTCTCTGAGGTGTCATTTGTTTAACTTTCAGAAGAGCCTAATGGCTAATCGCTATTGCAGTCAGAGTTCAAGTAGGAGAGTTACCAGAGTCTCCTGAAATACTGGGAAAGGCTTCATGGGAAAGGCTTCATGAGAAAGGTAAGCCTGAGCTGAGCCTAGAGGGTAGCCAGGATAAAGTGATGGAAAAAGAAGGATGCAGAACATTCGAATCCTAAGTCAATTGCTTCATCCTGGCTTCAAGATGAGGATGAGCAGGACTCTTGCTGACAGTGGTGACCTTTACAGGAATCCTTCTCCTTCTGCGCCCATATCCAACTATGTCCACCTCTGAAGGCTGTTGTGATCCCCACATACATTTCCACTGTTGTCATCACTTAGTTCATGGCTAGCCTGCTTGGTATTCTCTCTGTAATGGACTGCTGTTTGCATCTACCTTAGCCCGCTCAATTGACAGATTAACTCAGGAATGAGTTGACTATGTCACCTTTTATTAAAAATTTTTGATGGACCTGACAACCCCATGAGCTCTCTGTAAGTTGAATGACCTCTCAAAGTTCTCCACAGTAAGGCCCAAAACAATCATTCCAGCCTTGTAACTCCCCACTCTCCTCACAACGCCTCATGCTCTGCACATGCCTAGCTATCGCTCACTGCCTCACCTTGTCCCATTCTATTCCTTTGGCCAGCTGTGTCCTTCTTTTTCCCATCCTGTCTGGGGAAATACGATTACACTTTTAGGAAAATTTCAATGTTAACTTTCTTACTGAAATCATTCCTAATCCTTTCCTCTGCCTTTCTCATACCAACTGAATATAATCATAGCACCTTTGGAACTCACACATAACTTTATTGTAATTATTTTTCAGTATTTATTCCCACCTTACTTTATATGACTTATGTATAAGTTAATTCTGTACCTATTTATCATTCCTTTTAGAGTATAAATATTTTGATGATGAGCCCCTGCCTTGGCTATTTTGCCATCTGGGACAGAGACCATAAGGAATTGGTGGCAGAGGACCTCTATTTTTTGCTGTATACATTTCTGTGCTATTTGTATGCTTGTTTGTTTTTTAACCATGAGTATCTATTACCTTTATAATTACTTTTTTCATTAGAAATTTGGATTATTTAAAAATGCTCACTTTAATGGTATTAAAATCTTGTACCCTAAGCCCTTTATTCAAACATCTACTGTCATACATTTTAGGGTCAGATGTACCCAGCTGTCTGCTATAACATACCATATGTAAACTTCTGTGCAATGACTAGTCGTCTTCAGCAACTAAACTGGTCTACCTAGAAATTACCTTTTTTTTCTCTGTCTTTTAAATTCAGAGCTAATGGACTAAACTGTTTATATTCATTTTAAATTAGTCACACCTCATTATCACCCTGGTAGACAGAATCAATAGTCTAATCATTAGCCCTTACTCAGGGCACAGGAGAAATCCTAGTAAGTGGAAAGTCGTTCTTGATAACTTTCTCATTGATGCCGATACCTGATTCTGGATGAGCTCTTTTCCTATTTTAGCTTCTGGAATTAACTTGAAATTCCTCAACCTCAAGGGTTTGGCAAAGATAGACCAGTCATTCTCTTAAAATAACTCGACAGTCAATACTTAGGAAACAAATTATCTAAGACAGCCATTGAGAGAAAAAGGCAGAGAATGCAGAATATGCCCTGGGTTTACTAATCCTCTGACATTTAGCAGGAAGGACCAACAAGAGATGCCAAGGGGCTCTTGACTGAGCTTGCCATTTTAACACAGTCTCACTTGGTCAATTGCCAAGAGCTTGGTCAATTGCTGACCACTGGGCACCACAGACCCATTTCCAGGAGCCTACGAAGTAAATTCTCCCTTCCTCTCTTCACACTTGGCAGAACAGAAATACACGCTTACCTCCTTCTCCCTCCTCCACTGAAAACCAGGGATTAAGAACACTCTTGTATATCTCAGCCATCCACATAAAGTCATTGGGATCAGAGATTTAACCAGCAGCAGAAAGAAAGCTCTCATCATGGTGTTTTGTGATTCAGAAAATGACACATTTGCTAAGGCCTAGAACATGCCTGTGATTCTTTAAACACCTCACAAAGTTGCAGATTTCATGTCTGAGAACTGTTAGAACAAATGATGCTTCTATCATTGACTTCGCCCTTCATCCTTTCTCTCTCTGCTAATGATTCTTCACCTCTCCTCAGATTTATCCCTCAGGAGAAATCCACTCAGCACTGTTTTCTAGGTACCTCTGTTCTCAGGGACCATTAATGTTAAAATCTCCTATTATAGTTTAAGAACATTCATACCTACTGCTCAAAGAGGTAAGTGTCACCTGTGATATATTTTTGAGCTCTCAGATAAGAAGTGTATGTCAAAATTATCAGAGTCATTGAAGTCTTCACTTGATTAGGTTTCAGAAAGATTTTGATGAATATAAATTCATAAGAATTCATAAGAGTAACAGAGACAGGAAGGGTTATGAAGGGAAGATGGAATTTAAATCAGGAGACATTAGATTACATTTTAGCTGTTATGTTAAAACATAAATTATTTAACTTATAATTCAGTTTCAACATGGAGTTATCTACAAACTATAAAATGTACTGAAGTCCACCCTTCCACAAATTCAATAAGTATCCAATATTTGTGAACAAAAATGTCACTGATAGGACATACTGAAGTTCAAATAGCAAGAAAGACAGTAAAAACCTGACTTTATTCTACTCCCTCCTTTCTTCTTCTCGGCCTCTTTAAGGAATTCTCATAACATCAAGCCTACGTAACAATAATTTTGGCTAGGGGATATGGTGGATAACAGTGTAGAAATCAATCTAATAAAAGTAAACACAGGACTATGGTACTGTGTTTCATCATTCCAAGAAAGATATTACCACACATTCATTATTCGTACTGTAAGAATCTACAGAGATTCTCAGAGAAAGATCTGAAAGTTCTTCTTTCAAGGTCTCTCGTCATTACAGTTTTCCTAATGACGCTTGGCATTATGTGGAACAATGTTGGGAATACTGGGATAGAACAGAGGAGGCAAGAAGTGTGTAAAATTAGTACGTATGTATGTATGTATGTATTCATTTATTTATTTATTTGACAGAGAGAGCGAACAAGCAGGGGGAGCGGCAGGCAGAGGGAGAAGCAGGCTTCCCGCCAAGCAGGGAGCCTGATGCAGGACTCAATCCCAGGACCCCGGGATCATGACCTGAGCCAAAGGCAGACACTTAACTGACTGAGCCACCCAGGTGTCCCTGTACAATTAGTTTGAACGGGAAAAGCTCCAGTTAGCCAAGGGTCTAGAGACAATAGAGGGTGCTGTGCAGTCCAGTCCAAATGTGAAACAAAGAAACAAGGCTAAGTTAAAGATTCAGCTGGGAGACATATTAGTTCAACATCATGAGAAAGCCTCCCATTTTAAGCCTCTGTATCTTTGTCCATTAAATGGAGATAATTCTACTTATCTCTCATGTTCTATGAGGAACAAATGATACATATGTATATGATACATAGTTTCAAAAACCATCAAGTATGATTATGAATATCATCGTTAAGGCACTTAGCACATGTCCCCAAGACTTCTTAAGTGAAGTTAAATTCTGATTTCAGAAAATCAAGCATCAGTAAAAAGGACTTAAAATAACAAGGAGCTTGATCTCTGATCCATTTTATACTCACTTTTTTTTTTTTTTTGTCCTTTCTATCCCCTTAGCCTGATTAGAGCTATGAATGTGAGGGGAAGTTCTCAGAGTCCATTCACTGTCAGGTAGACTTCAGAAACAGAAAATAATCAAGAGGTTCAAGACCAGAAAGGAAGGTGCACTGAGTGAAGGAATGTAAAGAGACACGTGTTCTTGATCACGGTGGGAAAACATGGCAAACTTTCTGAGTTAGAGAGACCGGGCATCTGTGTTCACCCTGGAATGCACTGTTTTCCAACCTGGAACCACCAGGCAGCTCTTTGCCCATATGCGGGCTGGAAAACCTAGAATCTGAACGTTCTTGCGAGGGCCCAGGAGACAGAGGTGTGAGGTCCTTTCTAAGGATGAGGAAAAGATGCTCATTCAGTGGTTTCATTGATGTGCAGGTTCACCTGGGTTAGACGCTTCTTTTGTAAAAATGCAAAGGACAATACCAAATAAAGTCATGCCCTACCCAGCCTCCTTTCTCAACAGGGGTTCTGTAAGAGAATTAAGCCCTTCAGAATATGAGTGATTATTTTCTCAATTCTCTCAAGGTTGATAGAGGACTAGTAGCATTCCAAATGCATAGGAGAGAGGTTAATTTATCGCGTACAATGGCTCCCACAGGCAATTAGGGCTTAATATTCTCAGAAAATCCAGGTTGAGTGCTGCTCCGGACAAGACCTGTCAGTGCATCGGGTGCTATTTTTGGAGCCACAAGCAATAGCTGTGCTCTGCTTCCACTGAGAATAAACATGAGCACTTTGACTTAAGCATAGGCAGAAGAGCTAAAAACATATTTTTAATGATGTGATACCACGATATGTTACTTAAGTAACTTACTTTATGGCAAGTTCTTTTGCAAAATGGAGGTTCAGAGATGTCTCTGGGACAATTTTAGTGTAGGTGTGCCAGGAGTGAACAAAAAGATGACCTGCAGTCACCTCCACCACATACAGGGTCCCCCTGTTACCAGAAAGTAGCATTCCTACGAAACCTCTCGGAAGCCAAAATAGCTTCAAGTGAATGAAGAAACCAGGACCACTAATTTATTAGGAAAGCCTTCTGAACATTTCCAGACCCCCAAAGTAACCTCTCTTAGGCTTTTCTGAAATCTTAGGTCACATCTTGCCAACAGATACATAAAATAAATGTAGATAAAGCGCAGATGGTCACACATACAATTCAAAGCTCTGGTGGGGAGATGCCGAGACACTGAGTGTAGTTCCCGGGGAAGGCACGAGGGGGCGCCACTCTCACTGCCCGGAGTGAGCGTTGCCTCTGCAAAGGCTTGCTGCAAAAAGATGCTAACCACTCCACTTTTTCACTTTTCTCATAAAAGCGAAAATCATCTTAGGATTTATTTTGGTTAGTAAAAACAGGTACTAATGTAGGTCTTTCATAAAAGCAACGTGGCATTAAGAGAACTTTCTAAAAGCGGTGATACCTATATACGATTCGTGTTAGCAGAGGAGCATCCAGCCTGCTTAGTCTAAGAATTAATACCCTGCCTGTGATTCTCATTCAGAAACATTTTTTTTTCTAAAAAACGATTATAACCTGAATGTAAGGCAAAAGCACTTTAGAAGGACAAAAGCATAATCATGCCAATGATGGTTTACCTACCTCAGATGCACACACTAAAAATAAATATATGTAGGCAGATTTGGCTATTTGCCTTATGTTTCATTCTTTTCAAGGTTTTGAATTGGTTTTTGCTGCTGCTGAGCTTGACCTTTTCCTCTGTGTGACATTCCTTGGTTTACTTATTTCATAGATTGATTTTTAAATTTCAATTTCCTAGAATTCTTCTGAGATCGATGAGCAAATTGTAGAAGGGCAAAAGGAAAAGAATTTCCCCTTTAACTACATCTTTGCTAGTGCTGCCAATTCAAGGCACTATAAAGTTAAAATGGACTTTATTTTTCAGAAGCATTTGAACAGGCATATTGATCTTCCCAACCCACTAAACAGTTAGCTCTTAAGAAGGGAAAACTCAATGTGACTTTTCTTGTTCATCCTATACATGTGCAAGGCTGAAGGTGGGGAGTTGGCAAAGTCGCCTCCTGGCTGATCCATTTATGAAAGAAAGCTCTCTGTGCAAGGCTTCCTGCAACTGTTCATTCATTCTCCTATACGCTCAAGAGAGAAATTAGGATGCATGGTGGATTACTTTATACAAAGTCCCTAAGCAAACTAGGTCTAAGCATAGACATGCAAATGGAGACCTTCCAGTCCAATAACTTTCTTTTATATCCCCCATGATTTTGTTTTCTGCATACCAAGGAAATCGGAACTCCTGGTTGCCTTCTTCCTGACAACAGTTCTCAACAATTTCATGAAAAAATGAAAAAAAAAAAAAAAAAAAAAAGGAGTTTGCTTTACTTATGGCTAGATAGCCTGTATCTATCATCTTACAGTTAAAACATGGACTTGAGAAGGTCACAGCAGACTTAGCAACTATGGTTGGCTTGCAGTTGTCCCACGGCACTAGCCAAAAATCCTAATCTGAAATCTTAATTGTATTTGGCTGCTGTAATACAGTTCAAGTATAGTAATGTTATAATTAATTATTATATTATTTATATGTGTGTATCTAACATAATTATGGAATGTAATTTTTTTTTTTAAGATTTATTTCTCTATTTGAGAAACAGAGAGATAGAGAGCCATGAGCAGGATGAGCAGAGAGCCAGGGAGAGTGAGAATCTCAAGCAGACTCCCTGCTGAGCACTAAGCCCTACGAGGGGCTCCATCTCACGACCCTGAGATTGTGACCTGAGCCGAAATCAAGAGTCGAACACTTAACTGTCTGAGCCATCCAGGTGCCCTGGAATGTAACCATTTTTAATATTGGTTTAAAGGAATAGTCCTTACACCAACTGTATTTCCTTTCCAGATTCTATAAGGTGTGTGAGGTTTACAACTGTTAGGTCTCCGGGGTTTAACTAGACCTGCAATCTATGCACTTCCATGCAAAAAGGAGCCACATTATGACAGTGTCTCACTGGCAAAAACTGTCTATTTTCTATAATCTGTAAAGTGCTTCCTTGAATGTTATACCCACGTATAACACCATGTACTTCTAAAAACTAAGTCATATTCCTAGGGAAATGGAATAGGATTGATTGAATGTGTATACAAAATTTATAATGAAATCATTCCTTTTTTTCATTCATATCTACTAACTTACTCAGTTCCTAAATGCGTTCCCTTTCTTCCAGTGAATGTGGCTGAAGGGCAGATAGAAAATACCGAGGAAACAGATATAAATGCTAAAAGCATCAATTCACCTAAAAGACTGGGAAAGATCTCAATGTCCTTTATGCATGTTTAAACCCTTGCCAGGATGCATCTTTCATTATATAGCACTTTTCTCCTTTAAGCCAACATTCCTTATTACAGAGCACAGTATCACATGCTGTGTAATGCACATGTTGCCAAGGCAACAAGAGAGCTATATGCCAAACAGGGAAAAATAGAAATTAACCTTGGACAATTACCTAGCATTACAAAGAAGGAAGGTAAAATATGGCATAGTGCAATTATGCAACATATGGTTGTATGAATGGAAAAAAAGAATCCAGGTGAAAGGAATCATAGTGGAGGTGCCATTAAGGGGACAGCTGTGATAAACCGGGAATTAACAGCTACATAGGAGAACAAGATCTTCCTCCACGTTGTGTGCATATAGAAATTTGTCTGCATCTTTTTGGAGGGTGGGTGGGTGTTAATGGGATGTTCATGGTTTTAAGCACAGGAGTGAAATAATAGAAAAAATATATATTGGTCTCTGCCCTGGGTTCCTGACACAGAGCTCCTAAATCTCTTGGAATTTCCCAAGTGACAGAGTGTCTCTTGTTCTAATAAGCTGACTCTTGATAGGTTCCTGGGTGGGGGCAGGGTTGGTCACCAGAAAGACCAAGCCATGATTAGAAGCTTGGAATTTTCAGTTCCACTCCCCATTCTCCAGGGGAGAGGGGCTGGAAATGGAGTTAATGATCCACCATCCCAAAACACCTGTAGTATGGCATTTGGGGAGCTTCTAGGTTGGTGAACAGATCTACATGCCAGGAAGATAGCACATCTCAACTCCAAGGGGACAGGGGTTTCTTCTGCTCTTAGGACCCCTCCAAACCTTGCCCTATATATCACTTCACCCGGCTGTTCATTTGTAACCTTTATCATATCATATGCTTTACTATATAATAAACCAGTAACTGTGTTTACCTGAGTTCTGTAAACTGTTCTAGTAAATAACTGAATCCAAGTGGGGGAACGGTCAAGGGTCAGAAGTTGTGGGTAACCTTGGGACCCACTACCTGTGATTAACATCTAAGGAGGAGACAGTCTCACGGGACTCAGCCCTTAACCTGTGGGGTCTGCACTAACTCCAGTTAGTGTCACAGTTGAGTTGAATTGCAGGACACTCAGCTGGTGTCTTAAGGAATTATTTGGTGTGGAAAAAACCCCATACATCTGGTGTTAGAAGTGTTGTGAATGTGGCAGTCCTGTGAGGGTAAAGGAGAACCACTCCAGAGCAGGTGGTTTTCCACACAATACTCAAGTCTACATTTCAGTGGTGACTTTAAAATGTGCCCTGTGACACACACACACACATACATGCTTTTATATGTATACACCATTTTCCAACTCACCCCCGCTGCCTTTGATTTCTAACAACTGCCTTCACCTCCACCTCAACATACACACTTTTTTTGCATCTGATCCCTTTTCTCTTGCTACCGTTGCCACCATGAATGTTACCCCACCCATATGCAACTAAACATTCCTCATTACTCTTCCATTTCCAGCCACTGCTTCCTCCAATCATTTTCTTCTGGACAATCCTGCCAGATCAGTTTTTCTGAAGCAGGTCAAAGCATGCCAGTGGGTTCATTGTATGCACCCCTACTACAAAGCACATACTTCGAAACCTTCAATGGCTCCATGCTGCCTACTGAATTAAGTATGATTTACAATTTCTTTTATATTTTGGAGCACCTGGGTGGCTCAGTCGGTTAGGCGTCTGCCTTTGGCTCAGGTCATGATCTCAGGGTCCTGGGATCAAGTCCCGTGTCGGGCTCCCTGCTCAGTGGGGAGTCTGCTTGAGATTCTCTCTGCTCCTCTCCCACTGGTGCTCTCTCTCTCTCTCTCAAATAAATAAATAAAATCTTTAAAATTTCTATTATGTTTCTTATCTCCAAGTGTTTGGGATCTGACATACTGTCTATATATGTGTGTTAATTTATTTTATTAATTAATAATTAATAACCTTAATTAATATTAATTTATTAATTGGTCAATATTGATTTTCTTAATTAACAATTAAGAAAATAAATTAAACAATGAGGCCATTAGACCAAAGTGGTCCTAATACTTTGGTGGCCTATGTAAACAAGCCAAAACCTAAGCCTGTAAATACCTCAATGTTAAGAAATTGAAACCTAAGGCCAACCAATCACAGTCAGCTAACTACCCTTCCCAAATAAGGCAAATGCTAAGGACAACCAATCACAAACAGCCAAGTAGGCTTTAAGCTATAGCTGATCAATTTCCTTTCTTTGATTCTGTACCTTGTCTATATAAGTCTTTCCCCGGCTCCCACCTGCAGAGTGCTGCTAACAGGGTGTGGTTTGGCGATGGCCTACTGGAATCAATTTTTGTTCAGACAAACTCTTAAGATATTTAACATGCCTCAGTTTATCTTTCAGCAATATATGTGTGTACGCACACACATACATACACACACACACAATCTTTGTTTAGTCTTTTCATTGTTTCATTGTTTGTCTAATCGATGGCTATTGAACAAATAGTAAGGACCTCAGTGCTCAGGGCACTCCAACAAGAAACATATATATTCAAGAACCACCTCATTGTGGACTACAATACTTATTGGATTAATCTTGACTGTCAGGAGTCTCTAGAATTTTTAACTAGGCTTGATATAGGGAAGGGGAAAGTAACATTTATTGTGCACTAAACACAAGCCAGGTACTCCACACACATTATTTCATTACATATTCATAACAACTGCAAATTAGGGATTACAGAATATGATTAAATATAAGGTGATAACCCCCCAATAATTATCTATCAGAAAAGACAGGAGTTCTTACACATGAAGCCTTACCAAGTCCCTGATAATGTGGAGATAACATGTCCTCCGCAAAACGTTACATTGACACCAGCTCAATCATTGTCACTTGCAGATACTTACAAAGGTTATGTAATGGAATTTTTTAAAGAAGCAAATACACTTAACATACATTTAATGATTACTTTCAACTTAAATATTAGATATTATTGTAAACAAACTCTGAAAGAGCATATTTTTATTTTTTTTATTTTTTTTATTTTTTAAAATATTTTATTTATTTATCTGACAGAGAGAGACACAGCAAGAGAGGGAACACAAGCAGGGGGGTGGGAGAGGGAGAAGCAGGGTTCCTGCCGAGCAGGGAGCCTGATGCGGGGCTCGATCCCAGGACCCCGGGACCATGACCTGAGCTGAAGGCAGCCGCTTAACTGACTGAGCCACCCAGGTGCCCCTGAAAGAGCATATTTTTAAAAAATACACTAAGTAGTAACTTTTTCCAAAGTACAAATATTCACCAGAGGTCAGATGAGGGGGCGAGGGGGGACAGTCCTGCCCCAAATTTGCCACATACGGTATTATCTTCATGCTACAGAGCAGAAAAGAGGCTCAGCAGGTTGGGACGCACCCAAGGATACACAGCTGTGAATCCATCTGCATGATTATACTAAACCACAGTGATGTTGAACTACTGACAATGATTTCCCCCTTTGGCAAGTGTAAGCCCCACAGGGACTCCGGGATAGTCCGACACACCCTCCACTGAGAATCATCAATTTCTGCAGGTCTCCACCAGTCAAGAAAAGCTTGTGAACTTTACTTTCTGTAGCCAGAATAAAGAAAACATAGTTTTGGTTTTTATTCTTTTAAAGGAAAAATAAAAATATTGAATATATTTTTAAACCTGTACCTGGTGCCTTAGCATTTTGATACTCTGAGGGATATACAACGCTGGGAACAAGGAGCGGGGAGTATGTGACCTTCACTGTCCAGGAGAACCAGATGGAACTCTCAGTTCTGTCACTTGCTGAACGAGTCTAAGAAAGTACTGTTGACCCTTGGACAATGTGGGGGTTATGGACACTGCCCCACACTCCCACGAAACACAGCTGAAAATCCACGTATAGTTTTTGACTCCCCCAAAACTTAACTACAATAGCCTACTGCTGACCAGAAGCCTTACTGGTAACATAAACAGTTGATTAACACATCTTTTGTGAGTCATATGTATTATATCCTGTATTCCTACAATAAAGTAAGCTAGAGAGAAGGAAATGTTACTAAGAAAATCATAAAGAGTCCATTTACATTACTGGGCTGTATTTACTGAAGAAAATCTGCATATAGGTGGACACGCACAGTTCACACCCGTGTTGTTCAAGGGTCAACTGTAACCTAACCTCTCTGAGCGTACATCTCCTTTCCCATAAGATGAGAATTCTAATTCCTTGATGAAATGTGTGCTTGTCAATGTTCGCTTCCCCTCCCCTCGTCCTGCGTAAACCCTGACATGATACTATTTCCGGAAGTGCCTACTCCAAAGTGAAACTGTCCTATTCTCTGAGTGGCTATTATGACTTTATTCCTTTTTGATTATTAATTAATAATTATTATTATTAATCCCCATAGGATTAATGAGGTTAAAACTCGGAGAAAATTTAAAGCTCGTTCTTCAGGGAACTGTTTTCTCCCTGATAGGTTATTTCTCTTTTCAGATCCTGTGAACAAATCTACCAGCTCTCTCTGCAGAAGCTTGGACTCAAGGTCAACTGATAGGCTGCCAGCCTATGAACAAGCAAGGTCCTGCATTCCTTACCTGACATAAGGAGCCCAGGACCCCATCCAGCTTACAGGGACTCTCAAATCACGCCCATTGTCCCTTCCCCTTGTCCAGTGGTTACTTCTGCTTCATCTTAATGTTAAAGTCTCTGCCTCGGGAGGAGCACACAGTTCCTTAACATAACATATGGTGCACATATAGGCATGTTTTCTAATTATGCCTGCACAACCTTATACCCACCTTTACATGTGATGACAAAGTTCCCCTTTCTGAATATTCATCCTAAACCCTAAACACAAAGAACCCCCTCACCACTGCTCAGGGAGTCACGGCTTTGGAAGTTATTCCCCGTGATCTCCTCATTTGCTGCAAATAAAGATTCCCTTGTGTGACAACTCCACCTGGTGTAGTCTCCCCTGTAACTCACTAAGGAGCGAACTCACGTTAGTGCAGTTACACTTTTATGTCACGCTCTGTATTGCGTTACAGTCATCTGCATGCATCTCTTATTTCTGCTGCCCCCTTTTAATAAATACTGACTTAATTCCATCTGTCTCTGTATCCTGAGGAGAACCTTTTGAGAGACTGAACACACAGAGAAAATGGCCAGACCGCACATGACAATGGAACGCTGCCCCCACAACCGCTGCAGCCAGCCTGGGAAGCCAAAATCACAAAATCATAGTGAGCCCAAAACTCAGGACCTTGGCAATCTATCGGCTTCCCTAATTTTTACTCCTGCGTCTATCTCAGGATCAACCAGAGAAAACTAAACATGATCCCTCAACCAATCACTTAAGATGCTTGGCTACGGCCTCCCCATGCCAAAACTTTAATCAGGGCATGTCTGAAGCCTTCTTGTTTTCACTGTGACACCGTCCCACTCCTCTGCCTGCCTCTGAATCTCTGCCAAATGTAAGTGATGGTGGCCGACTCCCTTGCTATGCAAGCTCTGAATATTCTTTTTCTCATTTGGGTGACCTTCATTGATTTCCATACCTACCAGAACTTTCCATACCTTTTATACCATATATAAGTATATAGAGAGTAAATACATATTTACATGTATATATATATGTAGAATAAATTATTTAGAGTAAATTCTTGTCCAAAATGATGCCTTTTATAAAACCAAAGTCCCTTTTCAGTTCTAACATTCTATAACTAATAGCAAGGTGTTGAGGTCAAATAAAACACTGATTTGGTAGATAGTTGAGCAACTGATCAGAACGAATGAGTTGCTTTGAATCTCAAGACAAGTTACAGGCTCAAAGTGTTATACCTTAGAAGTTCTAAAAGGCCAAATTAAACCCCAACCACTTCAAACCCAGTAATGCCATACTGCTCATTTTAGAAACATTTCTTCCAGGATGCATTTATCCTTCTACTAAATAAATACCAATTCACTTTTTCAAAAATCCACTTACCTACCCCTGAGGGCCCTGAATGCTAATTCTCAAATGGAGAGGCAAGAGCAAGGGCATTAGCAATGAATTCAGGCCCTAGTGGCGACAATCATTTTTCCCCGGTGTGTCTGTATTGTGTGGCTTAGGCTGACTTCTTTTCTTCTCACCAGCCTTGGTCACTTGTTTTGGATCAGTTTCCCTTGGGGACTATGAACATCGTTCTCCCTGCCAAAGGGCCATCTTTGTGTCTTTGCAGTTGGCATTAGGTATCAACAGGCAGGGAGGCAATGAAAATGTCCTGTCTAGGAAATCTGTGCTCTTAGAAAGTGGAATCACATGAAATAGAATGTTATATGACATAGACCGCTCTAAAATTTGCATTATACATGGAATTTTTTAAACTTTAATTGCAGAAAAATTTAAATAGACACACAAATAAACAATACATTGGGCCCCCCATGTACTCGTTACTCAGCTGTAGCAATCACAAATTTATTACACCAACTTATGTTTTAAAAGGAATAAAGACTCCCTTTACAAAAGATATTATTTAAGAAAATATATAGTAATTTTTCAAATAGGGTGAATTTCTCGCATAAGAAGTGACTGGGTTTGGGGCACCTGGGTGGCTCAGTCAGTTAAGTGTCTGACTCTTGATCTCAGCTCAGGTCTTGATCTCAGGGTTGTGAGTTCAAGCTCCGTGTTGGGCTCCATGCTGGGCATGGAGCCTACTTTAAAAAAAAAGTGACTGGGCTCATGTACCATGCTTTGGCTGCTGGCCTCCTACCACTGTGGATACTTTGGCACCAGATGTGACCTTATTTAATGAGCAAGAGAGAATAGTTCATACACTAATAAAGTAAAATGTGTACTCTACTTTTATTTACATTCATAGATAACATAAGTTTTATTAATTCCTTTGTATAGATGATGGAACTAAGGGTCTGCAAGTCAAGCAATAGACTCAAGAACAGGTTACACATTGGTAAGAAACGGACCCTCCAGTAAGGCACACGTGCAAAACAGGGCAATGAAGAATATTTCAAAAAAATCTACACTGCCAAAAAAAGAAAAATGAACATCATTATTTTCTTCAAATAAAATATAAATGTTTTTGCAATATAGTCTCCTCTCAGGGAAATTTGGGAAAAGATTTATACCCTCCTGAAAATTTTCCATTTGACTGCACACAATGACAGCAATCCTTTGCATTTCAACTGAGACCTTGAAATGCTCTCACTTCAAGTTCTGTTTGTCCTCATACATTCCGTGGGAGTACTGCTAGGATTAATATAATTTTTGAAACTCTACAGAACCCACGTCATTCAATCCACAGGGCAGTTGTTAAAATAAATGTGTAATGATTCTCTTGAAATGCCTCACCAAAGTAGCTGGTATTTATTGTGAATCTACCATGTTAAAAGGTTAACTGCCTGTTCTGGTCTGTGGTTTGTGACAGGAAAGGAGTTGAGGAATGACCTCCCAGAGGAGGGGTTCTTTTGAGTTGTGTTTTTAGCCCTGAGTACCAATCAGAGACACTGTGTGGAGGGATGTGGCAAAACTATGGCAATGACAAGGTTTCAGATGAACTTGACCAGAACAGGGAGTTTGTGGGGCACTATCTGTAGGATTAAATCGAAGAGCATTACACACAGGCTTGAGTGGACATCTGACAGGTGTGACAGAGAGAAAACAACCATAGGTAAAAAAGAAAAGCTGCAATATAATTCAATCTGGATAATCTAATGTCTTGATGGAGAAGTCAACAAAGACAGAAAGGACCTTGGGCAAGAAAATGGGTGATGGCATTGGGAACAACAGCCAGCACTGCAGAGAATCAAGACAGCATGAGGTCAAATCCAAGCCAAGGCTGGGCTAACATGACCATTTATAAGAATGATAAAAGATTCCCTCTTGCAAAGGCTTTCAAACTTTTATAGCAACATACGGTAGGATAAACATTTTCCATTGTGACTCAGTACAAACATGCATATTCCTAAATACATAGATTTAATTGAAATGAAAGTTCCACAAAGCAATACTTACCCTACTCTACCCTCTGGCATTTTCCATTCTATTTCATCATATTAAAATAAAAACACTAGTTATAACTTTCTCAGTTGCTTTCACAACTTACTAATGGGACACAATTCAACTGGCAGTTTGTAAAATACTACTCTACCAGGTGCATTCCATGAGGAATTAAACATAAGCATGTAGTTTCTATCCTTAAGATCCACACAATCACAAAAATTAAACAAGTAAACAAACAAAAAACTCCCTGCCCTCCTCTAGCCACTATTTTATCTCATTGTATTTAAGGTCAAACCTCTTGCCTTTGAGAAAGAATTCCCTAAACCAGCAGTCCTCAAACTTTTTGATCTTATGACCCCATCACACTTTTAAAAATTATTGAGAACCCTAAAGAGTTTGTGATCAAATGGGTTATATCTATTAATATTTAACATTTTTTAAATTAAAACTGAGTAATCTATAATAAGTATGTGTGTATATGTACTTATGTTATCAAAATTATAATGATAAATCCATTATATGTTAACATAAATGTTTATCAAAAAATAACTATATTTCCCAAAACATATTTAGTGAGAGCAGTGACATTATTTTACACATCTGGAAATCTTTCAAAGTTTGGCTTAAGAGAAAGCAGCTGGATTTTCACATCCTGCACTAAATCTGTTGCAAATATATATATCAATCTATCTATATATATATACATATAGTATTAATATATATTTAATATCAATATATATTTAAGATATTAGACATATATTTAAGATATTAGTATTTTTTAATTTTTTATTAACTTTTTAAAAATTTTAATCCCAGTTAGTTAACGTACAGTGTTATATTAGTTTCAGGTGTACAATATAGTGATTCGACAATTCTATACATCACCTGGTGCTCATCACAACAAGTGCGCTCCTTTATCCCCATCACCTAGTTCACCCAACACCCCCTCCTCCTCTGGTAACCATCAATATATTTTTTGTTGAAGAAAATTTGGCCTCACTTGGAAAATACTTTGAAAAAGAAGAGTTATTTTAATAGCCTTTTCAGACACTTGAGGATACTCTTCTCGATACTACACCGAACACTATAGGTAGTAGTTTCTTAATGGTTAGTTGAGCTGTAGAATCTGAAGTGATAAGTGAACTTTTCACTGATAAGTGATAAGTGAACTTTTCACTGATAAGTGAACTTTCATTCTCAATTACATTAAAATCCATTGGTCTATTTTGCACTTTGAATGGATCTTTTACCCAGGAATAGAGTGCCATTAGTCATTTGGGAAATATCGGTCCCCTGAATTAGGAAGATTTTCCAATTCTGTGACACAATACCAAAAACGACACTGGTTAATATCACCACCAATCTAACGAGAAGTCTTCACTATGGGGAGCTGCCAGGTTCACGATGAATGACAATCACACGTTTTCCAAAAAGCCTGAACTTTGTTATGGGCAACTAATACTGTCAGTTGTTCCCTTTGAACTGAATTGAATCTCCTCATTTTGTTCATTAAGAATAAATGAACAAGTCTGCCAAATACTCATGTCTGAAACAACAGAATCTGTCCTTCAGTCATTCAGTAACAGTCATGTTCCATGAAAAAGGACACTAGCTCAATCTGCCCATCAAACGGTGGCACCCTGCTTTCCCCAGAGACAGCCAGGGTGCTCAGGCATGCAGCCTCAACCTCTTCAAAGCCATCCTCCACCTTGTGGGTAGAATGGTGTGTTGTGAGTGAATTTCATCATTTTGCTTTTGTTGAAAATGCTTTGGTGTTTCTCCCTTGTCTTTAGGCTTAAACTCAAAGTGCTTGGCATTGTATGAGGTCCTCCCCACACTGCAGTTTGCAGTCATATCCCCAAGTAAGCTGTCCCCATGCCTGTGATCCTTGGCATGACCTGCCTACCTGGGAAAATTCCACTTATTCTGCGAGATTCTGCTCAAGTGTCTGTGGCTATAAGGCACCTTCCCTTATGCACCTTGATCTCTATTATGGTCTTTATCATCTGATATCGTATTGGTCATTTATGTGTCTCTCCCCATAGACTGTGAATTTCTTATGGATAGAAATTGCATCTTGTATAGAAATCCTTTTACCTAGCACATATATATATGTCCGAAATGTACTTGTTGAATGAGTGAGTGGGCCAGAGATCCCTTGGATTCCCTTCTGCTTCCTGTTCATGGGCAGAACTTGTCTCAGACCTAGAAACACATAGGCCTATCAGTAGAAGCAGGTAAGGACAGTGAGCTGAGCAGAAAGGGGCTATTCCAGACAGCACAGCAGCAGGCGATGGAGTCTGGTGCCCAGATGGAAGACTTGAAGTGTGGGTGCCCCAGTTTGGCACGTTTTAAACAGACTGAGTAAGCCTGCTTCACACCACTTCAGATTTGGGAGAAAGATACACCAGAGGCCAGAATTCCACACACACGTAGACCCCAGGAGACGGCTGTGATCCCAGGACAACCTGTCCCTGTGACTCTATGACTCCATGTCGTGACTCTACTGAACACCTTGCCTAGGCCCCATGTGTCTCTCCAGACTCAGAAGGATACCAGAGAGCAGAACACTAGTGGTTTGGACAGTGACTAGATGATCAACAATGGGGATTCAGGGGCCAAACTGTTTGTGGAACACTGGGTGAAAAAAAGCTTTGGACAGATGTCTCCAATACAAGGTTTCCGGAGGACTTGCTTTTCTGACCTGCACCAAGATCCCTAAGAGAGGACAGTAGTATGCAGTGTTTCCAAAACAGTGGGGTTGCAGTACTTTAGTTTGTAGGAGAATATCAAGGACTAATGCTCAGTACAAGAAACTTGGAGGGACCCTGACATATGCATGGGTCTAGGTTAAGGTAATGAAAGAACAATGAGAGAAAAAGGAACAAAACACAAGTCCCCCAGGAAGCAGCAATAAAACTGTCATTTGAAAATCTGTCTGGAAATAAATCTTATAACTGGTGCAGCCACACAGCAAACGTGACAAACTATGGTTTGAATTTCCAATACAAAAATCTAGGGGAAGGAGCGCCTGGGTGGCCCAGTGGGTTAAAGGTCCAGCTCTTGGTTTAGGCTCAGGTCATGATCTCAGGGTCATGAGATGGAGCCCCATGTCCAGCCCTGCGTCAAGCTCTGCGCTCAGTGGAGAGTCTGCTTGAGATTCTTTCACCCTCTGCTCCTCCCCATGCTTGTGTTCTCTCTCTAAAATAAATAAATGAAATCTATAAATAAATAAATAAATGACTTGGGGGCAAAACAAGTTGTTCAGAAGCTTCTAGAAGACCATACTACTCTAAATTTCTAGTCAGGATCAACTTACAACTTAGAGGTTTAGAGAAGAAAGATGACGTGGTTGTCCCCTGTGTTATAATTGCTAACTCTTTTTATAAAGGTAATTACTAAGCTCTGTTCCAAGACTCCTTTACAACTTTTTAAAAAATCACTTATAGTGTTGCCTTTGGTAAAGTCTGTGCAAACACGGCTGGCACCGTCAGTGACCTTGCTCAGTGGGTCCACACTACAGTAATGCAACCACTTGGCACTTCTTCATCCTGTTGGCAAGATGCACAAAGAAAGAATGAAGAATGGAAGGAATATGTGATCTTCAGCTAGCACTTGTACCTTCTGTTTCATATTCTTACTGTTCTTCACCATCCAAATGCCTAACGCATATGAGGTATTCAATAAATGATTGCTAAGTGAATGAATAAGTGAAGAAAAGCTCCTGCTTGTGCGATCAGCTCAGTGTGCCTGTTGTCGTGCGTGCCCATGAACCCCCAAGGACATTAAAAAAAAAAAAATGGTGGCCTCGATCAGACCTCTGATGACTTAACCATGGCCTGCCCTGCTGTAACCACCAGGCCCCCAAGCTCTGTAACACCCATGGCTCTGAGATCTTAAATCCAGTCTGGCACAGCATCTCCCTGTCCTTCCCATTTCCCCATTTTCTTAACCAGCCTTCAAATTTGATTGACTCTACCTCATCAGTGGCTTTCAAAACCAGCTGCTCCTTTCTGTAAATGAAACAACTACCGGCTGGTTCAGACAATTACAGCTGGACCAAGCAGAGAGGATGTCACCCTTCCCCTTACTCTCATAATCCCCCACTCCCCGGCAAGGGTATTCTCCCCAAACAACAATCTGTCAAAGGCTTAGGGGCCAGATAAGAGAACATGGCTTTAGGTTTTGACACCAAACAGGCTTGATAATACTTTACCCCAGAACGATGCAGATCTATCCCCACAGCCTCCCCTCCACCCCCCAGCCACCCTTGGAGAAGGAGGACATCTTGTGCCCCTTGTGGGAAGCTGGATCCCAAGCGAAAGAACAAAGGTAGAGCTGGACCTAGGATTCTCAGTCATCCTTCCAAAAGTTACTGATCAAATTAATCATGCCAATTTCCCAAGCCAACAAAGAAAAGGGCTATGCTTGGAGAAATGCCTCTTTATAAGAACCGGAAATAGAAAAAAGGCACTTTCCACTACCAAGCTTTATCAAAGCATTAGTCAACCGATGGGAAGAGAGTTTTTGAGGACAGCTGGTTCTCCCTTTAGAGTTTTGTCTTACTCCTACGGAAGGTTGAGGGGGTGGGAAGGCACTCAAAGAAAGACAAAATAATAAAAAGTTGTTCCATTAAAACTGTAGTGTTAGGTGGAACCCAATCTCAGCTTCAGTAGTGTGGTGTCTGAGGGCCTGGATTGTGGCAGAAGATGCCCAGGGGACAGGTCAGAGCCCATTTGGTCCCCAACAGAACCATGGAAGGCCCTGAGGGAGCTGCTCTGATCCTGTGGACACACGAGACACACCTCAGGGCCTCCCAGCAGAGCCTGGAAACCAGACTGTGGCTGATTATTGCCTCTCTCTGTACCATCATACCGGTGAGGCCTGCAGAAGCTTGGTTACATGAAGATGAGGGGTCTCGTTCAAAGACTAAAACCTTGGCCTCTCCCAAGACGTCGGGCAGAAAATGCTTCTAGAGATCATCCATATCTTTGGCATGGTCTTGCCTTCTTGCTTCATGAACCATAAGCTAGATGTCAGCTGGAATTCTCTGTCCTTGAGTTCATGGGGGATTGCTTTGACCCTCCAGTGGACAACCTGAGGAAGCCATAAGCCACCCTGAGATTTCTGTGAATTCCCTTTCTGGCGCAGCTCTGTCCAAACCCAGGGTCACTATTCTGTGCCTGTATCGTACTGAGCTCAAACTCAGCCCTTACACGGGTCTCCACAAGAATACTACTCACACCAGTATCATGTGACAACGTCTTATATTTGAGGGAGTGACAAAGAGGCTACATCCTACAGCAGTGTTCCAGTTTCTCTGTCCAGATACTCAAAGGCACACATATACACCCCGACCTTGGCCTCCTCTTCCTCTGCTCTCCTGAGAACAGCTTCCTCACACCTGGACAGGCATATATCAAATCCCCTTTACTACACAGATCTTATTCCCTCTTAAGAACGTAAAGTGCTTTCAGACACTATCTGACTAATCCCCCCAGCTTCTAGGGCAAGGAACAGATGTCCTTGTCTCCAGCATACAGATGGAGCCCAGTGATGTGAGTTAGGACTCCCAAGCTTGCCCACAGGGAGCACAGGGCAGAACCTCAGCTGGGACCCCGAGTATTGGAAACCCAATTCCAGAGCTAGGAGACAATGTTGCCTCACGAAGAGTTTTCGAGTTTGCTCCTTCTGCTCTCAAAAATGCTAAAAATTGAGCTTTTCCCATTTGTACTTATTGAGGTAGTATAGCGTGGGGTTCAAACCACAGGATCTAGAACAGGACTGCTGGGGTAAAAGCTCTGCTACTACTCTCTAGCTTCTGATCCTGGGTAAATTAGCTGACATTTTAGTGTCTCAATCTCAGCATCTGAAAAATAGAAATGATAAATAATAGTATCCACCTCACAGGGTTATTATGAGGATTAAATGAGTTTACACCCTCCTACTCCCAGCCCCCCATACACCCAATATAGAGCTTAGGAAAGTGTCTGGTACAGAGAAACACCACAAAAGTGTTAGCTATAATTATTTCTTCTTTTCAAATTGCGCATTCTTTATTTAGTAACCCTGAGTTGATTTTTTTGTCTGGGTGACAGCATTGTCTAACTATAGAAACCAAACTTGCAGAATCCCGAGCATATGATTAACTCCAATATATTACCATCCTATTGTTCGCTCTCCCCTTCCTTCCCTCCTCTTTCTTTTCTTTTCTTCCCTCTATTCCCTTTTTCTTTCTTTCTTTTTCTTTTTCTTTTTTTCTTTCTTTCTCTTCCTGTGTCTTTCCCCCCTCTCTTTCTCTATCTTTCCTTCTTTCCTCCCTCCCTCCCTTCCTTCTAGAAATATTTCCTACGTGCCTACTATGTGATAATGGTACAGTACTAGATTAGATACAGTAGTAAAGAGAAATCAGAAGGTAATTTTGATTTAGGATCTTATGATCTAATAAGTGTATAAATGGAAATTTATTGTCAAAGTAATATTATAGGAGGAACCCAGATGCAGGAGTATCTAATTCTACCTGAAACTATCAGGACAGCCTTCTCTGAGGAGGAGGCACTAGAGCTGAATCTTGAAGGATAGCTAGGAATTAGCCAAATAAAGAATATTTGCAATATTTTGGGGAATTTTTTCCAGAATACATATATTTTTTGGAAGTTCACATGCAACGATTATAAAAAACAAACTATACTAGATCATAAAGCATGTCTCAACACATTTCAAGGTTTGAAATCTTACAGAAAGCACAATTCCATTAAGCTATAAATCAATTATTAAAACAAGTAACAATGCATATTAGCTGGCTATTTAAAAACAATAATTTTCCATGCTATTTCATCAATTAAAAAATATAGGTAAATAAATAGTATAGACTACACATAGTAGTACTGCTGTGTATCTAGGGGGATATATTTAAATATAAAAGCATAGTTTTAGAGGTTGTTCTCTACAAATAATTTAACATATTTCATAACTATATAAGGATGCTATTTTCAACTGAAAATAACAAAACTGAGGCTGAATAGATTTGCAAGGGGAAATATAGAGGGATATATTATAAAAAGTTCAAAAAAGATTTCACAACACAAAAAATTTGAACTATGGAATACATGTATATATGTAAGTATATATGAATAACTTGCATCCCTATGAACTATTTCAAAATTATTTTGTAAAGCAATTTCTCAGGAACTGATTATGTAAATGCTATTTGGACATGAGAATAATAAGCAAAAAAAGCAGATCTTGTGAGGAGTGAGTAGGGAATCTTATGTAAAGGGGTGGTAACTCTTTTAAGGTTTTTCAGCCTTAGATACAGCTCATATTTTCCTCCCATACGGATCTACCCTCTTGGGACCAGATAGAAGACAAATTAAATAGTTTAAACAAGTTAATAATTAAACAAGTAAATAATTATATTGATGTTCCTACCCAGAAATATTAACAGAAGGACAGCTACTATTTATATGCCAATTAGCACTGTGGAGAAGGGGTAAACATAACTGTAAAGAATTTCTCAAAATTGGGCGCCTGGGTGGCTCAGTTGGTTAAGCGACTGCCTTCGGCTCAGGTCATGATCCTGGAGTCCCGGGATCGAGTCCCACATCGGGCTCCCTGCTCAGCAGGGAGTCTGCTTCTCCCTCTGACCCTCCCCCCTCTCATGTGCTCTCTCTCTCCTCTCATCCTCTCTCAAATAAATAAATAAAATCTTTAAAAAAAAAAAAAAAAAAAGAATTTCTCAAAATTATACTTTTCTAACATTTTGAAAAAGCATTTTCAAAACAGAAGTGATACGAAAGGAGTTGAGGTTTTACCCTCAGTCTCTACCTTAAATAACAGTCACATCAGCCAGAAGACTAACTTACGAATGCCATAAATGACCTTGCGTATCCAAGTGTAACTAGAAGTGATTGGCTACTAGAAACAAATGAGCAAATAAACAAAAAAACCTAAACCTAAAATTCTTTAAACATTTTTTTTAAATTCCTGAGTTAGGGTGACCAGATTTCATTAACCCAGGTTTTTCCCATATTTCTATTTTCTACTACCAGTGTGTGACCTTCATCATTAGAAGGGGGCTGTAGCAGTCTCAGGCATCATATTTTCACATACCAAAGTCCAAAGACAGAGGAAAAAAAAAAGTTCATCTTTTACTTTTGCTTCCTTAAACAGTAAAAATTTTCCTAGCAACCACAGAGGAAAAATCCCTTTAGGTCAGATCAGCCAGATTTGGGCTACGTGTGCTTCCTAAGCCAATTACTGGCAAAGACAATGGTCTACATATAATCACCCCCCAGAAAAGCAATGGTTCTCAAGCCTGAGTCTGCACCAGAGTTACTCAGAGAGCTTACTAAAACAGATTTATGAATTCCTCCCAGGAAGCAGTGGGTCTTAAGGGACAGGGCTCTTGAGTTTGCATTTCTAACAAGCTTCCTGGTGGTGCTGGTCCTTCTAAGCAGGCCTTGCACTGCCGGACAGCTTGTGGGAACACGAAAGCCCACATAAAATCAGGGGGTATGTTAACATAGGGGCAGGGGTAATGACTCAAGTAATCAGCCAAAGTTCATCCTAGATCTCTTCATATTATTTTAAAGTTGTTTTTCAAGAATTACTATGTTAAAAAGCAAACCACAGGCCTAAAATGGTGTTGATGTGGGAAACAAAGGCAGAAGAAAATTTATTAAATTCCCTTACTACCTAGAGCCCATTGACAAGTCCTTGAAACAGGCAGAGGGACATTCCTCCAGGGACTCAACTGCCTCAATGTTAATACTTCGCTAAAGGCAAAAGGCAATCCTAGCCTGACTGCCCCCTCCCCTCACCCCCAACCAGGATCCTGTAAGAAGTCTACTTTAATGTATAAAAATTCCTTTGGAAACTTCCTTTATCTCTAACCCCGCCCCCCTCAAGATACGTGTTGGCAATCACCCCCCAAGCATAAGACCCACCGATATAACGTCTGAAGGGTCTCACGACTCAGGTTTTATTAGACAGTAATAAATGACCTTTTCCCAACAATAGCTAGCCCCCTCAAGGTCCTGGAAACCTTGCTTCCAAAATTCCTTAGAGACTTACGCTATCCCTAACCCCCTCCCAACTTGAAAGTATATAATGGGCCACTCCTCATGACCCCGGTACAGCTCTTTCTGCCCACGGGTCCTGTCCACGGGCTTTAGTAAAATCACCTTTTTGCACCAAAGATGACTCAAGAATTCTTTCTTGGCTGTCAGCTTCGAACCCTAATAACGTCTTTCCTATATCAGTGTCACTTAGGCGGAGTCACCATACCTAACCGGATTGCAGTTTCAACCTTCCCCAGAAATGTTTTAACAGATCAGTCAGGAATTTTCTGATAAGCACCAAGGGGGTAATCTGTCCCAGGGGCCTTCTCCTTTCCCCAAAGGAAGATGAGTTAATCTCCATGAAAGACCCTGTGCTCCTTCCCCCTGAGGGAAAGTGACCAGGCCTGGAACAATCCTTTTTATTTTGCTTACAACTTCTTTGCCCCACTCTCCTTCCCATAAAAACCTTCCATTCTGTAACAACTCCTCAGAGCTCCCCTCTGCTTGCTAGATGGCCTGCTACCTGACTCGTGGGTCATTTAATAAAACCAATTAGATCTTCATACTTACTCAGTAGGATTTTGGTTTTTTAACAACTATTATATCAAATTAACGACATAACCGTGTTTCTTCTGGGCAAGAATACAGTCAGGAAGATACTAGCACCACTCCACAAGTGCATTCTTCAGATTGTCCGTGTCATTGTAGATGACGCTACTAAACTTCCAGTAAGAATGAATATTGTTTGGCTGACTAAAAAGGTGGAAAAAAGGAGGTTGAAGTTAAATTTTTTCTAGCCCAGCAAGCAACCACTTGGTAACCACTTTTACATCAAAGTCCAAAAGAATGGCCTTCACCAGATGTTCCTTTAATTTTCCAGGGATTAATCTGAGAGTTAATTATCCATTTTAAGTGATTAACAACAACAAAGAAAAAAAAAAACCACTAAGCTCTGTGCTGATGCTTTTAATTGTACTATGGACCATTGTTCATTTGCATTTTTAAGAACTGGAATCATTCTGACAGGCACACACACACAAAAAAAAGTCCTGGAATGAATCTGCTATTCTGCTTGGCAACATTGACAGAGTAATTAAGGAAACTCAATTGTTCATGTCTGTTAATAAGAAAGGAGAGGACAAAATAAATATTTCTTAGTAACTCTAAAATCTTTTTTTTCTAACTATGTAAAAGAATTGCTAACAACAAACAATGGATTTTTGTTGGCTAAACAGCAACTTGGCTAAACCACTAAAGATCTGAATTTTGCAAGTCACTCAACTTCTCTGAGCGCTGGTCTCCTTACCTGACCCACTGAGGGTTTGGATTGGGTATTTGTTTCAGTGTTCCTTCCAGACATAATCTAAAGGTGTTAGGTGTTAATAAGCAGTTAAATGTGTAATAATAGAAAAAAATATTATATTACAAAATGAAAGGAAACAAGAGGTCAGGATAATTCTGCTCTGAAAGGTGAGTTGGTTGTGGCATAATAGTGATGGTGGTGATTTTAGAAAGTGGCATTAACTGAATTAGAGAGTTATTTAATGCTAGTGTGAAGAATGACATCTTTGTATCAATGACATGATTCACTTTTTTAAAAAAATTGAACAAAATATGTTTTTCTCCTTTAGACCTCACTCTCTGTACCTTAAAAAATAAAGACACCTTTCCAGAGTCATGCATGAGTCATACGGATTGTCCAATTATACTAAACACTCACAGCACACAGGGAAAGAAGCCAAATGGTTATTTGGAAATGTAAGGGAGTTTGAATCTCATTACATCCAGTCCTCACTTTTTGCCAAATGTAAGCAGTAAAAATGTACAAGCTGGACCTAACTTTGCCCAACATCCTATGTAATGTCACTATTTTTTTTTTTTTAAGGAAATAAAAAACTTTGGCTCCCTTTGCTAGCTGCCCGGTAATAAAATGCAGAGGAAATCGTTATTAGCCAAGCAGAGAATGAAAGACACTTTGTTAATGGTCTAGTTCATTACATCAACTTGAAACATATCCTGTTAAGAATAGATGATGCTTAAAAATACTGCAAACTAAATGTGGCATCATCATCCATGCTAACTGGAAAATGTGATGGATTGGACTTAATGAAAGGAAAGAAAGGAGTAGCAGTCTGCAATGCATACCTCCTGAAGGACTGTCACTGTTCATAAGCCAGGGATTCTGCTCCCTTTTTCATTAATGAGAAACTCCCATGGACACAGTTTAAGCCTTTTTGAAAGCCTGAAGATGGTAGACATGATTATACTTGCTCCTATGTGTCATATACAGAAATAAGTGAAGAGTAGAGAATTTAGGGAATGGACATTCTTTTTCAGGCAGAAATGCATAGGAATTTTGTTAGAAGGTCACATGGACTTGATGGAATGGGTCCCCCGTCTCCACATGTGGAGTGGAGCCCAGAGAAATGCTCATTCATTAATCACTCAGTAATCATTACGGATCAGCTCCACTGGGCCAGGTCTGTGCTTTGGGTAGGTAAAAAGATCCCTGTCCTCAAGGAGTTCACAGCCTATTGGCTATTAACAAAACCACAACAGCTGGTAAAGGCAAAGTTTCAATCAATACTTTTTTTAATCAAAGGAAAAAATGATCACACAAATAATTAAATATAATTGCCAGGAGGGCAGGACACCTGGAGCCCATGGTACAAAGGAAAAGAGATACTTGTGTTTTTTGAGGGACGTACATTATTAGCCCAAAATTTCAGACAATACAAACAATCTCAAAGTTAAAAATTGGTTTTATTGTTAAAGGTGTTAATAATTTAAAAGGATGGATTCTCTACAGAAAAAGCTCTGAAAAACAGTGAAATACTATAATTATATTGTAATACATTGTAACAAGTTGTAATACAAAATCAGATTGTGTTTATTTACATTAGTAAAGAGTAGAAAATATAGTAATGAGCGTAATAATTTTATTTTTTTTAAAGATTTTATTTATTTATTTGACAGTGAGAGAGGGAACACAAGCACAGGGAGTGGGAGAGGGAGAAGCGGGCTTCCTGCGGAGCAGGGAGCCCGATGCGGAGCTCGATCCCAGGACCCTGGGATCATGACCTGAGCCGAAGGCAGACACTTAATGACTGAGCCACCCAGGCGCCCTGAGCATAATAATTTTAAAAGAAAAATAAACCCTTTGTTTTTTTTACCTAAAATTGACTACAAATGGAAATAAATGAGATTACCTATATTTTAAGTTGACAACAACACAGAACAAATAATTATTTCAAGAAATTTTTGTGTATAGTTGTTTGTCCAGTTTTAGTGTTATACAAATCTAAGGGAAAAAAAAAAAGTCTGAAAACACACTCCACATTTTATTAGTGGGTTTATTGTTTGTAATAATATTGGTATTCTAATCTTCAGACTTTCTGGTGCACATTGTACAATAGACAACCTAAGCAGATGTGTCGATATTAGCAACCATGATGTTTACTTCAAGAGAAAGGAAATACAAATATAAAAGAAAAAAAAGCAAGAAAAGAACAGAAAAGAAAGTGAAAAAAGAACAGAAAACAAAGCAAGAAAAGAACACTCATAATATTAATTTTCTCCCATTTAATTTTTTTGGCAACTTTAAATTTAAATTGGAGAAAAATTAGTGTGAATTAAAAAATATGTACAGATTTTCCTCCCACGGTTCTTTCTACTGAAAAGTTTAGAAACACTGACACAGTAGGAATGAGAAAATTTAGCTCCCTGATCCTGGTTTCCGCATACATTTTCTGTGAGATAAAGAGCCAGTGGATTCCAAGTTTTAGGTCTGGACAAGGTGAACTAAGGACAGTTTCTCATACCAAAAACTAATCAAACAATATCAAAGGACTCAAAGTAGCTTGAAAGAGCTTCCATGATTTTACAATAAGAGAGAGGGAGGGAAGGAGAGAGAGAAGCCAGGAAAGAAAGGGAAGCGATAAGAAGTCCACAATATCATGTATGAAGTATTCAGCCAAAATCTAACCAAGCATCTCATCTTGCACTATCCAATAGCACAGCCCCTAGCCACATGTAACTATTTAGATTTAAAGTAATTTAAGTTAAATACATTTAAAATTCTGTTCCCCAGTCATCCTAAGATAACTCCCAGGATCTCTTTCCCCTTGATTGTGTTATGGTCATATGACCAATAATTAATAATAATTTGTGGATGTAATTAAAAGCCAATAATCAGTGACCTCAAGAGAGGGATATTATCCATCTAATCACTTGAGCGTTTTAAAAGCAGAGTTTTCTTCCACTGCTTGAATGAGAAATGAGAAAGGAAGCCAGACATTTGAAGGTGGAGGGGGCTTTCACCTGAGGATCCTGGCATGGGCTACAGCATTGCGTGAGGGCCTATGAGAAGGCTCAGGCCTGGGAACTCCACTCAGCCTGGATGGGCTGAGAGCCAGCAGCCCCGAGTCCAACCATGAGGACTTGAAGTCAGCCTACAACCGGAATGAGCCTGGAAGCAAATTCTTCCCCAAAGTCTTCAGATGAGAGTGCAGCCCTGTGATGCCATGACTGACCTTGAGAGACCATGAGCAAGAATCCTGCTGAGTGCCCTGGACCTCGGACTTACAGAACCCCATGCTAAGAAAGCCATGCTGCTCCAGTCTGCTAAGACTGCAGTGATGCAGCTGTGAGAAACTATGATTCGGGACGTTAAGGAATATTGAACTGCAGTGGCGTATGGATACTCACCGCATTATTCCCTCAACACTTCTGAATGTTAGAAATGTTCAAAACAAAGGTGAGCGAAATTTGTATTTTTTTTCTCTGAGTATAAATCGGAGAAAATGCAGATTAAATTAGAGACTGGGACTCTAGGTGGGACTTCTGGCCAATTCAAGGGTCCAACACTAACAGTGCTGACCTTAATTTATGATCCGTTTCACCACAAAAGTCCATTTCCTGGTTCTGGATTCACCAATAAAATCTACTTGGGGGCCCTGATAAATACTTCCTTTTCTTTTTTCTTACCAATGGAAACAATAGTGGCAGAAGGATGGAGTGAGTGTGTGTGTGTGTGTGTGTGTGAGGTAGAGTTGTATTAGGAGAAAAACAAAAAGGGTTATTTATTTCCTAAGGTGAATGAGAGAAGGAAGTGGCAGGTGTCTCCACAGATGTTCTGGAGTAAGGGCACATAGATACACTAACAGGGAAGTTTACCTCCCCTTCCCACCCTCACTCCATCTCCACACCTACTCCTTAGAAAGAGAAGTCATCCTTACAGACTCTGAGGGGTACTCCTACTCTCATATGTGAGACCTAGAAAGGGCCCAAAGCATCCATGAAGATAAGCCTTCTGTAACCTGTTGGTCACCTGGGTCACCTTACTGTCCACTAAAGCAAATGTAAAATTCTATTATAAACCTAATTCTTAATACAGTGTCTATTATATTTAACTGCTCTAGCCAGGTTAGCCAAGGAGGATGGGTTTTAAAGGATGTATAGTCCCTGAGGGCTCCTGTTCAGAAATCATCCTTCAGAAAGATTTTCTCTACCCTTACACTCTTCTCCCCCCATGTCTGGGATGGATGTTCCTCAGTGTTCCACCAGCAGAGACTGCATTTTACTGGCATTTCTTTTTACTCTTCTCTCTTTCCTACTGTGAGTTCCTCGAGGAGAGTAGTTATGTTGCTTTGGTCTTCACATTTCTAGAGCTTAAATCAGAGAGTGGCAGAGTCTCCATTAATAAGTAACTTTAATGAATTACAGCTGAATTAAAAACACTATTTAGTACATGTAGAATGTTACTGGCGTCTCTATCGTGTTTCCTTTTATTATTGTTTTACAGAATATGAATATATTACAAGAAGTCTTTTTTATGACTTTGGGCTCCCAAACTTTATATTCATGATAAGGTCTAAAGATTCAGCTGCTATAATTTCCACCGCGAGCCAAGCCAGGCTGCCAGATGGTTGCTGGACCTTTCTAGCCCTACACTAGCTTCAGTGTGTGCTGAAGCGGGCACACACCTGCTGCTTGCAGAAGCCAATGGTTCAATTTTCAGAAACGGTGTAAGAGATTCTTAAACCACCAATAGCTTGAAATTGGTCATGGCAGAAGTATTTCAACTGTAGAAATTGGCAAAGGCTGCAAATCAGGGCATTTTTTTCTTCAGAGAGCTGGTTTACCAGCATATCGCTGTTTGCACAAGGTCACAAAGAAGTGTGCTTACACACTACCCAAGAGGAACTCGAATACTATCCTTTGGAAAGACAATACAAATCAACACAAAGCAATTAGAGAATAATAACAAAATAAAATATAACCAAGCCCTAAATTTAATATAATCAGGAGCCAAAGTTATGACACAGATAATACATGATATGGGGGTTCAAGAAGGGAGGTGTCACACAGTCAACTAAAATTATGAGGGAGACATTAGAGAGGAAATGGGGAGAGGAGAGAGTTAAGGATACAGAACAGGCTGAGCACAACTGGGCAACTGGAGCAAGTAGAATTTGGCTAATAAAGTACTGCATCATAGGGCACCTGGGTGGCTCAGTTGGTTCAGCGTCCACCTCTTGATCTCAGCTCAGGTCTTAATCTCAGAGTCATGAGTTCAAGTTCCACTCTGGGCGTGGAGACTACTTTAAAAAAAAAAAAAAAAAGTACTGCACTGGGGGACCTGGCTGGCTCAGTCGGAAGACCATGCAACTCTTGATCTGGGTCATGAGTTTGAGCCTCACGTTGGGTGTAGAGATTACTTAAAATAAATAAATAAATAAACTTTTTAAAAAGGATGATTTATTGCCTTGATAGAGCAACAGCAGAGTCATAGATGCTTAACATTTGATAATATAATTCCATAGGCTGTGCATCCTCTTTATTTCATGTATTGTGCTTATCATCTATATCCCCCATTTAAAACGTCATCTCCGAAAAAAGAAAAAAAAGAAATCATTTCCACTCTTTCCACTTACTGCTTGAAGTTCTCTTCGTAATACTTCTTTTACATTTCTCTAAAATTTTGGGGGGTTATTTCCATTTCTCTTAAATAGCTTTGTGGGATTATTCCCCATAATATGCTTTTTAAAAAATCATAAATCTCCATAATTGATATTAGGGCCCAATCAATGCACCTGACATTAAGCAGAATGCCAACCCTGGCCTTTTCCTATAATCACTATACAACTCATCAATAACACTCAATTTAGGACCAAAGAGAAAGGAAACATCATCAAAGATTAAAAATGGTTCAAAATTCTGTTGATTTGTCTTTTCTTGGCATTTCATATACATGGAATTGTACAATATATGTCTGACTTTCTGCACTTAGCATAATATTTTTTATCAGTAGATTGTTTCTTTCCTTCCTTCCTACCTTCCTTGCTTCCTTCATTTTTTTTTTTTCCAAGTAGCATCCAAATATATGAATGTAACCACATTTTATCTATTTACCAGTTGTGATGGACACTTGGGTTGTTTCCACTTTGGAGCTATTACCAATAATGCTGAAATCAACATTAATGTATAATTCTTTGGATGGACATATATTTTATTTCTCTTGTGTAGAGAGGAGTGGAATTGCTGGGTCAGATGGTAAGCTTCTGTTTAGCTTTTTCAGATTAACTGTTTCCCAAACTGTTTGCATTTTACATTCCCATCAGCAAGTTTAAAGACACCCATTTCTCCGCATCATAGCCAACATTTGTTATTGTCTGTCTTTTTGATGACAGTCATTGTACTGTGTGTGTAGCTATATCTCATTGTGACTTTGATTTGCATTTCTCTAATGGCTATTGATGTTCAGCATCTTTTCATGTGCTTATGCCACACTTTCAAATAAAGTGTTCATTTCCAAAGACATTCATGTGACTACTCTCAACTAATATTTTCTTGTCATTATAAATCCCCACCTTAGAAGAAACTCTCCTTATCTTAGGAGTTTTGCTTCAACTAATACTTACAGTCATGATCTTGGTGCCAGCCTGAGTAGAATCTACAATAAACATCTTGTTTCTGCCCCTTCTGTGAGCAACCCTGCAGAGAGACCTGCCAGATGTTCTTGCTGGCCCTCCATTTCTGCCCCGCTCTTTCTCTCCTCGCTCTGTGCTCTGGAGGCTGGCCTCTGTGCCAACCTCCCTCGGTCATGGGCAAGGGGAGAGTGGGACTGGGGAATATCCTTTGCTCCATCCCTGTGGGCTGAAGTTTGGTAGTGGCTCCTGCCTTTCTCTTCCTAAAGAACAGTCCTGATAGGCAGGCCCTTTCCTGTGGCTGGATGCTCTTGACAGCTCCCACCAAGACCTCCCCACCTTTGTACCTTTAGCTCCAGTGGTGGGAAGGGCTTTTTGTGGTGATTTTTCCCTTCTTCTCCATTCCGTGATGGTCCCTTTAACCTGCTATCCTGTGGACAAAGCATCATTCATTCTCTTCAAATATATCCTTTCCTGTGTGTATTCTCCTTCCTGCTGGCATCCTGACTGATACACAGGGTAAGCAAAACTCCTTTTTTAAATGCAAGACTAGCAACATAGCTTCATATGAACAAAAGGTTAGTACTAAGAATAATCTTAAAGTAGTTGCTTCAGCCATATTTGACAATTACTCATTAGTGTCCATTCCTCTCTGATCTCACAGCATTTGGAGCTTCTCTTGAGGACTTGTCACTCCCTGTCTTGCTTTGTAGTCACTCACAATAGAAGCCAATTCCACCACCTCTATCCTAAATGGCATGAAAATGTGAAAGCCACACTTTGGTTTCCCTAAAATCTCCTGAGCAGCTTTCTCCTTCCCAAAGGAGCCTAAGTACCTTAAGAGCCCATGTGCTTTTACAATAGATGCTCTCTACCCAGACTGGAACTATGGATTGTTGACCATCAAACTTCTCTACCAATGAGGAGTGAGGGAAAGAGAGGAACAGAGCCCCAACCAAAGCCCCCAGAAGGAGCTCCAAGCAGTCTAAAGGCAGAAGCTCACACCAATTAAATCTCTATAAATGGAGCCTGCTGACCTGAGACAGAGCATCCCTACCACTGCTGGAAGTATTCAAGCAGGCTTTTTGACAAGGGTTTCCACTTCTGGTTCAAGGTTTGATTGGATAAACTTCAAAGTCTTCTGCCATTTTAAAATTCTGATTGCATGGTCTTATTCCCAGTTTAATTAGCACTTCTAATGGTGATATTAGAGTGGAATTTGCATTTTCCAACCTTGCATATTTCCTGATATTCTTTTTTTTTTTTTTTGAGTGCTGTGAATCCTGATATTCTTCTCCATTTTGAGGAAGACACAAGTCACAAGATCTTTCTCACTTAAGTTCTCCTTTAAGGGGAAAAGTCACAGTCTGGAGACGATAAACTCTTTTTATCTGTTGGCTGAAGATAAGGAGGTAAACACAGGTCTGCTCTGTTGGGGTGGGGGAAGCAGCTAAGGAAGGACGACAAGCGTGCCCTGGGCTGAAGCACTTCCAGAAGCCAGTGACCTAGAAGCAGAGTAGTCATACAACAGCTGCCTTACCCTTATTCAGTAAGATGTCAGCATCCCAGGAAATATCTGGAAAACCCGATCCTGTCAGAATAGCTGACCTTTGACCATAAATACTCTAGGGATAAGAGTCCCAACCTACACTATATGCCAAAGCAAGAAAACCAGAAATTAGCTTCTTTCTCCCCAGAGGTCAGTCACTGTCTTTCTCAAGAAGATAATGCCTTTTTTTCTTCTTTTTTTGCTTTTTTTCTCCCTTTGCCCCTTTAATAACTAAGTTTTGTCATTCTGCTTGCACTGTTTCATACTTGAAGCATCACTGGTGTTGCCAATCACCACCTCCAGCCTGCCACACGGAACTGATTAACACATACACATAGATTCCAGTTTCCACCAAAGGCACCTCCAGAAAGAAATTGTGAAAGAAATTACAAAAGAAAAGAAAAGGAAAGAGAAAGAAGAGAAGAGAAGAGAAGAGAAGAGAAGAGAAGAGAAGAGAAGAGAAGAGAAGAGAAGAAAACAAAAGAAAAAAGAAAGGAAGGAAGGGAGGGAGGAAGGAAGGAAGGAAGGAAGGAAGGAAGGAAGGAAGGAAGGGAGGGAGTTGCTCTCCAATTGATCCAGAGATCATTGTACAAATCAGGAGAGGCAATGAATAATGCAAAAAAGTCATTCTCCCATCCTTTTCCTCCTTTACCCATTTTATCTAATGCAGTAATTTCTTATATGCCAGAACTGCATAATCTAAATTAATTTCAATCTGTTGTAAGGTGAGACCACTATTATCATTCACTATGGTTAGCAAACCATAGCCTAGAAGTAAGATTATTTTCTCCATTTTGAATGAATATACTCATTATATGACCTTGGATAAATCACTTACCTTTCCCAGCCTTGCTCTTCTGCCATCTATAAAACACAATGAATTTTCCCTTCTCCATATTTTATGATTAAGGAAAAACCAGAAAAAGGTTTGATAATGATAGACATAAATGATTCAGACAACAGTGCCAATACTGATAAGTAAATCACACAGTTTCAACATGTAATTTCCATGTAAGGCGCCAGTAAAATACATCTTTAAATCATTTTGAGAGTCACTCCCCAAAGCAATAGAATTCTGATATTTTTCCCTTTTTTGGCAGATTAAATATCCCATCTAGATTAAATATGTACATGTAAGAAATCAACATAATACCTACACAATATGCCATTTCTTTACTCCTCTTAACTTTTTCTCGTTTGTTCATTCAACATATATTTATTGAGAGACTACTATTTTTCCAGTAAGTGTGCTGGGCCTCACAGGCTATAACTGTATCTATGTATCTGATGACAAGACAAGTTGACTTCGCCTATATGGTCATTTCAAATTTTCTACTGACTTTTCTTCTATTTAGTCAAATGGTAATGAATAGGTTCTATTGATAATCAGGGTCAGTATAAGATAGAAACCCCTTTGTTTCCCTATGTATATCTTAACTTCTCATGGACTATGTCTCATTACTTTATTCCCAGCACTTGGCTTTGTGCCTGGCACAAGATAGACTTAAGTATTAGGTGAACTATAAAAAATAATCAGAATGCTAACCAGCAACCGTCCCTTCACTGTGTGTGGCCTGAGGCAGCTCACTTTACCTGATGTCTTCCTCACCTGCAAAATGATACAGATAGACAAGGTTGGTGGTTCCCCACCAGTTGGGTCAGGACTAGAGCTACTGTAAAGACCTGAAAATCCAGTTATATTCTAAGCCTTATGTAAAGACTGAATACATTACTTGTCACACATGCACATACACACACATGTAATAACATAATAACAGAACAGTTTCACATGTATGTAGATTTTTGTGCCTAAGAGGATGAGTAGCATTTAAAAGCATTATTGAAATAAATCTTTTTTAAAAAAGGAGGGGTATCTGGGTGGCTCATTCAGTTAAGCAACTGATTCTTGATTTCAGCTTAGGTCATGATCTCAGGGTTGTGATACTGAGCCCTGCATTGGGCTCTGTGCTCAGCGGGGAGTCTGCTTAAGGATCCTCTCTCCACCTTCTCTTCGTCCCTCCCCCTGCTTGCACTCGCACTCTCTCTCTCTCAAATAAATAAATAAATCTTTAAGAAATTAAAAAAATAAAAGCATTGAATTTATAATAGCTTTTGGTCATTATATATATATATAATTTTTTAAGATTTTATTTTATCTTTATTCATGTTTTTAAGGTTGTCCTAAATTTATTTTATCTTTTAAGATGATTCTTTTTTTTTAATTTTATTATGTTATGTTAGTCACCATACAATACATCATTAGTTTTTGATATGGTGATCCACGATCCATTGTTTTCATATAACACCCAGTGCTCCATGCAGTATGTGCCCTCCTTAATACCCTGTGTGATAAGAACACTTAACATAAGATCTACCCTCTTAGCAAATTTTTGAGTATACAATGAAGTTTTGTTAACTATAGGCTCTATGCTGTTCAATACATCTCTCTAGGACTTATTCATCTTGTATAACTGAAACTTTGTATGCTTGGACTAATACCCAACCCCCATTTAAAATTTAAATTCCAGGGGTGCCTGGGTGGCTCAGTTATTAAGCATCTGCCTTCGGCTCAGGTCATGATCCCGGGGTCCTGGGATCAAGCCCCGCATCTGGCTCCCTGCTCAATGGGGAGCCTGCTTCTCCCTCTCTCACTCCCCCTGCTTGTGTTCCCTCTCTCTCTGTGTCTCTCTCTGTCAAATAAATAAATAAAATCTTTAAAATAAATAAATAAAATTTAAATTCCATTTAAAATGGAATTATTTCAGTCTCCGTTTTGCCTGAAGCATCAAGTCCTTTCAAGATTTGAAAAAAAGATGGTCAGAAAAAAAATAATTATGACTGAGGTACACAGAGCTCAAAATAGTAGGTCTGGAGATTAAAATAGGGTTTATTTGGATAGGTTGTGGTATAAGCTCCATCCCACAGGGAATGCTGGGGAGTCTGCCCCTTACCTTCATTGGAAAGAAAGGACTGGAAAGCTGATTCATACCCCCTGGGGTTTGGACTGATGTCTGTCTGATTCATGCCTAAAAACCTACAGGAAGAGAGATGGTAGCTGACAAGCCATTGTGGCAGTGCCCTGCAGAGCAGGTGCTACAGCCTGTGTCCCCAGAGTGTCAGAGCCAGGGAAGGTCTGAAGTAAACCCCTTGGACCTTGTCTGTGAAGGCAGCCCGATATGTGAGGAGGCTCCAGCAGAAGGAAAGCGAAGGGTATCACCTGGTCTTCAGGGATTAAGGAAGGGATTGTAAACAACCATCAACTCGGTCAAGGACACTGGGGGTGTGAGATACCAAGTGAACAGAGGGGATGGTGGACTAAGAGCCCTTTAAGGTATGAACTCCAGGTTGCCAATAGATTTGGGTTACGTCTCATACAAAGACTCCCATTTCCACTGGTTTGCTACCCTAATGAGAAGATGCACTATAATGCAACATATTCATTAGAAGAACTAGGGAAATATCAAATGGAATTCCTTTCAAATTAATACTAAAGAACTTTATCTCAGGGGGAGAGATCTATAGGTATTGTGCAACTCTGTTGCAACTCTGTGTTGAATTCTATAGGTATTGTGCAACTCTTGATGCTATATGATGGTCTATAAAAACTTTCCTCTACTGTGGGCTAGCTTTGCAAACTATGTCCATGGTGCATTCATTTTAGCAATAAAGCTATTCCAGAATATTCCATGTCCTTGCTTCTTATTTGCTTTTATAACCTAATGTCTGGCCCTGTAAGTAGCATTCTCACTGATTCCAATAAGAAATCTACCGGGTGACTTGATGGACAATGAAGAAGGAAGGTGCCAATATTTCTTGCTCCCCGAGAGTCCAGAAAAGGGGATTTTAGGATAGGCCAAAGTCCCGAGAAAAAACGAAAATGAAGAGCTGGATACCAAAGCCATGTATATTTGATACTTTCCTTGATAAGTTTAAATCTAACGCTGGAACAAATGAACTCCCAGTTTAAAGGAACAAGAAGACATCATTTGACAATATCACACAATATGTATTATTTAAAAACAGGGAAATACGGGTCCCAGGTAGTGTCTTTTTGCATCACTTTTGAAAATGTTATGATTTGTTGAAGACAGACCATTGGTACCCAAGTAAAGACTCTTTCAAGTTGTTCAGGAATACTGAAAACATCATAAATAGCAACTTCTATTTTGTTTTGTTTTGTTTTGTTTTGTTTTGTTTTGTTTTTGTCATTGAATGCAACTCCTTCATTAAACCTACTGAACATTCTAGATTCTTTCAGCCACGCTATCGTGCGCATTGGTCTTGCTGATTCAGTGTAGCCAGCAACACCGACACAGTCCCTAAGGCTCCTCGCCAAGTATTTCTCGCTCTCAACTATCCAGGGAAATGGTAAGAGAACGCAAGGTGGACCCCGGTCCCCGGTGATGAAAGGAGCCATGTGGCCAGCTCTGCCAACGAGCTGTGAGTGGGAAGGAGGTGCCACTCCTGCCAAGCATTTTCCATATCTGCTGGTGCGACCCCACCCTCTCCTGCCTACCTCAGCAGCCAGTGGTGTTCGGGTGGGCGCGGACGGTGCGGGCAGGCAGTGCCTCCTGCTGCCTGTGCAGGGCTGTAACGAGGGTGAGGAAGGTAACTTTGATTTAAGTCACTTGACTTAGAGAATTGGAGGTTATTTGTTTCCATACCTTAAGCAATTCTGGCTGACACAGATGTCTTATTGCCTATCTCTTTACTGATATTTGCTGATCAGGTCGCCTATTAAATATGCCTGGACTGCAAGCAGGTGCATATTTTTATTTTGTAAAGATCTAAGGAATTAGAAAGATCTTGGAATTCAGGGTAATGCAGATAATACGTTTCCCATTTAAGTGTCACTCAAAATAAACATCAGCTGATAATGAATAGTCATTGTGGCTTTACACAAAACCCACAGATGGATTTTGTTCATTTTGTAAGAGGGAAGGTAGATGCATTTGTCAGGCTGCTGAGAGTCGTAACAGTGCAGACATGGTGTCAGAAAAGTTGGCAGCTACAGGGAGGGACAGAGCATTCCTAGGGGGCCCACTCACTGCCTGCAAGCTGCACACAACTCAGCTCAATCCACTTTAAAATTAAAAATAATCACTAAGTGTTTCCTATGAGCATCGCATTACAACATGCACGATGAGGTAACTGCACAGTTTGCTGAAGAAGAGAGTTACACAGGTTACACATTTAAGGTCAGATGATTTGACAAAATAAATAAAGTGGCTAGATTCACAAAGGGCTTACAGGGAAAACACATTAAGGGAAATAGTCTGCTCTGCTCCTTCAGGGGAAGTCTTCCAACAGAAGAGGGGCATGGCCCAGTCTACCGCAGCCTGTGGCCCAGCAGGCCCTGGCAAGCACATTCACCTGCACACCCACATCTCCCTGTGTGGCCTTTATCAGTAATGATGGTGGCAAGTTGATCTCCTTGCCCTTACTGCCCTGGGTCTCCATTTGTCTAGAAGCTGGGCAGGGAAGGGAGCTCTGTTTGTTGGCCCCTCAAACGCAGCAACAGAAAGGTTTAATCGAGATGCCCGGTGTTAGGCTGAGCTTGGAAGGAAGGAAGAAACATGGTTTGGAAGTGAGAAGGGTGGGGAATATTCCAGGGTACTGTACTGCTGCACAGAACCAAGGATGAATATTCTTAGCTGAATATATTTTCAATTCTCTAAAATGCTTTCACATACATGATAGAAATGTATAATTTTCCAGATGGTCGGTGTAAGGACCACATGCCCTCTTCTAGGGACACAAGATTAAGAGTGAGGAGCACAGACTCAGGCCCTGCTTTTGTGGGCAATACCGAAATGCAGGAAGACAGACAAAATCAAGTGACAAGTATATAAAACATTTTTAGATACTAATGAGTTTCATGAATAAAAATAAAGGAGGGCGAGAAGACAGAGAATACTGGAGGTTGGCTCTCTTGGATAGGTGGTTAGGGAACTCTGGTCTGTGAGGAGAGTATTTGAGCAGAAACAGAAAGAGCCCCTAGGAGACATGGGGGGAGAAAAATTTCAGACACAGGGAAGAGCAGCTGTATACACCCTGAGGGAAAACTGGTCTGGTTTCCCAGGAGGCCAGCATGGCCTGAGAGGAAGAGATGGGGCGGGGGGTGGGGGGTTGTCCAAGACATAAGTGATAGTAGGCTGGCAGCGGCTGGAGGGACACCTTAAGAAAGGGCCAGTGAGAGCTGGGGCAGCACCCAGGGAAAGTGAGGTGATTAGAACATTCTTGAAAATGAATCTTGTTGCTGGGTGTAGGGTGTCTCCAGAAATGCCAGGAAAACTGGTCAGAGCCTATTAAAATATTTCAGGTGTAAGATGATTAGAACCTACCCTCAGGCAGATATTACAGATGCCAAAATCTGAAAACTCATCCTAAGATAAACTTGGCAGAGCTTGGGAACATACTGGATGACAAGGGCAAAGAGGAGAGAGAAATGACAGACAAGTCAGGGTCACAGAACTGATTTCACTGTCAGTGATGGTAGAGATAGGACATAAGGGTATCTAATAAATGATCACTCCAATGACAGTAACTTGCTAGAAAAAAAAAAAATTGTCCAAACAGCTATATTATTTGAAAGAAAAGATACAAAAAAGAAAGTAAAAACAAAGGTAATAAAAGAAGCTTTATCAAAAATTCACCAACTTCAAGATAAGCTGCCAAAAACCAATGTCATGCTTAATAATGAAAACAAAATAAATACTTTTAACCAGTTAATATTGCAATAGAACCATTTTGATTGTGCATTCCAGACAGTGGAGGAGATCTGCATAGATTAATTTCTTAGCAGGGGAAAAAAATATGGTATCTTTTGTCTTTTTAATGGCCCAATGAGAAACCAAGAAATTTGAGAACTGTCAAAAAGCCCTGCGATGCACATTGTCTAAAATTTAAAGAAAAATAATCCAAATGGCCTGTGCTGTCTAGTCAACTAAAAAACCAAACACCTCTAAAATAAGGTTGTTTAAAATATATATGTTTAAAGTAAAATTGTTTCCCCAGTCTCAAGATGAAATTTCCAGTAGCCTTCTATTTTAAAAAATATGAAAAACAAACACAGATGAAGACTCCTAATCTCACAACGGAACACTGTGTTTCAGGTAGCGTGACTCTTCAAATCCAATATTTAGGTATTGTCTGGCTTTTAGAAAAGGCCAAATGGATCACAGGATGAGTCAGAAATCCTCCTTTTGAGTTTCCTCTTCTTTTCTCTAAGCCTCAATTACTTCTTAGTCCTTCCTATATGACTAACTCAAAGTAACCATAGAAATCATCGTTAATCCTTCCAGCAAATTCTTTCAAGTGCTATCCACTATGCTAGGATCTATATTAGAATTCTTAAATTTACACACACGTGCACATGCACATACCCACCCACATTCTAGATTGACTGATACATAGATAGACAGGTGACTAGATGGATGCACAGATGGACAGATGGACAGATGGATCCTGGCACTGAAGGACTTGCAGCCTCGCTCTGAAAGAGCAGACAGTACACAGCCTTCAGCTGTCAACCATGTCAAGGATTGCTCCAGCTGCAGAGAACTGCCCCACGCAAGGTCATATCCCTTCCTGGGTGGCTCAAAATCAAACGACGCAATCAAGTGAGGGCATAAAGACCTGCTTGCCTCGGCCCAAACTGGGACAACTCCAGAGGTCATTCTAATTCCAGCATTCCCCACGGGGTCTCTGTCATTGGGCCTGCACTGCAGCCTGAAGTCTCCCTCTCCTGACTCTTGCCTCCTTCTCTTCCCCTCCAGATGGTGGTCCCAAGAATACTTCTGAATCCCTAGTGTTTCATATCCCAAATTCTGACTACAGTCTGCTTCCTGCACATGCGTACATGTATATACACATACATACATACGCATGAGTACACATGCATGTCTAAGAAATCTTTACCAAAGGGAAGCATTCTCTTGTCACTCAGCTGTTAGGACAACCTGCATCCCTAGGCCACTGGCAGTTCTTGAAAAGGAGAGAAAAAGAAGGAAAAAAATGGAACCTAGAAACAAGTGCCATCCTGCTCCTGTTGAACATCCTTTTCCATTGCTTCTAACCTGCCTCCAGGACCCCTGGCTGGCATCTGTTCCTGAAAAGTCCGAGGATCAATGAGTCAGTGAAGGAGGTGAGGAGTTGAGGCTAGGAAAGCTTTGGAAGGGGACTGCCCACACTGCCTTCCCTCCACAACTCAGAGTGTGTCCCCTGGTTTGCTCCACATGGTAAACCACCTGCTGTAGAAAATGGCAAGTAGCTGATGTGAGGATCATTCCCACCAATGCTTAAGTGAAAACTGGTTCCCAGGGAAGGGATGCTTCTCATCCATGCAGCTTGCGAGTACTCCACCCAGCAGATCCAGATGGCCATTCTAGAGGCAGAGATGATCGTCTCTGTCTGGACTCAGCTAATATTGGCCTATGGGCCAAATCTGGCCTGCCACCTGTTTTCGTATGGCTCACAAGCTAAAAAAAAAAAAAAAAAAGAAAAAAGTTTTCTGGGCTTTTCAATGGTTGAAAAGAAGAAAAAGCATCATATTTCATGATATGTGAAAATTACATGAAATTCAAATTTCAATATCCGTAAAAAAAGTTTTAATTAGAACACAGCCATGCTCTTTCATTTACATATTTTCTATGGCTGCTTTTGCCCTATAATAACGGGGGGGAAGTTGTGACAGACATCATATGGCTCACAAAGCCATACACGTATATTATGTGGCCCTTTACAGAAAAGGTTTGCTGTCTCCTAAGCTATATGACTTAGGGTTCCACGGACAAAATATCACACATCTGCTCATTGGTGAATGCCCCAATGTGGGTCTTCACATAATAGGCTTGCTACCTATACACGACTGTCAGTATCTAGGCTCTCACAAAACACTACTCACCCTCCACAGTAGTACGCAATGATTTATAGACCCCAATTCAGGCTCAGACCTAAAGGCTGTCTTTCTTCACATCTTTTTACGTCAAATATCTGCATTAAGTATGGAGCTGGAAAAACAACATTAGTCAAATAAATGGGAGCCATTTTAATGTCAAAGAGGTGAAGGAATGGCTGCATCTTCCAACATTGCAGCAGTAGGGAAATGTGCCAGCAATGATGACGCCTATTTTAATATAAAGAATATTTTAGATCTGCCTCCCAAAGTAAGGTAGAAAATATTTTCCCTGGCCTTTTCTTAACATTTCCAAAATTTTAATTCACCCCTGGGAGTCAATGGCTTTGACACAATAGCACTTACTCTTCAGATGCCCATAATTATGTAGTCAAAGATATCAGAAGACTAGAAATGAGATGTTCAGTCCCAAAGGCCACATTAAAGGTCAATTAAATACAAAAATGTCTGGGGTTCCTATAAGCACTACAAACCATAAATATCAATTTGTTACAAATCTACCCATGAAGCCATCTATCTGTCTCTCCATCCATCAATTGACTTATGCAGTATTTCTCAAAAGAGCTTTTGGGAGCTTATGTTTATTCTCATTTTTCAAGGTATATTGAAATTTACAGAGTCAGAGTTCACAAAGGAATGATAAATATTTTTTATCTTTTATATTTTTATGAACACATAATCCATTTTTATTTATCAGTTGCTTACCTTAGAAGTTATAATGCTTTCTTTTCTGCTTATTTTAGCTTTAAAAACCTTTCATAATTTAATCTCACCTGACCTGTCCAACATTACATTCTATTACCCACCTGATTCCTCTCTATCTCATCCACGGGCCTCACTATACACCAAATTATTAAGTCCTTCCCCTACTCACCATGTGTCTTTTTTCCTTTCTTTCTTTTTTTTTTAAGATTTTATTTATTTATTTGACAGAGAGTAAGAGAAAGCACAAGCAGGGGGAGCAGGCTCCCCACTGAGCTGGCAGCCTAAGACAGGGCTCCATCCCAGCACCCTGGGAGCATGACCTGAGCTGAAGACAGACACTTAACAGACTGAGCCACCCGGGCGCCCTTCACCATGTGTTTTCATTAACTCTATGTCCTTTGTTCTTTCTCCCCAGAATTCCCTTCTCTTTCTTTCCTTATCGGCAAACACCTACCCATCCTTCTAGAACAATCCAAATGTAGGAACTTTCCAAATTCCCCGAGGAAAAATAAACATTACTTCCACCCATCCATTAATTTATATTTTATTGAAAAAACATATTGGGCATCTACTATACACTCACAAATGGACAGAAAATGAGATATTTCTGCTTGATTAATAAGATCATTAAGGTATGAGCGAAGTGTTATGGAATCAAAAAAGAAGAACACAGAAGAAAGACACCTGAGTCAGACTCTGGAAGTGCACCAGTGTAGAAAACATCATTAAGAGGAGGTGATGCTGAGTTAACTACATGCAGGGATGAGGAATGGGAAGGGGAGAAGGTATTCTGGGCCAAAGGTACAGCAGGTGAGAAACCAGGAAACATCTGGAAAAGGTTAAGTGAACGTGGCAGGGAGAAAACCTTTCCCTAGGGCCATTTTGTCAGACTTTTGATAGAGCACTTCAAACTTAATGTTATCATTAAGTAATATGGACTGGAGATCCCATTTTCACTCTTCCTTTTATAACCTGTCAGATGTACAGTATCAATCTGGAAGCATCTGGGCTAGGTCCTGCTCTGGAAGTGATTTTGGAAAAACAACATTCCATCATTTTTGCCTTATCATCTTGTGATGCAGACCATGACTCAGCCCTCAAGACCGACAAAATACCTTTCTTCTGAACAGTCCAAAGAGCTCTGGGTAAGATTCTCACTCTCTTTATAAAATTCATGTCAGATGTTAAATGATAGACATAACTTTGTTCTTCTTCCAAGTGATGAAGAGTGAGTGACTCATCACCTGAATGGTCTGTGAAACGGGTGAAATGAGTAGCAATCAAGAACTGGGATGTGGAAGATGTGTTTGAATTTAAAATAGAGTGTTGCTGTTAACTTCCATGTTCAAAAAATTCTGTGAGTTTAATGTATTGGCTCTTTATATGTATCATCAATATACCTAATAAAATAAGAGCTGTTTCATCATGGTAATGAATTAATTCAGAACTAAAATGGTGATTAGTTAAGTTGATATCTAAACTGTCTTGGAATTATGGAGGAGTTGTATATCTTGCTGCACGGTTCCAGCTTATTCAATCTTTTAACTGAAATTTGATTTCTTTTATCCTGACCCCATCAAACCATCCAGACCTTACTGTCTACAGCAGAGCAGGACTTTTCCAAGTAGAGTCATACCTTTGCCACATTTTGGTGGTTTGAAAGGTTTAAGGTAGACGATGGAATATGGAAGGAATAGAGAACAAATACGGTGGATAATGCATTTGGAATTTGGTTAGACATGAATTAGTGACACCCAAACAATCTGTAAAAGTGATTAAGAAATCTTCATAAAATATAGCATCCTTTGGGCGCCTGGGTGGCTCAGTTGGTTAAGCAACTGCCTTCAGCTCAGGTCATGATCCTGGAGTCCCTGGATCGAGTCCCGCATCGGGCTCCCTGCTCGGCAGGGAGTCTGCTTCTCCCTCTGACCCTCCCCCCTCTCATGTGCTCTCTCTCATTCTCTCTCTCTCAAATAAATAAATAAAATCTTAAAAAAAAAAAAAAATATAGCATCCTTTTTCAGGAGGAGTTTCAAAATCGAGACTACGTCATTCTGAGGTTGTGTCTATATATGCAGATGTATCAAAATAACTGAAATATAATGTTTGATGGGACTTAGGTATGAAAAGGGACCAGAACTATCCATGTACCTATAAATAGCAGTCACAAGGCCCCTGAAAACTCTGCCACGACACAGGGAGCCCAGTGCACCGACAGAACCAAAATCCCCATTCAGACGTGGCCAGCCCACTTTAACCTGAATGGTGTTTTTAAAACATGATGAAAAATGTTTACACAAATGGCACAGACCATAACAGTATTAATAATAATAACTACCACTGAACTTAATGCTTATTTCAATATATGCCAGGAAATTTGCTTAACATCATGTGTATATCATCTCCCTGAATCATCACTATACTATTAAGCAGGCATTATTATTATTCCCATTTCACAGATGAAAAACTCTTTGCCAAATGTACACAGCTACTAAATACTGGAGCAGTTATTTGAAATCAGAGAATCTGAAGCTGCTTTTAAACCAGTTTCCAGTTCTGATCATTGTTGCCTTCGTCAAAGCCTGTCTTATGTTTAGAATGCAGTCCTAGAGTTGGTATCTTGGAAATGACAGTGTTACATTCCCAAAACTTGTGAAAGATGAGGTAGGTTGTCCTGGGACTTAGCACTATGAAAACTATATGATCAGAACAGACATGTGCAAAGTCTCTTGGCTACATGGCCAGGAGAGCATAAGCCCTCGAGGCTTAGCACAGTCAACAGGGTGACAAAAGGGCTTAATCAGAGGAAGCCAGGAAAAGAAGGAGCCTGAAGCAAACCTTCACTGTGAGCTTCCCACCCTTTCAGTGGAAAAAAAAGGGTGATGTAGCTCAACCCTTTCCATACGAAGGCTAAATGTGACTTTGTGGAGATAACTGGGTGACACCCTTCTTTTGAAACACAAGGTCAGCAAACAGCTTTCCACTTGTAATTTGGCTTCTTAAGTATTTTGTCTGTAAAGAGTATTTGAATTGACTAGAGAACACAAGTTGGCAGCATTCTTGGCAATTTCCACCGCAAATTAATAAATTCGGTTCTGCTTTAGGTCCAAGTTTAGAAGCTGGGATGATATGTCTTTCCATGCTAGGGATGGGCTGACTCTGGGTTGTGTCAGCCAAATCAGGTCTCTGAGTCCACAGGGCCAGTTCAGCCCCTGGAGCACAGTGGGCTGAACCCAATGAAATCCTGCTCAGTGACTGTTTGCGAACCGGACAAAGGCAGAGCCTGGCGACCCCAAGAGCTTCCCTCATGCCTCCTATACAAAATTCCTAAAGCCAAATCAAATCAAATTGGAACTTTTATTCCAACACACTAGAATAGTTATCTTGAAGGTTAATGATTTTCACCAACTACTTTCTTCTACTTTCTTTAGAGTTTTTCTGAGGCTTATCACTCTTTAAATAAAATGTTTTGGTCAGGTACAAGTAACATGCGGACTGGTCAGGCCGAAAATCAAAGAACACTGGCTCTGCTGGAAGTTTAAACACAGTGGCCAATTCTAGTCATAACAATCCTTCCTATGTGCTGACCCCAGAGGCCAGGACTGGGGAAAGGCAAAGAATGAAAAGCACAGCGGGGCTTTTCACAACACGCTCAGTAGGATCTCCTTACCAGACAAGATCCAAGTGCTCGATGCAGCCAGATACACCAGACGATACGACCTTTTATTTATTTATTTTTTAGAAAAAGAGCATGAGTGGGGGGGGCAGAGGGAGAGGAAGAGAGAATCCCAAGCAGACTCCTTGCTGAGCCTGGAGATGATGAGGGGCTCGATCCCGTGACACTGAGATCAGGACCTGAGCCTAAACCAAGAGTCGGATGCTTAACCGACTGCACCACCCGGGTGCCCCATGATACGACCTTTTGAAGAAATATTCCACACCAAATGAATCCACACTACTCTAAACATGTTAGGCACAAATTAATGCTTGGTACTCTTCATGTTTCAAGAGTTTGACTTTCAAGAAATTTTGCCATACTTCTGTGCAATTTTAAGGATGGTCTTGATTTGGTTGCAACAATCTGATAATCATGTATATTTAAGGGGCGCCTGGGTGGCTCAGTCATTAATCGTCTGCCTTTGGCTCAGGTCATGATCCTGGAGTCCTGGGATCGAGCCCCGCATCAGGCTCCCTGCTCTGCGGGAAGCCTGCTTCTCCCTCTCCCACTCCCCCTGCTTGTGTTCCTCTCTCGCTTTGTCTCTCTCTGTCAAATAAATAAATAAAATCTTTAAAAAAAAATCATGTATATTTAATTCTTTCCTGCACTTCATCACATTAATTCTAATCACTACGTTTTTACATAAGGGGCAAAAAATATTTACTTTTATAAAGAAAAATATATATACAGCAAAGATAACCAAAGCAGCCTTGACCAAGAGAATATGCTGGAAGAAAGTAGAAATACTGAACAGAACTGCAGAGAATAGAGAGTCAGAAGGGGCATTACTGAAGGGGGTATGGAGCCCATGTAGTCAAGAAATGAGACTCATACCAAGTCAAATGGTTGGCACTCGTAGTCACTTTAAGAACACCTTGCAATCCCTGGACATAGTAATTACACTTAATATGCAACTTGTATTTTGGTGAAAATTTTTTGTTGGTGGACCCCACTATGTTGTTCAAGATCACCCCATGCACAAAAATCTATCGATTTTATTTTTAATTTATTTATTTGTCAGAGAGAGAGAGAGAGCGTGCTTGTGTACAAGCAGGGGGAGCAGCAGACAGAGGGAGAAGCAGACTCCCCGCTGAGCAGGGAGCCTGATGCGGAACTCGATCCCAGGATCCCAGGATCATGACCTGAGCCGAAGACAGATGCTTAACTGACTGAGCCACCCAGGCGCCCCTTAAAATCTATCGATTTTAAATCTAAGAACCTTTCCTCTCTCAGTGCTGGTCCTGGTGTTTTGTCCTCTTTCCACCAGTAATCAACACAGATAATCAGGTGCACATTCCTGAGAGGCAACAAAAAATTCCTTTGAGCAGAAAGATGCATGAATGTCATCACAAACTACATCCAGGCATATCTCCCAGTGTTCCTGGGTCAAATCCTACATGAAACAGTACTTCCATCATAACTATCCAGGCAATTATCCCGCTTCACACATCCAGGTTAAAAATGGTAATTCCAATGGAAAGTAGAACAAGTCGTGGTTGAAGAGCGGCTTGTCGGCCAGAGTTAGCTAAAACTGAAACAGTGTCAGCAAGTACAAAACCTATTGTTGGTGGTGGTGGTGGTGCTTTGTTTATTTCATTATTTTTTATTATCATTTGTTTCTGGTGACACTGAAAAAGCTATACTCTGAATTGAAATACTTTATCACGCGCTTGACACCATGAAGAAAGGAAAAACCAAAATTGATAGCCTTATAATCTTATAGCTATCTTCAAAGATAAGAAGAGTACAAACTAAATGTTTTTAACAAGTAGAATAGTAACATATAAAAAGGGAAAAAAGTAAAGGAAAAGCCCAGCGGCAATCATGCACTTTGCTGGGAATCATTCTGCATTTGCTTTTTGGCTTTTGGTTTTTTTATCTTCTTCACATCCATGGCATCTCATCTAAGAAAGGACAAAAACCCTCAGGATCCTTTTTGTTTTTTGTTTTTTGTTTTTTTTTTTTCCTCTCTCGATTCTTTGCAATAACTAGCAGTATCTCCTATAGTACATTACAGAGCTTTTACCATTATAATTATTTGCTTCAGCACCTGTCTCTCCCAGCAGACCTTGTGTGCTCGGAGGGTACGGCTATCTTAACCATCTCTTCGCATCCAGTTCCAGTTCCTAATACACAGCACATGTTCACTACTGTTTGTTATACAACACAACAGGTTGAAAATTCAGTTGTGTACAGGAGGGCCGAGCAAATAACGTACTGAATGAAAGCCAGGGGTAAGATGAGCAGTGAGGTAAATGTCACTCTAAGGAGCCCGTGACCCAACTAAATGGGGCAGCTGCCATTTAGATCTGGCAGACTGTTGACAAGGACTTTCCTGAAGAAACTAGGTATCTGAGTATGTATGTGAAGATTCCCACATTTCAAAATACTTTGCAAGTGAAACAAAACACATCCACTAGGCAGATATTGCCCACGGCCGCCAACTGGCACATGCTAATATGAACTTGGGATCAATAAATTCTATCACCGAGGAAACCTTTTTTTTTTTTTTCTTTTTTTCTCAGTAGCCTGTATTTAAGGAACTATTCTCAGATCACCTAATGGACTTATTTTGGTAAAGAGCTAAGAGACCTAGCTATTTGTTACAGCAGGAAGTAGGTATAAATTTGTAAATAACTTGATTTGGGGGCACAGAAGTCTGTATTTTTAACCAGTGCTCATTCTGGGAGTGGAATATGTTGGATGAATAATAGACACAGATCCGATTTTCTTAACCTACCAATTTAATAAGTGACTCAACAAATATTTAGTGTTTGTACACTGTGTCAGACTCCATGCCAGGGGTTGAGCACATAATGTTGAAAAAGACAAATCTAGTCCTAACCCTCAAAAACTTGTACCTAAGAGCAGGGGTTCTCAAAGTTTGACCCCACCCTCACCCCCAGTCCAGAAGCATCAGCATGAGCTGAGAAATTGTTAGGAATGTAAGTAAATTCTTGGGCCCCACCTTAGAAACACTGAGGGTGGAGTCCAGAAATCTGTTTTACTAAGACTTTGTGGTGACTCTGATTCAGGTTCATGTCTGAGAAGCAACATTCTAGAGGACAGTCAAAAATGAATAAATAAATAAAACCAAATAAAAAGGAAAGTGTATTAGCTTCCTAAGGCTGTCGTAACAAATTACCCCCAAACTTTCTGGCTTAAAACAACAAAAATTAACTCTCATAGTTCCAGAGTCCAGAAGCCTGAAACCAAGGTGTTGGCAGGGCCATGTTCCCTCCAAAGGCTCTAGGGGAAAATGCTCCTTTGTTTATTCCCATTCCTGGTGGCCTCTGACATTCCTTGACTTGTGACAACATAACTCATTTCTTTCTTTTTTTTAAAACAATATTTTTTAAGATTTTTATTTATTTTTCAGAGAGAGAGACAGTGAGAGAGAACACAAGCAGGGAGAGTGGCAGGCAGAGGGAGAAGTAGGCTCCCCGCTGAGCAGGGAGCCCAATGTGGGACTCAATCCCAGGACCCTGGGATCATGACCTGAGCTGAAGGCAGACTGACTGAGTCACCTATGTATTCCTAACATAACTCATTTCTGCCTCCATTTTCACATGGCCTTCTTCCTTGTACGTCTCTCTGTGCCCTCTCCTCCTTCTGTGAAGACACCAGCCACTGGATTTGGGGCCCACCCTAAATTCAGGATGATTCCATCTCAAGATACTTAACTAACTATATCTGCAAAGATCCTATTTCCAAATAAAGTCTTATTCCAAGGTTCTGGGTGGGCACAAACTTGTCGGGAGGGGGTGGGCACTACTTAACCCACTACAGAAAGCAAATTTTAACATCATCCACTGGGTAAACATCATGAAGGAAACAAGAAGCTCAAATGGAGAATTTAGAGAATAAAAATGGGGAATTTGTTTACATATAGTGGACAGAACAGTCTTTCTTAACAGGCAACACTTGAACTTGGGAAGTGATGGGTGAGACTGAGTCAGTTGCTGAAGGCGAGAAGGAAGAACAAGACGATGAGTCGGGGAACACATTTCAAGGAGAAGCAGCATATGGCCATGACCCTGAGCAGGGAAAGAGGTCAGCATATCCAAAGAACTTAAAGAAGCCCCTGTGGTTGGAGCCCAGCAAGCAGGAAGAGATGGAAAGAGATGAGACCGAATCAGCTATTCCAGAGTAGCTCCAAGGTGCAGCTGGCTTACAAAAGCCCCAAGGCTGAGGACAGGGAAAAGCTGAAGTCATGATTTCAGAAGTCACCCTGTAGCTGACGTAGGCTGGGATGGGTAGAGCCAGAGGTTTGGGATTTAAACACTTCCTAGACAGTGCCTTTGGCTTGTAGTTATTTACAGATGGGACTGGCAGGAATAAATAGTTCAGAAGCCTTCTAAGTTTTTGAAAGACTGTGCCGCCAAATAAGCCACACTCCCAGCCTACAAAAACCTGTCAATGTTCCGAATGCAAGAGAACCCTGGGCCCTAAAACTAACATCAACTGAACAGCCCCAAGAACGGCATGCTCTCCAATGTCCTCCCATGAATGAGGTCATGGGCAATAATGCACAGGAACAATCTTTTGGAGGGCTGAGTCAGAGGGCACAGAGACACTGAAGAATGGAGTTCCTCTCAAAGGGCAGAACCTGGGCCTTCAGGATAAGTTCAATAAGAAAAGTGCTCTGCTACCACAGAATGAAATCCTTGCTATTCCTGACCAGTCAGATGTGATAATTACAGTGGAACAGTGCCTGGCCGGTGTTCCCTATTCTCCTTTCCTATGAATGAGAGTTTTTATTAGGGTTTCCTGTGCCATTAGTCCATTGCATAAGGGGTGAGTTGCGGGCCAAATAACTTGCCTTTTAGACAAAGAAAAACACTCTCCAGACCTGGAGAGAACATGAGAATGGCCCAGATACCCTGGACTTTGGTTCAGATGCAGTAACTGGTTAGGACTGTGGACTTTCCTCCTTTGAAGAGGGAGGGGGTATGTTATATGTTTGGAATAAAGAACACACACAAATATTTGGGTGGCCAGGGCCACACTAAAGGAAAGATTGTTGGATTTCCTCCATTAGGGGTTCTCCCCATCTTTCAGTGTAATAAAGACATCAACTTTTAGCTGAGCATATTGCCACCCAGGATAAATATCACACTGTCTTAACCTTCCTTGAGGTCAGGTGGGACCTGGTGACTAAGTTCTAACCGATATGATATAAATAAAAATGTTGTGTGACATCATCCAAGAGCCATCCATAGTAATACAAGTTATATGCTTTGACTCTCCTTTTGTTTTGTCCTTTCCTTGATCCTGCTATTACCCAAACGTTGCCTTGCACAGAGAGAACCAGGGCCATACCCTACCTTGGTATGGTAGTGGGAGCTGGAAGAAGGGTGGACAACTGAAAAACTCTTGGAACAGAGCCTTGGACTGCATGCTTCAAGATTTTTGTGAGAGAAATAAAATGTATTTGTCAATCTGGGGTTTCTGTTATTTGCAGATAATATAGTAGTAACCAATATAGACCTTATATATTGGATTATAAGGGGTTTAGATTTTACCCTAAATGCACTAGCAACCCATGAGAGAGTTTCAGGCATTGATTACAACAGGACCTACTTTACATCATATGTCCAACTCTGTGAGGAAGAGACAGGAGTGCAGCCCATGTGGAAGACAGTGGCCTGCACAAAGATGGGGATGGAGGTGGGGTGATGGGGATACATTTGTGATATGTTTTAAAGATAAAATCCAGTACTGTTTGATGAACTGGATGAGGAGACTGAAGGAAAAGAAAAATAAAATACTGCCTATGACTCGTGGAAAATACAAAAGATACTTATTTCCATCAAATTCATTGAAGGACAGAAATTTCTCTAGAATATATGAGCCCTTATATATACATATATAAGCCCTTAGCAAACTAGGGTTTCTTCACCAGGACTCAGCTGCACTAGAAGCTGCTTTTCCATTGTTCCCACTGATCATACAATTAATTCTGTGCTGTCAAGATACTTGCTGGTTTTGTCTTCTGTTTTCTGATTCTGCCAAGTTATTAATTTAAAAAAAAAAGGCACAGCTTATGTGGCAATCTAGAGTCCAAGGTCTTCCCTGACATCACTGATTATGCTTTTGGATGAATGAACACACTGACTTTGACAAGGAGAATGCAAAATATAAAGACTAAGCTGGTAAAATAAAAAGATGCACTATATTCAGATTTGAAATAATGACATTCACTCACAGAAAAAATAATATCTTAAAATCCAATACTTAACGAGAAGAGGAAGGCAAAGAATAGGATACGGTTATTGTAATTTGTACCTTTATCTATATAAAGTCCCCTCCTCTTGAGTGTGAGCTGAGCCTGCAACCTCCTTCTAGCCCACAGAATATGACAAATGTAATGGGATGTCAGCCCCATTATTGTGTTATGCTGTATCACAAAGGTTAAGGGATTCTGCAGATGTAGTTAAAGCCCCTATTGAGTTCATCAAAAGGGAGATTATCCTGTATGGACCCAACCTTTTAAAAGCATCGAGAGGTCAGAGACTCGAAGCAGCAAATGTTCTCTCCCCATTGCTGGCTTGGAAGAAGTAAACTGTCATGAGTTCCACAGTGAAAAGGAAGTGAATGGTGCAAATAACCTGAGGGAGCTTAGGAGCAGATCCCTCCCTAGTGGAGCTTTCAGATAAGAAGGCAGCCTGGATGACATCTTGATTTCAGTCTTGTGAGCCCCTGAGCAGAGGAACCAGGTAAGCTGTCCCCAGACTCCTGACCTTTTAACTCACAGACACTGAGAGATAATAAATGGGTGTTGCTTTAAGTTACTAGGAAATTTGCAGTAATTTGTTCTGCAGCTATAGGAAACTATACATAGACACAGACATAAATATGTTACATATGTTCATAAGGAAATTTATGTATAAAACTATATATAGAGATGTATAGATCTATAGATATGCATATACTCCTTAATTTTATGCTCTTTAAAAAAATCGAGTCTTTTTCATACAAATGTGTGTGGGAATGTGACGATGTATGTATATGTGTATATGTGTGCTTCTTTAGGCATTAGCTCAGCTAAGAATAAGTAGCTGCAGCAGTAAGGATTATACCCAAATCTCAACTGGTCTCTTAGTGACATCCCTAATGAAATTCTGTAGTGACTCTGTTGGACAGTTACCATGTGGCTCTCATTTCAGAAAGGCTCATCAGCATGAGGGGAACCTCTCTGGCAGCTAACTAACACAAACAATAGCAGTATCCTCACATACAGGTTTTCTGGAATTCCCTTGACAGGTCAATTCTTCATCACAATGCACGCCAGGAGCACCATTTATACCTTAGCAACTTCTCAGGCTTTTCTTTCAATTAATTTCCAAAGATTTGAAATAATGAATAAATTTAATTTTCATTTATATTCCTTTCTCTCTCACCTACCTCTCTTTTAGTAATCCCATGGATAATGTCTTTCAAAAACTGTCACTTTAAAAGTGAAACTTTCATGAATCATCCCTGAATATTATAATCAGAAACAATTATCTTTTAATATAGTTTGATTCTAGACAACTTTGCCTGAAAAGATGCACTTATTCCTACAAACAATTATTTTATTTTTTTTTAAGCTATCTATTTATTTATTTTAAGTAGGCCCTAGGCCCAGTGTGGGGCTTGAACTCACGACTCTGAGATCAAGAGTCGCAGGCTCAAATGACTAAGTCAGCCAGGCGCCCCGACAGACATTTATTTTAAACTTACTATGTATGTGAGGCACTGTGGTGTGAGGTATAGAGTTTATGATTCCCGTTCCGGTTTACCACGCCACTGAGGAATAGGCAGCCTGGCAGAGCAATTATGCAGTGACAAATGTGGGCTGATGTGCAAAGTCATCAGAGTGGCTGTGCCCATGCAGTGGGGAAAGAACGACTTCCGTTGCAGCACGGACAGGGAACCACTCCAGTTCTGGGGGAGGGCGGGGGATTATTTATTTTGCATTTTAGGTAAACCAGTATTACTCTTAACAGGCTTAGATTCCTGTTTTCTCCTGTAAATCTGATCTCACCCAAGCCTACAGAGAACTCAAGATTAGAAGCAATAAGTCATCTTCTTAGGATAGTGAGAAGTGACAGGTGATAGGAATAACCTAATTAGGCAAGGCAAGCACGCTGGGGCCACTGGATGGCAGAAGCCATCACTTCTATAAACTTTAATAAGAAAAAATTGCTGCTTTGCAGCCCACTTTGTAATAATAGCCATGAGTCATTAAGATGAGGTTAAATCACGTTCATTATGTTCTGTTTAATAAAGAAACCTGTACTATAATTTAGAAATGTTTCCATCAAATCAGTTATTTTTAATGTTACCTAAATAGATGAATGCCTTGAAATTTCATTCATCAAACATGTCACTTTCTCATAATGTTGGAAAAATCCAGTGTTACCATACTAAATAAAGCATCACATTACGTTTGAATAGTTATTAATGGCTTCCAAAGTTTTTTCTCATTTTTCATCATAATCCCATAAGTCAGAGGTAATTCCCCTCATGCCGATGACTCATCTGAGAATCAGCCCCTTAATCTTAGTCATGTCAACGACTCTGTTCTTTTAACTCCTATTAATGTTCCTTCATTTGCCCATCTATACATTCATTCAGCACAAATTTACTGAACATTATTATGACCACAGTTCCATGAAATAAAATCTAGGACAGTTTAAGTATAAATGTAAATCTATAATCACAGTATGACATGATTCCAAAATCCTCTGGAGGTTGGTTTAATAGTGATAAGTGAATTCTAGAGGTTTTTAAATTACGTTATAAAATCTATCATAGAGCTACATGCGGGAATAGCTTAGGTATTTTGAGAAATGGATTATTTCTACACCTGACCCACAAATGACAGTTAAATGAAATGGGAAGGATTCCAGCTTCCTCTATATGTTCATCAGATAATTAGTTAAAGAACTTTGTAACATTTTGTTAATCACTCAGTTCAGGAGGTGATAAAAGCACAGTCAAAGCTAATGCATCTGTAGACAAATGGGTTGGCTACATGTTTCTTTTTTCAATGGATTTATTTCGATATTGTGTAGATTTAGGGGGCTTCTTGGGTGGCTCAGTCATTAAGCATCTGCCTTCGGCTCAGGTCATGATCCCAGGGTCCTGGGATCGAGCCCCTCGTCAGGCTCCCTGCTTGGTGGGGAGTCCGCTTCTCCCTCTCCCACTCCCCCTGCTTGTGCTCTCTCTCCCTCTCTCTCTCTCTCAAATAAATAAATACAGATTTAGTGTATGTGCTCTTCTTGAAATATCCCACTTAGTAGCCCAGTAAAAAGTACATTTAACAAGTGGAAAATTGTGGAATAGGAAGCTCAACAGAACTGATTTCAGATGCGCCCTTAGCAAACTAGGGTTTCTCCACCAGGACTCAGCTGCACTAGAAGCTGTTTTTCCACTGTTCCCACTGATTATACAATCGCTTCTGTGCTGTCAAGACACTTGCTGGTTTTGTCTTCTGTTTTCTGATTCTGCCAAGTTATTAATTAAAAAAAAGAAAGGGCACAGCTTATGTGGCAATCTAGAGTCCAAGGTCTTCCCTGACATCGCTGATTATGCTTTTGGATGAATGGACACACTGACTATGATAGGAGAAGGCAAAATATAAAGATTAAAATGGTAAAATAAAAAGATGTATCATATTCAGATTTGAAATAATGGCATTCACTCACAGAAAAAATAATATCTTAAATCCAATACTTACCAGAAGAGGAAGGCAAAGGATAGGATATAGTTATTGAAATTTGTGTCTTTTTTTTTTTTTTAACTGACGAAAGATAAGATACTACCCATAGTTTAATGATATATGGACAGCAAGCTGGACTCACATTAGATAGAATTAGCCAGGATTTGAACTGACAACCCAAGGACAAAGCAAGTCTGGTTGTGTGTCTGAACTCAGCCTTGATTTTGATGTCAGTTAATTTACTGGTGACTTTGAAAACTTTCATTGCTGCCATCTTCAAACCTTGAGGTATGAGTCATCTGTTTCTGTCAAATGGATAAGGACAAAATCAGCAGGGAAGGAAATTTTATTTTCAAAGTTCAGAGAGAATGCAATAAACAGTAGAGTTATTTACCAGTAACTGTGCTATTGTTTTTTGTTGTGTTTTTTTTTTTTTTCCAGAATTCACAGTACTCTCTTAAAGAACACAAAAGGCAAGCAACTTTAAGAATACATGTAACAGGGGCGCCTGGGTGGCTCAGTCGGTTAAGCGGCTGCCTTCAGCTCAGGTCATGATCCTGGAGTCCCAGGATCGAGTCCCGCATCGGGCTCCCTGCTCAGTGGGGAGTCTGCTTCTCCCTCTGACCCTCCCCTCTCTCATGCACTCTGTCTCATTCTCTCTCTCAAATAAATAAATAAAATCTTTAAAAAAAAAAAAAAAAAAAAAAAGAATACATGTAACAATCAGGACTTATTTCTGTCAAATTATTGCAATAAAATGGAACCAAGGAATTTGCTTGGTGTAACTATTTGGTCCTAGAAAGGGAAACATAAACAGGCCACTGCAATTTTTTCCTTTAGAGATTATTAGACCACCTTGGTATCTTAAATTCAGCTTCCCAATTATATTCCTTATAATAAAGCATACATGAAGACTATTAATATCTTCATTTTTCAGATTAATAAGCTGAGGCTCACAGGTTTTATATCCCTTGGCAAAAACCGCCATCCTTCCGGGCAGATCGAGGATTTGAACCGCAGTGTGGACTACGCACTCGAGCCTCTCCTGTAGCTCACTTCTCCAGTGAATTTTGATACTTCCATCACCTGACTCTTCTTTCCTTTTCTGTACAAACAAATAAATATGCCTGTCTCACCTAGGTTACAGGGTTGTTATGAATATCAAGTATCATAATGTATAGAAATATGTTATAGGAATTTGAGAGCCAGAAGTTTTTACTTCAAAGCAGACAGGAAGTATGGCTGATTAGTCTGAGAGAAAAGTGGGTCTTTGGTTTTAGGTTAGTTACTCTTATGGTAATTTGAAATTGCATGATTTTTGTCTCCCATCCCACCACTGCTCTTCCACCAGTCAAGCTGGAGAATCCCAGTTCACAGTACTGGGCCACAGGGGTCCACATTCCCATCCTTCCAGAACACACTCAGCCACAACACCTACTCATATTTATCCTGGAGGAACAATGATTTAGAAAATACTGTTCATGTTTCTAAGTCAGTTTTAACCTAACACCCATAGTATACAGACAGTTTGACTCTTCAAGGGTGCAAATTACTCCCAAGGGCACTGACTTCATATGTTCAATGGGAATTCCAACACTTGCTACCCACCCTGAAGTCTGCTGAAGGGAAACCAAAGAAAAATATAAACCTTTAAAAAATATTTTTTCAATCTTTTTTCATGACTACATTAAGGGCTTTCCCAACATTTGTAGTGATCCTAAGAAATTAATTAGACAGTATCCAAGTTTTAGAAAAAAAGGGTGAGCGTGGGGCATTACTCCAGGTACCATGTTGAGAAAACTGAAAATCTGACAGGGAGGCATCTCATGGCTTTAGTTATGTTCCACGAAAGCAGTTTCTATGTGTTACAATCAGAGTCAGAAAGCAAGAGGCAACTTTAGGATAGCGAACCTTTGTTTTGCCCAAATTTACCTTGCAAATTTGCCAACATTTCTTTTATTCCCAATACCAGGTAAGACATCAATTTGTTCAGATCCACAGAATTAGAATGAGCCATTAATACTGATGAGAATGCAAAGCATTGCATAGCACACCCAAGGGACACTTTTATTTCTAAGATCTCAACTCAACCATTCTCTTTGCCACTGGGCCAAGAGCTTTGTATGAAGTACTTTAATTAATCCTCAAAACACTGTTAGGTGGGGCTATCACTAATTCCCATTTTACACATCAGGAAAACAGCTAGTTGGTGGTGGATCCAAAGCTAGAACATTATCACAGTCTTGAACCGTTTTCAAAAAGTAAGCAAAAAAGTAGTTATACTAGGGCAACTCCTTCCTTCTCCACCATACCTTTGTGGTCAACAGGAAGAGCACTCCTGTCAGGGGTGGTTCTGTGAACACTGAAGAACAAATTTTCAGTGTATTTGAAAGGGACAATGTTTCCTGTGTGTTTCTGGACTCTAATTTACAGAAAATATCAGAAGGCAGATACACAGACGGCATTCTTGTCTCCTGTTACACATTAGAGGCTTGTAAGATTCTCTAGCATCTTTATACCATCACTGCAAGCAAACTGTAGAAGAAAGGAGAGAGAGACTAGTTAGGTGCTACACAGAGACATTTTGGTCATCACCAGTTTGGTGGGGACTCATCTAGCTGAGTGTCGGATTTCTCACTCACTGCTCCTTGGGGAGCCTCCCAGACACCACACATGTGGAAGAGGTCCTCTCCAGAGGGAAGACCAAGCTTTGGTCCAAGATCAATGAGTTTTTGCAGACCTCAAAGTGCTTGCAGTCTAAGAAAGAAAGTGGACGCTGTACCAATGGCAGAATGCTAGCAGAGGGTGGTAAGTACGGTAAGAGGGCAGTCGAGAAACGTGAAAATTCAAAGAGGGGGAGTGTGCCAAGCCATGTGGTGGCAGGAATCCACGACAGAGGAGGCAGAGAGGCGTAAGCTGTCAGTAAATTTAAACATGGAGAGATCAGATGCCTAAGAAGGCTGAATTTTATTTAGTGAGGGGGTGATAGTTGGGGAGGATGAGGAAGAGGGCAGTGCAGGGGAAAAGAACAGCCATAAACAAACCATTGAAATAGGAATGTATGTGTCCATTTTAGTGACCCATTTAAGTAAGAGGCATAGTGGATACATAAAAACAACTAACATTTAAAGAACAGCAATCCTTGGGTGCCTGGGTGGCTCAGTCAGTTAAGTGTCTGCCTTCAGCTCAGGTCATGATCCCAGGGTCCTGGGATCGAGTCCCGCATCGGGCTCCCTGGTCATGGGGGAGCCTCCCTCTCTCTCTGCCCCTTCCCCTCACTCGTGTATTTTCTTTCTCTCTCTTTCTCTCTCTCTCTCACAAAAATAAATAAAAATACTTAAAAAAAAAAAAAAAAGAACAGAGATCCTTTACTAGGAATTACCTTAAGTGATTTACATGCAATTATCTTATTTAGTCTGTGCTATAAAGGAGGTCCTACCAGTATAAGGCAAGAACCATCACTTATTACCACTTTACAACTGGACCCTAGGATCACTGAATTTAACTGGCCCAGGAACACAGGCAGCCTGGCCCCAGCTCCCTTTGTTATTCTGCTGTCCTTTGAAGATATGGGAGATAATGCTGTGAAGGGGTCACAGGCTGAAATCAGGAGGCCATGAATATTATTCTGAGATAAGATATGTCAGCTACAGAAAGCCTTGAAAGGGGTATCTATCCAGGAGTAGAGCTTTGGAAAGACTAAAGCTGCCCAGAATACTGTTTTAAAACTTGGGCTTTTAGTATGTTTACCTGTTTCCAAGCTCATCTCAAGGATGGAGGAAAAAATGCTTAGTTATTTCTGAGTCAGTATCTGTCGAGTGCTCATTTCACCCTCCCCACCTCTGGACTAACATTAATCACTTATAAGAGTCAGATCAACTTTTCTAATTGGCTGAGGGTTCTAAACTCAAGAGTAATAAGTTAGGGTCTGAGATTTGTGCTCAACCAACAGGGCAGGGAACAGGGGACTGAGGCTTCATTTTACATGAATACACAAAGGAGCTGCACTTAGGGTAGTCAAAGCTCACACACTGATCAGTCTCCCCATTACAGGATATAGTGCACCTTGGATACTATCAACTCTATGAGGAAAACAGCCTCAACTCTGAAGCCTTATGACCTGAGGGAAACCCAGGAGAATGAAGTCCCACGGCAGGCTCCTCTGGTAACCTACTGTGCCATTTCCCTCCTCTGAGAAATACTGAGATTGGGCAGGAGGCACTCTCCAGTGAAAAAACCGTATAAATCTCTGCCTCTCAGGTTCTAAAATGCTGATGAGTAAAGTTGACATGTCACTAACTCACCAAACTGAGGACTCTTGAGGGCATGCACGGAGCTAAATGATTTACACACTCTGAGTAGGACAAGACAGCGGATGGCAATATGGATAAGCGTATGATCTCAAGGAGCTTACATTCTAGTGCAGGGAGAAAGACGCCTATAATAGTCAGTAAAGAGAAAATGAAAGGGGCTGTGAAAGAAAGAAAATAAGATCCTGTCATAAAGTAACTGAGTGGAAGCCTACTTCCTAGAGCTGGCCATGGATGGCCTGTCTGAAGAGGCAACATGTCGACCTGGAGTGATAAGGAATCAGCTCGCAAAGGGTCGGGTGAGGGCATCCGGTGCAGAGGGTAGAGCAGTTACAATGGTCTTGAGGTGGGAACAACTCCATATATTCACACCAGATGTTTGGAATCACAGAAATAAACTTTTTTTTAAAGATTTTATTTATTTATTTGAGAGAAAGAGAAAGAGCAAACGGGAGGAGGGAGAGGGACAAGCAGACTCCGAGCTGAGTGCGGAGCCCAACATGGGGCTCAATCTCATGACCCTGAGATCACAACCTGAGCTGAAATCAAGAGTCAGACTCTCAACCAACTAAGCCACCCAGGCACCCTAAAAATAAACTTTGTATTCATCACCATTTTGACTGTTACTTGTGCAACTGCTACAGATCCTAGTGTTAAGATTGATATGCACCCACATGACCTGTATCTCTTCAGTGCTCACTGGGTAGAATTCTAAAGGTGCCTGCTCCACTGTAGCTCAGCCTAAAGACACACGCTAATTGCCTTCCACCACGGTGCTTCACTGGCTACATTTCTACTGAGCCATAAGCTCTGTGAGGGTGGGAACATGCCTGATTTGTTCACAGACACAGTTTTAGAATTTAACAAATGTCTAGTGCTTTGTAGATTCTCAAAAACTTTGGTTGATGAGGTGATTTATCATCAATGTTATGAGTCATGGCAGCACCAAATATGGGCAAGTAAAGGGCTATTTAGCACTCCCATTTAACATACTGGAACAAGGCAGCCATAACTAAGCACAGTCTTGTAGGCAGGTAAATCCCACTCTAGATACAAGGGCTTTTCATTATTCATAATATTACAATGTATTAAATCTCCACAAACACATGATTCATTACCACACAGATTCAGATAGACAGCATGTGACCCAGAGTTTCCCTCAACACAGTAATTACCAAAAGAAAGTCTAATGATTTATAATTTATCTAAAAAGCATATTACCCCAATTCTCCACCAAATTCCAGAAAAATATGGTATCACGTCTGTTGACTCACAAGAAGTAATTTGCTAAGAGTTCCTTCTTATATGCTATGTTATTAGTACAATTCAGTTTTAGTGATAGGCTAACTGGCAAATATGTACTAAATCATACTCACATGATGCACTCTGACGGACACTATGACGGATATAGAAATATAAGGTATACAGATACATTTCCTGACCTTCAGGGGTCCTAAAATCTAGTTGACAAGAAGACTTTCATTATACGAGATATTAAATAATAATCTAACATTACATAATAAGGAAATAATAAAATGTTATGAGGTCACATATAATTCACAGTCTTGCCCCCTATCACTGTGGTTTAGACATAAGGTGGATAAGATCTTTAGTAAAACTTGTGGTAAATACAGAAAGTGAAAAATAAACACAGTACCATAAAGCGTGTATACACGTGTTTTGTTCTCCCTTAAAACGAAAATTAGTTCCAGAGCATCATCTATAAGAAATCCACCTCTGATACCCATTTCCTGTTGCATGGCAACCACAAGGAAGGGCAACGCTGCAAACAGATCTCTAGAGAATAGCTTGGGTGTGGTACAATGTTTCCAAGCAGAGAATAAGATTTCTATCTCTTTAATCCCTCTCCTATTATAGTAACACCTCATTTGAGAAGGAGAATGACATTGTAGAAGATCAGGAGTCAAAGGGCTTAGAGTTGAAGCTTCCTGACTCTGCTACCAACTTGACCTGTATCCTTTCCACGATCATTCTGAGGGGGGCACAGAGAATCCACGGGGGCACAGGGAGCCAGGAGCTCTCTCCAACTCTCCAACTCTGAAGTCAGACACATCTGCCACTGACTTTTTGTGCAATCCCAGGCAAGTCATTCAGCTTTCACAGACTCTATTTTTTTCATCTATAAACTGGGAAGAATAGTAGCTCTGTAAACTGAAATGCATATTACTAAGTGGAAAAAACCGATCTGGAAAGGTTACATACTGTGTGATTCCAACCACATGACATTCTGTAGGAGGTGCAACTCTGAAGACAGTAGAAAGATAAGTGGTTTCCACAGGTTAGGGGGAGAGAAATGAATAGACAGAGCACAGAGGATTTTTTAGGGCAGTGAAACCATTCTATATGATGCTATAATTGTGGAGACATGTCATTATACATTTGTTTAAATCCACAGAATGTACACCACCAAGAGTGAATTCTAATGTAAACTATGGACTTCGGGTGACTGTGACAGGTCAATGGACATTCATTGACTGTAACAAATGTACCCCTCTGGTGGAGAACGTTAATAATGTTAATGTGTGGGGACAGGGAGTATATGAAAAATTTCTGCACCTTTCTCTAAATGTTGCTGTGAATCTAAAACTGCTCTAAAAACTAAAGTCTATCTAAAACAAAGAATAGTACCTCTACCATAGAGTACCCATGAATGACTCTGGACTCTGGGAAACAAACTGAGGGTTATACAAGGGAGGGGGCTGAGGGGATGGGGTAACAGGGTGATGGGTATTAAGGAGGGCACGTGTGGTGATGAGCACTGGGTGTTATATGCAATTAATGAATCGTTGAACACTACATCAAAAACTAATGATATATTATATGTTTGCTAACTGAACATAATAAAAAAATTTTAAAAATAAATAAATAAATTACTTTGCATATTTTGTAAAAAAAAAAAAAAAAGTATTAAATGAGATAAAACATGTAGAAGACTTAGCACAGAACCTGCCAGGTAGCCTGCATTCGAAAAATACCAGCTATTACTATGATCTTGTTTCTTAGACTACGGAAGATCCAGAGCTGCTGACTAGGATGAAAAGTCAGAACTGCTAGAAGAAGCCATACCATAGTGAAAAGACGTTACGGGAGAACACAGAAGAATGATGGCAGGAAGCATAAGAATTCTGAAAGAGTGTTGTGTGGAGACTGCCCAGTGGGGACACAATGCCCCGGATCTTAGCAGACCAGCAAGGATTAACATGTCACAGCAACACAATCAATGGCACTGTGAGGTAAGAAAAGCAGGGTTGGAAATTCTCTCTCTCCTCCAGTCCCATAATTCTGGGACCTTGACTAAGTCACTTCATTACCCTGCACTGGGTCCCTGCCATCAGCGCCTGCAACAGACTCGACTCAGCTCCTGCCTGCTCCATGTCAGCAGACAGGACTCGGACCTTTCTGGCCTGGCCCATTTTGTTGTAAAAAGCTAAGTAAGCCCTACAGAAACCCAAAGAACAATAAATCATACTCCATTTGTCACAGGTATGATTGATGATCAATTTCTTCAACTCTAAAAATGGAGACAATATGCATCTCACAAAGCAGTTGAGAGAGTTGAATGAAATGATGCATATAAATCATTTAACACAGGCAACTCCCAGCATATAATAGGTGCTACATCAGTGTTAGTATGGATAGGAATGCTTTCTAAATGACAGCTCACACTTTCAGGTATTAGCACAGAGCTACATTTGCTGCTATTCTGACCCTGGTATTGTGTCTCTGCTCTGAAAATTGAGTTTGCATTCCATTCCTGAGCCTTAGTTTGCCAGGTCTTATAAATGAGATTGTAACATAGCACCTGGCACATTTAGGTTCCCTTAAATGTCTTTTAAAAAAAAGGAACAGATAAGTGTATGCATACGTGCTCTGGTCCCCATTCATTTGCTTTCATTCTGATAATCCTCTGATAGTACTAGGTCCCTGCCATGTGCTTGCTAGTCCCTTAACTAAAACCTGAAGCCCACATTCAGAACTGAGTCTGGTGGCCAAGCCCTTCTCTTTATTAGAGAGCACCCAAAGGCCACTTGCCTCCCTGCTTGGACATAGAAGTAAACCATGTTATAGCTTCCCAGTCCTTGGACTTTGCACACGTGACTATTATGCAGTCAATGACTAAAGTACGATTTGAGTGTGTGCTATCTGTAGTGGGTGGTTTCTACTATCGGCACCTGCAAAAGGCTCGGCCCAGCCACCTTCACCCCATCTCAGCAGACAGGACTGGACCTTTCTGGTCTGGCCCATCCTTTTGCAAATAACTAAATATGCCCTGTAGATACCCAAAGTACAATAAATGATGCTCGTTTGTTACAGCTGTGATGAGCCCTGGAATTCAGCAATCTAAGTTTGTGGGGAAGACAGGTGAGTCAGGCCTGCAGGCAGTCTATCTACATATGGTATTGAAAAGTCTCCTGTGAGGGAAAATCACTCTCAAGGAAGGACTCAAGCTGGATCAAGTACAAAGCTAAACTGTAGAGAAGAGGACTGATTCTATGAGTTCAAATCTGTCCTCCAGTCCAGTCTTCCCATATATTCCTATCTGAATTTTATTTTATTTATTGTTTAAAAGACTTCATTTGTCAGAGAGAGAGAGAGAGCACAAGCAGGGGAAGTGGCAGGCAGAGGGAGAGGGAGAAGCAGATTCCTCGCTGAGCAGGTGATGCAGGGCTCAATCCCAGGACCCTGAGATCATGACCTGAGCCAAAGGCAGATGCTTAACCTCCTGAGCCACCCAGATGCCCCTCCTGTATGAATTTTATAAGGGAGTGGGAAGGAGAGGTTATGTGTAGAAAAACATGGGAAGATATCAGAGAACTACATGTAAACCATGTGGAAAAGTGGAACATTAATGAAAGAGGAGCATTCTTTCTACTTCTTTATAGCCTTGGAACATAAAAGACATCAAAGAACTTGACATCCCATAGGCATCTTCAAAGCAAAGCACATTGGTAGCATCATTCAAGGAAGAGCCAGCAGTAGCTAGAAGAAGTGATAGTGTTGCTTAGTAAAAGCAGGTGGACAGAGCAAAGGATAATGGGAATGAAGAGCTGCCAATTGGCAGTAGCTCACCTCTGGAGATTACAAGTATGGGTAAGTCACCTCCGTGAAACTCTGCATCAATCAACAGAGAAAGGGGAAAAGTGAAGAAATAATGGATGTCACCTAGTAACTGACTGGATAATTTGTGCACTCAAAGATTATAAACAGCTATGGTTAATTAATCAGCCAAAAATACATGAGTGAAATATTCTGCTAAGGATCATGACTCCATAATTATTAAGTGAGGTCAACAGCCAAGAAAACATAAATTACCCAGCCACTTTGTTAAAGATAAAAGAAAATTACATTAATGTATTCATCTATTTATTTAAAAACAATCCCAAAAAACATAACCACATGTCAGGTTGCTATGACAAGCAATGGAGAAACAGATGGTTAAGTTATTCTTGGAAGGAAGTTCATAGATATATCAAAAATAATAGAATTTCAGATGCCATGATAGAGATGTGATTGAAGAGATATGGAAGCCCAGATTAATCAACTAGGGAAAAAAGTAGTTCACAAAATTTGGCTGAGAAAGTAATCTTTAATTTGGATTTTCCCAAGTATAATAAGGGAGAAAGAAAAAATTGTACAGGTGCATTTTTATAGGAGGTTGGGTTCTAAAGTAAATACATGAGAAAAAAGTCAACAGAGAAAAATGTATCCTTGTATACTCCTGAAATCATCCACAAAGTACATGTGGATTTGAGTCTACAATCCTGTAGGATTTTTAACTTTAAAGTCTGATAACCACCAAGTCAATCTAAAGGACAGAACAAAAGAAACTGCCTACATGGTCTATGCATGAAGATAAGTTTTTTAAAGACTGACTGACTGATTGATTGATTTGAGAGAGCAAGAGTGAGAGTGCAATAGCAAGCACCAGCGGGGGGGGGGGGGCAGAGGGAGAGAGAGAATCCACAAGCAGACTCCCCACTGAGCTTGGAGCCCTATGGGGCGGGGGCCTCAATCTCAGGACCCTGAGATCATGACCTGAGCCAAAACCAAGAGTCAGCTGCTTAAACGACCTAGCCACCCAGGCGCCCCTATGTGTGAAGATAATTTTTAAAGTAACTTTTTTTTAGATTTTTATTATTTATTCATTTGAGAGAGAGAGACAGAGACAGAGAGAGCACAAGCAGGATGAGAGGCAAAAGGAGAAGGAAAAGCAGACTCCCCGCTGAGCTGGGAGCCAACATGGGGCTCGATCCCAGGACCTGGAGATCATGACTTGAGCCAAAGGCAGATGCTTAACCATCTGAGCCACCCAGACACCCCTTAAAGTAACTTCTTAAAGAGGAATCAATAGACAGTTCTATTGTTTCTCCTTGTCTGTAGGATTTACTCTATCCTACTTTAATATGAAATCTGTATGATCACTTAAAAACAGAGCTTCAAAATTCATGAAACAAAAACTAATAGAACTGAAAGAAGACATTTAAAAATCCACAGTTGTAGTTGGAGATTTCAACAATTCTTTCTTTGTAATCAATATAACAAATAGGAGATAAGTAAGAATACAGAAGACTTGATCAATGGTACCAATCAACCTGACAAAAGTGATATTTCTAGAACAACAGCAGAATGCACACTCCTCCTAAGTGCATTTGGGATACTCACCAAGCTGGACCAAATTCTGGGCATAAAACAAACATTAAGAAATCATAAAAATTAAAATCATACAAATTCTCTAACTATAATAAAATTAAACTAGAAATTAGTAGCAGAAAGATAGCTGGAAAATCCGCCCCCCGGAAATCGGAGGGGGAGAAGAACCATGAGAGACAATGGACTCTGAAAAACAAACTGAGGGTTCTAGAGGGGAGGGGGGTGGGAGGATGGGTTAGCCTGGTGATGGGTATTGAGGAGGGCACGTTCTGCATGGAGCACTGGGTGTTATGCACAAACAATGAATCATGGAACACTATATCTAAAACTAATGATGTAATGTATGGGGATTAACATAACAATAAAAAAATTAAAAAAAAAAAAAAGAAAAGAAAATCCGCCCCCCATGTTTTGAAATTTAAAAACATGCTTCTTAATGATCATGAACCAACAACAATAAAAGTCAGAAGGAAAACTAGAAAGTATTTTGAATTGAATGAAAATGAAAACCCAACATATTAAATATTGTGGGATATATCTACAACATTGCTTAGGGGAAAATCCATAGCATTAAACACCTAAATTAAGAAAAAAAAATCTAAGTTTCTGTCTTAAAAGCTGGGAAAAGAAGAGCAAATTAAACCCAAAATAAAGAGAAGGAAGGAAATACAGTTAAGGGGATAAGTCACTGGAATCAAAAGCAGAAAACCAATAGAGAAAATCAAAGGCTGGTTAATTCTTTAAAAAAAAAAATCAATAAAATTGACAAACCATCTTGTCAGTTTGATCAAGAGAAAAAGAAGAAACAAATCACCAATATTGGGGGTGGGGGGAAGGGACCATCACTATAGACCTTACAAATACTGAGAGGATAATAAACAAATGTAGTATTACCCAGCCATCAGAAAAGATGAATCCCCACCATTTGCATCGACATGGATGGAACTGGAGGGGATTATGCTAAGTGAAATAAGTCAAGTAGAGAAAGACAATTATCATATGGTTTCACTCATATGTGGAACATAGGAATAGCATGGAGGACCATAGGGGAAGGGAGGGAAAACTGAATGGGAAGAAATTAGAGAGTGAGACAAACCATGAAAGACTCTGGACTCTGGGAAACAAACTGAGGGTTACAGAAGTGGGGGGGGATGGGGTAACAGGATGATGGGTATTAAGGAGGGTACATGTGGTGATGGGCACTGGGTGTTATATGCAACTAACGAATTGTTGAACACTATATCAAAAACTAATGATGTATTATATGTTGGCTAATTGAACGTAATAAAAAAATAAAAGAAAAAGAAAAGGCTCCCACCAACCACACACATACACAAAAATAAGAACTAGATATTAAATCACTCCTACCTACTCAAAAAACTTATGTTCACCCAAAAACCTGTTCATGAAAGGCTATGCAGGATTTATTCATAATTTCAAAAATCTAGAAACAACCCAAAGACTCTTCATCTGGTGAATAAACAATGGTACAGCACAAAATAGAATATGACTCAGCAATAAAAATGGGTAGAATACTGATACATGCAACACCATGAACAAACTTCAAATGTGTTATACTAAATGTAAGAAGCCAGATTCAAAAGACTTTATAATATATGATTCCACCTACAAGACATTCTAGAAAAGGCAAAATTATAGTGACAGAAAACAGATAAAAGGTTTCCAGGGATTGGGAGCAGCGAAAAGTACTGACTATAACAAAACAGCATGAGGGAATTTGTTGGGGTGATGGAACAGTTCTCTATCTTGATTGTGGTGGTGGTTCTATCACTGTACATGTTTGACCAAACTCACAGAACTGTAATGCAAAAAAGTAAATTTTACTGTTCAGGAAAAAAAAATGAATAAAACAATCTCTGTGACCTTAATGCATGTTTTGTGATTTGTCTGTTACTTTGAGTTTAAACAAAACAGTGAAGTTGAATCTTAGCAAAGGTCAGGTTCCAAACGCAGTCATAAGTTAAAAATGTAAAAATAATCACATGCATTTCAGACAGACTCCCATTAAAAATTGCTAAATTTAAAAAAGTCAGCATATTTTTTAGATTTGTATTTATTATTTATTTTTTGAAGGGGGTAGGGGCAGAGGGAGAAGGAGAGGGAGAGAGAAAACCTTAAGCAGGCTCCACCCTCAGTGACCCCGAGATCATGACCTGAGCCAAAATCAAGAACCAGAAGCTTAACTGACTGAGCCACCCAGGTACATATATGTATTTTTAATTTAAGTGTTGTTGAAGTGAATTTAAAATTCATCCCACATAGGTGTACAATTCAATTATTTTAGGAAAATATATAGTGTGCAACCATCACCACAGTTCAGTTTTATAACGTTTCCACCATCCCAAAAGATTTGTCTGTATTTGTTTGCGACCAATCACCACTCCCCATCTAGTCCTAGGCAACTGCTAATGTGCTTTCTGTGTCTGTAAGTTTGCTTTTTCTAGATGATTCATACAAATTAAATCATACAATATATATTCTTTCATTTTGTATAATTTTTCTGAGTTCACCCATGTTGTAACATGTATCCGTAGACTGTCTCATTTTTCTTTTTTTTCAAGTAGTACTATTGCATCAATATACCACATTTTGGGGTGCCTGGGTGGCTCCGTTGGTTAAGCATCTGCCTTTGGCTAGGTTCATGATCCCAGGGTCCTGGGATTGAGTCCCGCATCAGGCTCCCTGCTTAGTGGGGAGTCTGCTTCTCCCTCTGCCCCTCCTCCCCAATTGTGCTCTCTCTCTCTCGCAAAAATAAATAAGTAAAATTAAAAATACATATATACCACATTTTGTTTATCCATTACCAGCTAATGGACACTCAAATTGTTTCCAAATTTTGGCTCCCATAAATAATGCTGCTATGAAAATTCACATGTAATCTTTGTGTAGATTCTTTTCCTCATTTCTCTTCTCTTGGGTAAATACCTAGAAGTAGAGTCACTGTACCACATAGTTAGTTATAATGAACTTTCTAAGCAAGTGACAAATTGTCTTCCAAAGTGTCTCTATAGTTTACATTCCTGCCAGCAAAAAATGTAAATTACAATTTCTCCACATTCTCATCAACATCTGCTATTGCTGTTGTTTTGATTACAGCCTTTCTAGTGTGTGGATAGTAGTACCTACCTGTATTTTAACTGTGTCTCCCTAATGACTAGTGATGTTAAACACCCCTTCAGGGGTTTTTCTGCCATTTGTAGAGCTTCTTTGTGGAAAGGTCTACTCAAAGCTTTTGCCCCTTTTATTGGGTTGCTTTTTTTTTTTTTTTAAGTTGGAAAAACTTTTTATACATTCTAGATGCATATTTATCAGATATGTATGCTTTGCATGCATTTTCTCCAAATCTGTAACTTTTAATTTTCTTAATGTTTTCTTTTGAAATGAAAAAAGTTATCAGTTTTGATTAAGTCCAATTTATCAATTGATGTAAAAGATTACAAGATCTATCATCTAAGATGTTTTTCCTAGCATTTTTACCTGATTCTTCTGGCTCTTTTTAAACTTCTTTTCCCTTGGGGCGCCTGGGTGGCTCAGATGGTTAAACTTCTTTTCCCTCAAATTCCATTTCTTGAACATGCTCCTTATCTGACATTAGCATATAACTGTGACAATGAACTCCACGCTGAATGAAACAGAAATGTAGACCAATGATGGGTCTTATTATCTTTTGTGTTAACTCCATTTGCCAAGTATCATGATTTACTCACATAATCCTCATAGTCATTTATGCTCCTTTTATATCAAATCCCAAGAGCTTCTCCAGGATGCTGAAGAAGAAGAGATTGCCCAGTTGAGAGAGGAGAAAATTGTGACAAAGTTGTTTTTCAAGTATGGAAAGGTTATAATACAGAGAAAAGGACCCTGTACAAAACTCTGTCATTATTATTTTTTTAATAAAGAAAAAAAGGAGTGGTAAATGTTGTAAAGAAGAACTAAAGGACAAAGAATAAATACGGGAGTCTTTAGTATTACATGAGATCTCAATTTAGGTTCAATATATATTAAGATCCCACTGGAAATCAGGCAGAGTATGTCACCTCATTTCATCATCCTGACAATCCTGTGAGGTAGATAACAGTTCTCTATCTACAAAGAGAGCTAAGTTTGGAGTAGATAAATGAGTTGTCCAAGGCTGGAGTGGCTGGCTGCCTCAGTTGAAAGAGCATGCAACTCTTGATCTTGGGGTTGTGGGTTCAAGCCCCACATTGGGTGCAGAGATAACTTAGATAAATAAACTTTAAAAAAATGAGTTGTCCAAGTCTATACTGCTAATGAGTGAAGTAGGTAAGATTTGAACTCAAAATCAGAGGTTGTTTACTTTTGCTCAAGTGTCATTTGGGGGAAAAATTATAAAATACCAATATATAATTATTTCAGGGAAGAGGGAGGTATTTAGAGAAAACATTTCAATTGTGTAAAATAATTTAAAGTTCTTTTCAAGGTGAGTTCTATCTGGTACAGCACAATAAAGGTAGAATGCCAAAGATCAAATCTTTTAGGCTCATGGTGGTCGTCCCATTTCATGCCTTTATGAAAAAATCAACACTAACCTAGTACATACTGCCATTTATCTTGCCTCATTTCTAAAGGAAGGAAACTAAAAATTACTCTCTAAGGCTATCTTCACCTTAAAGTATCTATTTGTTTCTCTTCAACTAGTAAAGAAATTGTTTAGTGTAATTCCATTATTGAGTTTGATGTTAGATCACAGGGTATGAACTATCAAAATCTTCCACATTGACTACATTTACAACATTATCTAAGGATAAAAGTAGAGCTAGATTTTTATCAGACTTCCATTCTAGTCCTTTCCTTTCTTACAAAAACACAGTCAGACCTTACATAATTACACAGAACGTTTTCACAAGTGAATATGTTAATTATTGATATAATCGATCTACTTTTTAAATAGTTGAGTAGGTTTTCAGAAGAAAAGTATTTAACTTTAATAAACATGAAATATGTACAGGAATAAAAAGTTAGCATCAGTTATAAGGATATTTTTATAGCAAAGTATTATAACATAGTAGTAATAAAAAATAGGATTTTCAGCTTTCAATCCATGGAAATTTTATTTAAGGAATTTTATGATCATCATAGTTTTGTTAATCCTCCTCACAAGTTTCACAAAGAAACCACGTTTAAGAGCATATCAGTGACAGAAACGGTAAGAATCACCTTAGTGGCAGTCTTGGAAAACAGAAAACAGCCTTAGGACTGGTATTGACTAACATCATGATTCTGTGACAACATTGCTGTGTGACCTTCAGTAGTAAATTAATCCCCCTCAAAAGTGAGCTGCTTATTTAGAAAGAGAACAAGAGTGGCGCCTGGGTGGCTCAGTCGTTAAGCGTCTGCCTTTGGCCCAGGTCATGATCCCAGGGTCCTGGGATCGAGCCCTGCATCGGGCTCCCTGCTCCGCGGGAAGCCTGCTTCTCCCTCTCCCACTCCCCCTGCTTGTACTCCTGCTCTCGCTATCTCTCTCTCTGTCAAATAAATTAATTAAAAAATCTTTAAAAAAAGAGAACAAGAATCGCTTCCTATTACTACCTCAAAGAAATGGTTTTAAATTATATAAGGAAACACAAAAATACTTTGAATATTTAGAAAGTCAGCAGAAATTCAAACTATCAGTCAAAAAAACACAAAATGCACCTGCTATACAAATTTAATCCTTATTTATCTCTTATGTTTTCTTTAGGGTGAAGAAACAAAATAGAAATACCCTATTATTCTTAATTTTACATTTCTAACCCAATGAAGTAACAGGGCTTTTGTGATAAGTGCCCTCTATTTCGGTTATTTATCCAACTGTCAAAAACATTAATTGAGGCCCACTTCCGTCTGCTCAGCATTATGCTCGGAGTTGTGGAGAATACTGACAAAAGGCATAAGACACACTCTCGAGCTCAGGTGGCCCTTAGTCCAGCTGAGAAGGCTTAGATAACACACATGAAGAACAAGAAATGGTCTGCAATGAAGTAGAAATCAGGTAAGATCAAGGAAATCAGTCAGCAAGCGGTTGTCTCAATCAATGTATTCATGGGTTTCAGTTTTTCCTCTTAAAATGTATTTAATTATCACAGTTTAATCAGGATTTTTATTTTGAGATAATCATACAATCATATGCACCTGTGAGAAATTATACCATGCACCCTTTACTCAGTTTCCCCCAATGGTAACATTTGCAAAACTATAGTATAATCAGGCTATTAACACTGATCCAGTGAAGCTACAGAGCATTTCCATCACCACCAGACCCTTCATGCTGCCCTGTTACAGCCACACTCACTTCCCTTCCCACCACATGCCCTCTTCAACCCTAGCAACCACTGATCTACTCTCCATTGCTCTGGTTTTGGCATTTCAAGAATGTTATGTAAATGCAATCATATAGTACGTCACTTTTTCGTTGGCTTGTTTTCACTGAGCATAACTCTTGGAAGAGTCATACAGGTTGTTGCCCACATCAATCATCTGTTACATTTTATTGCTGAGTAGTATGCCATGGTATGGGTGTGCCACAGTCTGCTTAACCAATCACCCACTGAAGAACATCTGAATTGTTTCCCGTTTGGAGCTGTTATGAATAAAGGTCCTATAACATCGACGTATAGGTTTTTGTGTGAACATAGGTTTATCGTTTCTCTGAGAAATGCTCACCAGTATACCAGTTGCATGTTTAGTTTTTTAAAGTGCCAAACTGTTTTCCAAAATGATGAAACCATTTTACATTACCATGGGCACTACACAAGTGTTTCCATTCCTCCTCATTCCCACCAGCAACTGGTGTTACCACTACATTTTTATTTTACCATTCTGATAGGTGTGTAGTGATATATCATTGCAGTTTTGATTTGTATTTTCCTAGTAGATAATAATGTTGGACATATTTTCATGTGCTTGTTTGCCATCTGTGTATCTTTGGTAAAATGTCTCTTCATATCTTTGCTGATGTTATAATTGTACTGTTTGCTTTTTTTACTGTTGAATTTTCTAAGTTCTGTATATATATTCTAGATACTAGGCCTTTGCCAGATATGGGGTTTGCAATTATTTTTTTCTAGTCTGTAAGAAGTTGTCTTTTACCCTCCTAACAGAACAAAATTTTTAAAATGTTGAAGTCCAATTTATTGATTTTTTTCTTTTACAAATCATGTCTTTGGTATCAAGTTTTATACTTATTTGTGTTGGCCTAGAAACTGAATCTTTTTTCATTTTTTTAAAAATGAAATTTTTTATACTTTTACATTTTGTATTTAAGTTTGTGACCAATTTTGAGTTAATATACTTGAGTTTTGTATAAGCTATGAGACTTTGATTGAGACTCTCATTTTTTTGGTCTATGGACATCCAAATGCTCCACTATTAATTATTGAAAAGGCCATCTTTTCTCCATTGACTTGTTTTTGAAGTTTTGTCAAAAATCAATCGGTCATAATTTTATGGGTATATTTCCAATTCTTTATTCTGTTCCATTGATTTATGTGTGTATCCCACTGTGAACTCCACACAGTCTTGATAATGTAGCAATATACCAAGTCTTAAAATCAGGTAGACTGATTCTCCCACTTTATTCTTCTTTTTCAAATTATTTTAGCTATTCTAGTTCCTTTGAATTCCATATCAGTTTTAGACTAATGCTCTCTATATCTATAAAAATCTTGCTGGAAGTATTTTTGGGAATTGTGTTAAATCTGTATGTCAGGTTAGAGGGATTTGACATCTTTACTGTGTTGTGTCTTTCAACTCATAAAGATACAATTAAAAATAAGGCATACTGTTATGGTTTAAATTGTGTCCCTCAAAATGATATAGTGAAATTTTAACCCTGAAACCTGTATGATCTTTGTAGGGAACCCAGGGTCTTTGCAGAGGTAATCATGAGTCCTAATCCAATGACCGGTCTGGCATCTTCAAAAAATAAGGAAAATTTTGGGGCACCTGGGTGGCTCAGTTGGTTAAGTGTCTGCCTTTGGCTCAGGTCATGATCCCAGCATCCTGGAATCAAGCCCCACATCGGGCTCTCTGCTCAGCAGGGAGTCTGCTTCTCCCTCTCTCCCTCCCCCTACTCATGTTTGCTTGCTCTCTCTCCCTCTCTGAAATAAATAAATAAAATCTTTTAAGAAAATAAAGAAGATTTGGATACAGACACACAGAGATGAGAATGCCATGTGACAACAGAAGCATAGATTGGAGTAATGAGTCTACAAGCCAAAGAATGCCAAGGTTTGTCACTAAGAACAAAGCTCAGGAGAGAACAAGGAGTAGATTCTCCCACAGAACCTCCAGAAAGAAATCAACCCTACTGAAACCTTGATTTCAGATTCAAGCCTCCAGAACTACGAGAGAATAAATTTGCTGTCTTTAAAAAAAAAAAAAAAAGTATTTTTCTCCATTTATTTAGATTTTGTGATTTCTTTCATGAGCATTGTGTAGCTTTTAACATATAAGTCCTGTATATTTTGTTATATTTACACCCAAATATTTACTTCTTTAAAATTTTGAATGATTGTAATGGTATTACCTTTTTAATTTTCATATCCATGTGTTTATTACTATGATAGAGAAATACTATAGGTTTTTGTATGTTTATCTTATATCCTGTTACTTAACTGAACTCACTAATTGGTTTTAGGAATTGTTTTGTAGATTCATTAGGATTTTCTCTGCAGTCATTGCATCTGCAAATAGGAGTTTTGTTTCTTCCTTCCAGTCTGTATGCCTACTCTGTATGCCTCTATTTTGTTTTGTTTTGGTTTTTTTGTAGATGTGTTTATCAGGTTGAGAAAAGTCCCCTCTATTATTTTTATGAGAATTTTTATCAAAATAATTATCCAATTTTTAAAATGCTTTTTTTCTGCATCAATTGATATGATCATTGGCTTTGTATTTTTGGAATAAACTCCACCTGATCATTGAGTATAATTTTTCTATATCTTATTGAATTTCATTTGCTAATATTTTATTAAGGATACTTTCATCTGTACCCAGGCAATATATGGGTCTATGGTTTGTTGTTGTTATTATTGAACAGTCTTTGTCTGGTTTGGGCATTAAGATAATACTAGCTTCATAAAATGAATTAGGAAGTATTGTTTCTTGCTCTGTTTTCTGGGAAAGAGTATACAGAATTGGTGTTAATTCTTCTTTAAACATTGGGTTGACTTCTTCAATGAAATCAGCTGGGCCTAGAGATTTCTTTTGGGGGAGTTTTTAATTATAAATTTAAGTTCCTTAATAGTTATGGTGCCATTCAAATTATCTATTTCATATTGGGATAGTTGTGGTAGTTTTTTTGACAAATTGGACCACTTGCTAAATTTGCATGTAAAAGTTGCTCCTATGCTTAAGGGTTGCTTTATTACCAACCAGAACAGTGATATGAATTCAGGCTCCCAACTTGGCCTTCTCTGTCATCAGGCTGGTGAGGTATTTGGTCACCTCGTTACAACAGCCTCATGAGGTGAAAGTTTAGGTTTCCCACTTGGCCTCTACTGACATGAGTAGTGGTAGGGCCATATTTTTTTCTGTGGTCTTTGGCTGGAGTAGAGAGGTTATTGTCTATAAAGAGTTTCTGTCTTACAAGACTGCCCTTTCCTGGTTCTTTCACTAGAGAGAGCAGGCATTTCTTACTGTTTTGGTTTGGCGTGGGTTTTGTTTTGGTTTTGTATTGTCTGTGCCTGTGGACATTTCTGGAGTGCCAGCTCTTCTGCTTTAAGAGCCTACCACCTGACTGCGTCTCAGGTCACAAAGACCTTAACCAGTCTGTTTATTTTCTCCACCTTTCAGAGTCTTCTTTTTTTTTTTTAAGATTTTATTTATTTGTCAGAGAGAGAGAGAGAAAGAGAGAGCACAAGCAGAGGGAGCAGCAGAGGGAGAAGCAGGCTCCCTGCAGAGCAGGGAGCCCGATGCGGGACTCGATCCCAGGACTCTGGGATCATGACCTGAGCTGAAGGCAGACGCTTAACGACTGAGCCACCTAGGCATCCCCAGAGTCTTCTTATGTATGTTTTATACATCATGTTCAGACCTTTTAGTTGTACTTAGTGGGATGAATAGGGAAAAGTATGCCTGTTCTACCTCCCAGAAACAGAAGTCATCCAGGGCTTAGTTTTAAATAAATTGACAGAGATGAACTTATGGTGCATTAAATAGCCTGATCAAAACATAAATCCTTACCTATGGAACGAATCCTTTGCCCCTTGGTGGACAGTGTGCTATGCCTCATGAGAAGAGAGCTCAGGATAAGAAAGGAGAAAAACAGAAAAGAGGAGAAAATGGAAGAGTTTCTGTATGCCATTCCTTATTTTGCACCTGCCTCACCCTCAAGGCAAGTGTAGGACCCCAAAATACCAAGAGTTCAGGTAAATCCTAAGGCTGAATTCAGCATCAAGCTAGCCACTAGAAATTATCTATCTACCTGTCTATCTATCTATCTATCTATCTATCTATCTATCTATCTATATTTGACATATATTTTAAGCACTTACTTTTTGGGTACTCTCACACAACAGAGAAAATTAAGGTACAAAAGCATAGTCTCTCTCAGAATCCCTTAAAAACCTGCCTACAAAAAAATACTATGATAATAGTAAGGTTCTAATGAATGACATAAAATGGGCCACATTGCTAGGATAGTATTAAATATGCCATTTAAACATGGCACAAATGTTTGTAGTGGGAACCATACATTTTTCTTTTTCTATGGCTTCCTTGCTCCTTATAACCAAATCTAACACCAAAAGATCAGATATCAGTTCTTAAGCCAATTCTGACTGAGGCTGGAAGTATATCAATTGAGAAATAATTCATCCTCTTTAAGCCCATAATGAGACAGCTAATCCAAGACCGTTGGCCTCCTAAGCTCCCCTCAGAATCTCATTCATCCCTTGCTACACCATAGGGTGGTCCTGGATAGCCCTATAGATCTGAGTCTCAGACTCACTCTACCACCCTTCTGTGTCAGCACAAGGGCTTGGCTCCTGCCATGTTTGGTCATGTCTCCTACAATGATATCTCCTGACATCCTGGATCATGAAAATTAGCTAGTGGGGTTTCCAACCACTGTTTCTTTCTAGCGGTTACTGTCAATCATTTCATTATAATGAAGCCAGTGACTTTCAGAAAATGGGTTATCTAACAAACATTCAAAGATAAAGTTTTTGTTCTTCAAAAATGAAGCAGACTTCTGCTTCTGACAATGGAAATCACTTTGTTTCTCACCAATTTCCTGTTGAAAATAACTATAAAAGATGAACAAAATATATAAAACTGTATGTATGAAGTCATCAGTCATTGAGCTAAAGAGAAGCTTCAAGGCCAAGAGCCTGAGAGAAGGAGAGCCAAGAGAGGTTTACCCCCAAAGCAGCAGCTGAAAGGCTTAGACTGAATTAAATATTTAAAAGTTGTACAGGGAAAGGCAACAAAAACTTGAGTTCAGAGCCTTCCAGGGATGAAAAGCCTTGGGTAAAGACATAGGATGTCATTAGGGACCCCAGAGCACTTCAGCCTAGGAGTAAGTGTTAACAGAAAATAGATCAGCCATCATAAGAACTTAAGAAAAGCTTTAGGTCAGCTCAACCCCTAAAAGGATTAAGGTGATTGGCATCTCACCAAGCTACTTGCCAGAAGCAAATCTAACTCTTACATGGAGAAAGAACATTCATTTAAGCCTCAAAATATCTCATATAAGTTTTCATCTACTGTATATGACACTCAGTAAAAAATAATCAGCATACTAAAAAGACCTAATCAAATAACGAGCCGGGGGGGGGGGGAAGATACACAGTACATAAAGACCCATGAGAAATCCAGTTATTGTATTTGTCTGATAGGCAATTCAAAATAACTGTGATTAAAGGGATAAATAAGTTGACAAAATTCAGCAAAGAGTTAACAATTATGAAAACCAAGATTATGTAAATTCTAAAATTGAATTAAGAACTTTATAGATATATATATATAACAGGTTATACAGAACTAAGGGAAAAAAAATCAGTGAATGGAAGATGAGTCAGAAGAAAATATTAAGACCCAAAGAAGAAAAGGAGAAAAAAATGATAGGAAATGAAGAGCATGCAGAATTTGTAGGATATGCACAATGAAAACATTAACATACATGTAATTTCAATCTCAGTAGGAGAAGAGAAAGAGAAAGGGGCAAAGGCAATATCTGAAAAGATGATTATTAAGAAATTTCAAAAACTGATCAAATACTGCAAGCTACTAATTTAAAAAAGTGCCACGAGCCTTAAGAAGAACCAAAACAAAGAAAACAACACAGCTAGGAACATTATAGTAAAACTGCTGAAGACCAAAGTCAAAGAGAAAGCTGTAAAATCAGATCTATGATAAAAAGTATATAACCTGCAAGGAGACTAGATCTACCTACTAGATCTACTGTACTACCTGCAAAAGTATATTACCTGCAAGGGGATGTGGACAGCAAGACTGACTGACACTTCTCAACTGAAGCAACAAAGTCAGAAGACAATGGAAAGATACCATTTTAAAAATGTATTTAAATAAAATTAATTAACATATAGTGTATTATTATTTTCAGAGGTAGAGTTTAGTGATTCATCAGTTACATATAATACCTAGTGCTCATTACATCCAGTGCCCTCCTTAATGCCCATCACCCAGCTACCCCATCTCCCCACTCACCCCCTCCCTCCAGCAACCCTGTTTGTTTCCTATAGTTAGAGTCTCTTATGGTTTGTCTCCCTCTCTGATTTCATCTTATTTTATTTTTCCCTCCTTCCCCTATGATCCTGTTTTATTTCTTAAATTCCACATGAGTGAAATCATATAATTTTCTTTCTCTGATTGATTTATTTTGCTGTCCTCTAGTTCCATCCCCATTGTTGCAAATATTAAGATTTCATTTTGATGGCTGAGTAATAGTTATATATACCGAATGAATGGATAAAGAATGGAAAGATAGCTTTAAAGGACTGGGGGCCACTAGGGAAAAGCTACTAATTTATAATAAAGGTTGAAAACATACTTCAAAAAAGTATTGGAAATGTATTTTAATACAGTGACAAAATACAGATATTTTCACACAAATACAAAATCAGCACAGGGACACTGACGAAAATACTAAAGGATGTTCTTTAAGAAGAAAAAGATTATACCAGCAGCCTGGCTATGCAAAAAGGAATGACAAGGAATGGAGATGAGGAATATGTGAATAAATCCAACTGAATATTGACTATACAATATATACAATATTGTATACAATAAACAACAATACTTGTGTTAATAATAATGTTATTATGCCAAGAATATCTTGTGGAGTGTTAAATATGTGGAAAATGACAATAAATGAGAATATAAATTAGAATGTGAGCAAATAGCATTAAAGTATATTATAGCTCTTGCATTAAGCTGGTAATGGTAAAAAATAGTAATTTATATTAGACTTATATTAGACTTCAATAATTCAAGGATGCATTTTATAAACTAGGGTAACATTATAATGGTAAAAGAATGTGTATCTAACCAGCTAATATAAAGGGGAAATGGAAAAATAAATATTACCAAATTCACCTAAAGGAATGTAACAGAGGAAAAATACATAACAGAATGGGTAACCAGAAAATAAATGGTTTTAAACTAAATATATCAATAATAACATCAAATGTAAATGGACTAAATATTCAATTAAAAACAAAAAGGCTGGATTTTAAAAAATTATATGCTGCTTACAAGAGACCCACCTTAAATAGCAGAATATACAAAGGCTGAAAGTAAAAATAGGAAATATATACACCATAAAAATACCCATCAAAGTAATTAGATCAGTCTCAAGGTAAACTGTATGCAAAAAGAGCCATTAGAGATAAAATGGTTTTTCACAATGATAAAAGAGTCAATCTATAAGGAAGATAAACATTTTAAAATTTGTACACAGTTAATAAATAGCCTTGAAACATATAGAAGAAAACTGTCAGAAGTAAAGGAGATACACACAAATTGACAGTATACTGGGAGATTTCAATACCTTTATCTCAGTAGTTAATACACCAGGCAAACAGGAATAATCAGTAAAGAGATACAAGATAACAAAAAACCGTGACTACAAATTTGATCTAGTTGACAATTATAGAACGTTGCAATCAATAACATCCTTTCCAAGTATACAATTTACCAAAATTAAATAAATAATGGGCTATATGTCATTTCAAAGCTTTGAAATTATAGAGCATATTTTCTGACCTTAGTGGAATTAAGCTAGAAATGAGTAAAAATATCACTAGAAAATACCATGGGCTTGGAAAATAGACTATACTTTTTGATAACTCATAAGCAAAGAAGAAATTACAGGGGGAATTAGGAAATAGTTTGAATGAAATAATAAAGTATGGCATCTCAGTATTTAGAGGTTTGTACAAAGCTGTGCTTAGAAAGAAATTTACAACCTTTAAAAATCTATTAAAGGCTGAAAATCAATGATAAAACAACAATATCAATAAATTTTAAAAGGGCATATTTAATGCAAAGAAAGTATTAAATGAAAAAAATAATAGTATAAATTAACATAACTGAAACAAATACACAATAGAGGGAACACAAAAAGGTAGTTTTTGAAAAGATTACTGTAACTGACAAACACTTAGCAACATTAATCATGAAAAAATAAAAGGCAAAAATAAATATTATTAATAAAAGATGAGACATTATTACAAACCCTGTAGACGTTAAAAAGGGGCTATTTTGAATGGCTGTGTGCCAATTTAGACAAAAATGGACAAATTCCTAGAAAAATGTAAGCTAACCAAAATGACCCCCCCAAAACATAAAAATATGAATAATCCTATACCTATGACTTAGTCTCTCTCCCTTCCTCCCGACCCTCTCTTCCTTCCTTTCTGTTTTTCCATGTCTTTGCCTCATTCTCTCCTACTGCAGATGCATCTTCCTATAAGTGAGGGAGGGAGAAGAATGGCCATGGCTACAGAGACTTCAGGCTTACATCATCTCAGCTAGTGAGGCTCCCAAAATGAGGGAACTTGTCTCTTCTGGCATCAGAATATAAAACCTCAGGGAGACAGGTGTTAACACTACACGTCACATTCTACTCCTAGAACTGGGGTGAGGAGTGAGGTGGGGATAATTGGCAACCTCACAAGAACCAAACAGAATGACAGATGACTAGTTCCCCAAAAGAAAACAGGGTACTCTTTCCAGAAGAAATAAGAAAGGAGCCTGAGAATGAAAACAACAGCAGGTGTCTCCTATATTTCTCCTAATGATTCCCAGTCCTTAAGTATTAACAATGTACTTTGCTATGCTGTTTTTCACTGACATTAGTCAGTGTCAGAATTGGGTTCTGAACCCCAGTTGAGGAAAACCACTGTAATCACACAGAACAGGTCAGAATTCAAGCTCTTTTTTTTCTTTATCCATTCCTCTGTCGATGGACATCTGGGCTCTTTCCATATTTTGACTGTTGTGGACATTGCTGCTGTAAACATTGGGGTGCATGTGCCCATTCAAATCACTATTATTCAGCCATCAAAAAGAATGAAATCTTGTCATTTGCAACAACATGGATAGAACTAGATGGTATTATGCTCATGAAATAAGTCAACCAGAGAAAGACAAATACCATATGATTTCACTCATATGTGTAATTTAAGAAACAAAACAGATGAACATAGGGGAAAGGAAGGAAAAATAAAATAAGATGAAAACAGAGAGGGAGGCAAACCATAAGAGACCCTTAACTCTAGGAAACAAACTGAGGGTTGCTGGAGGGGAGGTGGGTGGGGGGATGGGGTAACTGGATGTTACATCAGGGCATTAAGAGGGCACTGGAAGTAATGAGCACTGGGTGTTGTACGAAACTGATGAATCACTAAATTCTATCAATGAAACTAATAATATACTATATATTAATTAAATTGAATTTAAATAAAAAAATTTTTAAAAAGAAAAAAAGAATTCAAGCTCTTGCTGTAAGACCTTAGGTGGGTCATGTAGCATTCAGTTCTTTCATTTTCAAAAGGTAAGTACCTCTTTGTTTGTATGAAGACTAAATAAAATTATATGATATAAAAATCTTTAGCATATGGGTATTAAATGTTAGATGGGTTTTATTAAGATTATTAGTAACACTCCAAATTGGCTGAAATTAATCTCAGGTGTAGATAAATCATACCTCAAATCTAAAACAGTTGTAAGAGATTATTTGAAAAAGGTTATTACTGAAATAATAAAAATGAGGCTCACATTAATGCATTACTCAAATATTATCTTGCCCCTTCCATAAGATGTTCTTTCAATCTCCTTCTTATGATTAAGAAAAATGTCTTATTGATGCATATGAGCAGAAAAAGACATATACCTTAAATGTAAAATTCACTGGGTTTTCACAAACTACACACATCTGTGTAACTAATATCCAGATCAAATTCTTCCCATGACTTGATCATTTGGAAGATCTTTCAGATTGACAAACTCAGGTTGAAGTTAAGCAACCCATACTCTAATCATGACTCTAATAAAAATGCACTGTTCGACTTTAGTCCTTTCTTACCTCCTTTTTGTGATAATTTTCCTCATCTGGAAGCTAAGAGCAACACATCCCCTACCTGTGTCACAGCACAGTTCTAGGACTACACACAGATGACTGAGTCCCTCTTCCTAAATCTCCCTCTCCTTTGGTTTCCATGCCTCTGAACCTACACGAACTTTATCCAATCACCCTGGATCACTGCGTAGTTTCTGCCCATCCTCTGAATGTTAGCATTGCCCAAGATTCCATCCTGACCTCAACTCTCCCCACTTCACACATTCTCATTCAATTCTCCTTCTCTGGTCAATTTCATCTGATCATTTTAACTCCATGACTCTCAAGTGTAAATCCAAATCCTGACTTTTCTCCCCAACTCCAGTCCAAGATTTTCAACTGCCTGTTGGATATCTCCATTTCAAGTCCTGTTGATAAATCAAACTTGACCTATGGAAAAGAGGAATTCATCTTTCCTCCCAAACCTTCTTCCTCTTTCATATTCTTTATTTTAATTACCATTTTGTGACCCACGTAAGACATCTTGAAACAATCAACTTTCCCTGGCTCACTTGCCAAGTCTTGTTCTTTCTACCACCATAATGTCCTTTGAAATGAAACGCCTCTTTCCCTCCATTCCTACCCTACTTGTCTAAGTCAGTTCTCCCTCTCCTGCCCACACTATTCCAAATGTTTCCTGACTGGTCTGCTAGTTGTCATGTCATTTCTGCACTCCATCTCCCATTCTCTAATGAACTTATTTTCTTAATGCATATCAGATCATGGCAATCCTCTGCTTCAGCCATCTTACATTACAGGCAGAATAAAGACCGAACGCCTTAGCCTGACAACTTGCCTCTTTTCCATGAAATAGCTTCATACAATTTGCATTTGATCCTATAGTATAACTGCTCCTGCACTTTAATAATGCCATGCTATTGTTTCTAATGTTCTGCCTCTTCTCTACTCATTAAAACAGTATGTATCCTTCAAAGCAAGGCAAGTATAATCCTCACCAAATAAATCACTCCATTTTCAGAACCCAGAACTTTAAAAAAATAATACATTAGAACTTAAAATGTATAACAACTTTGTGTATACTTTGTGCCAGGCATTCGGATTGGCACTTTATATACTATAATTCATTTAATCCCCATAGCAACTCTGTATTTTAGAGGTGATAAACACGGGCTCATTCAGATTGAATGATTCACCCCAGATCTTACTATGGCAGACATACAGAGGAGCCAAAACCAAAATTCAGAACTCTGTGATTCCAAACTCAAGTTTCTTTATACTCTGAAGAATAATTTCTACAAGTGGTTTTCTATACATCTCTCTCTGAGAAGAATGTAAGTTCTCAGATGGCTGAGAATGTCAATTATTTAGTTTGGTCCACTCCCTCAACTCAGCAAACACACACACACACACACACACATACACACACACACACCCTAGTTGGGTTTCTCCCATAACAATTTGATTCAGTAAATGTTGAGCAAATGAATGGATACATTATCAGGATCCATTCACAAATATCTACTCAGTTTTGATGATAGATATCAAAGATAAAAGAGCTCTATCTGGCCCTGGCCCTGTGGAACTCACAAACATAGAGAACAACGAAAGTAAAATAACATCAGTTGGCATAGTTATTAGTCTAGAGTAGCTCATATATAAGGCAAACATACTTAAAATATGTTTTCCCTTTCCCTAATAAGAAAACAGGTCTCTCTATTAGAATAATGACAACTAATTTGAGTCATAGCACCAAAATATAAGGAATCTAGCAAAGAGAGGTATCCATCCTGAAATGCTTTGTTCTAAACACTTACCATGTAATCTTGCTGCCTTTTATCTGTGCATTTTTCTCATTCAAACCCAAGCCATGTTTCCATTCTGCAATATCTTCCTCCATCTAGAAGGCATCCACAGTTTTAACTGTTGTGACCGTCTACAGGGACCTTAGTGCCTGCTTCTTTTCAAGCTGGATTCTCCGGTTTTCCATTGATTACATGAGCACTGAGTGCCCCAAATAATATCCTTTCAACAAATTTCTTTCTGCTTAAACCAATCAAAGTAATACTCTGTAGCTTGACATCAAGAATCCTGCCTGATACCATCCCAATCTTCTGATTGACATATACAGGGCAATCACCAAACTAGTGTGCTAAATCCTACAGCTCTGTTTTTTTTCTGTTAAAATATAATAAATTCAAAAAAAAATTCCCTCTCTTCTTAATTCTTTCATTCATGGAGGGTACATTTCTAAATAATGAAGATACAGTAGTGGCAGGATAAAACTAGTGCTAACCCTCAAGGAATTTACAATTCCTTTGATAGCTTTGTTGTTGGCAACCAAAGATATAGCACATATAGTCCACATGAAGATGTTAATTGGAAACAGAACTTAACTTCCTAAAGGGTCAAGCCTAATAGGAGCTACTGTTACCCTTTCAAACAGCCAACAATCTCAACACATAGACTAAATGTTAACATATGTATACATACACACACATATATAAACACATATATACACATATATATGTATATATATACATGTATGTATATGTGTAATATGTTAAAGGAGAAAGTTTGGTAGACCAGAGTTCAAGAAAAACTTTAGAGGGCAATGAATCTGAGATGATAAGAATTTAGATATCTGTGGAGGGTAAGGGATGGAACACACATGTGAAATACTCTTAGAACAAAACAAAGATGGGAGCCTAAGAATCAGAGTCAACACAGAATGAAGAAAATAATTGGTTGAAATGAAATGGATCCCAGAGGAAGACAAAGTTGGAGAACAAGAAGGCCAAAGGGTTATGTTTGTCTGCCAAGCTCTAGTATATTGTGGGTTTGGTTTTGTTTTGTTTTCCTGGAATATTCTTTTTTTCCGATAGGCCATAAGGACGGGTTGGGATGGGTGAGATGTGATGAGCAAGTTCTTAAAATATATAGAACATATCACAAATTTGAGGTCCGTAGAGTATGATCTTCTTAGTGAATAAAGGAGAAATTCATCTAGCAAAATTTAAAATTAAGGTAACTATAGCATTCTGTTTCTTTTTGTTTGAAAAGTGAATTAATTGTGGTGTCTGACAATTTAGAATAGAAATGTTTAAAAATAAAGAGAACACTCTTTAAAAGTCAGTTAGATTTATCAACAAAAGAGAAGAAACTATTGTCTCAATTGTCTTTTTGTTGTTTTTTCTTCTTCCTAGGCTCTACAAAAAAAAAAAAGAACAAGTGTATTAATGGAAATGCTAATGGTAGAAATCTCTGGAGTTTTCACTAATGTTTTAAATTGGCTTTTTATGGTTTCACTTATTTGTGGAACATAAGGAATAACATGGAGGACATTAGGAGAAGGAAGGGAAAAATGGGGGGGGAATTGGAGGGAGAGATGAACCATGAGAGACTATGGACTCTGAGAAACAAACAGGGTTTTAGAGGGGAGGGGGGAGGGGGGATTGGTTAGCCTGGTGATGGGTATTAAGGAGGGCACGTACTGCATGGAGCACTGGGTGTTATACGAAAACAATGGATCGTGGATCACCACATCAAAAACCAATGATGTATTGTATGGTGACTAACATAACATAATAAAATTAAAAATAAATTAAAATAAATTAAAAAAATAAATTGGCTTTTTATAGAGCAACAATTACATGAGCTATAAAAATAGATAATATACTGTATCAGTAATGAAATACTCAATTCGAGGGCTTTAAAATGCCTTATACTAAAAATTCGTATTTGAACACCTTGCTATCAGAAATATTGGGTTTAAAAATAATATAGACACATAGGTACACAAAAGTAAAATTGTTTAAAATAGATTCATCTCTTTTTATCTATGATCATGAAATTCAAGAATCAATAGTGGATTCATTCCAGTCCTTTAAATTCATTTTAGTCATTATTTTTGAATATTTTTGCTAATTCAGGAACCAATTACCTAATGGAGAAAAAACAATTAGTATTATAGAATCTCCTATCTTGATTATTTTTCTGACCCTAACTTTGAGGAAACTCCTTAGAAAAGCATCATAAGGCCCACCAGCAATTAGAGGTAAAGAGTCTTGATAATTCACAGTCTGGATGGAACAGTGGAGGAGGTATCAAGACAGCTAACTTCTCATAGCTTTAAGCTGGTTGCTCAAGCTGAAAATCTAGACAGTAATTTCTACATTCATGTCCCCATGTCTAACTCATTGGCAAATTCAGTTGACTCACCCTCTGAAATATACCTGAAAGACATCTGTTTCTTTCCATTCTCACTACAACTGCCCTGGTTCTACACACCATTACTCAGGCACGAACTCATCCTCCAGCTTCTTAATTGTTTTCTGCTGCCACTATTACCCAGCTGCAATCTGTTTTCCACATGAGCCAAGAATGAACTTTTAAAAAATCCGACTGCTTATTCAGTGAATATTTATCAAGCACCTATATATTCAGGCATTGGTATATGAGACAGACAAGGTCAGTATCTTTATGCAGCCCACATCTAGCTGGAAGACACAGAGAACAAGCAAGAAAATTTCAGGCTGTGATAACTGCTGGGAATGAAATTTAAAAAATAGCAAGAAGAGTTTTATGATGGACTCATTCAAAAGGGTTCATTAGCTGAACCCACCAAAATAATCTAGTGAGACGTTCAAGTAAAAGTGTTTTATAATTTTATATCTTATTCTCCTATATCTCCAACACAAACAGAAGCAGTTAATTGTCCATGAACTACGCTCAGTGGAATTCAGTGGAAGATTCACTGAATTGTTGCCACTGGAAAAAAATTATGGCTCAATGCTCAAGATCAGAATGCAGACGGATTCTTTCTTTTAACGTTTTGAGTAGAACCCCTATTCTCTTTGCCTTCTGTTTTTTCTCTAAAATAAAAAAGTAATAATTCTTGCATGTTGCTGAGGCCATAATCCTTCTGATTTGGCCCTTGCCCCACACCACACATCTCATGCCCATGTCTCAGCCGACACTGGCCATTGGAATGGAATTGCTGCAACAGGATTAGTGATGTCCATGGACCAGAGGGCATTTGCAGAACCACACCAAAAGGCACAGATTCTGTCTGCTATGCTGTGTGTGTGTGTGTGTTTCCTGACAGATTAAATTTCCTCTCAACACCTGTCTCAGATTTGCCGCCTCAGTGACAATAAGCACCACAACAAGCTGGTCTAATTATAATCCTCAGCCCTTCCCAGTTGGCCCTGTCCCTGTGCAGTTTGCTCTGCCATAACAAACAGGAACACTGCAGGTGAAAAGTATACTGTACGTTCCCTATTCTACTCATTGGTCCCTCCCCAGCCCCATGTCAAAATCAGAAACAAGATCCTAAATATCCTTACAACACTGCAATACACTTGTTCTTTTTCAATCAGCCTCTGTGATCTGGCAAAGGGAGGAAACCTTGAGAGATTTAAAAACATAATTAACAGAGAGATCTTCAGGAGGGGTAAGGGAATCCTTGATTGTTTTAACTGCATTATCAGGCACCAAAAGGACTTGCTGAGGAAGTCAGGGAGCCTCTGCTGGAAACCTGTGAACAGTTGATGGGAGCCCCTATGAAGACAGAGACTCTGCCTTCACCAACACCATGTCCCTGAGTGCAGAATCCATTTCTTAGAGAATACAGGCTGAATGATAATAAATTCTGGTGGCTTTTTCCTGGTTGAGCATCTATCCCTGAATAAAACTAGTTATTAAATCAGTGTCAACCTGGAGCGATGTCCCTCGTGGTCCACTGCAGGTCACTGTGTGAGGCACTGTCCAGTCTGACCCTGTCAGCAGTGACCTGACAACCCTGGGGCACACAGATGACACACTTATTACCTGTGACGTAACACACAGCCTAGAGGAACACAGCATGAATTGGGTAAGAGCATCTTGATCCAGATAACAGGCCATAATGGAATGTTAACAAGATGGTATTTAGTAAACCCAAAACTTATCTTAAAAGTAAAATCAAAAACCCTACAAGGATAAATGGGGAGAATCTTATTGAACATCGGTACAATTAAGACGTATTCTATTTAGACTGCACTGATATTTATTAAACATACCTTATTTGCCCAGTTTCTTAAAATGTCTATGGTTTTAAAATATTATGATAAACATAAAATTTTAAGCACTTTGTCAATACAAACAATAACAAATAACTGCAATTATTAGTATTAAAAATTTTTAGGTCAACTTTACATTTTCACATAAAAGCTGTATTTTTCTAACTTGGTTTAAAAACTCAGGTTAATTTCTAAGATATCTTATTAATAATTCCAAAAAATTTAGAAAGGATATATGCTTTCAGTTCTTTTTCTGCTTTATTTCAATAGTCTTTTTTGTTTATAAAATATTTAATACACATAATCTGTTATGCTTGAAAAATAATATGTAAAAAGGATATAGTGATTGCATTCATTGTAGGGAAGAGGAAAATGAGTAACTAAAATTATGTGTAATGTCCAGGGCCATTATATTAAAAGGGAAAGCAAAAAAAAAAAAAGGACGTAGGGGTTTCAATGTACCATTGATAACAGTAATAATAGTAATCATGATAGTAAAAGCAGCTAACAATTATTGAGGGTTTACCATGTAGTGGGCACTGTTCTAATCATTTAAAATGTATTATTAACTCATTCAATCTGTATAACACCCTTGAAGTAAATTATTGGCATCCTCAGTCTACAGGTGAAGAAACTAAGGCACAAAGACATAAAGTAACTGAAAATTAATCAATAACATAATGTGATTGTCTAGCCAAACTATGGAAAGAGCCAAGATGTCCATTGACAGATGAATGGATAAAGAAGATGTGGTATATATATACAATGGAATATTATGCAGCCATCAAAAGGAATGAAATCTTGCCATTTGCAATGATGTGGCTGGAACAGGAGGGTGTTATGCTGAGCGAAATAAGTCAGTCAGAGAAAGACATGTATCATATGACCTCACTGATATGAGGAATTATTTATCTCAGGAAACAAAATGAGGTTTGCTGGAGTGGTGGGGGGTGGGAGGGATGGGGTGGCTGGGTGATAGACATTGGGGAGGGTATGTGCTATAGTGAGCACTGTGAATTGTCCAAGACTGTTGAATTACAGATCTGTACCTCTGAAACAAATAATACATTATATGTTAAAAAAAAAAAAAAGAAGAAGATAGCAGGAGGGGAAGAATGAAGGGGGGGAAATCGGAGGGGGAGATGAACCATGAGAGATGATGGACTCTGAAAAACAAACTGAGGGTTCTAGAGGGGAGAGGGGTGGGAGGATGGGTTAGCCTGGTGATGGCTATTAAAGAGGGCACATTCTGCATATAGCACTGGGTGTTAATATGCAAACAATGAATCATGGAACACTACATCAAAAACTAATGATGTGATGTATGGTGATTAACATAATTAAAAAAAAACATAATGTGATTGTAAAACACATTAATGTTATCTTAGGTGTTGTTAAAGAATATGCCCAGAACAAGAGATTAATGACATCAGACTGCACTTAAATTACTGTATTCTGTTCTAGGTTATAAGAAAAGCAACTAGTTTGGAAGAAAAAGAAATAAATGGCAAAGACTGGTGAATTTGTATCTGAAGAACAGAAAGAGGAGAGGAACATGACATCTCGTGGGGGTCCTCAAACCCAAGGGGCTGCCTTAGATTTGGGCTGCACTGTTTCAGAGGTCAGCCACGGGAAGCATAGTAACACATCTTAGTTTCCCAGATTAAAAGAACAAGGATAAGATGCGAAAGAGAATAAATACAGGCTCAACAGACAGCTTTCTAGTGGGACCACTTTGTAAGATGAGAATCACTCCTCACTGATAATGTACAAGCAGTGGACAGCAGATGACATGGGACCAAGTGACTGCCAAGGATCTTTACTCTGTGATTCTAAAGCAATCAACTGTAGACACTATTTTGGTAACACATCAACATAAGTAAATTCCAGGCTAAAGATAAATTATGGTAACCAAACTAAAAGTCCTCTGAGAAAGCCTCTACCTGAACCTCTAAGCGTTTCAATTAAATTCAATATTTATTGATTTTTACATGCCTGACTACCCAGAGGCAAGGATCATGCCTAATTTATAAGCTTACAGCTTATTTTCCCCTGAATAGAAACAGCTATGTCAAAATAACTATCACCTATTGTTTTGAAACAAGCTACAAATAGATATTTCAAGAGTGCACTGACATAAAGCCAAAGTATAACCATCTGAATTTGAATTTGGCCATAGATTACCTTAATTTTATTTATTTTCAACAATTTCTAAAGCCATTTTGCATTTGTTTTAAATTGCCATTCAGTATAATGCATGTTCTGGGTAAATAATTGAATTAACAATTATACTTTTTATTTTCTTATATAATCTGATTTGACTGATTTTGCCTTTCTGAAGTTCAGTTCACGTATTTTTTGTTTTAATTTAGCTTTTTGTTTTTATTGGCTTGTTGTTTGTTGTTAGTTCCCTTACTATTGTCATTTTTCCCTACATTCTGGTTTTGTCATTTTCCTTCCATTTTTGTCATTCTCACTTATATCCCCATTTTGTATATTGTTCACCCCCAGGAATGGGGGTGAACAAACATCAAGTAGTTTGTTCAACTTGGTTCAAAAAACCAAAATCACTCTTAGAACATTTTTCTATCAACTCTTCACTTAACTTCTTTCTAAAAAAAAAATTATTATGTAACTTAGGGAGCACAATAATCCTGTTTAGTTAGTACAAATATTTTCCAATATTTTAGTGGCACAGAAAGGCTAAATAACTTGCTGGAGGTCACACAATTAGAAAGTGATGGAGCTAGAATTTAAACTCCCAACCCTGTGTATTAAGTCACCAGGCTATCCTCCTCTACCCACCCCATGCTCCACCATGAAATAAAAGGTGGCATAGTATAGCATCAAGAAAATAATAGCTTTAAAATTATTTGGGAATCAAGCTATCTCATTCTTGAAACAGCAACTTCATTGTAAAGATTAGCAGTCCCTGAACTTCAGAATTAAAGACCCCATCACTTTAACTCAATAGCAAGAAACACAAAGCAGTGGGGACCAAACCCATTCACAGGTAGGTCTCCCCTGTACTCGACAAGAGAAGAACTCAGAAAAGACCCTGCAGGGGCGCCTGGGTGGCTCAGTCGGTTAAGCATCTGTCTTCGGCTCAGGTCATGATCCCAGGGTGCTGGGATCAAGCCCCAAGCCCCATATCGAGCCCCATATCAGGCTCCCTGCTCAGTGGGGAGTCTATTTCTCCCTCCCCCTGCTCTTGTGCTCTCGCTTGCTCTTACTCTCTCTCCCTGAAAGAAAGAAAAGAAAGAAAGAAAGAAAGAAAGAAAGAAAGAAAGAAAGAAAGAAAGAAAGAAAAAAAGAAAGAAAGAAAAAAAGAAAAAAAGAAAGAACCCTGCAGCCAAGGCTTGTCTACCATACGGTTGATAGTCATGAAAGTTTGCTGAATAGAGGCTAGGTTCTTAGCTGCTGTACCAGGCCTATTTATACAAAGCAGTCAAATCAATCTTCCATGTGAAATTGTACCTAGAGGGGCACCTGGGGGGCTCAGTCATTAAGCGTCTGCCTTTGGCTCAGGTCATGATCCCAGGGTTCTGGGATCGAGCCCCACATGGGGCTCCCTGCTCAGCGGGAAGCCTGCTTTTCCCTCTCCCACTCCTGCTTGTGTTCCCTCTCTTGCTGTGTCTCTGTCAAATAAATAAAATCTTTAAAAATAAAAAAGAAATTGTACCTAGAATAGTTTGAACTTTCCAAATGAAAGTATCATTATGTCCCACCAAATTGTAATGGAGGGAAGTAATGTAATGGGGCATGACGGTATCATAGAAGGAAATCTGGACCAAGAGTAAAAAACAAAAACAAAACAAACAAACAAAAAAACACTGTTCTATCTCATTGCCTCAGTTTCTTAATCCAGAAAATAATTTTATTGCTCACAGGATGCTAAGAATCCAATATAATTGTGTTAGGTGAAAAGCATTCTGTGTACAGAGAAGAGTTACACAAGGAAAAAAAAATCAACATCACTATAAAACTCCTAGAAGGTAAGGCAGGAGAAAATCTAGATGATCTTTGCTCTGGCAATGACATTTTAGATACAACACAATCCACAAACAAAAGAATTGATACGTTGGACATCATTAAAATTAAAGTTGTCTACTCTGCAAAAATCAACATCAAGAAAATGAGAAGACAAGCCCTTACACTGGGAGAAAATATTTGCAAAAGAAACATCTGATAAAGGATTATTTTCAAAATACACAAAAGAACTCTTAAAATTGAACAACAAGAAAACAACCCAATTAAAAAAAAAAATAGGCCAAAGACCTGAACAAACACCTCACCAAAGAGGACATGCAGACGACAAATAAATAAGCACATGAAAAGATGCCCCCCCCATTATATGTCATCAGGGAAATGCAAAATGAAACAACAAGATACCACCACACACCTATTAGAATGACCAAAATCCAGAAAACTGACACCAAATGCGGATAAGGATGTGAAGCCACAAGAACTCTCATTCATTGCTGGTAGGAATGCAAATTGATACAGCCACTTTGGAAGAATCTGGTGGTTTTTTACAAAATTAAACACACTCTTACAATACAATACAATACAATAGTTGTGGTCTCTGATACTTATCCAAAGAAATTAAAAACTTATATCCATACAAAAACCTGCACACTGATTATGTATAGTAGCCTTATTCATAATTGCCAAAACATGAAAGCAACCAAGATGCCCTTCAGCAAGTGAATGGATAAATAAATGGTGGTAGATCCAGATAATGGACTATTATTCAGTGCTAAAAAGAAATGATCTATCAAGTCATGAAAAGACATGGAAGAAACTTAAATGCACATTACTCAGTGAAAGAAGCCAGTCTGAAAAGGCTCCATGTGGTATGATTACAATTCCATAACATTCCGGGAAAGGCAAAACTGTGGGGACAGTAAAAAGATCAGTGGTTGTCAGGGATGAAGAGAAAGGAAGGAAGAAATCTGTGTAGCACAGAGAATTTTTAGGCCAGTGAAACTACTCTACATGATACTGTAATGATGGATATATATCATGATACATTTGTCTAAATCAAAAAAACACACAACACCAAAAGTGAACCCTAATGTAAACTATGGACTTCGGGTGATGACAAAGTATCAGTGTAGCATTGGCTGTAACAAATGCACCACTCTGGTGAGGGATGTTGATAATGGGATGGCCGTGCATGTGTGGGGGTGGGAGTATGTGGTAAATCTCTGTACCTCCCACCCCATTTTACTAGGTGTCTAAAGCTGCTCTAAAAAATAAAGCCTCTTGTTAAAGCAATATCATTACTAGGAGTTAACTCAGTCAATAATGATTACGGTGAACATGATTGCCATTTCTCTAATATGTCAGGTAACAAATTTGCACTATGAGGAGGCAGGTATATACAATGACAGTTTATTAATATTCCAACATCACACTTGTAATACTTGCGTATTTGTCACTTCAAATAATCTGTATCACTACTAACTGTCCATAGCCAAATCCCAGAGAGGACAGATGGCTTCCTGGGCAAGTGACCCAGTGAGTCACACAGGTCTCAACGCTTAGAAGGGCTATGTGTTTGGTTTAATGCTCTGCTATCTCTGTCTTGAAATTCTTGTTAGTATTTGAACAATAACAATACCTTGCATTGTTATTTTGCACAAGACCTTACAAATTACGTAACTGCTCCCGCCAATGGGACCAACACTGAATGTGAGGCTACCAGGGAAGGAGGAGTTTGAGGAAAAGGCAGGCTCAGTGATGGAAGCTCCTGGTTATCTGTGCAGGAAGGGGAGCTCAGTTGCACCTGCCTGCAGCCCTGAGTCTAAATCACAGAGACATCAGAAATCATTCAGACCCAACCTTTCATTCCATTTGAAGAAATCAAGGCCTCCCTCCAGAGTTGCAGCAACTCGCCCACATTCCCCAGCTCATCAGTAGTGTATTGCCCACGTTCTGTCTAATGAATGGCCTGCCCTGAAATAAGCAGATGTGGTTGCAGGACTGGCTTTGTGTCCCAGGTCACAGGTATCATACCCTCGTAATCAACACTCTGTGGGTCACTCCGCTCTGTAGGTCACAGCTACCATTTACTTGGTAACTCGCCTTTTTGCAAAGCCCCTAAAACCAGTCACCGAAAAAATGGGCTGATCCTTATATTAATCTGAATGTTATTAGTTTTTGTTTTCCTATTTATCTTCAAGTACTAACAGCCTGCGGGTGAAATGCCTGAGAACAACCTTCACACAAATGCTGTGGGCTCTGCCTGATGTTGCTTATTTGGAACACGTCTGAAGTGCTAAGTTACTTATCTATTAAAATGTTTCTGAAGGAGGAGGACTCATTGATAGATAAAGTCTTGTTATAAGCATGAGCTTGGGCATCAGATACTACATCTTCATTACCAACCATAAATCTCACTTGCAGTGGCTAAGCATTGAAATGCCTTCTACTCCAATCATTACAATCATCACCTACAAATCTGCATGAATCCCAAGTTCAAATTAAGTTACCTGATTCAGGCTGTTGCCACTCATGTAAAATTGAACCACCTATGACAGAAGGTGAAGGTTAACCACAGGAATGGAAATGGGAAAATTTAATTGAATTCTGTATAAGACTTTGTCAATATCCACCTCCCTCCAGTAACGCTCAACATCACTACTGAAAATGTTGGTATTCCTCTTTGTGTTTGTCTGCTAGTTGCTGCCATGGTGATTAGCATATGCATTCTCTTTTTTTTAATATGTTATGTTAATCACCATACATTACATCATTAGTTTTTGATGTAGTGTTCCATTCATTGTTGGCGTAGAACACCCAGTGCTCCATGCAGAACATGCCCTCTTTAATGGCCATCACCAGGCTAACCCATCCCCCTACCCCCCTCCCCTCTAGAACCTTCAGTCTGTTTTTCATAGTCCATCATCTCTCATGGTTTGTCTCCCCCTCCGATTTCCTCCCCTTCATTCTTCCCCTCCTGCTGTCTTTTTTTTTTTTTTAACATATAATGTAATATTTGTTTCAGAGATACAGGTCTGTGATTCAACAGTCTTACACAATTCACAGCACTCACCGTACCACATACCCTCCCCAATGTCTATCACCCAGCCACCCCATCCCTCCCATCCCCCACCACTCCAGCAACCCTCAGTTTGTTTCCTGATAAGAATTCCTCATATCAGTGAGGTCATATGATACATGTCTTTCGCTGATAGACTTATTTCACTCAGCATAATACCCTCCAGTTCCATCCACATCATTGCAAATGGCAAGAATTCATTCCTTTTAATGGCTGCATAATATTCCATTGTATATATATATACCACATCTTCCTTATCCATTCCTCTGTCGATGGACATCTTGGCTCTTTCAACAGTTTGGCTATTGTGGACATTGCTGCTATAAACATCGGGGTGCACATACCCCTTCGGATCCCTACATTTGTATCTTTGGGGTAAATACCCAGTAGTGCAATTGCTGGATCGTATGGTAGCTCTATTTTCAACTTTTTGAGGAATCTCCATACTGTTTTCCAGAGTAGCTGCACCAGCTGGCATTCCCACCAACAGTGTGGGAGGGTTCCCCTTTCTCCGCATCCCCGCCAACATCTGTCGTTTCCTGACTTGTTAATTTTAGCCATCTGACTGGTGTGAGGTGATATCTCATTGACATTTTGATTTGGATTTCCCTGATGCTGAGCAATGTTGAGCACTTTTTCACATGTCTGTTGGCCATTTGGATGTCTTTGCAAAAATGTCTGTTCATGTCTTCTGCCCATTTCTTGATTGGATCATTTGTTCTTCAGGTGTTGAGTTTGATAACTTCTTTATAGATTTTGGATACTAGCCCTTTATCTGATATGTCATTTGCAAATATCTTCTCCCATTCTGTCGGTTGTCTTTTGGTTTTGTTGACTGTTTCTTTTGCTGTGCAAAAGCTTTTGATCTTGATGAAGTTCCAATAGTTCATTTTTGCCCTTGCTTCCCTTGCCTTTGGCGATGTTTCTAGGAAGAAGTTGCTGCAGCTGAGGTTGAAGAGGTTGCTGCCTGTGTTCTCCTTTAGCATGTTGATGACTCTTGTCTCACATTTAGGTCTTACAATCATTTTGAGTCTATTTTTGTGTGTGGTGTAAGGAAATGGTCCAGTTTCATTCTTCTGCATGTGGCTGTCCAATTTTCCCAACACCATTTGTTGAAGAGACTGTCCTTTTTCCATTGGACATTCCTTCCTGCTTTGTCGAAGATGAGTTGACCATAGAGTTGAGGGTCCATTTCTGGGCTCTCTATTCTGTTCCACTGATCTACGTGTCTGTTTTTATGCCAGTACCATACTGTCTTGATGATGACAGCTTTGTAATAGAGCTTGAAGTCCGGAATTGTGATGCCGCCAGCTTTGCTTTTCTTTTTCAACATTCCTTTGGCTATTTGGGGTCTTTTCTGGTTCCATACAAATTTGAGGATTATTTGTTCCATTTCTTTGAAAAAAGTGGATGGTATTTTGATGGGGATTGCACTGAATGTGTAGATTGCTCTAGGTAGCATTGACATCTTCACAATATTTGTTCTTCCAATCCAAGAGCATGGAATGTTTTTCCATTTCTTTGTGTCTTCCTCAATTTCTTTCATGAGTATTTTATAGTTTTCTGAGTACAGATCCTTTGCCTCTTTGGTTAGATTTATTCCTAGGTATCTTATGGTTTTGGGTGCAATTGTAAATGGGATCGACTCCTTAATTTCTCTTTCTTCTGTCTTGTTGTTGGTGTATAGGAATGCCACTGATTTCTGGGCATTGATTTTATATCCTGCCACTTTACTGAATTCCTGTATGAGTTCTAGCAGTTTTGGGGTGGAGTCTTTTGGGATTTCCACATAAAGTATCATATCATCTGCAAAGAGTGAGAGTTTAACTTCTTCTTTGCCGATTTGGATGCCTTTGATTTCTTTTTGTTGTCTGATTGCTGTGGCTAGGACTTCTAATACTATGTTGAATAGCAGTGGTGATAGTGGACATCCCTGCCGTGTTCCTGACCTTAGGGGGAAAGCTCTCAGTTTTTCCCCATTGAGAATGATATTCGCTGTGGGTTTTTCATAGATGGCTTTTATGATATTGAGGTATGTACCCTCTATCCCTATACTCTGAAGAGTTTTGATCAAGGAAGGGTGCTGTACTTTGTCAAATGATTTTCTGCATCTATTGAGAGGATCATATGGTTCTTGTACTTTCTTTTATTAATGTATTGTATCACATTGATTGATTTGTGGATGTTGAACCAACCTTGCAGTCCAGGGATAAATCCCACTTGATCGTGGTGAATAATCCTTTTAATGTACTGTTGGATCCTATTGGCTAGTATTTTGGTGAGAATTTTTGCATCCATGTTCATCAAGGATATTGGTCTGTAATTCTCCTTTTTGATGGGGTCTTTGTCTGGTTTTGGGATCAAGGTAATGGTGGCCTCATAAAATGAGTTTGGAAGTTTTCCTTCCATTTCTATTTTTTGGAACAGTTTCAGAAGAATAGGTATTAATTCTTCTTGAAATATTTGGTAGAATTCCCCTGGGAAGCCATCTGGCCCTGGGTTTTTGTTTGTTGGGAGATTTTTGATGATTGCTTCAATTTCCTTAGTGGTTATAGGTCTGTTCAGGTTTTCTATTTCTTTCTGGTTCAGTTTTGGTAGTTGATACATCTCTAGGAATGCATCCATTTCTTCCAGGTTATCATCTAATTTGCTGGCATATAGTTGCTCATAATATGTTCTTAAAATTGTTTGTATTTCTTTGGTGTTGGTTGTGATCTCTCCTCTTTCATTCATGATTTTATTTATTTGGGTCATTTCTCTTTTCTTTTTGATAAGTCTGGCCAGGGGTTTATCAATCCTGTTAATTCTTTCAAAGAACCAGCTCCTAGTTTCGTTGATCTGTTCTACTGTTCTTTTGGTTTCTATTTCATTGATTTCTCTCTGATCTTTATTATTTCTCTTCTCCTGCTGGGTTTAGGCTTTATTTGCTGTTCTTTCTCCAGCTCCTTTAGGTGTACGGTTAGGTTGTGTATTCGAGACCTTTCTTGTTTCTTGAGAAAGGCTTGGATTGCTATATACATTCCTCTCAGGACTGCCTTTGCTGCATCCCAAAGATGCTCTTTAGCCTCCATGTATTTGAGTTCTTTCCGACTTTCCTCTTGTGATTGAGTTCTAGTTTCAAAGCATTGTGGTCTGAAAATAGGCAGGGAATGATCCCAATCTTTTGGTACTGGTGGAGACCTGATTTGTGACCTAGGATGTGATCTATTCTGGAGAATGTTCCATGGGCACTAGAGAAGAATGTGTATTCTGTTGCTTTGGGGTGGAATGTTCTGAATATGTCTGTGAAGTCCATTTGGTCCAGTGTGCCATTTAAAGTCTTTATTTCCTTGTTGATCTTTTGCTTAGATGATCTGTCCATTTCAGTGAGAGGGGTGTTAAAGTCCCCCACTATTATTGTATTGTTGTCAATGTGTTTCATTGCTTTTGTTATTAATTGCTTTATATAATTGGCTGCTCCCATGTTAGGGGCATAGATATTTACAATTGTTAGATCTTCTTGTTGGTTAGACCCTTTAAGTAGGATATAGTGTCCTTCCTCATCTCTTATTACATAATGTCTTTGGTTTAAAATCTAATTTGTCTGAGATAAGGAGTGCCACCCCAGCTTTCTTTTGGTGTCCATTAGCATGGTAAATGGTTTTCCACCCCCTCACTTTCAATCTGAGGGTGTCTTTGAGTCTAAAATGAGTCTCTTGCAGGCAGCATATCGATGGGTCTTGTTTTTTAATCCAATCTGATAGCCTGTGTCTTTTGATTGGGGCATTTAGCCCATTTCCATTCAGGGTAACTATTGAAAGATAGGAATTTAGTGCCACTGTATTGCCTGTAAGGTGACTGTTACTGTATATTGTCTGTGTTCCTTTCTGGTCTATGTTACTTTTAGGCTCTCTCTTTGTTTAGAGGACCCCTTTCAATATTTCTTGTAGGGCTGGTTTTGTGTTTGCAAATTCCTTTAATTTTTGTTTGTCCTGGAAGCTTTTTCTCTCTCCTTCTATTTTCAATGACAGCCTAGCTGGATATAGTATTCTTGGCTGCATATTTTTCTCATTCAGTGCTCTGAATATATCCTGCCAGTCCTTTCTGACCTGCCAGGTCTCTGTGGATAGGTCTGTTGCCAATCTAATGTTTCTACCATGGTAGGGTACAGATCTCTTCTCCCAAGCTGCTTTCAGGATTTTCTCTTTGTTTCTGAGACTCATAAGTTATACTATTAGATGTCGTGGTATTGACCTATTCTTATTGATTTTGAGGGGGGGTTCTCTGTGCCTCCTGAATTTTGATGCCTGTGTCCTTCCCCAAATTAGGGAAGTTCTCTGCTATAATTTGCTCCAATATACCTTCTGCTCCTCTCTCTCTTTCTTCTTCTTCTGGGATCCCAATTATTCTAATGTTGTTTCATCTTATGGTATTGCTTATCTCTCGAATTCTGCCCTCGTGATCCAGTAGTTGTTTATCTCTCTTTTTCTCAGCTTCTTTATTTTCCATCATTTGGTCTTCTATCTCACTGATTCTTTCTTCTGCCTCATTTATCCTAGCAGTTAGCACCCCCATATTTGATTGCACCTCATTAATAGCCTTTTTGATTTCGACTTGGTTAAATTTGAGTTCTTTTATTTCTCCAGAAAGGGTTTCTCTAATGACTTCCATGCTCTTTTCAAGCCCAGCTAGTATCTTTAAAATCATCATTCTGAACTCTAGTTCCAACATCTTACTAATGTCCGTATTGATTAGGTCCCTGGCAGTTGGTACTGCCTCTTATTCTTTTTGTTGAGGTGATTTTTTCCATCTTGTCATTTGTCCAGAGGAGAATAGATGAATGAGAGGACAAAATGCTAACAGGGTAACAACGTCCCCAGAAAATATACACTAAACAAATCAGAAAAGACCTGAAACCAGGGGAAAAGGAAGGGAAAGAAAGAAAAAAGAAAAAGAAAAAAAAAAAGAAAAAGATAAAAACAAACAAAAACAAGACAAAACAAAGAAAACAGAATATGATCTAATATGATCAGGCTGGTGCATAGATCAGTGCCACACACTAGATTTTGAGCGTATTTTGGTCTGTTAGAAGAAAGTGCCTCCCAAAATTTTAAAGAAAGAAAAACTTATACATGTACAAAAATAAGGGTTAGTACGGTGAAGGGATGGAATATGACTGTAAAGATGAAAATTGTAAAAGATTTTATAAAAGGAATTGATAAGATAAGAAGTTGGTTGGAAAAAGAAAGAAGAGTATTTAAAAAAAAAAAAAGGGAGAGAATGTGATCAAGCAGGAGACTAGAATAAAGCCAAACACTAGAGATTTAGGGTATATTTTGATCTGTTAGAAGAAACTGTATCTCAAAATATTAAAGAGAGAACAACTTATATATATATGCTAAAAATAAGGGTAACTACTATGAAGGGATAGAATATGACTCTAAAAATGAAAAATAAAAATGTGTTTTTTTTAAAAAGGGATTGATAAGATGTTGGTTGAAAAAGGGAAAAAGAAAAATTAAAAAAAAAAAAAAGACAGGTTAAAAAAAGTTAACTTTGAAAGACTAAAGAATCATGGTAAAAAAGCCGTGAATTCTATGTGCAGTATTCCCCTAGCGCTGGAGTTCTTCCGTTCTCATTGATCGGTAAACTTGGTCTTGGCTGGCTGTTCTCACTGATCTTCTGGGGGAGGGGCCTGTTGCCGTGGTTCCCAAATGTCTTTTCCGAGAGGGAATTGCCCCGCCCTTGCCCGGTCCAGACTAAGTAATCTGCTCGGGTTTGCTCTCAGGAGCTTTTGTTCCCTGCAAGCTCTGTGTAGAGCTTTGGAGGCGGAGAGTGAAAATGGCGGCCTCTCAATCTCCGCCCCAGAGGAGCTGAGAACTCAGGGCCCCGCTCCTCAGTGCGCCCCCAGAGAAAAGCAGTCAGTCACTCCCGTCTCCCCGGTCTCCGGCCGCACTCCGTGCTCACCCGGCCTGTGACCGAGCGTTTCTATCTCTGGCACCCGACCCCGTGTGGAGTCTCCAAACCCAGCAGATCCCTGCGGTGTGCTCCCACGCCTCTCCTCCCCGGGGAAGAAGGGGAGTCTCCCCGGATCTGCCACTTGTTGGGTCCCTGCTGGAGGAGCAGTGACCTGACTGTGCCACGGATCATGGTCTATGGCAACCCTGAGCTGAGAGCCCACTCCTCGGCTCCGTCTCTGCAGCCGGCTTCCCCGCTCCAATACCTGGGAGCTCTGCCACATTCAGGCACCCCTGGTCTTCCTGTGACCCCGAGCATCCTGAGACCACACTGTCCCCCGAGGATTCCACCCCCCGCTTAGCCACTGGAGCGATGTCCCTCAGCCGAGCTGACTTCTAAAAATTGCGATTTTGTGCTCCGTGGCTCTATCACTTGCCAGAAGTGGCTGATGGAGGCCCCCTCCCCCACCGTCTATCCTCCCGAATATCGCCTCAGATTCACTTCTCCGCACGTCCTACCTTCCAGAAAGTGATCACTTTTCTGTTCAGAGAGTTGTTGCTAATCTTTTCTTCAATCTCCTGTTGAGCTCATAGGTGTTCAGAATGGTGTGATCCCTATCCAGCTGAATTCCTGGGACCAGACGAAATCCAGGTCTCCTACTCCTCCGCCATCTTGCTCCTCCTCACCTAGCATATGCATTCTTAACCTACTGCAGTTACCTGGAATTAATATTGTATCACTTGAAACTTAATGTAAGGATCTGTCAACAGTATAATTCCATTTACAGACCTCTCAATCGTTTAAAGTACACTTATCCATGTTATAAACTCTGTAATACATTGTCATTAATTTAGTTATAAACATCAGTTGACTTTAAGTAATTTTAAAAAGAAACTAAAATAGTCTTTTATTTATGTACATATCAACAATGCCCTTTGCTTTTCTTTCTTTGCTGTAGATCCATCTGGTATCATTTCCTTTCAGCTTCAATAACTCAATTTTAGCGTATCTTGTACTGCAGACCTGCCAGAAACAAATTCTGTTTTATTTATCTGAAAATGTCTTCATTGTGTCTTAATTTTTACAAATATTATCTTGTTCAATATAGAATTCCAGATTCACAAGTTTTTTCCCTGCACTTGAAAGGCATCATTCCATTTCTGTCTGGTCTCTGTTTCCAATGACACATCAGCGATCTTAAAAGATTCTTATCATTTTTATCCAGAAATATGTTTCTTTGTCCTCTGGCTGACTTTAAGATTTTTTTTTTACCTTTGGATTTCAGCAGATGTGCCTAGGTATGGTTTTCGTTCTATCCCTGACTGAGATTCTTGGACCGGTGGTTCACTGTTTTAGACCAAATTTGGAAATTTTTCAGCCAAAGTTTCTTCACCAATTTTTTTCTTCTTTGTTTTGTCTCTTCTCTCTGTCAAAGACTATAATTACAAGTGTTAGACCATTTGATACTGTCCTTCAGATCATTGTGAATTTGTTTTTTTTCTCTCTGTGTCTCATTTTCGATGATTTCGATTGCTTTGTCACCAAATACATTGCTTCTTCTGTTATGTCTAGTCTGCTACTAATCTCATCCCATATTTTTTTAATTTCAGCTTTCATATTTTTTAGTTCTTGGATTTCTATTTGATTTGCTCTTATATATTTTTCCCTCAAATTCCCCATTTCTTCATGATTACATCTGTTTTTTCCAGTAGACTCTTTACATATTTATGATAAAGTATTTGTCTGCTAATTGTAATATCAGTGCAATTTGTGGGTCTGTTTCTATGAAATTATTTTTTTTCTTGACAAGGTCTAGTGATTTTTGATTGTATAGTAATACTGGCAATGTTTCACTTAACATTTTAGAATCTGTTGTCTTCCTCTGAAGAGTATTGAGTTTTGTACTAGCAGGCAGTTAAATTACTGGTGAATCACCTTGACCAAGCTGAAATTTGATCTTATATTTCATGAGGATATACCTACTTTACGGATACCCTCAGTTTTAGGGCAAATATCTCAGCCTGGATACACAGTATTTATTCCTAAGGGCAGACCTTATAGGTTTTTAATGGAAAGTTGAAATAAGTTTATCAACATTCTCTAACTTGACAGGACTCAAAATTTAAACTCTGCTAGTAACAGGAATCAGCTAAAATCCTTGCTAAGCTCTTTCAGCTTCCAGCTGGTGTTTTCTCCTCGGGCTCTCTGGAGACTCTCCCAGCACATGTGCAGTTCAGGGGTCAAGCAAGGATTTGGGGAGAGTTTACCTCATATTTTACAGCTCCTCCTTCTATATCTCTCTCTTTTCTGATATTTCTTTCTTCAACTTCCAGCTATTCTGGCCATTCTGAACTCTTTTTATATTTATGACTCCTCAGGCTGATAGGACTTTAACTTTCTGCCTCAGTTCTGGCCACCCATGAGATGCGATTTGGAAAGCGTTCCTGAGGGAAAAGACTTACAAATATGACTTGACCAATGCAGTTCCCCTTTTTTTAAGGGTTGGATGCCCTCTATGTCTGTTTATTTTTGATTATTTTCCAGTGACCAGAATTAAAAAAATAAATAAAGTTTCCCAGACTTGATAACTGTTACCATCACAAGGGTTAGTTTTATACGAGCCTACCACCATTACCAAGACCAAAGTGTCTCCTCTGTTGAATTTTTAACCATGTGTCATGTTATGTAGAACAAAATGATTTTTAAATAAATAAAAATAAGGCCACATGCCTCTCTCTACTCTGGGCCCCATTTCTTTTATAAATTTTTAACATATGTTAACTTATTTAACTCTCACGACAGCCCTGTGAGGTAGATTCTATCACTGTAAGTTTACAAATAAGGAAACTAAGGCCCAGAAATTTTAGGTAACTTGTGTTAAGTACATAAAGCTAATTACAGAGCTACATCAGGGTGCAGGATTTCAGCACTAGCCTCCCCACTTCCCCATGAGAGAAAACTCAGATGGCTTTGCATTTCTGTTGAGTGGACTGCCTCTCAGATTGGATTGTAAACTCCTTCGTAGGAATACCTTAACTATGCTTCTATTCACCAGTGCGCATGAGTACGGTCCTAACCACTGTTATATCTTCCGTATCGATCAGTTACTCTCCGATACCTGAGCCTTTCATCTCTCACATGAGTGAGGAAGATAATGCTCTTTTAAATCCCTAATAAAAGCACCCACCAAAAACTGGTATTATTAAAATCCCTCATCTTTCAGCTCATCTACTTGCAAGAATAGATTGCAACATAATTTACAAATTTATAAATGAAGTGAAGCTAACAGATGGAAAATAAAATTCATATAACTTCACTTTTCCAAAGTACTTGAAAGGAAAAGCATCAATGTTCACACATATTACAGACATATGAATGTTGAATAGAGTATTAGAGAATTTTACCAATTAAAACGTAATGCCCCATGTCATTTGAAGACTGGGAACCTCACTGAACTTTAAAAAAGAAGAGAAGAAACATAGCCAGTTTAGTTCTGTAGATAAAAAATATACCTCATTAGATGATGACTTAGTATATTAAACTTTCAAACAGTGTTTGTGAAGTCACTCTACATCCAGTTCATATTCAGAAAAAAATACAAACCAACTGAGACAGGATCCTGTCAACACCAACCATATCTGTGATAAGAGAGATGTGGTCTTCTGGGGCAAGGTCCACTCTGCTGAGGAAGTGTGATGGGTATGCTATTTCTGCTGACGAGGATGGGTTCTCCTTTCCCCAGTAACATATTGTTTCCTCTGTGGAGCTTCTCCTTTATTCTCCATCCATGCTATTGGACATGTCCGCCCCAAACCTTACTCTAGCCACATAACCCAGGTCTGAGCAATTGATTTAGAAATGAGCTTGAGGCCCAAATAAATTGAAAGAGATATAATCCTGGGAATCTGAACAAAACAATTGGTAAGAGGAAGCTTTCTTTCACTGAAGCAGAGGGTAGAATGTACACTTAGAACCAGTGGTGGCCATCCTGCCACCTCCTGGAGAGAGTCTGCCTGAGAATGAAAATCAATGCTTAGAAATATAGGACAGAGTCCTGGCAACTTCGTTTAAACCCAAATCCTGCAGGTCTGGTAGATATACCTGAACTTTCGTTTATCTGAACCTTCCCATTGTCCTTGAGACACTTTCAGTTGAGTTGGTGTTATAAATTGTTCCTGCCCCCCAAAATTCATAGGTGAAGCTGTAACCCCAGTGTGGCTATATTTGGAAATGAGGCCTCTGAGGAGGTAATTAAGGTTAAATGAGATCATAGGTTGGGACCCTGATCCAACAGAATTGGTGTCCTTATAAGAAGAGACATCAGAAAGTGCTCTCTCCTCCCCACCCGTCTCCATAAGAATGCACCAAGGAGAGGCCATGTGAGGACACAGGGAGAAGACAGCTGTCTACAAGCCAAGAAGGGAGACCTTATCACACATTGGATTTGCTGGGACCTTGACCATAGACTTCTAGCCTCTGGAATGGTGAGAAAATAAATGTTGTTTAGGCCATCCATTTTGCAGTATTTTGTTACAGCAGCCCGAGTAGACTAATACAGTTGGAGTTATGTAAAACTGTGGGTCCCTACATAATACAGGAAGTAAGGGTCCAGAGGCAGGTTTGTATTGCAACCCTGTCATGCCAATTCACTCCACTGACAAAACTTCCCTCCAATTAAAACCCAAATGATTTCAAAGAACTCAAACTGGGACCAGTGAGAGACCCCACTGAGACTGATAATCTACACTGTGCCAACAAAATCCTCCTAAATGCACTTTCTAAATTTTCCTTTTACCTTTCCAAGTGGCTCACTTGCAAAAATCAATATTCCAATTAAACTTAAAGGGCTTTCCAATCACATGATTGGCACCAATTATTCATTTAACTACGTATGTGTTAAGCCTAGGCTAATTACATTCCCCTCACACCAGAGCCATTTCAGAACAGGCCATCCACACAAGAGGGTAATATGGAAAGTGGTAATAAAGAATTCTCTACTGCAGGATAAGCACTCAGATGGACTTCAACTGATTTTGCAAGTTCTAAAATTCAAAAGAGCAAAGCCAACCATTTAGCTGGTGTATTCCTTTCTATCTTTTGAGGCCTTAATAAAAAGATTCATATGAGAATTAAATACTTGGTTAAATAAAAAAATAAATGCATTTGTATGTCTATGCCTGTGTGTGCATGTATATGTGTATCCTTGAATAACATTCTTCTTGACCTTCAAATTCTGGTAGATTCTAACAAGGAAGGGCATAAATATGTTTCCTGCAAGAGTCTCAAATATCTTTTTTCATGCTTTCTCTCTTCCCCTTCTTCAAGTGAGAACTTTTGCTCTAGGGGAAAAGGGATTTAATGGGTCAAACTGACTCCCAGTGAGTTTCACTACAAATAGGAACTTTATCTCACATGATGACCCATAATATATATGCCAAAGTAAGCCCTAGGTAAATGCTAAAACCATTTCTAACCCACTAGGAAGACAAGAGCATTCCCCTTCACATATAGTGAACACACAATGCCCACTAGAGAAGACTTATAGGTTCAACTAAACACTGACACCCATAGGCCACATTGGGCATTAAGTTCCCCTGGGGCAATGGTTCTCAAACTGGAGCATGCATCAGAATCACCTGGAGGGATCCTTAAAACACAGATTGCTGCTCCCCATCTGTCCCCTTCCACCTGGGTCTCTGAAATTTAGTAGTCCTGAGGGGGGGCCCAGAATTTGAATTTTTAACATGTTTCCTGAGAAATAATACTGATGCAGGACTGGCGAACCACACTTTGAGAACCACTGACTATGGGAAGCATGGGACAGGAGATGTAACTTGTCAGGAGGAAAGCATCAACTGTTCCTTTTCCTGGGGGAGGCCTTCTAGTAGGTCACCTAGTTGTCAGGAGCTACAAGATTCACATCTGGCAGCTGTGAGAGGCACGTGCCTCACGACTTTTTAAAATTACTCTACAGACATAGCTTCCAGGAACCCCGAAAGGGACATGTTGATTACTCGAGTCATCAACTGAGACCAAAATTATGGCTTCCAGTCTGGCATTTATAGGTCTCCCTGTCCAAGTGCAGTACCAAACAATACCAATCACAGGTCAATTTTACAATGTTGCCTAGTAACAAAGTTGACCCAACCATCTTTATATGTTTCCGGGGAAACAGCCAGGAAGATAAGCGAAGGCCAAATTTTCATGCAGAAGGGGAAAGGACTGTTTTGTTCCCCTTTGCCCACTTCATACATATCTCCATTCATATTATACTCCTATTTTGAAAGCCAAATAAAAATGAAAATCAAATTATGTCCAAAATTTCCTCCATTTTTCAATGTTGGTGTAGATGAATGTCAAAGCCACCAGTTGGAATGATCTGGCCAATGAAAGAAGAAGGTGACTCTTTTTGTGCATCCTTGACTCTACATCACCACTCACATGACAATGCACATTTTTATGTGCTCTATATTATATCACAGGAAGCCTTTGAATCCCATGCCAAAAATACTTGCTAATCTCTTAACCTGATTTGTAAATAAGAAATAAATTTCTACCTCAGAGTTTCTGTCATCTACTTTTTTCACCTGATTGCTATACAGACTGCTTCATTTTGTCTCACTTCCTACTTGAAAAGACTTTATATATGTTATATATATATACCAATTATATATATATTATATATTATAAATACTATATATATATATGGGGGGAGAGAGAGAGATTCCTGCCAACAAAAGGAATTTTGAAAAGAAACAACTTTTTTATATCTATCTATATATATATACATGCATACACACACACACACACACACACACACACACGTATTTGTGTGTGTGTGTACACCCTATTGGTTCCGTTTCTGCAGAGCCCTGACTCATATTGTGACTTTTTAGGAAGAACACTAAAAATTAGAGGAGAGTAAAAACAAAATGGAAGGAGCTTGGTTTCTATGCCAGAAGTCCTCCTGACAACTGGGAACGTCCTCTGAACATGGGTGAGTGAGAAACCCTCATGGTGCTAAGCTACTGAGATATGTGGGTTTGTGTGTTACAGCTGTTAGCATTACTTACTCCAGCTAACACAGCAGATGTTGAAGTAGAAAGCATTTAAGGTCCCTTGATTCTCTAACATTCTACAGCAGTGGTTCTCAAAGTTAGCTGCATATGAAAAATCTTAAAGCTTTAAAAAATAGTGGTGCTTGGTCTTCACTCCCAGAAAGTATATATTAATTGGTTTCTGAAATACAGCCTTGGGACTAGAATTTCCTAATGCTTCCCAGGTGATTCTAAAATGCAGAGAAGTTGAAGAACCACTGGTGTGCAGGATGATAGAAAAGTAACATGGAAAAGAAGCCAAGAAGGTGAAAAGCTTGATATAAATGAACAGTGTGATGTGCTTGGCCCACATCAAAGTTCTTGGGCTATATTATCGTTGTTGTTAGTAATGGTAATAAGAAGATATACCCATATGTCTCAACAAAACTGCTTCATAGAAATTATGATTCCCATGTTTTGGATGAGAGAACAAAGCTCACACTGAGAGGCTAGGTAACTTGCTCAAGGTCACACAGCTAAGGGCAGAGCTACAGTTTAACCAGTGATCTGGTTGAACCCACAGGCCATACTATGAAGCATAAGCTACAATACCTCCCATTAACCTAAAGAAAATATTCTGGTGAAGATAAGCAAGAATCTCACTGTGCAAAACACCAGATACCTGGAATACTGTATTCTATTCCCAGAACCCCAGTTTAAAGACGATAGTAAATTTGTGTTCAGAGAGGTGAAATCAGGTTGTTGGAGAGTCTACAATCAGGTCCCACAAGGAATAGGTAAAAGAATATGGAAGACTTTGACCAAAAAAGGGCAAAATTAAATTGATGAGTAAAGAGAAAAAATTACTAGAAAAAGAAAACATGAGAGTGCCTACTAGAGAAATTATCATGTGAAAGATATTATTATACTTATCACCAGATAAAATGAGCTTATTGTGCTTATCTCCAAAGAGTTAAATCTCCAGATCATAAGTGAGGTGTTACAAAAAAGAAAGTTCTAGTTAATATAAAGAACACTTTCCAGGGGCGCCTGGGCGGCTCAGTCAGTTAAGTGTCCGACTCTTGATTTCAGCTCAGGTTATGATCTCAGGATCATGAGATCAAGCCCTGTGTTGGGCTGGACACTCAGCGGGAAGTCTGCTTGAGATTCTCTCCCTCTGCTCCTCCCCCTGCTCACATGTGCTCATTCTCTCTAAAATAAATAAATAAATCTCTAAAAAAACACTTTCCAATAAATAGCTGTTCTAAAAAGAACAAGCAAGGTTGCTATGAAAATTTAATGAGAAATATGTTTTGTAAAACCATATAAAATTCTGGGTATTTCTGTTTGTATTCTTACATTGGTGAGATTCCATCCATTGCAACGTCCAGGGAGATACTGAAAGGGTGGTTCTGCACTAGAAAGGAATAAGATGGAAGACAACTATGGCCCATTCCAATCCAGAGAGTCTATCTTTCCATGTCTTGGGATCCCAAGAAAAGACATTTTGTGAAATCCCTTATCTAATGACTGGTGAACAGAACACACACACACTACAATTATATAGTCTATGGTTTCCAAAGCTATTTACCAGAACATACAGTCTCTTTCTTTCCATCACTAACACTAGAGAAGATTCACAGCAATACTTTGGCCAGTTGTAGCTTGATGGAGACCTAACACAAGGTTAACTCTGGAATACTCTCTTCATCTGAATATAATTACCACAGAACATGCCAGTGGATAAAACACTTCCAGAGACAGAGACCCCAATCTCTCCCCTCTGGAAACTACCATGGTCAATTATTCCCCTTTAGTTTCTGAATCTGTGTTTTGCCTCATCTTCTCCGGGGCAAGCTTTCCAAACAGGCCCACTACAATTTGGGAGCCTGCGTGGTGTGTAGGAGAGCACCCACTCTGTGTGAAAGCAGCACAGGGTGCTTTCAGCAAAAGTTTTATTTGGAAATGACATAGACCCCAAAAATGTTTGTGGTCCAGCACCTGGCGCATAGTGGAGAACTGAGGAAAATGTATGATTTGGGAAAAATACATTTTAGATAGGTTCCTATAATTCAGGGAAAAGTGAAAGAAGGGAGCTTAAATTATGGAAATCATTCAGGCAGTTCTGCAAAAATAGACACATGTAGCAAATATGCCAACTGTCTTAAGGTATAATACACCTGATTTCACTGCTGGCATCATGAGAACTTCAACAAATCCTCAAATTCTCTGCTCTGCTTCCTCATCTCATAAAATGGACAGGAGACCTGAGGGCAGGGAGGATTGCTCTCTCACGTTCAGCCTCTGTGCCCCCAGCACCTGGAACAGGGTGTCTGCTCCACAAAGACTGGCTGGATGAATGAATGAATAAATGACTGAATGAGCAGGCTTTGGATGTGAAATGCTTGATGTGTCTTTTAGAAAAATATTCCAGGCCTCTGAGTGACTATGATATTTCCACCAAGCTTCTCTTCGAGCATATGACTTATTTAGCACCTTAAAGATCATGTTGACAGAGAAGGTGAAAGTACGCACACTTCTTGGAGCTCAGTTATTTCTGACTTGTTAGGTACCGATAACAGCAGTGGTAACAGTCCAGCCCGAGCTGGATGTAAATAGGAGCTGTATGCCAACTTCCCCATTGCAGTTTCCATGTTGTGTCGGCTCTGTTTTGCTGCCACAGATAGAAGGGTGCCATTTAGCGGTGGTTAAAGTTAGGGAAAATGGGTCCACTGGGCTAAACATTTCACAACTCCTTCGGGGCGCTGGCTTTTGCATCAGCCCTCAACACTTGGGCTAGAGCCAGGAGAAAGTCTGCGGATGGCCAGGAGGGCACTGATTTGTCCACCAGGATAGCCCAGTGGCAAGATTTCAAACCAAGAGTGATGAAAGAGAGAGCACCTCAAGTCACTCACAATCTCCTAACACACTCATTTGCAAAAGAGGCTGGTAGCCAAATGAAGAGGCTGCCTCAGAAAAAGAAAGCGAGAATGAGGAAATCCATCGAAACATCAAATGTTTTGCTGGAATATCAAATGCTCCCCAAAAACAGGTGAAACAAAAGGCTTCCCACCATCACAGTCTGCAAGTAGCTTGAGAGGGGCTGGAGAAGGCCTGTGTACTCGTTTGCGCAGGCCTGATCTGGAAAAGGCAAGTCTCACAGAGTCTGGTCCTTAAAGTGATGTCTCTCAACCTAAAAGACTGAGAGTGCTTCCCACGCTCCGTTCGTACAGCAAACCGTAGCTGAAAACCTATCAGTAGCCAGGCCGTGTAGGGGGTGTGGGGCACAGAATGAACTGGTCAGGCCACCATGGAGCTTTACAAAAGCAGAGGTAAGTGATCTCAACAACGTATTCTTCACTTACCTAAAAATTACTCTGTTACAGAGCACTCATGACCCGTGTGACGAAGACCAAGGTGCTAGCAATTTATGTAACAGGGAAATGTGACCTGGTCACTTGCATGATGAGGTGACAGTTGAGCTGAATACTGAAAGATCAGCAAGAACTGATCGGAGAAAGCCACCATCACAGTTGAGAGGAAAAGCAAATAATTACTTTTCAAAACTCTTTACGTTAACAACTTCTGCATGTAGTTTTTGTTTTGCTTTTTTTTTTTTTAATTCTAAGGTTTGAAAAGTTTTAGAAACCACACTGTAATGGCAAGTCAGTTTTATGTGCCCAGATGACACCAGTGGAAATTGTCATCATCCTTTTGTTACTTAACAGGGACCTTCAAATGCACAAGGACGTGTGTGGTGTTTGCTGCCAGAAGGCAGACCGGGATCTGTGTGTGGTGATGATTATTGTTTTTTAAGATTTTATTTATTTATCTGATAGAGAAAGGGAGTACAAGCAGGGGGAGTGGGAGAGGGAGAAGCAGACTCCGTACTGAGCAGAGAGCCCAACGTGGGGCTCGATCCCAGGACCCTGGGATCATGACCTGAGCCGAAGGCAGACACTTAACCAACTGAGCCACCCAGGCACCCCTGCAGTGATGATTATGAACTGACAACATGGAGGTCTGCTCTGTGAGGAATTCCAAGGACGTTAAAATCCACTTAGGTCAGCTGAGGACACATTTTCTAGGGAGGGATCCAGCATGGCAAAATAAGACCCACGTGTAGGGTATTTCCATGTGCAGGTGTGTGGTGAGAATGAGGGCTGTGGGGACCACAGGAGCCATCTGCCTGACTCCCCACAACTCAGAAGAAGGCTCACAGAAGGGACACAGGCTGCTCCGGGGCCCAGCCAGGGTGGCGGCTGACAGCACCGTCAGTGGGATGCCATGAAATCCATCTCAGGGTAAGACAAGGTCTGTGTAGAAATTTGTTGATAGAGGGAGAAGATAAAGTCTCTTAGGTAGCAGGTAACTGGTATGGAGCCTCAAAGCCCAGGACTGAGTTTTATTTGACTTCATTATGCAAAAGGCCAGATTTCATGGTCAATGAAAGACATTTGTCAAATTAAAGGTACAGGCAACTCTTAGCACTTTAACAATCAATAGGGATTTGATTAACCACGTACCCTGAGGGGATCTTCCACTTGGCTCGGAACTCTTTATTATCATTATTTTATTTAATGTGGTAGCAGACGGTTTTCTGAAGATGTCCCCACAGTATCTCCCATCCCACATGCTCTTCTGCAGTGTGACCTTGCCATGTCCCCATCAAGAGGCGAAGTCCATTTTGCCTCCACTTGAATGTATGTGGCCTCTTGACTTGCTAGCAGCCAGCAGAATATGGTAGAGATGACACTAAATGCCCTGGGATAGGTCAGAAAGGCCATGGGGCCTCTGCCTGGTTCTCTTGGGACACTTGCTCTGGAGATGCCACCCACCATGGAAGCAGTCTGCTCATCTTGAGAGTGTCATAGAGAAAGGCCCCACACTGATCCTCCAGCCAGGAGTGAGCCCAGGTGAGCCCAGCCTTCCATCCATCCCTGCCAAGATGCCACAAATTGAGAATGAAAGAACCATTTTAGAAGTGACCTCTCTCCCCGAGCCATGTGAGTCTTCCCACATGAGTTCCTAGACATCCCAGAGCAAAAGAAAAACATCCCCTAGTGCCCTGTCTGAATTCCTGACTCACAGAAACCATGAGCATAATAAAATTACAGTGTAAATACAAATAAAATCCACTAGGCTTAGAGGGGTTTGTTACACAGAATTATTGGAACAAATGTTTGTAGGGGTTTTTTTATATATATATACAAAGATTATTATGGGCATTGAGCCCATTGAACAAAAGAGAAACCCAAGGTGCGGAGAGATTAAGCCAATTAAATCACAGAATCATATACAGAATTATATAATCACAGCAATCAAATGATCATCTACAGTTCACTTGAGGACTTCGAAACCCAGAGACAAAAATGACTTGGATCAAGTTACACAGTTGAAGGCAGATCCAGGAAAAGAATTTAGATTTCCTAAAGATTCCTGGAATCCAGAGATCTTTCCAAAATATTAGACCAAGCATGATACATTAAAAAGATCAGGTTTTGCAATCAGATCTGAGCTGATTATACCCTTGCTTAATGCTTCAGTGTCCTTATATTTAAAATAGGAAAAATCCAGAGAATGGTCAATAATGGGAAAACCACTGTAATCTGAATAAGGTGCGTGGCTTAATAGATTTGTACTGATGTTAATTTCCTGGTTTTGATCATTCAGCTACGATTACATAAGACACTGATATTAAGGGAAGCTGTGTGAGGGGTAAATGGGAACTTTCCGTACTATTTTTGTAATTTTTTAAGTCTAAGATTGGATCTAAATACAAAGCTAAAAAAACAACCAATTTTTTAAGTCTAAAATTGGATCTAAATAAAGAGTTAAAAAAAAAAAAAAAAAAAACAAGCAATACCTACCAAGTGAGATTTTTTAAGACAGTGTTTGGAAAATGTCATGCTTGGTAATTAGAAAGCATTCAAATACAATTTCCCTTTGCTACCCCCATCCCAACCTGCTGAAAAAGCCAAAACAGATGATCTACTGACTCCTGGTTCAGGCCTCGCTCTCCGAGGCACTGTCCTCATACCATAGCTCTAGTCAAACATACTGCAGCCAGGACATTTCTGAGAAAATTAACTCAGGAAGCAGGCAATGGGAAATGGGAGACTTCCCACAGTAGCGAAAACTCTAAACCTCTTCTCTGACCTTTGATTGCTTGGCAGCCACAAACTCTGTTCCAGCCAAGAGTCCTCACACACGCAGCTTACCCTCGTTGGAGGTTACACATCCTCCCCACCACAGTCATCCGATGCCATCTGTCTGTGACTGGGAGCTTGCTGAAAGCTCTCTGAAACAGCCTTCCAAAGCTAACTGAGCTGCTCTAAATATTTGAAGAGACAGAAATGGGGTTGCACCAAAGATGGTCTAATAAAATATTTAAAGTGCTTTTTTCTAGCCACTTCCGTCTTTCCTCCTCCTCCTCCTCCTCAGGGAGACATCCATCTTATCTGTTTACATCAGAATTGAACCTGACTGGTCTGGGAACCTGGCCCCATCAGGATGGGGAGACCAAAGGGGAAATTTCTGGGAAATCATCAGAATCATTTTAAAATAATTTCGCCAATGCAAATCTTCAAATCCTGGGAACATTCATAAAACTTATCTATGAAGATAAAGATACTGCATAAACAGAATACCAATGGGCTTGGCCTCCTACCTCAAACGGCAGGGATTAATTGTTCTTAAATATACCGTTGTGGGTCTACGACAGGAAACAGATAACCTCCACAGTTCAGCTGAAGGACTGCTGCTCATTAGCCAGAATTTTGGCCACAGGATGATCAGCCTTTATCAGTTTACAAAACCAATAACCTCCATCCGTCCATATTCAAGGTTCTTTCTATCATGCTCTATGGTTTCTCTAATATTAAGCTGATTTCCTCCCAAAAGTCCTTGTCTTATCATTCTTGGAAATTTCTACTTGACGTGACTCCATGTAGTGACAAAACACATCAAATTTGGGAGCACACAAACTCACTGTTCTAGAAAAAATTGCTGGGCATGCCATACAGCCATAAACTGTGGGCCCATCTTTGACTCTTACCAATCTATACTGAGTGAGCAATGTTATTGGGCTCTAGGCCTATACAATGCCTGAGCATTTTCTGAATGATTAAGTAAGTGTCAGTGAAATTTAATAAAGCCATAGGGTCCAATATGGCTTGTTTTATTCTGATTCCTTGAAAATTGGTTGTCCGTGGGTTTATATGGAAATCTCTGCATCAGAATCATACATAACTAGAATTCACTGTTCTCCAACCATACTAGATAAAATAGTTCATTATACAAACATTATCTATTCTTGTTCATTTTGACTTCTTTATATCCTGGGAGAAATCATCTCTCTCTTCTACCTTTATTTCTTCAATGATTTTATTATTTATGAAGTTAGATCCCATCTTACTATCTCCCTGAGATGTCAAATTACTCCTAGAAGTTATACTTCTTGGTCTGTACTACAGTCACCTGATGAGGCTGCACTATTCCTGTCCCCAACTATCTCCCAGAGTTAGTATGAAGCAAGATGCGATTCTACCACTGGAGTTCTAGAAAATCATTAAAACAAAGATAACTCATATCTATAAAGATATTATGATAATAAATGAATTTTTCATTAGAACTAAAGGGGGTACGCTATTAATTTTCATCAAATAGCCTGTAATACCTTATGTCCTCAAAAGGGATAAATAAATAGATGCTCTTTTGCTTTGTAAAATGCAAGAATACTGGCAGAGTCTTCCCTGTCTGGCCTCAGGGACATTTATGTCATCCTCTTGCCCAGTCATACAGTTTGTTTTATGAACAAATGACTGAAATAGAGGTCATTTTAGACCTAGTTTCATCAAAGATGACTTGAGAAAGCTCTAATCTAAGGAAAAGACACTAGCGCAGAGAATTTAAGGAGTAGTGACTTCTAGATTAGTCATGAGGACATCCGGAAAGGGCACTGAATAAGAATACGTAAAAGTATTAATGATCAGAGGTAAAATTTGAAAAGATAAGGGAACAAGAATTTATTTAGCACTAAGTTGCTTCTCTACATCCACTACTATGCACGTCTCAACCAACAGAGGGGGTGCTTTCTGCTTCCTTGAGCACAGACCCAACGTGGGGACAGCTGAGGGGCCTGTTCCCATTCTCAGATACCCACCCCCCCAACCACACACACCAGGACATCCATACCAGTGTTCCTCCTGCTGCACCCTCTCCTTCCCACTTCTCCCCTGTATCACCTTGAGTCCTGACCTTCTCTCCTGCAGAGTGTTACCCCTTCACGGGGTCATCCAAATCTACATTTCCAATCCTTAGGCATTTCCCAAGCTGCTGCTAACAACAACAATCATGATCATAAATGCAAATACTCAGATGCTACTCTGTGCCTGGAGCTGTTCAAAGCCTATCACATATGTAAACCCATTTAATCCTGACAACTACTCTATGAAGTAAGTCCAATAATGTGGGCCTCTTATCCCCATATTAAAAATAAGGAAAAACAGGCATGTTAGCCCCTTCCAATCTGGGTCCTTATCATTTCTTGCTAGCAAGGGCAGTGAAGTCATCTTTAAACTCACCCTCCATTAAATTGCCACTGTTCATACCTAAGTGATGAACTTACCCCCAGGCCCTTGCCTGACTGCACGTCTTCAGTGTCTCCCTCCTGTGGTGTCGCCTAAGGGTGCACATCAAATCACCTGGGAGCATTTTCCTAAAAGAAGTGCCCAAGCCCACTCCAAACCTAGAGAATCAGAACCACTGTGGGGCACACAGTCCGAACACGTATACATCCAGAAATCTTCCCAGGGTTTCTGATTTGTGTCTTTGATTCAGACCACAGACCAGTTGATTCAGATCACTGTGTTCTGTTTTGAGAGCACTATGGAAGTACAACCTACATACTGTAAAATTCACCCATTTTAAGTGTACAATTCAATGATTTTTAGTAAATTTACAAAGCTGGGCAACCCTAACCACCATCCATTTTTAGAACATGTCTATAACCCCTAAAAGAGTCCTTGTGTCCATTTGCAGTGAAGCCTGCTTCCAAACCACAGCACCGGGAAATATTTTGTCTCTACAGATGTCTCTACAGACATTGCCTATCATGGCAAATGTCATTTATTAAGTCTGGCTTCTTACACTTAGCATAATGTTTCTGAGGTTCCTGCATGTTGTAACTTTTATCAGTAGTTTGCTCCTTTTTATTGCTATTAAGTATGATACTATATGCATATGCCTCATTCTTTTTAGTCATTCACCATTTGGGTTGTTTTCATTTTGGCAACCATGAATCAATCTGCTTTGAGCATGTGAGTACATATTTTTGTGTGGATATATTTTTTTCAGTTTGCTCTGTTGGGCTGTATTTTAAGGTAATACGCAGTGTTTGGAAAAGAATGTCCAACTGTTTTCCACAGCAGTTGAATTATTTGACATTCCCACTAGTAATGCATGAGGGTTTCACGTTCTCCACAGCCTCACCAACACTGGTAAGTGTCTGTCTTGTTGATGATAGCAGGGAGAAAAGGTATCCCATTGTAGTTTTAATTTCTAGTTCCCTAATGACAAATGATGTTGTGCATCTTTTCAGTTGCTTAATGGCTATACATACGATGCACCTTCTTGGTGAAATGTCTACTCAGCTTTTTTTCCACTTTTTAAAATTTTTTTAGAGATGGAGAGGAGGGATAGAGGGAGAGGGAGAGAGAGATCTTAAGCAGCCTCCATGCCCAGTGCAGAGCCCAACACAGGGCTCGATCCCACAACCCTGAGATCAGGACCTGAGCCAAAATCAAGAGTTGGACGCTTAACTGACTGAGCCACCCAGGCGCCCCTCTTTTTAAATGAATTGTCCTATTATTGAGTTGTAAGACTTCTCTATATATCTTGAATACATGTCTTTATCAGATAAGTGACTTGCAAATATGTTTTTCCAGGCTATAGTTTGTCTTCTCAGTTTCTTAATGGTGCCTTCTGAAGAACAAAAATTTTTAATTTTGACAAAATCTAATATATTCATTTTTCTTTTGTGGATTATGCTTTTGGTGCCATATCTAGGAACTCACTGCCTCACCCAAGATCCTAAAGATTGTCTGCTTTGTTCTCTTCTAGAAGTTTTATAATTTTAGCTCTATGTTCAGATCTATGATCCATTTTACATTAATTTTGTGTACGACAGAAGGTAAGGATCTAAATTCACCATTTTCCATGTGCATATCTCATTATTCCACTACTGTTCGTTAAAAACAAAACAAAAAAACAAACAAGAAAAAAAACAAAAAAACCTATCCTAATCTTTTAGTCACCTTGACACCTTTGTTGAAAACTGGTTGACCATAACTATAAAGATTTATTTTTGGATCTCTTAATTCTGTAGTGTAATTCTTCCAACTGTCTTCTTTCAAAATTGCTTTGGATATTCTGGGTCCTTTAACATTTCCATATAAATTTAAGGATTAGCTCATCAACTTCTGGAAAGAAATAAAGAAAAAAGAAAGCTTGTGAAGACTTAGCTAGAGATTGTTTTGAATCCACAGGTCAATTGAAGAATGACCATCTTGACTATAATAGGTCTTCCAATTCATAAACATGTAATTTCTTTTCATTTATTTAGATCTTCTTTAATACCTCTCACCCATGCTTTATAGTTTTCAGTGTACACATCTTGCACTTCTTTTGTTACATGTATTCCTAAGTGGGGCTTTTTGATGCTATTGTGAATGAAATCATGGTTTTATTTTCATTGTTGAATCTTCCGTTGCTAGCATACAGAAATATAATTACATTTGTAAACCACTGCTCTTTATAAAATAAAATCTTGCAATCTTTTTACAGAATTTGCATGATGGTATGAAAAGATTTCCATGCCATAGTCTCTGGCTGCTACTTAAGCATCATTTCCCATCATCCATAGTTCATAGTGTTTGTTTTCTTAGTGCTGAATCTTCAGTGGTACCCTACACTCCTGTGATGTTTCTTACTTAAATTTAAGTTATACTTCAAGTCTAGTTTATACATTATTTTATCCTAGAAACCTTTCCTAATTTCTTTCTACCTGCTCTACCACTCACCTTGTACTGTGAAATGCATGTACACACACACACAGAGGTCTTCTTATGGGCTCCTGAAATTCTAAAAATAAAAATCTGTCATTGTTTTTTCTATATTGCATTTTAACTAAGTCCTTAAATGTACATCTTGAGAAACTAAGCCACCATGTGCAGCAAAGTCTGCTAGTTGTTCATCAATATTCACCTCCTTCCAAAGTAATAAAACTCCTAATTTCCACTAGGCATAAAGACTGTGTCTCCCAGCAGTTAGATGTAGCAGTGTGACTTCCTATGGCCAGTGACCAGGGGTATATGAGGCAGCTTCCAGGGATCTTCCCTAAATACAAAGTACATTTTTTTCTCTTCTCCTCCTTTATGTCTTTCTCCTTCTTGCTACCTAGAATCAGACCTGATAGCTGGAGCTGTCCTGGGGCAGCCACCCTGACCATGAGGTGACCTTGGGAATAGAGACCCACACATAGCAAAGAAACAATATGGGAAGAGCCTGGGTCTCCATACACTACCCCGGACTGCCTCATTTTGAGTTTTCCATCAGAAAGACATACAGTTCTCCCTGATTTAAGCTGTTGTTTCTCTGGGTGTCTGTTGGCCAAACTTAATGCAAACATATACACCACACCTTACTGCATCCTCAGTAACTGCTGTAGTAGCTACACACTGTAGGTGCTTTAATTGATATTTAGTTATTTATTCCAAAGGAGAAGCAAAAGTGGAAAAAAAAAACCTGCATGAAATATCAACTTCGATTTCCATGCTGCACCATATAGTCACCAAGTCTATTTCCAGGGTACAAAAATCCTAATTTTTAGGTATATAATATGACCTTCAGAAACCTCTCAGAGTTTTAGATCTAATTTCTATTCTAATTCATCATGATACTAACAAGCTGGGATATTGGTTTTTTTGGATATTGCAGAAAAGAGCATATTTATTCAATGATTCCATGGATATTCAAGAGAAGGAAGGCCTATAATTGAATATAATAATAGATCTCACAAAATCAGAATGGTTAGTGATAATAGCATACAAGCCATTAAACAACTGGATGCCACAGATGAAAAGCTGAGGTTCAGAGAGGTACCATGACTAATTCCAGGTCACACAAACACTGAATGGCAGAGTTGGTGTCAGAACTCAGATCCTCTGACTTCCAATTTGGTATTCTTTGAATCAGGGTTCAAGGAAAATATATTTTTTTTAAATCTCAGAATTTACAAGATCAAAAACTTGGAAGAGATAGGAACCAGGCAGTTCTATGAGGTTTCCATGGCAATATCGGCTGCAGGGCTCATGTTGATGTAGCCAATGGAATGAATGGATAAACTCCAGCAGTGTTTACTGTTCTTTTTTCATTCTGCTTATGGAAGATATATACATAATTTTTCACATATACCATATTTATCTTTTTATACATACTATATACATATATATATATATACACACACACATATATTTTTTCTTCCTTGCTGACTGATCTGCTTCCCAGGATACTGACTGAGAATGCCAGGTATCCATTTTTCTGTTTCCCTTAACTTGGTGCAGAGAAATAAGACCTAAGGGAAGTCCCTTGAAGGTTCTCTGGGAAGTGTTTGTTTTCTGAGAGAGAGAGACAGAGACATGCACAGAGAGAGAGAGTTTTCTGGTTTCCTGGCTCCCCCTCACTTTCTGTTTTTACGTACTCCTCTGTGCCTGTGTGAATATGTGAAGTCTCCAGTTTGGGCCCATGAGATGACAAAATAGAGAACGAAAGCCAACACAATGAGGACAGCTGAAGGGAAAGCTGTAAAGTGCACTGAGCGCTCCCCACCAACTACCTCCCTCCAGATCTCTTGTTATGTGAGATCACATATTTATTGCTGGAAGCACGATAAGCAGCTCATCTCCTGCTTTCAGCCACAAAGCATCCCAATTGCTACATCACTCCAGATTTTAAGTCCATGGACAAAGGGTCTGATTGGCCAACTTTGGATTTAGTGCCTGCCTGGGAGTGGAAATGGGGCAGTGTGAGGAACGATCCAATGGAAGGAGCCTCTGGGACCATCCAGGTTTACCAGGGTGAAGCCAAGCACCAGAGTGTGCCTTCCCACTGAGATGCTGTGGGGAAGGGGAGAAGGAAGCAGAACCCCCCAAATAAATGTCCCTAATACATACATTCTCGATTGCTGACATTTCAGAAACAAAACTGAATGCATGACTACCACAAAACAAACTACCTGGTTCATGAATGTACACTTTTAAACACTTAGAAAGGCACCAATCACTTTGTCTTTTCATCTGAAAACAAGTAAAAAGTGAAATGTATTCAGAAATATTGTATTATATAATATGCAATTATGCAATTCAAGGTTTTTATTTTTCCAGTGTGTAGAGTTAGCCATGAAACAAATTTACAGATATCAAATGACCCAGTTAAATCACCCACAGATGTTTTTTCTCTTAATACCTTGTCATTTGACCCTAAGTAAGGACTTCTGCATGCCCATCACATCTATAATATAGGGTTTATTTTTTTATTTTATATTTCTAGTTTATAAACACCTTGGTTACAGACAAAGAAGACATCCTATCTTATTAAATTGTGCATGGTGTCTGCCACTAAGCCAAAAGCTAAGTAAAACTTGGGAGGAGCATAGTTCAAACTGACAGAATATGAACAATCTAAGACTAAGTAAATTCAAGTGGAAGGTCCCAGCATTATATCATGCCAAAGTTACATTCAGTAAAGAAGCAATACGATTTTGGTTTGAATTTGAGGCTGACATGGGTTAAAACTTGAACATAGGGCTGAGTATAGAACCTACAGGAGGAACATTCAAGAACTCAACATAAATTCTAGGATCTAAAAAAATACATCTTGTTTTCAATATACATAAATTCTAGGATCAAAACCTATGCCCTGTTAATGCTACAAAGAAAAACTCCCCTTTCAAAAAAAAAAAAGAGGAAAATCTCCTTTCTTCCCAAAAGCTCTGCTTTGTCCATTTTAGTTCATTATGTAGCATTTTCCATGGAGAGCAGGCCAAGGAAAATGTACATCAAACACTTGTTAATTGTCTTTTGAAAAAGTGATTTAAGTACACAAACAAGTGCTGGGTCAAACCTAATAGGATAAACCAGAAAGGAAAGAAAAGAAAATAATGGGGGGAAAAGTTAACCAATAATCCAACTATTAAGGAAGGACAACAAAATCGAAATCCAGAGATCTTTGCCACATTCTTAACACATTGGCATTACTTCTAGACCACAGAATTCTTAATCCCAGGTCAGAATATTTAATTTAAAACTAATTTCTATCCAGAGAGTCTAATTTAGGAAAAAATATAAAATTTAGACTGTCTCTCAGATTATAATAAAAATGACACTAGGCAGGCAAACGTCACCCAGTTCTGTCTGACTGAGGGTCTTGTACACATGACCATGGATGAGTACATTTCAAACTCCACCCACAGCGATGGTGTTTCCTTAGGAAACCCCATCAGAATCTCTATTTCAGAATCTCTGCCTGTAGAAGCTGATTTTATATTCTTATATTTGTCTAACATAAACCACAGAAACTAAGATTACACCAAGCCTTCTCCAGAGGGATGAATACACAAAAGATAAATTAAGAAAAATTTATTGAGAGACTCAAACATTTAAATGTTAAGAAATGCTCTCTTCCATATCGGATGGAGGTTCTGTGGGAGAAGCAAAGGGGCCACGACCAGTTAACCAGAGCAGCTCTACTTGTATTGTACATATTGTTCTTAAATATTTTCTCTGAGGAAAGGATAGTACAGGGTAAAGCCCCCAAACACAGTGTTCAAGAATAATTTGGGCCAGGAAAGATGTTAATGCAACTTTTTACTGTGTTCTAGAATCCTCTGAGAAAGGAAGGTTTTTCTTGGGCTACTCAGAGAATTCCAACTAGCTTGGGCAAGACCAAGTATATCAAGGGCTTTGCAGATATCCTGAAATCAACAGTCTCTCTGTGTGAGCCTGAAACTCCCATCTGCCAAGATAGTCCCTAGGACTAATCCTGGCAGCAGAGGGATTATTCACTTCCCCTGTTCTTCATGACAGTCCCTTCCCACCAGGGCCCAATGTGCACTTGGAGAAGACAAGAGTACAGTACAGAAAAGGCTGTGACAGAAATGAAGTACAGGGTGCTGTGGGGGCAGGAGAGGGAGCCCATGGGGCCAGCCAACCTGTGTTTATCGTGTGTGTGTGTGTGTGTGTGTGTTTCGAGGTCTGGGAGGAGAAGGAAGAAAAGGATGGCTACAACTTCTAACTGAGGACACTACGATTTATACAGGTAAGTTTTTGTGAATATCCCATGGCTTTGCTTTTAACATGCCATTTTGGACCAGCTACTTTGGGGCCAGTGACTTTGCATCAAAACAGGCCCCAATGACAGCTTTGTTACCCATACAGTTGCCTCAATAATTTTAATAAATACTATTTTCCCTCATGGCATCTTTACTAACCCTCTCGTTAACCCATTGCACTAAATCAATTGAACAAACCAGGAAGAAACAATATGAGAAAAGAAAATTAAAAATTTTATGAAGTGAACATATGAATGTCTAGAAATATTAAAAGTGGAAGGATAAGGAGATAATGAAGTACTAAAGAGCCTGATGAGTTTTTGCAATTTGTTATAAAACATTTTTTAACCTGCTTTCCAGATTTAATTGGCAGCTAAGTCCCCAAATAGTTCTTGGATCTCTCTCACTCTTAATCCTACTGCCACTATATTGGTTTCATGCCATTAATCTCTCTTGTTCCAATCTGGATGATGACAACATCTGCAGGTTGGTCTCCTTGCCTCCACTGTGGACCCTATTCAGATTATCCTCCAACCCAGCAAGTGGAGTGATCTTTGTAAATCACAAATGTGATGGCTTCCCTCCTCCACCTGAAACCCTTCAATGGCTTCTCCCAACAGCCTTCAGGCTAAGGTTCACAAACTTTACTCTTTTTTTATGGCTCTCCATAACCTGACTCTTCTCTTGTTACTTGATCAACTTGGTACTTATGCTCCAGACAAAGGAACTATCTGTTAAACCCCAAACATGCCATGGTCTTGTGTGGCTCCACCATTCTGACTAGCCACTCCTCTCGCCAAGGATGACCCGCTCCTGTACTTAGTCTAGATTGGTAGTTCTCAAGGAATATTAGCAGTATCAACAGGGGGACTTGTAAGAAATGCAGAATATCAGGTTTCACCCAGGCCTTCTGAATCAGAATTTGGGGCATGGAACCAGCAATCTATCAATAGTTATTGTATATCTTATACTTCCACCTGGTGTGCTTGTATCTAAGAAGAGAGAAAGTACATAACTGCACAAAGAACTAGCATATCATCAATTACTATATTGTCTGCACTTTGGCATCCGTGTGGCTGAATTGAAAACCATCAGGGTCACTTGCTCAAGCTAAAACAGAAGTGGCTTAAGGAGAGTAAATGGATAATAAGAAGGGCCCCTGTGGCTTGAGGAGTCATATGAACATTATAGAAGCAGTGACTCTCGGTGTCTCATGAGTTCTAGAAGGTCAAATCATCCAATCTCATCATTTCACAGAGAATGAACACGAGGCCCGAAAAGGTGAGTGGCTTACCGAGGTCAGACAGATGGTCAGGGGAAAACTAAAATAAATGTGTCATGGGAGGAAAAGGCTACATGGCAAAACAGTTGAGTCATCTAATAGCCACTGACACAGGCCACCCAGACAGAACGAGAAGCGTGACATGTGATGCTCAAAACAATTCAGTGATCTTGCAGTTTTGACACCCTGCCACCAGGTAGAAGTAATACCCCAGTTAGGCTGACATGATTCCAAACAGTATCAGACTCAAGTCATGGGTAAGTGTGATGGGGCTAGAGAGTTTGTTCTGTAAACATGAACACAAGTATTATACATATATATGTGTGCGTATAAACATTACTTGTAAGAAATAAGGGTCTATCAGAGTCAATCCATTGCTACTTCTAAGGTTATAGTAACCATGTAAAAGAGTAGATCTCATAGAAACATGGGTGGACCAAATGTGTTTTATTTATACACAGATATATATAATTTGTACGTATACATATATAAATAAATACACTGTATATACAGTGTATATATAAATCTCAGTAGTATAGTGAGTATATATAAATAAAAATACTGAGTATATATAAACACTCTGTCTATAAATATGTACACTGAGATGTAGGTAAATATATGTAAGAACGTACATAAATATTTACATGTATAAATAAAGGCATAATATATATAACTATATATTGTATGTAGTTAGGAATGGTATATATGTAATTATATATTATATATATGTTATATTTTATATTCCTCCATGTGTATATATACATTATATAGAGAACAAGATAGGAATTATAGATATAATTAGGAACATATATAATTATAACATTAAAATGAAATTTTAACATTATAATACTAATAATAATATTAAACATTAAATTATAATGCTTTAATAGCATTACAATTTAAAATTATAACATGAAATAAATAAGTAAATGCTACTATTTGGGGGCAAATATCAACATCAACAAATCACTGCCCCAATCCCTGAGCCATTTCTGCTGATGTTAAGCACTCTTCTGAGGACTCACACTGGCCTCCTGGGCTTCAGAAAAAGCTGACATCAAAGTGCCTTTAGGTTCCTTCTGACAAATGCCATCATTTCTTCATCTTCATTACAGGTAGTGCATTTGCCCTTCTTAGGAGATCAGAGCTAATTAAGAGGACAGCCCTCAGCTCAACCTCCCTGCACTCTTAATCAGCTAGAATGATCTGTTTGCTTCCCTCCAGATGCTCTGCAGGAAGATTCCCTGCTTCTCTCCAGTGATGGAGGAAGTGAGAGAATTAGGGCCTCGGGAGAGACTTATTTGTGCAACAGAGGAGAAACTTTCCTGCCACTTGATAATTCAAGTAAAGGGAACAGTCCTTCTCTGACACCTGGCACCATGCCTGGCCTTCTGACTTTAAACAAGAGTTCCTTTATTTTTCTATAAACACTAGTAGCAATGCTTAGCAAATAAATTTGGCTCAATATTTCTTGAAAATAAACTTTTCAGAGTCGTTTTCTATTCTCACCTCAACACTCCATGGCCTAAACGTCATAGAGCAAGAACAGCATATAGCCTTTCAAAGGGGGCTACTTTGGTCTTCACCTCTCTGCTGGTGGGAATGCTTGGCAATCTCATGGAATAGCAACCAGATCTGTTCCACACTTAAAAAAATACCTTTGGGAGTTTGGTGATCTTGAAGAACTCTCTTCACCTCTCTTCACCAGCCATATACAATCCCTACACTCCCAACTTTACTACTGATGACTCAGATACCATAGTGAATACACATGTCCATGCATATTAACAGACCCTTACTATCCATGTTTCTATAAAGCCTATTCTTTCACAGGGTTACCACCTGAGAAACAGCAACCTAGGGTGAAACTAATCTATTTTGTTTCCTTAGAAGTGTCAATATGTTTACTTTTTGAAATTTCTTTCCTAAACATTTGTGATACATTTTCCTGCTCTTTTCTTCTCCTTTCTGCCTTTTGTTTACTCCTCTCCCACTCCTACTCCCCAACGCAGTGTTGATTTCTCTCTTTATCCTAGAGAAGGTGATTTCATCAGAAACCTATACCTAGCATTTGAACTACAGAAAGTAGAGTTGATGAGTGCCCACCTGAATCATGTCAGGCCTTTCATTAAACATAGCTCCATCTTGACTCTCCCTCTGTTTTCATACCAGTGAGTCACCAAGAATCAAGAATTCTTCCCTCATCACATTAGACTTCATAGGCCATGGAAAGGAGTCTAAACGTTACTCTAAATACAGTAGGAAACCATAGTTCAGTTTTAGCAAGAAAGTGACATGATTTGGTTTTCACTTTAAAAAGAATGGCCTAGGAGAAGATATTTGCAAATGACATTACAGATAAAGGGCTGGTATCCAAGATCTATAAAGAACTTATCAAACTCAACACCCAAAAAAACAAATAATCCAGTCAAGAAATGGGCAGAAGACATGAACAGACACTTCTCCAAAGAAGACATACAAATGGCTAACAGACACATGAAAAATGTTCAACATCACTAGCCATCAGGGAAAGACAAATCAAAACCACAATGAGATACCACCTTACACCAGTTAGAATGGCCAAAATTAACAAGACAGGAAACAAGTATTGGCGAGGATGTGCAGAAAGGGGAACCCTCTTACACTGTTGGTGGGAATGCAAGCTGGTACAGCCACGCTGGAAAACAGTATGGAGGTTCCTCAAGACGTTAAAAATAGAGCTACCCTATGACCCAGTGATTGGTATTTACCCCAAAGATACAGATATAGTAAAAAGAAGGGGCAGATGCACCCCAATGTTCATAGCAGCAATGTCCACAATAGCCAAACCGTGGAAGGAGCTGAGATGCCTTTCAACAGACGAATGGATAAAGAAGATATGGTACATATATACAATGGAATATTACTCAGCCATCAGAAAGGATGAATACCCACCATTTACACTGACATGGATGGAACTGGAGGGGATTATGCTAAATGAAATAAGTCAAGCAGAGAAAGACAATTATCATATGGTTTCACTCGTATGTGGAACATAAGGAATAGCACAGAGGACCATAGGGGTAGGGAGGGAAAACTAAATGGGAAGAAATCAGAGAGGGAGAAAAACCATGAGAGACTCTGGACTCCAGGAGACAAACTCAGGGTTACAGAAGGGAGGGGGGTGGGGGGGATGGGGTAACCTGGTGATGGGTATTAAGAAGGGCACGTGTTGTGATGAGCACGCAGCTAATGAATCGTTGAACACTACATCAAAAACTTATGATGTACTATATGCTGGCTACCTGAATATAATAAAAATAAATAAATAATCAATTAGAAATTTAAAAATTTTAAAAAAAATTGCCACACCAAAAAAAAATAAAGCAAAATATATTGATCTATTATAAAAAATAATTTAAAAAATTTTTTTTTAATTTTAAATAAAAAATAAAAAATAAAAACAACAGCCTGGCTTCTAGGAAGTACAAGAATGGAATCAGAGAAACCAGTTAGAGGCTCTGTACAAAATATCAGGGTCACTTGATCAGGGGGAGGGAAATAGATGAAGTTAGGGTACATTTTGTGTGGTGTCAACAAAGCCATAGCTAATGGTTTGGAAGGAGAAAAGAATGAGGGCTGTGAGGAAATGGGGTGAATCAAGGCAGATACCTACATTTCTACTTGAGCAACCAAAGTGGAAAGGTTGCCCTTTAATGAGATAAGTACAGAGGAATAGGACAAATTTAGGGGAGGAAAGGCGATCAAGAGTTCTGTATTGGCCACATTATGTTCCAGATGCCTACTAAACAAGCAAATAAAAATAAATGAAAACAGTCACCTCTTTTTAGTGGAAAGGCAAGAATCTGTAAGTGTCATGATCCTGAAGCATCCAGCCGAGAGACTGTCTATTACAAGAAGTAAACACTTGATTTTGCCTTGGAGGCAGCACATCTCATTACTCAGAGAATTTTTTTTTTTTTTTCAGAAGGACCATGAGATATGCAAATGCACAATAGAAATTTTTCTGGCTGCAAAGGTGTTAGAAGCCAAAAATAATAGAGCAGACTGATGTAAAAGAGCTCCTTTGTGGTGGGCAGTGTAGAATGTCTGTAGATTTTTTTCTTTAGAGCAAAATTCCTTCCCCAAGTATGGACTTAGACTGGCCTAAACACTTATATACTATTTTCTTTAAAAATGTGTGCAAGTCTTTGGTGATACGGTGTGGATAAAGATTGGGTGGGCTACCTCAGAAGACATCAGGAATTAATATCCCCAAATTAGCAGGAAGTAGGCCACAGAATCCACTTCAAAATTAGACATGACGGTAAAAAAGAATGAAACCTGGCTTGATTAAATTTACCTTTATTCTTCCACTCATGTATTTCCAGACAATAACTCAGACACAGAGAAATATACTGATGCTTCACCATTGTGGTCTAGCAAGACTATGCTTTTAACCCAGTGGCCAGACCATGTCCCTGAAGAGGTAGAAGATGAAATTTCTTCTGAAGGAAATAAATATTTTCACTTTCCATGTTCCAGTGGAGAGATTCATTCTTGTACTGATACAAGATTTAGGAAGGCATGTCTTAACTACAAGGAATGAAGATAAGAAGAACAAATCTTCTTGCTCAGAGACTTGGAGGAGCCATGGCTCTGGATTACAAGTGAGCAATAACTGCACATGAGCAGTCCTTTAGATGTAGGTAAACTGGCTTCGGGAACTTGGTAATAGGCTAGAATCTGAGGGATCTGTGCATGTCAGCTTTGATGATGGCCACATCTCGTAACCATTATGAATTGCTCTCTTGGCTGTTTTGTTCTTCTGTTATTCCTGAACGTACTGTCAATTTTGTAAAATTAAATGCCCATGCATGGAGAAAGGATCACAGGGGAGAGCAGCTGCAGCCCAAAGAGAGTCATTTCCAGGAAATGGGGGCAGAGAAACAAGCAGTGGCCCAGGGCAGCACTGAGATGGCGGCTGGACCAAGGCACACAGCAGCAAGGAGGAATTTATTTAATAGTAACCATCCCCTTCGGACTATCATAAATATATGGGAAGAGAACTTGGCAAAAAACTAGAATTACTTTTGGAGGGTGGGAGGTTGGAGCGATTGTACATCTGGTCTTTAAAAGAGAATGTGTCCTCATTTTGTCTATAAAATGAGACATCCCTGGAACATTTGACTATATCCTTTTCTAGGCTGTAAGTTCTTTCAAAACATGAATGTACCAGGTAAGAAAGACTTGATAATTATTTCTAAGTGAAAGGCTAAAGATATCTTTGAATTCAACCTTTTTCTAATTTTTATTTTTTAAAGATTTTTATTTACTTATTTGGGGGAGAGAGTGAGAGAGCACAAGTAGGGGGAGTGGCAGAGGGAGTGGTAGAAGGAGAGTGAGAAGCAGACTCCCTGCTGAGCCAAGAGCCCAATGTGGGGCTCAATCCCAGGACTCTGGGATCATGACCTGAGCTGAAGGCAGACACTTAACTGACTGAGCCACCCAGGCGCCCCTGAATTAAACCTTTGAATTCAAACAGTTCAGTTTGTTTTAAAGCATCACCAAGTCATACTTCTTGAATTGTATACCTAGAATTCCATTGTTATGAATGTCATGAAATAACTGCTTTTAAATGAGCTTGAAGTTGTAATAGCAGGAAGACAGGGATTTTCTGTGCATAAATCATTTAGATGAAAGTGATAGCCACATGCTGCTGTTCTTTACCAATAGTACCAGGGACAGCCAGCCAAGGAGACCCAGAGACTAAATCCCTGTAATAGACTTCTTAATATAATGCAATCATGTAAGTGGTGTGTGTGTCACTACCAGGAACAAGAATTAAAGTGGGTTTAGCTAGGGTAGCCTGGGGACTAACTGAAGTTCTTTTCCTAATTGAAAAACAAAACAAACAAACAAAAAAAAATAGGAATAATGATGCTAGATCTCTAATCACTCTTAGAATGTTTAATAAGAAAATAATTTTAAAACCTTTGCCCTTGGGTTAAAATAAAAAAAGAATTAATGTCTTATATCAATAGATTTGTTGTATGGTTCAGTATGTAGGCTTTTTGGATAAATTATCCATGTAAATTGAAATGAATATGTATTCTGCATTAATTGGATTATTACTGTATGACTATCAATATGGTCAAGTTGATGAATGGTATTGACCAAGTCTTCTATTTTTTCCCTGATTTTTCATCTATTTGTGCTGTCAATCACTGAGAAAGGAATGTTAAAAAGTACAAATATACCGGGCGCCTGGGTGGCTCAGTTGGTTAAGCGACTGCCTTTGGCTCAGGTCATGATCCTGGAGTCCCTGGATCGAGTCCCACATCGGGCTCCCTGCTCGGCAGGGAGTCTGCTTCTCCCTCTGACCCTCCCCCCTCTCATGTGCTCTCTCTCATTCTCTCTCTCTCAAATAAATAAATAAAAATCTTTAAAAAATTAAAAAAAAAAAAAAAAAAAAAAAAAAAAGTACAAATATGTTTCTCCCTTTATTTCTGACAATATTTCTTTTGTGTATATTGAAGTTATGTTATTAGATGCATAAACACTTAGAATTGTTATTGTATGGTAATATTCCTTGTCTTGAAGTCTACTTCAAGATTTACATAACCAACCAAGCTTTCTTATGCTTAGTGTTTGCAAGGATATACATTTTTCCATCCATTTATTTTCAATTGGTGTGTCTCTTTATATTTAAAATATTTATCTATAGACACCATACGGTTGGGTCCTGAGTTCTTTTTTCTTTAAATCTTCAAACAATCTTTGCCTTTTAGATAAGGTGTTTAGTCCGTTTACATTTAATGTAAATAATGATGTGGTTGTGTTTCAATCTCCCATCTTGCTTTTTTATTTTTTAAATATTTGTTCCCCTGACCTTTGTTGCTTTATCCTTCATTTCTTGCTCATTTCCTGCATTATTTCGGGTTAAATGTTATTTTTAAAAGCGTATTCCTATCTTCTTTACTGTCGTTTTTTGTTTCCACCTTTACTAATATATAATTGACATATAACATTGCATAAGTTTAAGGTGCACAGCATGATGATTTGACACACACATATATATATATATATATTGCAAAATGATTACCATAATAGGGTTAGTTAACATCTCCTATCACCTCAAATAATTACCCTTTTCTTGTGCTGAGAACATTTAACATCTATTCTCTTATCAACTTTCAAGTATATAATAAAGCATTAACTATAATCACAATGCCGTAAATAAGATCCCCCGAATTTATTCACCTTGTGACTGGAAGTCTGAACACTGACTAATATCTCCCCATAAAAATGTATATGTATATGTATACCACATCTTCTTCATTCATCTGTAGATGGACACTTACATTATTTCCATATCTTGGCTATTGTAAATAATGCAGCAATGAGCATGACAGTGCAGATATCTCTTTGAGATCCTGATTTCTTTCCCTTTGGATATATACCCAGAGGTGGGATTGCTCAATCATATGGCAGTTCTATTTTCAATTTTTTGAGAAACTTCCATACTCTTTTCCATAATAATCATCCCAATTTATTTTCCCACCAACAGGGGTAAGGGTTTCTTTTTCTTCACATCTTCACCATCACTTCTTATATCTTATCTTTTTGATAACAGCCATTCTAAAATGTGTGAGGAAATATCTCGTTGTTTTAATTTACATTTCCTTCATGAGTAATGATGTTGAGCATCTCTTCATGTACTTGGGCATTTATACATCTTCTTCGGGAATATGTCTATTCAGTTCCTCTGCCCATTGTTTTAATCGGATTGCTTGTTGTTTCACTATTGAGTTGTAGGAGTTCCTTATATAGTTTGGATTTTATCTATTAGCAGATATATGGTCTGCAAATATTTTCTCTCATTTAGTATGCTGCCTTTTCATTTTGTGGATGTTTCCCTTTGCTATGCAGAAGCTATTTAGTTTCCTGAAGTTTCACTGGTTTTTTTTTGTTTGTTTGTTTGTTTGTTTTGTTTTTTTTGGCTTTAGTTGCTTGTGATTTGGGTGTCATATCCAAAAAAAATTACTTCAAAGATCAACGTCAAGTATCTTTATCCCAATTTTCTTCGAGGATTTTTATAATTTGGGGTCTTACATTTAAGTACTTAATCCATATTGAATTAATTTAGGTAAGTGGTACAAGCTAAGGACCTAGTTTCATTTTTTGCATGTGAATATCCAATTTTTTTTTCAGTATCATTTATTGAAGAGACTATCTTTTCCCCATTGAGTATTCTTGGGTTAACAATTATTAGTTAACTATATATGCATGAGCTTATTTCTGGTCTCTCAATTTTGTTCTATTGGTCCATATATTTGTTTTTTGCCATTATCATACTTTTTTTTATTACTACAGATTTGTAATATAGTTTGAAACTAGGTAGTATACTGTCTCTAGCTTTGATCTTCTTTCTCAAGATCGCTTTAGCTGTTTGGGGTCTTGTAGTTGATACAAAATTTAAGGTTTCTGTAAAAAATGCCACTGGAATCTTGATACATATTTCACTGAGTCTATAGATGGGTTTGAACAGTGTGGACATTTTACAATATTAGTTTTTCTGATCCATGAACATGGGATAGCTTTCTATTTGTTTCTGGGTTTGTTTGTTTTTTTCCATTTTTAAAAATCAGTATCTTACTGTTTTCAGTACACAGATCTTTCAATTTCTTGATTAAATTTACTCTTTTTTAAAGATTTTATTTATTTACTTATTTATTTGAGAGAGACAGAGACAGAGAGAGCACAAGCATGGCGGGGGAGGCACAGAAGGAGAGGGAGAAGCAGACTACATGCTGAGCAGGGAGCCCGACGTGGGGCTCAATCCCAGGACCCCAGGATCATGACCTGAGCCACCCAGGCGCACCTTGATAAAAAAAAGTATTTTATTTTTTTGATGCTATTATAAATGAAATTTTCTTAATTTATTTTTCAGACATTTTACTGTTAGTATATGGAATCAAATGATTTTTTATGTTCATTGTGTATCTTTCAAATTTGCTGAATTTGTTTATTATTTCTAACAGTTTTTTGGTGGAATCTTCAAGGTTTTCTATATATAAGATGATATCATCTGCAAACAGAGACAATTTTACCTCATCCTTCCTCATTTGGATGCCTTTTTTTTTTTTTTTTCCTTTTCCTTGCTTAATTGCTCTGGTGAGAGTAAGTATTCTTGTCTTTTCCTGATCTTAGAAGAAAAACTGTCAATTTTTCACACTGAGTATAGAGTTAGCTGTGGGCTTGCCATTTTACAGCCTCTATTATGTTGAGATATGTTTCTTTTATACCCCATTTGTTGACTTTTAATCATGAAAAGATGTTGTACTTTGTCAAATGCTTTTTCTGCATTTAAGATAATCATATGGTTTTTATCTTTCATTTTATTGATGTAGTGTATCACAAATATTTATTTGTGTTTGTTGAGCTATGCATCCCAGGGATAAATGCCACTTCATCATAGTGTATGATCCTTTTAATATGCTGCTGAATTCAGTTTGCTAATATTTTCTTGAAGTTTTTTGCATACATATTCATCAGTCATATTGGCCTATAGTTTTCTTTTCTTGTAGTATTGTTATTTTGCTTTGGTATCACAGTAATGCTGGCCTAATAAAATGAGTTTGGGAAGGTTTTTTCCTCTTCAATTTTTTTGGAAGTGTTTGAGAAGGACTGGCTTTAATTCCTCTTTAAATGTTTGGTAGAATTCATCAGTGAAGCCATCTGGTCCTGGGTTTTTCTTTGTTGAGAGGTTTTTGACTACTGATTCAATCTCCTTACTCATTATTAGTCTGTTTAGATTTTCTATTTCTTTCTGATTCAGTCTTGATAGGTTGTATGTTTCTAGTAATACATTAATTTCTTACAGGTTATCCAAGTTGGTATATATTGGCCATAGTACTCTCTTTTAACAACATTTTTTTTTTCTTTTGGATTTGTGGGATATCAGTTGTAATGTCTCCCTTTCATTCCTGATTTTCTTTGGGTCTTTCCTTTTTTTCTTCTTAGTTTAGTTAAAGATTTGTCAGTTTTATTTATCTTTTCAGAAAATAAGCTCTTAGATTTTATTTTTAAAAATAAAATATTAAAACTATTAAAAATAAAATATATATTAGTTTTAGACCATTATTTTCTGGTCTCTTTCATTTAGTTCTGCTCTGACCTTTTGTCTTTTGTTCCTTGTCCAAATTTGGGCTTAGTTTGTTCTACTTTTTCTAGTTCCTTGAGGTATAAAGGTAGATTGTTTATTTAAGTTTTTTTTTTTTTTTAACAAGGTTGACCCTTCAAACACAGGTTTCACTGCACAAGTCCACTTAAATGCACTTTTTTCAATAAATATATTACAATGCTGTAAATGTATTTTCTCTTCCTTATGATTTTCTTAATAACATTTTCTTTTCTCTAGCTTACTTTATTGTAAGAACACAGTAAATAATACCTATTACATACAAAATATATGTTAATCAATGACTGATGTTATTGCTAAGCCTTCTAGTCAACAGTAGGCTATTAGTAGTTAAGTTTTGGGGGAGTCAAAAGTTATTGGTATAAAAAGTGTGGGTGGGTGTCACTGTCCCTAACTCCCATGTAGTTCAGGATAAACTGCTCAGCCTTTTATCACTATAAACTTCTTAGAATTGTTTTTGCTGCATCCCTTAAGCTTTGGTTGTTGTGTTTCCATTTTCATTTGTTTTAAAATTTCTTAAGTTTCCATTTTGATTTATCTTTGACTCGTGGTTGTTGTTGCTTAATTTCCAACTATTTGTAAATTTCTATTTTTCCTCCTCTTATTGATTCCTAGTTTCATACCACTGTAGTCAAAAAAGATAGTTGGAAATAATACAATATATGTTAAAAAGAAGAAAGAAGAAGAAGAAGAAGAAGGAGGAGGAGGAGAAGGAGAAGAAGAAAGAAGAAGAAGAAAAGAAGAAGAAGAAGAAGAAGAAGAAGAAGAAGAAGAAGAAGAAGAAGAAGAAGAAGAAGAAAAGAAGAAGAAAAGAAGAAGAAAGAAGGAGAAGGAGAAGAAGAAGAAAAAGAAGAAGAAGAAGAAGAAGAAGAAGAAGAAGGAGAAGAAGATAGCAGGAGGGGAAGAAGATAGCAGGAGGGGAAGAATGAAGAGGGGGAAACTGGAGGGGGAGACGAACCATGAGAGACGATGGACTCTGAAAAACAAACTGAGGGTTCTAGAGGGGAGGGGGGTGGGAGGATGGGTTAGCCTGGTGATGGGTATTAAAGAGGGCAGGCTTGCATGGAGCACTGGGTGTTATACACAAACAATGAATCATGGAACACTACATCAAAAACTAATGATGTAATGTATGGTGATTAACATAACAATAAAAATTTAAAAAGATAGTTGGTATGATTTCAGTCTTCTTAAATTTGTTAAGAATTGTTTTGTAACCTAGCATATGATCTATCTTGTAGAATACTCCAGATGCACCTGAGAAGAATGTGTATTCTGCTGCTGTTGAATGGAATGTTCTATATATGTCATTTAGGTCCATTTGGTCTAATGCATAGTTCAAGTTCAATGTTCCCATAAGATTTTCTGTCTAATATCAGATAAAGGGCTAGTATCCAAAATCTATAAAGAACTCATCAAACTCAACACCAAAAGAACAAAGAATCCAATCAAGAAATGGACAGAAGACATGAACAGACATTTTTCCAAAGAAGACATCCAAATGGCCAACAGACACATGAAAAAGTGCTCAATATCACTCGGCATCAGGGAAATCCAAATCAAAACCTCAATGAGATACCACCTCACACCAGTCAGAATGGCTAAAATTAACAAGTCAGGAAATGACAGATGTTGGAAGGGATGCGGAGAAAGGGGAACCCTCCTACACTGTTGGTGGGAATGCAAGCTGGTGCAGCCACTCTGGAAAACAGTATGGAGGTTCCTCAAAAAGTTGAAAATAGAGCTACCATATGATCCAGCAATTGCACTACTGGGTATTTACCCCAAAGATACAAAAGTAGGGATCCGAAAGGGTACGTGCACCCCGATGTTTATAGCAGCAATGTCCACAATAGCCAAACTGTGGAAAGAGCCAAGATGTCCATCGACAGATGAATGGATAAGGAAGATGTGGTATATATATATACAATGGAATATTATGCAGCCATCAAAAGGAATGAGATCTTGCCATTTGCAACGACGTGCATGGAACTGGAGGGTATTATGCTGAGCAAAATAAGTCAAACAGAGAAAGGCATGTATCATATGACCTCACTGATATGAGGAATTCTTAATCTCAGGAAACAAACTGAGGGTTGCTGGAGTGGGGGGTGGGGTGGGAGGGATGGGGTGAATGGGTGATGGACACTGGGGAGGGTATGTGCTCTGGTAAGCGCTGTGAATTGTGCAAGACTGTTGAATCTCAGATCTGTACCTCTGAAACAAATAATGCAATATATGTTAAGAAAGAAAAAAAAAAAAGAAGAATGTAGCAGGAGGGGAAGAATGAAGGCGGGGAAATCGGAGGGGTAGACGAACCATGAGAGACGATGGACTCTGAAAAACGAACTGAGGGTTCTAAAGGGGAGGGGGGTGGGAGGATGGGTTAGCCTGGTGACGGATATTGAGGAGGGCACGTTCTGCATGGAGCACTGGGTGTTATGCACAAACAATGAATCATGGAACACTATATCTAAAACTAATGATGTAATGTATGGGGATTAACATAACAATAAAAAATTTTTTAAAAAAAGAAACTTCTTAAATAAAGTTTTTAATAGCTCAAAAAAAAAAAAAGATTTTCTGTCTAGATAATCAATGCATTGTTGAAAGTGGGATACTGAAGTCCTCAACTGTTATTGTATTGATCTATTTCTCCCTAAGTTCTTTAATTGTTTAATATATTTAGGCACTCCAATGTTGGATGCATATATATTTATGATTGTTGTGTTCTTTTGATGAGTTGAACCCATTTTCACTATATGATGGATGATCTTCTTCTTTCCTTTTGCAGCTTTTGAGTTAAAGTCTATTTTGTCTAATAGGCAACCCTGATCTCTTTTGGCTTTCACTTGCGTAGAGTATTTTTTCCCATTCCTTCACTTTCAGCCTATGTGTGTCCTTAAAACTGAAGTGAGTCTCTTGTACGCAGTGTATAGTTCAGTCTTTTTTTTATCCATTCAGCCACTCTATGCCTTTTGACTGAAGATGAATCATTTTACATTTACAGTAGTTGCTGATAAGTAAGGATTTACTAATGTTATCTTATTAATTGTTTTCAGGCTGTTTTGCAATTCTCTTATTCTTCCTCTCTTGCTGTCTTCCTGAGTTAATTGCTGATTTTTCTGTAGTATTATGCTTTGATTCCCTTCTTTTTATCTTTTGTGTGTCTACTGTATTTTTTGATTACTGTGAGGCTTACATATAACACCTTACATAGCACTCTGCTTTTTAAGTTTTTTAAATTTATTTAAGTAATCTCTACACCCAACGTGGGGCTCAAACCCATGATCCTGACATCAAGAGTCACGTGCTCTTCCAACTAAGCCAGCAAGGTGCCCTGATAGGAGTCTATTTTTATACCAATAACTTTGATCTCATACAAAAACTCCACTTTCTACCCTTTTTTATGTGTCTGTCACAGTTCACCTCTTTTTATATTATATATTCATTAACAAATTATTGTAGCTATAATTATTTTTAATACTTTTGTCCTTCAACTTTTATATCAGAGTCAAGTGGTTTATACACCAACAAACTACAGTACCGAAAGACTATATACTTTCCTTTACCAATGTGCTGTATATTTTCATGTTTTCAAGTTAGTAATTAGCATCTTTTCATTTCAGTTTGAAGAACTTCTTTCAGCATTTGTTATAAGGCAAGTCTACTGGTAATGAACTCCCTCAGCTCTTGTCTGTCTGTGAAAGTTTTTATTTCTTTCATTTCTGAAGGACAACTTTGTTGGATAAAGTGTTCCTGGTGGGCAGTTTTCTCTTTCAGCACTTGGAATATATCATCCCACTCTCTCCTGAGCTGTAAGACTTCTGCTGAGAAACACACTGATAAACTTATGGAGGTTCCCTTGTATGTGACAATCTTCTTTTGCTGCTGCTAAGATTCTCTCTCTTATATTTTTGACAATTTTATTATTATAATGTGTATTTGGAGAAGGTCTCTTTGAGTTTGTTTGGGGACCTATGAGCTTCATTAACTTGGATGTGCAAATTTCTCCCCGGATTTGGGAAGTTTTCAGTCATTATTTCTTTAAATAAGCTTTCTGCCACCTTTTACCTCTCTTCTTCTTCTTGAACCCAATAATTCACAGATTGTTTCTCTTGATTTTATCTCATAGTTAACATAGGCTTCCTTCACTCTTTTTTCGTTTTTTGTTTATCTGTGTTTTCTACTGAATAATTCCAAAGATCCTGTTGTCTACTTCACAGATTCCTTCTTCCGCTGGGCTCATTCAGCTACTGATGCTCCCTATGGCATTTTTCATTTCATTCATTGTATTCTTCAGCTCCAGAATTTGTTTGATTCTTTTTATCACTTCTAGCTTTTTGTTAAACTTATTTTGTTCATGCATTATTTTCCTGCTCTCATTGAATTATCTTTCTGTTTCTGTGTTTTCTTGTAGTTCATTGTCTTCCTTGAAGTAACTATTTTGAATTCTGTAATTGGGTAAATCATAGATCTCCATTATTCAGGATCTGTTACTGGAAAACTACTGTGTTCATAGGTGCCTTGGAGTCTTGCATTGTTGTTTTCACATTTGAGAGTAGCAGTCAACTTCACCAATTTTTACTGACTTATTTCAGTAGAGAAGTATCTTCTATTAGCCCTGTTAGGTATTCTGAGGCTTTCTCAGACCTCCTATGGATTCACCTCCTCCATGTTTCTTGCTCCATCTTGTGGCAGAATCCAAAGCTTTTATATATTTTTTTCCATCCTGCCAAATCTCCCTTTTGTGTTCCCAAAGGTGATGTAAATGCTCAAGTTTATAGTGTCTTCCAAGCTGGCTTTCTGCATGTGCTCACTAGCCATCTGCAAAATCTTGGTCTTGCTGCCATTGGGAGTGTATACATGAGCCAGTTACAGAATAGGGAATTTGTGGGTGAGATACATGGAGCACTAGGGGTGCCTGTGGGCCAAATGGATTGATCTGCAGGCAAAGCATTCCCAGTGACTCATGGGCAGGCCTCCCAATGGAATCCATGACATGGTTAACAAGGTCCATGTTCCTCTGTTACATTTGGTTCCAAGCCCTGGCTGCCACTCACCGCCTCCCAGTCATGAAGCTTACTTATCAGTCCTCTGGATGGGACAAGAGTAAAATGGACCTTTCTCCCAGCATCCATCACAGCTGGGAAGCCAAATGCCCACTCACATAGTGTCACTTTCCCCCACAGGAGAAATCATGGGCCAAGATGGCCTTTCTTGGCACTGAGCTAAGGGAGAAGTGACAGGAGTAAAAGTCAAACTGTTCTTACCCTCTCCAGTGCATCCAGTGGTAGGCTGAAACTTCTCCACTGGACTCCTGGACTTCCACCAACACTGTCTCATTCATGGGTGACCATCTAAATCAGTGTTGATTCATCTGGCCAAGAGGGACTGGAGCAAGTTCATAGGCCACTTCAGGGTCCACAACCAGGACTAAGTCCTGTATGCCTGTTACCCAATGTACTAGTGGGAAAGACTCATCCTGGATCTCATGGCATATGGTGCTGGTGACAGAACTAAAGCCAAAAAGGGCATAACAACATCTTCATAGCTGTTCCCAGGTCTATAGCTAGGACCACGGTTAGTGAGTCAGCTGCCTGGTTGAGGTCTGTCTTCTCAAAATGGCTCTTCTCATCCATGGACTACACCAGAGTTTCATAACTTCTTTATATCCCATAGCTTCCTCAAAGACAACTGTATTCATGGATTTATGCCCATTTGTTGGGGGGGTGCCAAGGCACAAGTGAGGGACATCTTATTTGGCCATTTTGCTGATCCCACCTCTACCGTATTTAAGCTACATGTCTTTGCATTTTTTAGTTGTTCTAAGAATAAAAGTATTCCTCCTTAAGTTGTCATAATCTACCTTGAATTAATATCATGCTAAGTCATGAGTACTCTAAGAATCTTTAAAGCACTGTAATTTTATTTACATAGCTTTTTATCATATATTTTAATGTTATAATTGTCATGTTTTAATTTTATGTATGATATAAATCTCAAAATAATGTGCTATTATTTTTGCTTTAAATAGTCTATTGGCTTTTAAAGAACTTAATAAAAGAAATAAAAATAATTTCTTATGTTTATTGACATAACTGCTTAAGTTCTCTTTATATCTTCTTTTACATATAAATTTCCTTCCCTGCCATTTTCCCTCAGCCTAAAGAACTGTAGTGTTTCTTTAAATGAAGGTCTGCTAATGGCAAACTGTCTTACTTTTTCTTTATCTCAAAAATACGTTCTTTTTTGAAAGATATATTCACTGAATATAGAACTCTAGGTTGACAGGATTTTTTCCTTTTAGCATTAAGTGATATTGTTCCATTGAGTTTTGTCCTCCATGGTTTCTGGGGAGTCATAATCTGTCATTCTTATCAATATCCCCATCTATTTTCAGTGGCTGCTTTAAAGATTTCTGTTTTTCTTCACTTTTGTTTTCCAGAAGTTTTATAGTGATATTCGTAAGTGTGGTATTCTTTGTTATTAATCTGGTTTGGGATTTGCTCAGATTCTGGATCTGTGGCTTATGGGCTTTGACCATACACACACTTGCTTTCACAACAGTGGAGATAATTCTGGGCTGTCAGCATCAGGTGAATACAGGTTAGACATGCTGATTGGCCTAGATCACAGAGTAATTTGTTCATCTAGAAGAAACAAAGTTTCTGATGGCCAAAATATCTGTAATAGGCCAAATATTATCACACAGGAAGTGTAGAAAAAGATAAAATTATAAAGAAAAATAATAGAACAAAGAATACTTCTGAAGCTCTGAGGGAAAGGAATTGTGGAGGCTAAAAATTAACCTACACTTCAGGACTGCAGTGTTTGAAGAAAAAAATTAGAAAAATTTGTTGTATATGCTTATTGTGGGAGGAGTCATTGGATGTGGGTAGGGTGACATGTGTGCATTTGCTGTGTAGAGTGGTAGTGTTAATATTTCTTTCTACCACAATTACATTTATATATTACAGCTGTAGTTTAGCATAGGACATGCAAAAATATTCATAATGCCCTCCATAAATTTCATATACATTTATATATATATGTATATGAAACATTTAATACACTAATAATCTATACATAGGACACTTTAATGTATAAAGCTTTTTAATATATTATTTTTTCATGTGACACTCATAATAATCTTATTAAATAAATAGAGTGTGTCCTGTTCTTATAACCACTTAATAAGTGAAAACCTCAAGGCCCAAGAATGTATGACTTACCCATGGTTGCCCCAATATAATAAAGCAATGCTGAAGTGTGAATCTAATCAGGTCTCATACATCATCTCCTATCTGAAACAATTAAAGAGTTCTAGCATCTAATCCATACCTACCCGCCTCAAATCACCAGCAATTAAGAATTACTAGTTCCCTGTGAGTTCTGCATAAATAAATTTCATTCTACTGTTGCCTGTTTATAATTTTGAGAATATTTTCATTCTTATTATCTTATCTATACTTATTAAAGGGGTTGAAAAGGCAAGTATTATTTGCATTTTAAAGGTAAAAAATAGAAACAGAAAATTCTAAATGACTTCTTTAAGAGCACACAGTGAGTATTAGAAAAGTAAGAGTTCAGATCTAGGACATCTGACCTCATCTCAGGATTGTTTACTCTGGAGAGTTTATAGCCTCAGAGAAAACCATTCTGATTTCTTTTATATTAGATACCAAATACACAGAGATTTCATAATAACTAAATGACAGTCACACGAGAACCTATGTTGACATAATGTGAAGACTGTGTCCCCCCAACAATGCCACACAGTCATAGCCCAGGCACTGACAGGCTAGGAATTATTGACCATATGTGGGTCTATTTCTAGACTCCTATTCCGTTCCATTGATCTGATCATCTGTCTACACCAGCACACTATTTTGCTTACTTTGTAAGTCCTGAAATCAGTAGTGTAAATTCTTCAACTTTGACCCCCTTTTCTCAGTAGTTTTGCCAATTCTAGGCCTTTTGAATTTTCATGTAAATTTTAGAATCAGTATGTCATTGTCTATCTAAAAAAGCTTCCTGGGATTTTGATTGAGATTACATTAAATCTATAGATCTTTTGGGAGGAAATTAACTACTAATCATCTCGTGTCTTCTGTTGTCTTATTGACACACAGTGTTACATTAGTTTCAAGTGAACAACATCGTGATTCAACATTTCTATATATTTATTACTCAGAGCTTACCACAATAAGTATAGTTACCATCTGTCACTACACAAAGTTATTACGATATTATTGACTATATTCCCCATGCTATACTTTTCATCTCTGTGACTTATTTATTTTATAACTGGAAGTCTGTACCTTTTAGTCCCCTTTATCTACTTTGCCCATCCCCACACCCACCTCCCCACTGGCAACCACCAGTTTGTTCTCTGTGCTTTAAGAGGCTGTTTGTTTTTCGTTTGATTTGTTTTTCCTTTTTTTTGGATTCCACATATAAGTGAAATCATATGGTATTTGTCTTTCATATCATATTTGTATTTGTCACTTAGCATAAGATGTTGTCACTAATGAAAAGACCTCATCCTTTTTTATGGCTGAGTAATATCCCATTGTATAATAATATTGTATCTTCTGAGCATATCCCTACCTTATGACCCATATATTCTTCCTAGGAATATATTTTAGAAGCTCTTGGACAAACACACCAGGACACACAGGAAAGGATGCTCCTAGTTCCACTGCTTGTAAGAGAAAGATACTAGAAGTTTTTCTTCATCAGCAAAGAGGATAAATAAATGGTGATGCATTGGTACATAAATAAATTTATGGGATATTATATGGCAGTTAACAGTGAATTGATTCTTAAACATAATGGTTAATTAAAAAAAAACATTTCATACAGTATGATTCTATTAATATTACACTAAGAGAGCTGGTTTGAGAATGCAAATATATGTGGTAAATTATATAGAAGTGCTAGAGAACGATAAATATAAAATTTAGGATAGGGTAACTTATTAGTATAAGGGGGAAAGTGATGAAATTGGGAAGGTTTCAAAGTTTTTTTCTTAATTTTAATGGTGAGTTCATAGGTGTTTATTAAACTGTTTTTCTATACAGTATACACACATTTTAAATGATCCTTTTCTATTTCATACTTAATTTAAAAATCATTTTTAAAGGAAAGAGCAAATACTTTTAGTGGATGAGGAAATAAGAGTAAATTAAATCTGACACTGGTGAAAGAGGACAAAACCACTGTTTCAGTCCATTCAGGCTGCTGCAACAGAATACCATAAACTGTGTGGCTTATAAACAATAGAAATCTTCTCACAGTTCTGGAGGCTAGAAAGTCCAAGATTAAGGCACCAACATTTCAGTGTCTGGTGAGGTCGGCTTCCTGGTTCACAGACAACATTCTTCACACTGCATCCTCACATGGAAGAAGGGGCAAGAAAGCTCTCTGGGATCTCTTCTTTACAGGCACTGATTCCATTTACGAGGGCTCCAACCTCATAAACTAATCGTCCCCCAAAGGCTCCACCTCCCACCACCATTCAACATACAAGTCTGGGGGGAAAACAAACATTCAGTCCACAGAAAGCATTTACAGTTCTTTTCCTTTTAAAATTGTATAGCTGATTCTTTATTTACAACTTTCTACATCTGACCTATAAACTGCCCAGCAATGTCCTAAATAATAGCTGGTGTCACCAATGTAAACATTTCAATATTGTGGTTTTCTTGACACCTTCCTCCTACAAAGTAACTAAAGCACTTTAAAATGTGAGAGAAAATGTTGTTTGGAGAAATGCACCACAAGGCACATCCACACATAACACACTATAAATAAGAGATAAATGGCAGACTCTGGTGTCAGTCTCCAAGTTTCCTTTCACTCAGAGACAGGTGAGAACTGAAAGCGAGAATGGCTTGAAGAGTGGTCTGGGTCTGGCTTGGATCTCCATGTTGTGGGGCTTTGATCTGTATAGTCTGATGTGAAGCTGACATGTTCACTTCTTGCTTCTTGAGGTCTCCCTGGTGGCTATAGATCTCTATAATGTGAGGACCCTTTGGGGCATTCTGATGATAGGAGGGAGGGTTTAAACCCCATTTGACAAGAAGAATCACCTTCTGCTTGAAGTGGAAATGAAAAATGGATCCTTAAGTGTGCAAGAGGCAAAGATGAAAATATACCATTCCTTGTGACACTCCAGCAAATAGCACCTGGCACTAGAATTACTGTTTGATGATTTCATTCCCACCACTGTGCCAGTTGTATACATGGGCCAAAACACATGTTTCTGTCCCCCTGTGATTCTGATTTATGGGGCATTAGGTTGAGAATAATGTGGGGCATGTAGATGTTGGTAAGGCCCCCCCATGGGGTCTCTGATTCTGTGGCCCTCTCTCTTGTCTGGTATAAAACTAATGATTTAGAGGCTACAAGTAGAAAAGATACCTCTTTTTTCTGTCAAAGAGACAGAAAAGGAGCAGTCAGAGATAGACCTAAAAAACCACAATTCCAGGAACAAGGATGACAATGTCCCACGTGGTTAAGAAATGAGAAGAATACTACACAGAGGCCCTTGGTTTTGATGGTTGATGGGTGCTGGTAAGAAATGAGTGCTAGAGCTGTGCTATAAAGGATAAGAAGGACATGGGAGAAGCTCAAGGATATAATAAGATCATTTTATAACAATGTAATCCAAAGAGAGGGAGAAACATTCTTGAGATGTATCTTAGCCCATTCAGGCTGCTATGACAGAATACCATAGACAGGGAGGCCTCAACAACAGAAATTTATTTCTCACAGTCCTGAAGCCTGGGAAGTCCAAGATCAGGGAGCCAGCATAGTCAGGTTCTGATGAAGGCCTCTTTCCTGGTTTGCAGACAGCCTTCTTACTGTGTCCTCACATGGTGGAGAGAGATAGAGTGCTCTAGACCACTCATCCCCTCATAAGGGCACCAATTCCATCATGAGACCTCCATCCTCTTGCCCTCATCCAAACCCAATTACTTCCCAAAGGTTCTACCTCCAAATACCAAATACCATTGCACTGAGGATTAGGACTTCAACAGATGAATTTGGAACACAAAATTTCAGCCCATAGGAAGCTGGGGTTTGAGAATCTTATTGTATAATTCTTATGAATTAGTTACAAGATGCCAACAATTTTCAGGATAATACTGACTGATCTCAGAATATTCTCAGAATAATAACTGAATAAATTGCAAACCAATACTGATACACTAAAAATTACACTGTCTGGCATTTTACCACCGGGAAAGTGCTAGAAACCATTTCTGATATTCTCCAAGAAATACTCAATGTATTCCTGAGACTGATCCTAAAACTCATCAACTGTGTGCTGAAACACCCACAACATAGCATCATAGAATTTCAGAGCAGGTAGATCATCCTCTCTAATTATCTCATCTTCATTCCTTTGGTGAAGAAAGTCTGCTTCAAGGAGGACAGAAGATGAACTACCTTGCTGAAGTTCTCACTCTTCTTCTAAATAAGTGAACAATATCCTTCCTCTGATCTTGTTGATATAATTATTTGTCAGCAACTCCTGTTTTTCAACTCATCTAGGTAATACGTGTGAAACACAACAAGCAGAGTAGCACTGGTTCTGAATCAGCTGTGCCCAATTTTATGAGGTAAAAATAAATGTATTTTGAGTTGCTCTTGGAAATGACAATACACCTCTATTGTTTCATTCCTGAAACTGGGTTTTGTAGAGACTGGCATTAATCACCACCTGAAAACCTTGCACCATATCTAAGACTGTACATAGTGTTGTTTAAACTGAACCAAAGAGAATTCCAGGAACTAACTGTCCATGGCAGAAAACACCAAACAAAAGGCATTCAGACAGAAAAATGAGCAGGCACTGAACTTGAGGGAACTAAGATGATAATTATCTCTACATTTAAACTGGGTGAGGAAGCGGAAGAAAAAATGCCAACAGCATTTAGAGGAGCCATTGTCCACAAACGTAAGCAGATAGGGCTCCATTCCTGAGGGATTTGTGATGTGCTTCCTTCTTTAGATAGATGTGGAGAGGAATGGGCTCTGAATTTGGGTGTGACTGAAGGAAGGTGTTCCTTACCTTTCTGCACTTCACTAAGACTCTCAAGTGCGTGTTCATGATGTAAACATGCACAGCAGAACAGGACAAGGGTAATTCCCTTAGTGAAAGAAACCAGAAATTCTTTTTTTTTTTTAAGATTTTATTTATCTATTTGACAGAGAGAGAGACAGCAAGAGAGGGAACACAAGTAGGGTGAGTGGGAGAGGGAGAAGCAGGCTCCTCACTGAGCAGGGAGCCGACACAGGACTCAATCCCAGGACCCTGGAATCATGACCTGAGCCAAAGGCAGCCGCTTAACTGACTGAGCCACCCAGGCACCCCAGATACCAGAAATTCTGACTGGGACTCCAAAATATTTTTATGACAATAATCTATATTTCTTGAAATTCTGAGATGCTAGAGGTAGAGAAAAAACAGACTCAGAAGTTCCTGAACAACTACAGAAACTAAAAAGAGAGAGGATAGGAACAATAATACAAGTAGATATGGGTCAGGTAAAGTTTAGAGATCTCTGACGACCTTTACCTATTAGGAACTCCTGTTCTGGAATTCTACAGCCTCCCCTCCCCCAAACAAAAAAATTCATTGCAGTAAGCCTAGACCATCAAACCATGTGGTTTCTGGAAGATGATTTAGTCAATTAGGGTGTCAAGATTTTAAAATTTATACATTTCTAGAGTGGCTGTGGGTGTTTGTAAAAATTTACATTAATTGTTCAAAGAGATAGAAATTACTAAAAATGCTTATGTCTGAACAAAATGGTTGTCCAATACCTGGTGTGGTTTCAAAAAGCCTTCCCTGCATAGAGAACTATCAAACAACTGGTACCTACTGAAACACATAATAGCCAATCATTAAGGACAAGGATCCATTATAACTGTGAGGTATTCTTGATGATCCCTTACTTAAAATTAGCATTATTCTCTCAAAGAACTGTCTTAGTTTGGGTTGCTGTAACAAAAATACCATAGAATGGGTGGCCTAACCAGCAGAAATTTATTTCTCACATTTATGGAGACTGAAAGTCCAAGATCAAGGTATCTTGATATTTGGTATCTAGTGAGAGCATGCTTCCTGGTCTGCAGATGGGCATCTTCTTGTTGTAAATTTACATGACAGAGAGCAAGAGCAAGCTCTCTGGTCTTTGCTTCTAAAGAACACTAATCCTAACCATGGAGGCCACACACTCATGAGCTAATGAGCATGCCCCAAAAGCCCCATCTCCAAACACGGTTAGGATTTCAACACACGAATTTTGGGCAGACACAAACATTCAGCCTATAGCAAGCACATTCTCAAACTTCTTCAATAGACCAAAATCCCAACTGCTTTTAAAGTATTATTAGAATAATATATATGCACATTACTATTCTAAGACTACTGTCTCCTGATTAAAATTTTGGAGCACTTTCCAAAAACATTAAACAACCAATCAAGATTGTGCCAGAATGCACCAAACTATGAAGTAAAAATCTGCAATTTTTGAGGCTTCCCTGTACAGTTAGGCAATATGGGGAAGGTACAAGTTCTTATCTTCAAAATGCTTCTAATCTAATTGAAGGGAAAACAACACACTTCCCTGTGAGGAATTTAATTCTGTCCAAGTGGAAGTAAAACATCATTTTTTTTTAAGATTTTATTTTTAAGTAATCTCCACACCCAATGTGGGGCTCAAACTCACAAGCCTGAGATCAAAAGTCACACGCTCTTTTTTAATTCAGTAGGTCAACAATTAGGAGACTCCTCCAACCCTCCCCCTCCTTTTTCTTCCTACCCCTCATTCTCTTACCAACTTGCAGGCACACAAAGGAGAGAAAAGAAAAGCTATGTTCTTGGCTCACAGATAAGGAAGCAGAGGCACAGAGAATTAAAATGCCTTGCCAAATTTCACGCAGAAAGTGTTTACTAGAATTAGAATTACCATTTACTCTACTAGATTAATCATTAAATAAGGAGGAAGAACCCATCACCTTTACTGTTCCTGAAAATTAACAATCCATAACATTATGTAGGTAGAAGAACTTAGAAAAATAGTATATTTTTTAAAAAAAAATTTTAAGATTTATTTTTATTTTAGAAAGAGAGTGAGAGAGAACGGGAGGGACAGAAGGAGAGGGAGAGAACCTTAGGCAGACTCTCTATTGAGTGTGGAGCCCGACTCGGGGCTCAATCTCACAAACCTGAGGGGAAATCAAGAGTCGGATGCTTACTGACTGAGCCACCCAGGCCCCCCTTACATAGTATATTTAAAGACATAGAGCCCAACCTCCTAAAAATTTAGATCTCCTGAAAAGCTCAGGTACATTTTTTAAAAAGTCTATTAACTATCTAATGAGGCTATCTCTGATAATTCTGATATACATGGTTGGCAAGAGGTTTATTTTTTTTTTCCATTTTATCCCATTCATTTTGATTTATGGAAGCTGGAAAGATTTCCTTTTCTTACAGAAGTGGAATTAACTGGAACACTTCTGTAATCTCAATGAGTCCCATTTCCCTTGTGAAAATGAGGGTAAAGCTTCAGACAAAAAGTAGATAAAACAGATTGACAGAGAATGTGGGTGGGAGAGAAACGAGAAATCTACTCTAGACTAAGGTTCTTGTACGTTTCAGACATAAGAAGCAATAGAAGGATTTTAGTGGCAGGATTTAGTTTAACAGAACCTCTTAACTTATAATGTTTAAAGCTTATGGTGACTTTTTCCAAGGCAATTAATTTACTTAAATATTTAGTGAGAGCTACAGCAGGCTTTCAGTATTCGTGCATGCATGCCATGTCTTCTAAGGAACAGAATTAAGTAGACAAAATGAGGAAATCATAAATTGCAACATTCTTTCCCAGGTAGCCAGTTTCTTCTTAATCTATGTCTACATGAGCAAAGACCAAGGTCACACAAATCAGACCACTTACAGTTCTAACAAGGAACAGACAACCCTCGGGAGGTTCTAACTGAACTGACTTTGGCTAAAAACTCTGTGAACATCACTGAAGCCTGAATTTTAACAAGCAAAAACTCAGGGGGTGGGGAGGACTACTCAAATGATCTACAGGAGGCAAGACACAAGGAAAGTCTCCTATACCAGTGGAACTATGCCTAGCAAAATGGTAATTCACATTTCCCTAGTGCTATCCAATAGGACCTCAAAGAAAAAAACAATTAGTCTAAATTTACACCATCATTTTTTTTATTTCCACATCTAAATAGAAATGATGATTCTTCAAGACTGTAGGCAATGCCAGTCACAAAGGGGGACCCATGTTACACAGCAGGAAAATTATAGAGAGATAGAGCTATGAGACCCAATTCCTTTTTTTTGTTCCTGGTCCACATAACCAAGGCCACCTACCCCTTCTTTATTCACTCCCCCTCCTCTCAATTTCTAGCATCAGTTTTAAGAACTACTGCTATTTTTCTCATGTTCCAAAAAGTTGAAAGCACTTTAAAAATGCTGCCTAATTTCATCTGACAAATATTTATTGAGCAGCAAATCTGTGGCAGACACTGTATTGGACGAGCATGAATTATGCATAGCCCTATTCTCAAGGAGCTCAGCAGTTAATGGGCGTGTAAAAAGTGATGTATAAAGGTATGATAAATAGAAGGACTAAAAAGAAACCACAAAGATTAGAAACAAATTATATGCCACTAACATACTAAATCTAATAGCAATAAGAATCATTTCTGATACCAAAGAATGAAAGTATCTAAGACAAAGCAAGCAGGACACTAGGTCCTTGTGCCAACCCCATCTGTCTGCACCCCTGCACCTCATGACCTAGCACCCCAGCCTCTACTGATACCACTCAGCTGGCACAGTTTAAAATTGTACAATATTAGCACTGGAAAGGACCTTAGAGATCCTCTAGTTTTATTCCCGCATTTTAGGACTTAGGCTAAGAGACTAAAATTTTGGTTCCTAATCCCATAATGTGTTGAACACCAGGAGACCAGAAGGAATGCAAGTCATCTGACTCCCAGCCCTGTGCTCTTTCAGCTACACCAGACTGTCTCCCATTCATATGCGATTTGCCCTGCACTCACTCTGGGGAACTCCCACTGCTTGGCCTTGAAAAGCCCCACTTTCACCAAGAGTTCTTGCAACCACCGTGGCTTTCCTGGTCTCACTCTTCCTTGAGCTCCTACAATACCCACAAGCTAAACCAGACAGCTAGCCTACTGAACATTCTATCGTTTCCTAGAGGAAACTCCCAAGTACCTGGGGAGTGACTAGAGACTATGAACTGGTTACTTGGCACTGCCGCTCTGCTTCTGGCTTCTGTTGGGCACAAACAAGGCAGCTCTAAATACTTCCTCAATGGTTGAGTCACATTTAATGGAACCTAAACTATTTCTGTCCACTTTAGGTCAGGTAGATCAACGACCTGCTATTACCTGAAAAGGCCACACCGTTCTTCAAATTAGCACTCCTGCTTTATCACTGGGCAGCCAATCCAAGCATTTGTACATCAAAATTCAAAAGATATTCAACTCAGGCTTAGAAAAAGCAGGAGTAAAGTGCATGTTATAGTTTATTTGAGGGGGCAGATTTGTGAGGTTTGCTCCATATGTGTCTAGACCTTGCACAAAGCACTTAACCTCTCTGAATCTTGGGCTCCTCATCTCTAACATGGAGATAAAAATGCCTACCTTGTGAGTAGATAATATTGTTGTGAAGATTAAAGACAATTGTGAAGATCAACCACAAACCATTCTGATGCCCATTTCCTACATCCCATTGTTTCTTGTCCCCTAAAACCAGATCTATCCCATGTTTCATTCTGCTAATTCCTTGTACACGTCTAGCAAATATCTAAGGGGTTGACTAAAATCAGCTTGAGATGGGATTCCTTCCTAAGATTTATATGTTTCAACAGAAGACTTCTAAAGTAAGAAAGCAAGAAATCAAAACTGCTATTTTCCCTAATTCTTTATGGTGTGTTGTGTGTAGATAAATGAGGGTAATTTTATGATTGAAATGAAAATAATAAATATGAACTGCATATACACTATGTGGATGAGCCAGAAAAAAAAAAAATAGCTGTTATTTTCAAAGCACAGGTGGAAAAAGGATTTTTCAAGTGAAATAAAATTATGTATCAACATTAGGGCACGCTTTATATATCCTCAAAGTCTGAATTTCAGATCCCCATACAACAAGGTTGGAGCCCTCCTCCCTAGCCCATTCCTCATTCCCCCTTGCAGTGTCTTGGTAATTCACACTGTGCAGGGCAAGGAAAAGGGAAGGAGACATCTCTGAATGGGTCTCAGGTACTACAAACAGACTATAGGAGAAATGTGTGTGCCTATGAGTAATGTCCCGTTGTTAGAATTCTTCAACTATTTAGGGTTACTTTTTAGCTGGTAGGGACCTAGGCATTCTACGGCTCCTGGATAAAATTGCCAGTGTCTCCCTGTCAGTGAAGTAAATGAATATTTTATCTTAATAACATCATACACAAGGCAGTAATACCTTTCAACAAAGAGCTGCCAGAAGTTCATGGACACTATCAATAATCTCACGAGAGAGGTTGTTTACCTGTCCTTAATGAACAGCCCTGTGGGAATAGAGATTCCTATGTGAGCTTTTTGAAGCAAAATAGCACCAAGCAAAACAGAAACTGAGCTTAACCTCTGAATCAATAGTTCAAAATTTTGACCATTTTTTACATTATTACTATCGTCGTTTTAAGAGATTTATAGGTTAGTTATTCCCAAATGATACTTCCCCGAGTTTATAGTTCTTAATTTCTACACAGAGATGCTGTACTTCTTCAAGAGAGTCATGACTATAGGCAACCTCTGCTATTCACATTTCATAAAGAAATCCAATATATCACAATATTTATCTCATTTATTTAAAATACCAACATCTTAGGGTGCCTGGTGGCGCCGTTAGTTGAGTGCCCGACTCAGTTTTGGCTCAGGTCATGATCTCAGGGTCGTGGCATCAAGCCCCATGTTGGGCTCTGCACTCAGAGCAGAATCTGCTTGAGATTCTCCCTCTTCCTCTCCCTCTGCCCCTCCTGCTCGTGCTTGCATGCATGCTTGCTCTCTCTCTCTAAAATAAAATAAATAAATCTTTAAAATAAAATACCAACATCTCATAATAGGACTTCTTGCAGGTCCTCCAATCTGCTTCTAGCCAACAGCCCTGAATCTGGGAAACATGTAATGAAACACGGGAAACATATAAGATGTTTGCGCTGGAATGCAAGGCTCCAGAGAAAATGCATGTAGCAGAGTGGGTAACACCAACAGGGCTAGTCCCTGGCACTCCTCTTTCTTATTCTGTACAAGCACAAAACAGAGCATCACTGTCCATCTGTCAGTGTCTTTCAAATACCCAACAGACAGAAGAGCCTGCATTGATGTGAACTCGGCAGGTTGTACACTCCCTAGCCCAGGAGGCAGCTTCTGGAAGCAGGCTGAATGGTGTGAAAACTAATCAGTCCACTCCTTATTGAGCAGGCATTCACAAGATACCTGGTACGTGCCCAGGTAGTGAGGATGCAGCAGAGAACAAGAGAGTCCAGGATGCCTGCCCCACAGAGTTTACACTTCCCAAATTGTTGCAAATCCTGACGCTGCAAACTCTGGGGCCCAGAAAGGGGGACATTTGATCTAATATCCACAGAAAATGCTGCCACAACAAGTCAGAGGCCACAGAACTTCATGTCAGGAACTCAAATAATCCCTGCTGCATCCAGAGTTTTAAACAGGGGGTCAGGAAATCACTGTCCTTTCAAAACTATAATAAATAATGGATAATCTTAAAGTTGCTTATTAGCAGCCACTGTACAACACCCTGAATTTGGAGAGATCTTAAGAGTTTATCTAATATATGGCATCATTTACTTAGCTATTAATATTTTAACTTGCATTTGAGTATCTTTTAATTTCCATAAGCTTTATTATAGACAAACAGTTTCTCACAAGAACATGTCTTTTTGAAAAAATATATGACATTGATTCCATTTATTGATGGAAAACTCTTAAAACTTCAGAGTCACTTTTTAAGAATACTGTTGCTGATCATAACTATGTAACTATGCTCAGGGCATGCCTTAGCCTTGGTTCTCTCAGTTATGAGATGAAGTTATCCACGCAAGCATCTGGAGGTTTCCATCAAGCCATTTTATTTTATAACACTAAGATCAATGCAGTGAATGTGGACTGACTTTCTCCCATGATGTTGCAGGAGAGGGAAAGGTTAATGCAGGGAATGGGGCAGAATGAAGTAGACATAAACACACAAATAGGGCAGGAGATAAATGACAGAGGTATTAAGGCCCACGATTATATGTGTCTTGATATCTGGGGAAAACCAGGAGGGCCTCCAACGGCCTACTCACAACTTCCCCTCCCCAATGGGCTTCTACAGATAAGGTCACCTAGCTAAACAGCCCTCCTTTTCCAGGGAAACAGGCACAGTTGTTCCTGCTTATCCTTGAGTCGTGGGCTTCAGCTCCCTACCAGCCCATGGAATCATTCAAACAAGCCAATCACATCCTCCCATAGGAACCAGTTACCCCAACTTCTTGTTACTTCAAAGGCTACTTCCCATATACCCTGCATGTTCCCTCTGTTCCCAAGTGCAGCCTCCATGTGACTCTGCTCGTGCAAAGTTCTCCTCCCCTGAGCTGTGAATGTATGTGTCTTTGATCACATCTGTCCGGTACTGGGTGCCATGTGTTTGGCCCTCCCATAACTCTGGGATGAGAATTTCTCCCTCACCAACAGGGCAAAGAGAAGGAAATCAAAACAGAGCTGTTCATGTGCAAAGTTAAAGCATACAATCGATTCTGAGTATCCAGAAGGTGGTGTGGTATAGGGCATCCAGGAAGACAACAGAGGCCAGGAAGATGCAGAGAGATTTTTCGATAGGCAAGGAGACAACAGCCATGAGAAGGGTAGCCAGAGGCAGTCCTATAAGATCAACATCTATCCTCACAAGGCAGAGTCAGGGTGAAAGGGCAGGGGGGCTCCAAGAGGGCTGGACAAACCAAAGGATGAACTTGGACTAGTTACAGTACAAGGACTGAGGCACAGAGAACCACATGTAAATGAGTCAGTGGTACCCGTAAGATGGGCATTTAGCCCCAGGAAAAACTAGAACTTGGATTACTCAGACTGCATCATGAGGTAAAATAGCAGCATCCACGTCACCTCAGTCCCAAGTTATCCGAGTCATACACTAGAGCAAATTACATTCACCTCCCTCTTTCTCCTCACTGCCTTTCAATGTACAAGACAGCCTGGTTTCTAGGAGCTGGAATGGAGCTGTTCTGTACAAGGAGCCTGTGGAGAGCTCGAGGAAAATCGTGAGCCACAAAAAATTCAGAATTCTCACTTGGGATCCGAGAGCCTCAGAGCGGCACGCCATTCTTCTGCCCTACCTCACTGTAACCATGTTACTGTCCTGAAGATTAACACCAAATTCTCAAGACTGTTATTCACCTATTTTAAAACCTATTTTGTGGCTTCTATGCATAGCTCTGGTTTCATGCCAGGTTTCCATGATTTTCAGATAATTGGAAGTGTCTTATTAAATCCGTTAGCTAAACCCCTAAGACTGGAGTGGTTATTGTCAGGATCACACACTGACTCCATTATCTGATTTTTAAAAGTGGCTTTTATCAGATTATCTTAGCTCCATAACTGGCTAAATCTCTCCATTCTTTTTCCTTTAATTTAAAAATTCTCTCTAGTTCTCAGTCACTGTTGAACACCCCTTCATTTCTTGAGCTTTCTCATCGGGAGTCATGCTTAGTTTCCCGCATGTTATCTGCCTTCAATATACTTACTAAGGGCTTCTGTATGATCTTATATGTTCTTCCACATTTTGTGGAACTAAGGTTATATTTAAAATTTGCATTCATTTATTCAACTAATACTTATTTGTGGCACACCTAACATTTCCTAAGCACTGCAAAGAAATTTCAGAGACATAATAAGAGACACAGTTTCATTTTCAGGAACGTAAGCATGCCTTTTGGATATAAAATGTGACAACAAAACCAAGACAAGTTCTCTTTTTTTCTTCCTTTCCCTAAAACCTCCTCAGATCTGGGATCTAGGGTTGTATTTATGAGAACAGCCCTCTAATTCAGACCCTTGCTCTCCCTATGTGTCATAATTAAGTCAGTCAAGTCTGAGCCAGCCTGAGCTAAAACCTGTACTCTACTAATCCAACAAATCAGGAAATCATTGTTTCACTTTTTCCCTGGAGACCTCTATCTTCATCTTCAGGCTAGCCTGCATGCTCACCAGCCCCTGCACAGTGGTTCTGCACCTGTCCTCAGACATTCCCCAAGGCTGGGACCTTGCTTCCAGGATCCCAAGTCCATCTCTCTGTTCCTCCTTTTTTTCCAGTGTCTACTGGAAAACAAGGATAGAAACTAGGTTTAGGGGCTCCTCCCTGTCTAGAAATATCTTTACTCCTTCCTTGCCTAATGCAGGGTCTGACTGGCCAGATGACTAGTAGATGACAGAGGCCAGGCCATGCCACTGTTCTGCAGGACTTGAAGGGATTGTTCCATGAGCTTCTAGAGGCTCGGTGCTGCTAAGAAGCCTGATACCACTCCTACTTTGTTTGGACCTATTTTCCTCTGGTGCTCTAAAAATCTGCAATGATTTGCCTGGATAATTCTGTTTCAATTTTGGGTGGTGGCTACTTGGCAGGTCTTTCTTTCTGGAGACTCCTATTCCTCGGTTTGGGGAGTTATTCTAACATCACTGTTTTCACTCTCCCCCACCACCCCGCCCCACGCCTTGTTATCTATGTTCTCTACAGGACTTCCAGTAGTCCTAGCAGAGCCCCAGTTTTTGTTTTCTCTCCAATTGTCAATTTCTTTGCCTCTTATTTTTCTTTCTAGGAAAGTTCTTCAACTTTTTTATTTGGCTCTTTTTTTTTTTAGTGCCACATATTTTTAATTTCAAGTTCTTTCCCATTTTCTGATTTCTCTTTTTAGCATGGACTACATTGACTGTTCTGTTATCTCTGAGGATATTATGAGATTTTTTTGAAGTGTTCTTTTTTCTACACTTTGTTTCCTGTATTTATACTTTTTAAAATTTTAATTTCAGTTTATTTAGGTGTGTGCCTTTCTTTTTAGAGGTTGTTCTAAAATGTCTGATTCTGAAATACTTCTAAAATTCTTTCCTGCCATTCATATTTAAAACTAATATATTAATAAGCTGCTTGGACCTTTGCAAATACTGTTGGTCTTGCCAGGTGGGGGTCCTCAATGTTGGACAAGTGGGCAGTGAGAGGCATTTTTACTGGCAAGTCCCCAAAGCCCCTGTCTAGAGGCTTTTTCTTGTCTCTTGCAGAAAGAATCACCCAATCTCCTGCCTTCTATTTGGCATTTAGGAGCAGAGTGGGTAGGGGAGCTCAGGCTCCCACTATTCAACATGCAGACTCCAGCTTAGTTCTCTGATTCAGCGCTCTCCCTCCCCTCACCCCAGGGCAGGCTTCTCATCCTCAACTCGTGACATTTGGGCTAGAGAGTTCTTTGCTGCGGAGGCTGTCCTATGTATTGTAGGGCATTTAGCAGACCCCTGGCCTCTAACCATTAGATGCCAGAAGCATCCCCAAGTTGTGACAACTAAAAATGTCTCCAGATATTGATAGATATCCCCTGGGGAGGTGGGGAGAATAGTTCCTGCTTGAGAGCCATGGCCATGGTGTGTCTTGGCTCCCTGAGGCCAGAACTTCTCCAGTTGTAGGGTTCTGGGCTCCTACAGAAGGGTAGGGGTGGCTAAGGGAGAGAAAGTGGAGGTCTAAACACTGCATATACAGATTTTCCTGTAATCTCGCCTCACACTGTCTATGATATCCAGAGCCTCTAATTGTATGCTTTTCTGGGAATCTGCGGAGTGTTGCTTGATGACATCTGCAAGCATAAGTTACAGTTTTCTCTCTCCAGTCTCCACTCCTCCAACTTCTTTACATATTCCAAAAATGCATGGACACCTCCACCCACTCCTGACTCATCTATTCTTCACTGCTGACCTGTCTTTTATGTCTTTTACTGGCGTTTATATGGACTTTTAGAAGGGAGCCAAGATGAACCATGTATTTAATGGTCCATGTTCAACTAGAAACCTATACTAGTATTTTACACATTTGATTGTTTAGATAAATATACAAGGAATTGCTTCCATAGTTATTCTAGAGATTCTGACTAATTTTATGGAGTGACACTGACCATCCCTGCTACTTTTTTTCCTAACTCAAATCAACCATCTCATGTTCCCAGGGTTTTTAACGGTTTAAGGAAAATGGAAGAGTTGACAGAACCTTGGGCCTCCTTTATAAAAATCTGTTTTGTGGGGCACCTGGGTGGCTTAGTTGGCTAAGCATCTGCCTTCGGCTCAGGTCATGATCCTGGGGTCCTGGGATCAAGCCCCACATTGGGCTCCCTGCTCAATGGGGAGTCTGCTTCTCCTCCTCCCCACCCCCCACTCGTGCTCTCTCTCGCTAACTCTCTCTCTCTCAAGTAAATATTTTTTTAAAAAATATCTGTTTTGTAACTAGCCTAAAAGCCTTAGCTGAACATGGTAGGAGGACTGTGGAGGTGACGCTCTAGTGCAATGCTGCATTTTGTGGAAACGTGGGTAGACACCTTCTGGTGGACACACACAACAATGCCTGAGGATGCCAGCACGTAAAAATAAACCTGAAAGAGGACTGGGTTCAACCACACATTCCATTCCAGGAGGACTGCAAGCAAGGCCTCCTGCCCAATCAAGTGTTTGTGTCATGACAGATTCCACTAGGTGGTAAGAGTGGTGATACATTCATCACATAATTTTCCAAAGGTCTTTCCAAGAATAATTGCCAAAAATTTAGCTTGTCTGTCCACACGCTTCTGGTCAGATTTAGAAAGCAAGGAAAAGGGAAGAAAAAAGATCAAATCAGAAAAAATGACAATGAAAGAGAAAACCTGAAGCAGAAAGAAACTGAAAAAGAAAAGTGATTCCAATGACAAGAGGGAGATCTGCTACTCTTTGAACCATAAATATATGTCCTCGATCTAGACACACCATAGGCATCCCAAATTAGACCTATCAGGTTTTCAAAAGTTAATGTGTGGATTTTCCAGTGGAATTTTACACTGTTGTCCCAACAACACAACAGCAAAGCCTGCAGGATCTATCACCCAGGCCACTCAGGGCTATGGACGCAAAACTGTTCGGCAAACTTAGGGCATTATGAAGCTGAATGAAATATAGCTCATTTTTCTGAACATCATTACTTCTGGCAGTGCATTTATCAGCAAGGGAAATGAGCTGGATAGCACACAGGAGCAGATACATGTTTTTTTAAAATAAACTCAGAGACCTTAAGTATTATGAAATCTTAGTTAATTCACCTCACTTCCTTCAGAACTGGCTTAAGCCCCACCCCCTCTGAGAGGCCTACGGTGCAAGCCCCACCAGACTCCACTGGCTCCACTGATCAGTGTCTGTCCCTGCCTTCTTGACCACTCCCCCTAACCTCAGCTTTACAACAGCATTCCCTCCCCCATGGGGCCAATTCCTATTGAGCCTCTCCACTTCAGTGGGCAGGGTACAGTGGAGCTAAGGACAGTCTGTGGTGCAAGCAAGCCCATACCCATGGCCTAAAGCACTATATTTTAAATTGGACAAATAGAACAACAGAAATGCATTCCTTCCATCTATCCATGGGTGCAGAAATACCCCTCTCTTAATGATCTTGGGGGTTATTTCGTTTTTTACATTGCAAATCCTACAAGGATAAAACTTCATCCTAAACCTACTTAAACTTCTTTTTTAATGGACAAATTTAAGCCATATTCCCATGGCTTACAAGAAAACTGAAGCAGTTATCCATTCTGATGGCCTTGGAAAATGTACTGATAACTCAGAGATCAAGTATCTGTCTTAAAGAAAACAAGGACCAACTTGAGCTCTGGTGAGTCTGCTTTATTTTCCTCAGGTAGGGTATTGCCCTAGGCCATGAAAAATACAGAAGATTTAACATTCAGAATCACTATGAAGTAACAATCATACAAATAAAACTCCCTGCCCAGACATACAGCATCCCTTTTGACTTCTCCTTGGCTCCTACTTTAAATAATCATTGCAGTGGCTGAAATATTCATCATCTCACTTCTGACCTATGTGGAAAAAAGAACCTGTGTATTTTCTGCTGGTAGGAATTAACCTAGCAAAAATGTCTCTTTTATAATGTGAATTTAAAAGTTCAAAATCGTAAACATATTTCATAACCTTTGAAAGTATTATGATCCTCACCCATAGATGACCTCAGAGCTTTCAGATGTACTTGACTAGAGAGACCACTAGAGAATCTTTCCTGAATTAACATTGTGTCTCAAAAGGGGGAATAAAAGGAGTAAGATACGAAAAAGCTGTCGAGTGTCCCCCTACTCCAAACTACTGCCATCAAATGCATTCAGTCTCTCCAATGTCTTCCCATAGTGAGATTTGCCCAACGCTTCTTGAAATGATCTACTTACTCCTGTTGACCTCCACAAATTATTTCCTATATCTCCCCCCCCTCACTGGCTTCCTGCTGTCCTCAAATACCCCAAGATTATTACCAAGTTAGGGCTTTTGCACTTGTTTCTTCACCTTTGAATGCTCTTAACCATATTTTACTATGGCTTATGATTTCTGCTCAAGTTATGCTAACCTCATATAGGCATTCCTTGAACATCCAATCTGAAAAAAGTCCTTAACCCCATCCATACCCAGTCTTCCTCTAGCTCTTTTTTCCAAAGTTGAAGTCTTTAATCAATTATGAAAATTTTCAGCCACTCTTCCTTCAAATATTTCTTTTCTCTCTCCACTTCTTCTCTCCTTCCATAGGTTCAATTACCTATGATTAGATCATTTGATATTTCTCCAGCTTCCAAGTAGCCTGTTTCATTTTTTCATTCTATTTCCCGTTATTTTACCATTTGGATCATTTGTTTACCTGTTCACTTGGTCAAGTTTACTGATCCTTTCCTCTGCTGTGAATGTCTGCTATTAAGCTCATCAAATAAACTGCTTATTTTTGATTTTGCAGTTTTCATTTCTAGCATAGCCACTTGGTTCTTTTTTCTTTCTTTTAGTTTCTATGTCTCTGCTGAGATTTCCTATATGTTTTCATATATGTCCACTTTTCCACTGATCCTTTAACATATATATCATAGGGTTTTTAAAATTTCTCTGATAACTTCATCATCTAGTCCATCCCTTGGTCTACTTTTATTGACTAGTTCCTTTCTTGACTTTGAGTTATATTTCTTGTTTCTTTGCACACTTCATGAATTTTTATTGTGGTTCAGACATGGGAGTATATTAGATAATACATATTAGATAATACATGGTATTATATATGACATATATTTGACATAATAATATATGTCATATATTAGATATATTAGACAATAATATTAGAAACTAAAGTAAATAATAGTAATTCCAGAAAAGGATACACTCCTTCTGTCAGGGCTGAGTTAGGCTAAACTATAGTTGAGAGGAGTCTGAGCTTAGTTTAGCTTTAGTTAGGTTCAGTTACCTAAATCTAACTAAAGTGGCTTCAAAAGTTTAAAAACATGATCAGGACTTTCCCTTCAGCAAGTCTCTGGATATACTCGGCTATACCACCCAGCCACCAATTTTTCAAGCTCTAAAAAAATCTCAATCTACTTTTCAGCCCATCTTCTGTTTTTTGTTTTGTTTTGTTTTGGGTGGTTTGTTTCTGGTCTCTAGAGAGTTTTCTTCTTCCTCCAGTCCCACTCCTGGCTTTCTGTACTCCTCAAGATATCTCTTAACACTGCTGTCTGACCCCTAGCTTCTGGAAGGCCTCCACAGTACATTCTGTGAAGTCCCTGATTCATCTAGCAAGATGACTCTCAGCTTTCTTGCTCCCTTTCCCAACCTTTGGGGGCCTGCTTTAGTATACCTGATGAAGCCCTAACATGCCTAAGAGAGATCTGTCTCATCTCTCCTGCCCTACCCCTAGCCTTCAGTAGTCTTCTGCCTTGTATTTAAGAGGAGCTTCTCATACCTTAGGGGTAAATTAGTTCAGCAAACCTGTTCTGATTCCATCATTTGGCATCATACTTCTGTATATTTAGTGAAGGTCCCTAGAAAAGAGCTGGCAGATGGATGCAGATATGCTGCAGCTGAAGCTCCTTGGGATTCTAATCCTTCCTGCCAATTCACATGCAACTATCAAATGCTGGGGTGGTTTCTCTTTACCCTTTCATCTGTGATAAAATTTTCCCCTCCTACTGACCCATCAGGAGCAAAAGTAACTGTGGATCTCCTCTCACAGAAATGGCCTGTCACTTTCTGCAATGTATTTAATTCTGCCTTTTTTTTTTTTTTTTTTTTTTACATACTGAGCTCTGAAGAGTTTGAAAGACTATAATGCTGTAGAGTATCTGGCTTGATGTCAAGACTAGAGTGAGAGTGACAGTCTCTCATAACTTCCTACATCTATCAGAAGTAGAGACACCATCATGTCTCGTTCATCTCTGTATTTTCAGCATCTGGACTGGTGCTGATACTTGATAGCCACTCAATCAAATTCTTGTTGAATGTGTAAAAAGAGAAGGGTGGTATTAATTAGACAGTAAATTGGTTGTATTAACTGAACAAAGATTAAACTAAACTTTCCCTGAATTATTTCAGGGGGTGAAGACTACACAAATAACAGAACTGTTGAAATCATTGTAGGTAATATTGCCATTCTAAGGCAACTTCATACTTGGAAGTAATGTTATTTATTATGCTTTTGTAACATGAATAGCTGCATAGATTTTGCATATGAAGAAAAATCAATGCAATCCATGCAGATATGATTATGACATTAACTGAGAAGGGAAACACAAACTATAATGTATTTAAATGGAAAATACAGAAACTAAGTTAGAAAAAAAGATTTTAATGGAAGGTTTCAACTGGCTTATTACTCATGACTTTTCCAGGTTTAAAATGAATACAATTATATTATTAGTATTACTGCCCACGGAAATGCCCTATGGGCACACTCAGTATTTCCTCACAATCTCATGACTGAATGTGGAAAATTGCAAGCCTAGGTTTCTCCTGGCTTATATTAAGCTGAGAAATTATACTGAACTAACTGTATCATCCCCCTTCTAAGTACGTGCTTTCAGATTATAGCACAACCAGAGCACTGAGAAAACATTTCCTTATACAGGATGGATTGACTATTCAAATTAACTTTGGCAGAGTGGACAGGCTCCTGTATTATCTAGATAGCTACTTTGTTTTACTGACAGAAATGAGAAGCAAGGGTCAGAACAGTGTACTATGAGTGTACTTATGGCATCTGATATCATAGCAAGCAAGGGCTAGCTCAGCAGAACAATTTTTAGACCTCCCCTACTATACCAAATGAATATAGCTAGCTCACCTCCCTTCAGCTCGAGTCGCGGGAAAAGAGTGGGTTATTAGGACCATACGTTAATAGCCACAGTCCAGCAATAACGATAAGGACTGATAAGACATTTCTCAGACCTACTAACTCAGATTATGAGGCAAGAAGGTTGTCTATTTTTTCAGTCTCACGAAAGGTAATATTTAGTAGGAACAGTCTGTGCAATGAGTCACTTGCATCTGTAAAAATACATGTTATAACACACCCTTAACAGGATACTTGTTTAGACATTCTTAAACACGGTCACCTTGGGAGTATGCTGGCTTCCTGTTTATGTCCTATGGTAGTTTAAGATATTGACTTGATTCTTTAAAACCCTCCATGGTAGAAAATGTTGCCAACCTTGAGAGCATCTTTCTCTCCCTTGCAGCAATTAAAATCAGCTGGTAGATCTTTAGTAATGGCCCCAGAAGGCAACACAAGAGGTAAGACCAAGCAGGGTATTTATCCATAAAAGCATGTCAGGGAACTCCTTCCACTCATACCACAGAGCCCTAGCTGACAATGGGGAGAGAATGAAGCATGCACATTTCTAACCAGCCACAGCTCAAGCACTGCTATTCCTCATGGCATTTCAGCTGCTACTTCTCACTCCGTTCTGCCACTTGTATGTACCTCTCACAAGGAGTTACAGTAGGAAATGATATCAAATCAGTAAAAATAAAGACCTGTTTGTTTAGTAGAAGTACCCATATTTCAAATGGAGACGTAGTCATTTGAAATTTTTAACGAATCTACATAGGTGCCCTTTACAGGCTTGCATGTATTCATGATCAAAATGTGCCACACTCGGGGGCGCCTGGGTGGTTCAGTTGGTTAAGCGACTGCCTTCAGCTCAGGTCCTGATCCTGGAGTCCTGGGATCAAGTCCCACATCAGGCTCCCTGCTTGGCGGGGAGTCTGCTTCTCCCTCTGACTCTTCTCCCTTTCATGCTTTCTCTCTCTCAAATAAATAAAATCTTAAAAAAAAAAAAAAATGTGCCACACTAATGGCTGAGAAACAGTGATGCGGTTGTGCGAGAGATACTGGGGGGATCCAGGTAGATTTATCACCTCCCCCCATTTAAAGACTTATCTCTGTCATAAAAACTCTCGTGTGGGTAGTGGGAATGTAGCGGTTAGTGAGATTTGTCCTAAAGAACTTGGAAATGACTGAAATAAGTGACTTTAAGACCAGCTCAGAATGGATCAGGGCACAGAAGACTCTGGGGACCTCAAAAATATTCTGTAAATAGTTTAGCCCAAACACAATTAACCTGGGGCAACTCCTGCCATTAGTACATTTAGTTCTTGATAAAGCCTGAAAAGTTAATATGATTCTTTTCACAGGCACAGATATACCTTTCTTCCCAACAAGGAAAAATACAGTTCTTAAAGCAGAATAAGAAATGGCTTGGAAGTGCTAATTTTATTTCCAATTCTCAATTCCCTGTTTCATTTGACTAAATGGGAGCAATGCTGACAATCTAGTAAGATTTGCATACTCAAGCAACAATATGAATCTTCTTAAGCAATCTCTTTTGTCGCTTCATTTTAGCTTAGTGAATGTCCAGACAATCAGTGTTTATTGAGCATCTTCTCTCATAAAAGTAATTTGAAGAAAAGCAAAAGAATTATAATGGTCTCTTTCTCCCAAGGGACTCAATTTGCTACTTGGCCTATGAATATTTGCATCTTAAAATGGAAGGCAGTGAAGAAAAGTGAAGAGTGGCTCTAACAGTGAACTTTCAGGCTCTAGTACAGAAGATATTTTGAATAAACAAGCCTATTTCTTTTCTTTTCAGTTCTTTATCTTAATAATTATTATGTGCATACAGTAAAACAGACAGTAAAAAAAGGGGGGAGGTATCCCTCTTACCTCTGCCTTGTGACAATCTCTATTGCCAGTTTTTAAAAATATATCCTAAAATATACATACAAAGTAGCAATACACTTTTTTTTTCCTGAAATATATCTTGGAAACCATTTTATATTATGACAATTAGAGTTGCTGTAATCCTTTAATTGCCATATAATCTCCCATTATATACATATACTGTAATATTATAATTTATTTAAATAATTCCCTATTGATAGACATTTGTGTTATTTGATTCTTTTGCTATTTAAAAACAATTTGGGGGAAGAACAGTATAGAGCACTATTCCAATTTCTTCTATTTCTGCTCTAGATACTTTTGTGGAAAGGTGTAAAGCTGGGCGCAGCTTTTTCATTTTGTTATGCCCAAATAATTTTTTTTTCAATTTTGAAGTCAGTTAACTTACTAGGATGTGTATCTATTTGACTATTATGTGTAAACATTTCTTGGCACTTGAATCCTGGGTTCAAGACTTCTTCTGGTTATGGAAATTTTTCTTGAGTTGTATCTTCAGATTTTTTTTCCATTTCATTATTTGATTCTCTTCTTTAGGAAAAGTAAATATGTATATGTTGATTCACTTTGTCTTCCATATTTATCATTTTCTCAAGTCATTTTAACCCTTTGCTTATATCATATTCATTTTTTAATTGCTTTTCTCAATGTTGTCACTCATATTTGTAACCATATTTATTAAACCACTTTTTGAGGTATGACTGACACACAAAAGCTGTACATATTTAATGTATACAATTTGTGAGTTTAGAGATAAGTATACACTCATGAATCTATGACCAAATCTTTGCCATAAACATATCCATCACCTGCAAAAGCTTCCTACTGCCCTCCTTATTATTTTTTAATCATAGAAACACTTAAGATCTACCCTCTTAGCAAAATTTTAAGTATACAATATAGTATTCACAACTATGGCCATTGTGCTATACAGCAGATCTCTAGGACTTATTCATCTTGTATAACCGAAACTTTGTACCCTTTGACGAACACTTCCCCATTTCTCCTACCATATTTTCAATAATCTCTAAATTCCTTCATGTTGTTGTCAAGCATGACTTCATATTTAATGATTTTATTTTTTTGTTTCACTGACTTCCTGAGCTCAGCCAGTTCATGTTTCACTTTCTTCCACTGCCTCACCACATCTTCCATGACCTCTTATATATGTGATCTAAATTTTTATTTTCTGGAAGCTATTGCTTTCTTTTTAAAAAAAATTTAAATACAAACACTATTCTGTTTAGGGAACATCTTTTCGGTGTACATTCTCCATCTGCCATTTGTATTTGTTGTGTCTAATCTTTTCTGCATTACTTTTGTGCAAAACCTGTTCTTGGTTCTTCTCCTTACCTCCTTCACCTGGCCCCCATAACTTATCGTGTGTCTCTGAACAATGTGAGCTCTTCTCAGAGCAGGTACTAGCAGGGTGTTGGACAGGTTCTCTGGGACACAGGGCTGGGTGAGGGTTCTTGCAGCAGCTGCAGACCGCTCACGGTGCAGACGCTCCCTCATTCCCCCAGCTCACAATTGTGGCACATCTCTATGATTTCTCAATCACCCACAGCCAGCAATCCTTCCCCCACCAGGCTATGCACCTCAATACTGCTATTCCCAACAGTGAATGGTTGTTTTGCCCCTCAGGTTGTGCTGCCTACTTTGAACATCTGTGCTTTATTGGTTTTGTCTATAAACTGTCATTTTGAGCACCCTGATTCAATGTCTCTGCACACCTCTCCTTGACTCCTTGACTTGCCCACCCTTCCTCATACACTGTGGCTTGGGGTGCCAGATGACTTCTAGTTTCACTGAAAATGGATCTTGTTTGCTATTTCCAATCTCATTTTCTGAGGAAAAAAATGGGAGCAGCACTCTCTTTACTCCATCATAAAAGGAACACCTACCCACAACCTTCACGTGGGGGCCTCCAACATATATGCCTTCCCCATAGTGGGACAAAATTAGTGCCTGCTCTCAGTGGTTCCTTCCCCAATGAAGACCATGAGATATAATGGGCAATATGGAAGGCAGCAAGACCTCCAAACTTCCCTATAATATAACTGAGCACAGAAATACACAGGAGTACATGAAAAAAAATTAGGACAAAGATGTTACTTCCTTCAGTATCCAAGAACGCTCAGAGAGCTCCATTTAGAACTGAAGAGGAAGAGCCCAGTTATGGTGAAAAATGGGTGGTAGTTCCTATTGATTTTCTTATAATTTCTATATTTGTTCTTTAAGGGAAGGTAATGCCAAATGCATATATGTAAGCACACTCTGTGCTGGAGTTATAGGGGAAAATGGTATTTACCAAAGGTGATACTGAGCACTTAGTACCAATTTACTCACTTATTAAATGCTCATTTACTGAGCACTTAGCTATGTAGCATGCACTTAAGTCTTAGGTATTTTAGGTATTACAACTTTATTTTGAGATAATTGTAGACAGGCATGCAGTTGTAAGAAATAATGCACAGAGACCCTGTGAATCCTCTTCCTTTAGCCAACTTCTCCCAATGGTAATACCTTGCAAAAGTATAGTACAATATCACAACTAGGATATTGATACTGTACAAAACACAGAGTCTTTCCATTACTATAAGGATCCCTCTTGCTGCCCTTCCTTCTAGAGTTATACATACTTCCCTGTACTCCAACTCCTCTATCACTCTGGGCAACCACTAATCAGTTATCCATTTCCATAATTTTGTCATTTCAGGAATACTATATAAATGGGATTATGCCATATGTAAACTTTCAGCATTGGCTTTCTTCACTCAGCTTTCTAGAGATTCATTCAGGCTGCCACATGTATCATGCCCCTCTTTTATTGCTGGGTAGTATTTTATGGTATGATATATCACAGTTAAACCATTCACCTGTTACAGGACATTGAGTTGGTTTCCAGTTTGAGGCCTGTTATTGGTTAATTATGTCCCCAAAATTCATATGTTGAGGTACTAACCCCCAGTACTTCAGAATGTGATCTTTTTTGGAAATGGGGTTGTTGCAGATTAATAGTCAGTTAAGATGAAGTCATACTGAATAGGGTGTGCCCCTAATCCAACGTGACTTGTATCTGTATAAAAAGAGGGAATTTGTACACAAGCACAAACACAGGGAGAACTCTATGTGAACATGAAGGCAGAGATCAGGCATTAGCAAGGCAAGGAACACCAAAAATTACCAGCAAACCACCAGAAGCTAGAAAAGCAATACGGAACAGATTCTCCCCATGGCTCAGAAGGAACCAACCCTGCTGATACCTTGATCTCAGACTTCTAGTTTCCAGAAGTGTGAGATAATAACTATCCGTTGTTTAAGCCACCCAGTTTTTGGCACTTTGTTATGACAGCCCCAACAAAAAAATACAAGGTTACTACCAATAAAGCTGCTGCAACCATTTGTGTACAAGTTTTTGTGTGAATATAAGTAATCAGTTCTCTGGGATAAATGCTCAGGAGTGCAAATGCTGGAGAATGGAATGGTAGTTTGAGGGTTTTTTTTCCAGGTTTACTTTTTTAAGAAACTTCCAAACTGTTTTCTAGAAGTCATGTATGAGTGATCCAATTTCTCTGCATTTACACTAGTATTTGCTATTGTTCCTATTCTTTATTTCAGCCATTCTGATACCTGTATAGTTATCCTTTCTTTTTTCTTAAGATATTATTTAAATTCAATTTAGTTAACATATAGTGTATTATTAGTTTCGGGAATAGAATTTACTGATTCGTCAGTTGCATACAACACCCAGTGCTCATTACATCAAGTGCCCTCCTTTTTTTTTTTTTTAAAGATTTTATTTATCTGACAGAGAGAGGCACAGCAAGAGAGGGAACACAAGCAGGGGGAGCAGCAGAGGGAGAGGGAGAAGCAGGCTCCCCACTGAGCAGGGAGCCCGATGTGGGGCTCGATCCCAGGACCCTGGGATCATGACCTGAGCTGAAGGCAGACGCTTAACGACTGAGCCACCCAGGCAACCCTCAAGTGCCCTCCTTAATGCCCATCACCCATTACCCCATCCCCCACCCACCTCCCCTCCAGCAATCCTCAGTTTGTTCCCTATAGTTAGTCTCTTATGGTTTGCCTCCTTCTCTGTTTTTATCTTATTTTATTTTTCCTTCCCTCTGCCTATGTTCATCATTTTGTTTCTTAAATTCCAAATAGGAGTGAAATCATATGGTATTTGTCTTTCTCTGACTTATTTTGTTTAGCATAAGACACTAGTTCCACCCTCCTTGTTGAAAATGGCAAGATATCATTCTTTTTGATTGCTGAGTAATATTCCATTGTGTGTATCTATATGTGTGTGTGTGTGTGTGTGTGTGTGTGTGTGTGTGTGTATGCCACATTTTCTTTATCCATTCATCTGTCAATGGACATCTGGGCTCTTTCCATATTTTCACTATTGTGGACATTGCTGCCATAAACATTGGGGTACATGTGCTATTGTTGGCTTAAAATTCATTTTCCTAATGGCTAATGATGTTGAACATATTCTCTATACTTGCCATTTGTCTTCTTTGATGAAATAGCTCTTCTTTTGCCATTTTATAATTGGATTGGTTTTTTATAGTTGAGTCTTGAGAACTCTTTTATATTCTAGATACTAGTCCTTTGTTAAATAAATGGTTTGCAAATATTCTTTCCTGGTCATAGCTTGTCTTTTCATCCTCTGAACAAGGTATTTCAGAGAGCAAAAGTTTTAAATTTTGATGAAGTCCATTTTATTGATGCTTCCTTTTATGGATTATGTTTTTGATATCAAATTTTGAAACTCTTTCCTTAATTCTCTATCCCAAAGGTTTTGTCCTGTTTTTCCTAAAGCTTTATAGTTTTAGATTTTATATTTAAGTTCATGATCTACTTTCAGTTAATTTTTATGTAAGATGTGCTTATGTTAGATGTGAGGTTAAGATTCACTTTTCCCCATCAGTGTCCAATTGCCTCACTACATTTGTTGAAAATGCTCTTTCCTCCATCAATCTGCTTGGGCACCTCTGTCAAAAATCTGATGGTCATATTTCTGTGGATCTATTTTCAGTTACTCTATTCCACTGATCTATGTATGTGCCAGTACCACATAGTCTTGATTACTATAGTTATATAATAAATCTTGAAATTGATAGGACTGTTTTTCCCAACATTATTTTTTTTGAAATTGTTTTAACTATTCTAGTTCCTTGGCCTTTCATTATGAATTTTAGAGTATTCTTGTCTAACTCTACAAACAATCTTGCTGAGATTTTGATAGGGATCATATTAAGCCTATTTAACAATTTGGGAGGAATGGACATCATTACTATTTTGAGTTTTCCAATCCATTAACATGGGATGTCTGTCCATTTATTTAAATCTTTTTTGATTTATTCGAATGGCATTGAATAATTTTTCAGCATATAATTCTTGTATATATTTTATTTAGATTTACACATAATATTTCATTTTTATCTTTAGCAATTATGAATGGGATCATAATGGGATATTTTTAATTTTCTTTTCTTGAGTTATGTTTTTAAATTCACTCTGGCAAGCTCTGTCTTTGTATTGGTGTATTAGGCCATTTATTTTTATTTTTTTCAAAGATTTTATTTATTTATTTGAGAGAGAGTGAGAGTGACAGAGCACAAGCAGGGGAAGCGGCAGAGGTAGAGGGAGAAGCAGGCTCCTGCTGAGTAGGGAGTCTGATGTGGGGCTCAGGATCATGACCTGAGCTGAAGGCAGACACAACCAGCTGAGCCACCCAGGTGCCCTAGGCCATTTATTTTTAATGTAATTGTTAATATGTTAGGGCTTAAGCCTGCCTTTTTAACTTTTATTTTCTATTATCTCTGTTTTTTGTATCTTGCTTTTCTTTTTCCTATCTTCCTGTGGATTATTTGAACATTTTATAGAATTTCATTTGATATATTCATAGCCTTTTTAAGTAAATTTCTTTGCATAACTTTTTTTATTTGTTGCTTTAGGTTTTACATTATAGATATACAATTTATCACAACCTATTGGTATCATTATTTCACCAGTTTGAGTGACATATAGAAATCTTAATTCCCTTTATGTCCTTTACCCTCTCCTTTTTATAATATAATTGCCTTAAATATGTCCTTTATACACATTTTGAGCCACATCAGATAGTGTTGTAGTTTTTGCTTCAACTGTTAAACAGACTGTAGAAAATTCATGAGGAGAAGGAAAAGGGATTGGATTCACCCATACTTTCACTTACCATGTTCTCTGTTCCTTCCTGATGTTCTAAGGTTTCTTCCTTTATCATTATTTTCTGTTTAGAAAACTTCCTTTAGCCATTCTTTTAGGGTAGTTTTGATGGCAATAAATTCTGTTTTCCTTCATCTTGAAGGTTGTCTTGATTTCCCCTTCACTCCTAAAAGATATTTTTGCTGGGTATAGAGTTTTGGACTGACAATTATTTTATTTTTGTCAGCCCTTGAAAAATAATATCACTTCCTTTTAGCTTCCAATGAATGTTTTTGATGAGAAATTTAATTTTTTTTTCTTCCGTAGGTAAAATGTCATATTTCTCCAGTAGCTTTTAAGATTTTTTTTCTTTTTCTTAATTTTCAGAAGGTTAATTATGATGCTTTTGCATGACTTTGTTTGGGTTTATTCCGTGTGTAGTTCATTCAGCTTCTTGAATCTGTAGGTGTATATCTTTTGCCAAATTTGGGAAGTTTTTAGCTAATATTCCTTTGATCACCTTTTCAGTCATCCTCTTTCTCATCTCAGATGACACAAATATTAGACCTTTTGTGATAATCCCACAGATCCCAAATCTGTTCATTTTATTTCAGTCTAGTTTCCCTGTTTTTCCAATTGGACAATTTCCATTGTTTTATCTTCTAGTTATTGACTCTTTCCTCTCCCCACTCCCATTCTGCTATTGAGCCCATCCACTGAGCTTTTTGTTTTAGTTACTGCAGTTTTCAGTTTTAAATTTTCCACATAGTTCTTTTCCATGTCTTCTATTTCTTTGTTGAGAATTTGTACCTCTTTGCTGAGGCTTTTTTTTTCTTATTTTTTTCAAGTGTGTTCATATTGCTCACTGAAGTATCACGGCTGCTTAGAAATCTTTGTCAGATAATTCTAACATTCTCTGGCATTTTCATAATGGTATCTATCTGTGGCTTTTTTCATTCAGTTTGAGATCTTCCTGATCTTCAGTATGACAAATGATTTTCAATTGAAACCTAGATATTCTTGTCATGTTAGGAGACTCTGATTTAAGTCTTATGTTCTAGTTGGCTTTTTCTGACACTGTTCTGGCAGGGAAGAGGGGAGGGTGCCACTTCATTACTGCCAGGTGGAGGCAACAGGGCAGTTTTGCTCCTTGGCTTCCATTAACACGTAGGGATGGGGGAAGTGCCTCATCACTCTTCAGCAGGGTGGTATTTCCAGCTCCCCCCATGGTGCCCACTGTCACCACAGTGGGGGTGCTGTTGTTACCCTCAGTAATGGTGAAAGTCCTGAGTCCCTACTAGGTCTCCTCTGACACCACCCCAGAGGGAGGGAGGGGGTGCCTTGTTATTGTCCAGGCTCCCCACACGGTCTCCACTGAAAGTGGGATGGTGGAGGGAAGTTCTGATTCCCTGCTTGTCCTTCTCTGACACTACCCTGCTAGGGTGTTGGGCACCTCAGTATAGTCTTCTGGGGATAGCAATCTAGCCTCCCCACTCAGCCTTTGCTGGCACGGGTAGGGTGAGGCCACAGTTTTTTCTATGGTGTTTGGCTAGAGCAGAGCAACTATTACCCAAAAGTATCTGCCTTTCTGGGTTATCCTTTTCCTGTCCATTGGCTAAAGAGATCAGGTTTTTGTTGGGCTTTTTTTCCTTTTTTCTTTTTTTGTCTGTGCCCATTGGCATGTCTGGATCACTGGCTTCTTCTACACCATGCCTGGGGTGTGAGACAAAAAGAAAACCTAGAGAACTCATTAACCATATCATTCTTAATGCCCCAAAGTCACTAGCTAACCTGACTGCTCTCCTCCCTTCATAGTCTCCTTATGTTGGTTTACATATAGAGTCCAGGGTTTTTAACTGTAATTAGAGGATCTAAGAGGGAAAAGTACTTCATCATCTTCCAAACAAAAGTCTGCCCTAGGTATTCTAGGTGTAACCTCCACAATTACCCTCTGAAGCAAAATTATTATCATCTCCATTTTACATATGAGGAAACTGAGTCACAGAGAGGTAAGTGGCCTAAGATCTTACAGCTAAAAGTGACAGACCCAGATTTCAAACTCAAGAAGCTTGCATCCATAGTCAGTGCCTTCAAACAGTATCCTAAAACTCCTCTCAAGTAATAAATGTTCATGTGGAAGCCCTTTATTGGTCTTGGTTGGCCTCTCCCTGCTGGGCTGAATTCCTGACTATTCTCCAATCACTGGGAGGGCCCTCTGCAGAACACAGTCCTCCAGGTTACATGCTCCAGGCTTTCCCCACCCCTCACCCACAAACATACACCAAACCTAAGAGGTTCAGGTCTATATGCAAAAATCAGTCACCTTCCTGATTTTTGAAGGTCTATCATAAGTATTAATAACAACCTGAAAGTAACTAAAAATGTAATCATAATCTTTTTGTTTATTGATCACATAAACCTCCTCATGCATCATCTTTAAGGTAATTTTTCTTTTCTCTTCTTCAGATCACTTTCATTCTCTCTGTCTTCATCCACAGTCATCCCCATTCCCTCCATCACAACCCCCACCAATTCTGTCACCTTTCCCCATACCAAAGCCATGGCAGCACTGACATAGAAAGAGACTTACCTTGTCACTGCACAGGTGACAAGGTAACTAAGTGACTTGGACAATTTCCCACTGTTTCTTTGTGGTCAAACTCAGACTGAAACACATGGCCTCCACGCAGCCCACTTTCTACCACAGCACACTGGTCCCCTTCCTCAGCTCCAGTAGCGGAGTGTGAAGTTCTTTCTTATTATTTCATATGAGTCGTTTCCTTTCCTTCCACAAACCTAATCCAGAAACACTATCAGGAAGAATTCCCCCTGTATCAAAAAAGGAGGGGGGTGGATGATGGTGTTGATCCCACCAGCAAGTCTGAATGCACAGACTGTCTGCTTGTTCAATCATAGACAGATTTTATCAAAGCTGCCTCACCAGGAATCAGTTTGATTCAACCTCTGAGCTTCTTCTCCTTTCTCCATCTGGTCCAAACTGGGATCTTCCTATCAGGTATTTGCAGCATCCTGAATAAGAGCCAGCCCCCTACAGCTTTGCTGCTGCCAGCCTGACTACTGTAATTTTCCAGAAGTCTCTAATTATGTCACATTGCTCAAGAAAAGCAATATCACTGTGCTTCACAGTCCCATAAACATGCTACTTGCAGCCCTCTTCTTCAGCTTGGTGATCTATACCACCCACCACAATCAACAAGGGGCATCTAGATCTCAGTGCTGAATCCCTGCAGACTCCAACCATCTGAACACACTTCTGTGAAAGGCTGCATGATATAAATGTATGTCATGATGAAATAACTGGGCATTAATGCTCAAATTAAACCTAACTACAGTATTTTTAAAAAGGCCCTGGACACTGAAACATGTAGATACTACAAAATTAAACTGATCAATGCTGAGGAAAGTTGCAATGTGTTCAGGGGTCTTAGCACAAAAGGACTGCTCTCTGCCTATTAACATAAAGGATTATGGTAAAGGTAGAACCCTCCTCTAGGGGCATAAAGGTTACGTGGCAGTGAGTTCACCAGTACAGTGTATGACATATAAGTTCCTGGCTCTACTTTTCCCAAGAAGTGTTCTGCCCCATATAATGATCCAAGGCAAAGGAAGATCCTTCCAGTTATCCTTACTTATATGGATCCCTACTGCATATACATCTGTCATGTGACAGATGGACTTCTGTATAAACATCCCATGCGATGTCAGGGGTCAGGTGCCTGCCCTGTTCTAAGGGAAATAACATGAGGCTTAGACATCTGTGGTGGCCACATTTCCTGACTAAAAATATCAAGACATATGACACAGGACAAATCATTTGTAAGTGGAACTCTTCCAGAAAATCGGGACCCCAAGTTGTAGGTCAATTAACATTTTATTTGATGTAGATGGTTGTGAGAAAACTGAGGTAGGAGAGGTAAAACAAGTTCCTGAGATCACATGGCTACAAATGAGAAGATTCAGGATTGGACTCCAGGTTTGTTCTGCTCCAAAGCTCCTGTTCTTTCTCACATATCTAGCTCAGACTCTTTCATCTCTGAGCAGGTGAGGGGACCAGCATGCCTTTATTTTCTCTCTGACAAGGGTTTTTGGAGGACATGAGCATTATGAAGTGCTCAGTGGATCCTCACCACGACTTCATCTGAATCTGCTGTGAATGTGCTGAAGTATGTGGGGGACAATGATGCAAAGGAAGGGAACCTTCCTTCTGATCTCCAGACACCTCAGATGGGAAGAAGCATTGCTGCAGATACCAAGGTTGTCTGTCAGCAAGCAAAAGTAAAATAAGTCCAAAGGTCTACCTCCATTTCCAAACCAAGGGCTCTTAACAATTACAAAATCCTCCAAAGGAATAAATCCATTTCTGGAAAGTCCTAAAAATTATCTTTGTTGAGCCCTGCCCAAAGCATCTAGTCAAGAAATTGAGTATTTGCAGGATAGGATTCCTCTGCAACCTCTAGAACTTATGTTCTATATTTGATTAGAGGTTCTGACCCCAGGAATCTCTCCATCCCCACCCTCCAGCTATTCATCAGGAAATAAGCCTTTGTGGAGCACAAGAAACACTACCACGAGGATGCCTCCCAGTGACCGCATCCTTCTGATACTAGATGTCAGACAAAACCAAAGCAACCTGCCTGCTTAGTGATTGTATAAATCCATTCAGCTTTTGCAAGTGCTCAGACCATTCTTTGTTGCTATTGTTTTGGTTGTACAAGGTTTAATACACAAAATAGGCTATGACACCAATACTTCCCACCAATGAGGGGTCCTGGTCTCAGAGCAGCCCCCACACCCAGGAAAATGCAAGTCACCTTTTCCATAAGATGCTTAGCACACAAGGCCCTCATGGTCTGACTCCTGCCTCTCTATCAAGCCTCAGTATTCAACTCTCCTTCTTCTCCAGTCAGTTCAAACTAATTGTAGGGCCCTAAACACATCACCCTGTCCTTAACTTTGCATTTTCCTTGGCATAAAAGTTTCCCTCTCTCTGCCTTATGGACCTTGTCCATCTGGCAAATGCCCACTTAGTCCAGTTGTGCAGTCACTGGGAAACACTTCCTGATCCACAAGCTTGATGTAGTTGTCCTCCCACTGTGTTCCCTATTCCTATGGGAGTTCAGTAACAACTAATGAATTGACCAACCCTTCCCCACAATTAGATTCTATGTAATTTGAGGAATTTTTCTTGTTTAGTTATATAGTTCCAGATTCTACAACACAGTAGTTGTTAAGTAAGTACTTAATGAATGGAGCACCTCACTCACTGACTGAACATATATTTATGGAGTAACCCCAAAGCATATTTAGAAAGCACCTGGGTTCCTGAGCACTGATTCTAAGCTGTGAAAGCCTTCATCACCTCACTTTCTCAGGTGCCTCAGAAATTAAACAGACTCAAACAATCTGCCTGGGGGGGGGGGTAAGGCATGTCAAGGAGGAGGACAGAGTGGGGCATGACTGCCTGCTGCTACCTCAGTGGGAGGAGGATCCACGAAGGTGAGGTAGAGCAGAGGGACACTCTCCATCACACTGCCCTGGGAACTCCCATTGAAAGAGGAAGCTCTTGATGCCATCACTTATTCTAGTTCAGCAGGAATTCTGTTGTGGAACTCCTTATCACACTAGGGGAGATACCACTCAAATCCATGCAAAGGCTAAAGCAGCACTGCATTTTCTACCTCAGCATTTGTATATTCTAGCTACTCACATATATGCGAGCAAATCTCTCTTTAAACCTGAGTGCCAGATTAGAAAGTAGGTTCATACATACAGGTGTTTGTAAATGAGAAGTCTGTATTTTAGAGATTGCATATGTAATAACATCTCACCTAGAACCACTATAGGCGAGATGATCAAGAGGAAAAATAGCAACAGCTGATGCCAAATGTGTGATTCAGATGATTCGAAAATTAAATGGCATTCTGAAGAATGTGTGCAAATCTCCCTCAGACATGGTCCACTAGCCAACAGATTGAATTTTTAAGATATATGAATAACTTCTCTGACAAAAGCTTACCAAAATATAGCACTGCCTTAGAAAATTAGCATGGTTTCGTGAGATCCGAATACCTCTCTCATCATCCCACTATCTCAGGGCTCAAAATAAAAATTGTTTGTTTCATTTTTACTTATGCTAAGTAGAAAGGGAATTTTGGCCTATTCTCATCCCAACTTAGGTTACTTGATTGATTAAAAAGAGAATGCACTCTCCTAGAATAATAAACACTGCAGCCAATTGCATATTAATTGAACACCTCAGGATAAATGTATAAAAAGGAAGTGGTGTGGGACGGTGGCAAAGAGTCTTTACAATTGGTTTGATCTTGATTTGGATACTAGCTTTTTCACTTTCCAGCTGTGTTAGTCTGGATAAAAATCACATAAACTCTCCAGAGCTCAGTTTTCTCAATTGCCAATGGGGGTGACAGTAGACAACTCATGGATTGGCTAAATGGGTTATACACTTGTCACTTACAAACACCTGCATGTTAATGTGGCATTAGAACTTCAAAGGAGATTTGCACACATGTATGCAATTAACCAAAATATAATGGCAGCATAATATGGTACAAGTAAAGTATCATGCATGTAATCTAGTGCAGAGTAAACACTCATGTTTTGTTTCCACCCACCCTACCTCCTTGCCAGATTCCTACTGAGAAAATGACAAGGTAAGCAAGGCACTTCCATGTCCTTAAGGAACTTAGACTGGTAAAAGAGATAAAATGTACACAAATGGGATATACACTTTAACAGCAGAATAATCCAAATGCCATGAGAACACAAAGGAGGAAGATGATGTGCCAACTTCCCCTGGACATGAGGATCAGCTTCATGAAGAGGTCATTTTAAATGAGCCCCACTGAATGGGTAGGAATCTTCTTGAGGTGTGGTTTATAGTTTTTGATTAGGCCTCACAACTGAAATATAAATGGCAACACAGAAAGAGATTGAAGCTAAGACAGATGGCCCACTGATAAAGAATGCTAGAGGAATTTCCACTGGTCACCAACTTGTGGAGCTGAACTAAGGATCACCTCTGAACAAAATATAGTTTATTGCCTAAAATAGGGCAGTGCTGCCAACATAAGGGAAGGTCCGTCATGCTTCTTCTTCTTCTGAACCACAGAATTCCCAATGTTTCAACCAAAGCACTAGGAGCTCTCCCTCTGTAGTACAACCACCAAAAGAAACTGTGTCCTCAGCAAAGGAAACAGTTGACAAAACCAAAAGACAACTGACAGAATGGGAGAAGATATTTGCAAATGACATATCAGATAAAGGGCTAGTATCCAAGATCTATAAAGAACTTACCAAACTCAACACCTGAAGAACAAATAATCCAATCGAGAAATGGGCAGAAGACATGAACAGACATTTCTGCAAAGAAGACATCCAAATGGCCAACAGACACATGAAAAAGTGCTCAACATCACTCGGCATCAGGGAAATACAAATCAAAACCTCAATGAGATACCACCTCACACCAGTCAGAATGGCTAAAATTAACAAGTCAGGAAACGACAGATGTTGGCGAGGATGTGGAGAAAGGGGAACCCTCCTACACTGTTGGTGGGAATGCGAGCTGGTGTAGCCACTCTGGAAAACAGTATGGAGGTTCCTCAAAAAGTTGAAAATAGAGCTACCATATGACCCAGCAACTGCACTACTGGATATTTACCCCAAAGATACAAATGTAGGGATCCGAAGGGGCACCTGAACCCCAATGTTTATAGCAGCAATGTCCACAATAGCCAAACTATAGAAAGAGCCCTGATGTCCATCAACAGATGAATGGATAAAGAAGATGTGGTATATATCTACAATGGAGTATTATGCAGCCATCAAAAAAATGAAATCTTGCCATTTGCAACGGCGTGGATGGAAGTAGAGGGTACTATGCTAAGCGAAATAAGTCAATTAGAGAAAGACAAGTATCATATGATCTCACTGATATGAGGAATTTGAGAAACAAGACAGAGGATAATAGGGGAAGGGAGGGAAAAATGAAACAAGATGAAACCAGAGAGGGAGACAAATCATAAGAGCCTCTTAATCTCAGGAAACAAACTGAGGGTTGCTGGAGTGAAGGGGGATAGGAGGGACGGGGTGGCTGGGTGATGGACACTGGGGAGGGTATGTTCTATGGTGAGTGCTGTGAATTGTGTAAGACTGATGAATCACAGACCTGTACCCCTGAAACAAATAATACATTATATGTTAATAAAAAAAAAAAAATTGTGTCCTGACCTCTACTTTAACCATACTATTCATTCTACAGCTTCTTACAGAAACTAACTCCGCCCCTCCAAAAAAGGGAGAATGTCAAGAGGGTCAATGAGGAAATAAACTACTCCTTGGAAAGGGGTATGATCCTATGAAGCAAAATGCCATATGGTAGCTTGTGTAGTAATTTGGAGAAGAGCCCTGGTAGCAAGGGGACAATGGGGCTGTGGATTTTCATGTGATTTATCCATTTAGTCCATCAGAGAGACAAATAGTGGGGACAAAAGAAGATCTCATTAATCCAACACCACTGTGCACTGGGCTAGACAAAGGGCCAGAAGCTGCTCATGGCACCTCAAGCCGAGACTGGGGTCTAAGAAGACACTACTGGCACTCAAGCCAAGAGTGGGGGATCCATGGACAAGCCATCTACCTTGCTATAGCCAAATACTTAATCCATATCAAATGCTCCTCACCCCTAGGAAAATAAGGAGGCAACCAAGGGAAGGGAGAAAGGAAGGAAAGAAATGAATTATGTGTCCTAAAAAAGAAAAAAAAAAAGTATAGGGATAATCACTAAAAATTCAGTAGAAAAATATATCTCTTTAAAATTATTTACTACAAAAAACCAGAAGATTTTGAATAGATTATAGTATATCCATATGATACAGTATTTTGCAGACATCAGACAGGTGTTCTCAACATTTAATACAACAGAAAATGCTTACTATGTAATATTAAGTGAAAAGAGCTGATGTAAGACTTGTATTTACAGTGTTTGCCAATATTATAAAACTCTGCATATGTGCTACATATATATCAAAATAAATATGAATGCTATAATAGTTCTTATACCCGAGTGATGTGATCATGCAAGAACTTTAGTTCCTTCCTAAGATTTTTCTATTGTCTTCCAAAATTTCTGTGAGATGGTTATTTTCATGACTTAAAATATATTATGTGTTAAGAAAATTAGGTAAGTTTAAAAAAGTAAAGAGAACACAGGTTTAGAGAAAGTCTTCAAAGCAAAAGGGAAATGTCAGCAAGGACAAGTCCGTAAGGAAACACAACCCAAGTCCTGAGAGTGGCCAGAGGACTGGGTATGAGAGCCAACAGCTGTGGTGAGGCAGGAAACAGGGACAGACAACAAAGGGCCTTGAACACCACACTCAAGGACAGAGATTTTCTTCTGTCCACAGCACATAATTTGAATATCAGGAAGGCCTGGATCAAAGCTGAGTTTCTGGATATTACTCCATCAAGTAGCATCCTGAATGAATTAGAGGTGGGGAGCTATTCTAATATCCCAAGTATCAGGAAGTAACTGGACTGAGCGGTATCAGTTACATCCTTTCAAGATGTGGTAGATATGAGTGTCAGTACAAGACTCAACCAATGTTTCCATACAGACGGCCTGGGACAGAAGAGGATTGAAGACAGCCTCAAAGTCTTGGCTCTGAGTGGCTAGTTAGAGATCCATATTATTCATGAAAATTGAGGAATGAGTACAAGTTCATTTTGAACACATTGAGTTTAAAGTGCCCACATAGTATCTGGAGAGAATTCTAACTGGGAGTTAGAAATGTGAATTTGCAACTTGAGAGAGAAGCCTGGGCTGGTGATGTGGATTCGGGAATCATCGGTGTAGACATAAGAGATGGTAAGATAACAGAGGGAGACAAAAAGCAGGAGGAGAGGGAGAATGAAGAAGGGACACAGAGGAGTCAGAACAGAGGACAGATGTGAGGACCACACTTTGGAAGAGAAGAAAAGCAGGCAGTGACAGAGCCGAAGAAGCGCCACAGAAAAGGGCTTGAGGATGCCAACTGGAGAGTCAGCCTCCATGGTAAATGCTGTACAAAGTTCAAAGAGGCTGAGCACTGAGTAATGGCTTTGGAAATGGTCATTAGGAGGTCAAGTAAACATTTTTAAGTAAAAAATAAAAGCTTGTCTTATGTAATTAGAATAGACATGTCTCTCCAGAAATTGTCATGTTTTTGTTTTGTTTTTTTTTTTTAAAGATTTTTTATTTATTTATTTGAGAGAGACAGAATGCGAGAGAGCAAGCACATGAGAGGGGGGAGGGTCAGAGGGAGAAGCAGACTCCCTGCCGAGCAGGGAGCCCGATGCGGGACTCGATCCAGGGACTCCAGGATCATGGCCTGAGCCGAAGGCAGTCGCTTAACCAACTGAGCCACCCAGGCGCCCCAGAAATTGTCATGTTAAAAACACACTTGGAGGGGCATCTGGGTGGCTCAGTCAGTTAAGCTTCTGCCTTCTGCTCAGGTCATGGTCTCGGGTCCTGGGATTGAGCCCCACACGTGGGGCTCCCTGCTCCATGGGGAGTCTGCCTCTCCCTCTCTCTGCCCCTCCCCCTCCGCTTGTGCTCTCTCACTCTCTCTCTCAAATAGTTCTTACAAATAAAATCTTTTTAAAAAAATAATAAAATAATAAAATAAAATAAAATAAAATAAAATAAAAACACACCTGAAGCCCCATACCCTAGGCATCACGTCATTTCCGCCTCCTCCAAATGCACTGGCGCTCTTCAGCTCTGGAGTGCTACCAGTTGGAGACCAGCACCACCGTAACCAACAGAACAGCTGTTGGAGCTCAACTCTGCCCTTAGCCAACCACATCCCAGCCCATGGACTGCATGGAGATGAAGCTGTTCTTCTAGACATTGCTGTGTGGGACTCAGCCTGATTGCAGGTGTCTGTGAACACTGCCTGATTTAGGGTATTTTCTGTAATTACTGGAATGATGAAATCTGTCATGCGGTTAGGTAGCAAGCAGGAGAGACCAATTCATTCCTAGCTTCCTGGACTAAAAATATATATTTATCAAGTCTAATTGGATTTGTCTTAATTAGTTGTTTTTTTAGGTCACAATTTTAGCAATTCATTTATCAAACTGACTCCTTTCCTTAATATTAAAGAGGAAATTTTTACTTAAATAATCCCTGCAAAAACAAATTGACTGGGTCTTGCTTATGTCTCATCTTGCCCCCCAGGGCCAGCTTGGGATAAGGACAAAAATCAGCTGTTAGGTCTGTGCTCTTTTTCACATAAATTGATTCTTCTTTTATTTGTTTCTATATACTGAAGTAGAAAATGCAGATAACCCTGAACAACATAGGGGTTAGGGGGTGCCAGACCCCGCACAGTCAAAAATCTGCATATAACTTTTGACTCCCCCAAAATTTAACTACTAGTAGCCTACTGTTGCCTAGAAGCCATACCAATAACATAAATGGTTGTTAATACATGTTTTGTATGTTATATGTATTATATACTGTATTCTTGTAATAAAGTAAGCTAAAGAAAATAAAAATTATTAAGAAAATCATCAGGAATAAAAAAATACACTTACAGTACTGTGGTGTATTTATAAAAAAAAAAAATCCTCATATAAGTGGACCCACACAGTTAAAACCCATGTCATTCAAGGGTCAACTGTATTTAAAATTATTTGAATCCATGCTACCTACTTATTGTTAATAACAGTACTAAAACAACAAACAAAACCTACTTGAGAAGCAGTCCAGGGTAACTGGGTGTGGAAGATCCATGGATTATGGGTTTTTTTGCAATTACTAGAGAGATTTAGTAGAAATGGGCCACTAATGCAGTAGAGATGTCTCAAATCCCAACTGTCTGAGTATAACCTTATGGCATGCAAGATCTCCAGTCCTCAACATACACAATGATAGACTGGACCACCACTGAACAGAGATGTGGAAGAATATTTCCAAATATCAACTGGGATGCTTAGATTAGAACTCTGTTTCCCAAACTTATATACATCCCAACCTTCACAACTTCTGCTATAACTGTGACCCTCTTGTAATATTATTTTCTTAATTTTTCTTTAAGTCAACATTTTTAGCTGAGCCTTTTTCAAAGTAATAACACAACTGACCTTATAGTATAAAACAAGTAAACATGACCAAACAAAATGGAATTTACCAAACCACTGACATGCTAATACCTCTGAGAGTTCTGAATCTTAAAGATTTATTCTTGTACTTGAAAATGTCATAGCATGTCATTCATTTGTTATTATTCAAGTAGCATATGTACCCATATCTCAATGAGCCCCTTCCTGGTGAAGTTAAATCTCAATGTGAAACCCTTATGGAAAGGAAACCCAATTACAAATAGCAGGAGATGATCTGCTATAACCAGAGAGCTTTTCAAGGCAAAAGCCATATGATAGAATCTGGAGCCCATTCATTCAACAAATTCAGCAGGTACTCTTTGGTACTAAGGGCAAGGCAGTGAACAAGCAGATATGATCTCTGCCAAACAGGTCTGAGAGCAGGTCTGCATAAAACCTGGCAGGAGGGGCCCAGATGGTTAGAGATGGCATAGGGGAATTAGAAGACATGAAACCGAACAGTAATGGTTTCTAGCTTGAGATATCAAAGCCGACATTAAAGAGGAACTACCAACATATCAGAACAACTACAAAGTTCTTTATTTCTTTCCTTGTGAGGTTATATCACTTTAACATGAAATATGACTGTTATATAATTTCTATTTTTCTTCAAGTCCCTAGCCCTCTAGGATCCATCCAAAATTCAACAGCAAAATCTGTCTCTACACATATCCTCTCCCCTTCCTCAGGTCAGTACTGAATGAGACCCTAGACACTGGGCACCTTCCAAACTGCCTTCAATGAGGGATGAGTGAGTGTGCGGGGGTCAGGCCTGAGGAAAGCCTAAGAATGGCCTTGGCTACTGACAAAGAGTGGAAGAGGGAGACCTTGTCTCAAACTTCTGATCTTCTACTAAACCCACTAAAGACTAACCAGTCTTCCCCATTTCTCTTAATAGGAACTTTGCATTTCCAGTGTTTGGGCTAAAAGACCCTGGCTCATCCTTGATTTGTTGCTTCTTTCACATCCCACATCCAATCTGTCACTACGTTCTATTAGATCTACCTTCCAAATATATCCCAAATCCTTCTCCTTCTCACTACCTCTGGCCACCACTCTGATCCAAACCACCACCTACTCCTGCAGGGGTTGTTGCAATCACCTCCTAACCGGTCTCCCTGCTTCCAACTATATCCCTTACCATCTAGTTTCCAGACCACAGCCAAAGTAAATACGTCCATAGGTAAATTAGATCATGTCACTCCTCTCCTCAAAACTCCAGGTGATATCCATCTCCCTCAGAGTAAAAGCCAAAATGTGCCACATGGTCCCACATGGCCTGCCCTCCTGTTCCATATTTGACTTTATCCTCTTCTCCTCTCCCTATTGGCCCTTCCACTCCAGCCCCTCTGGTCTACTTATTGTCCTCTGACCATCTTGGGCATCCTTCCTCCTCTAAGCTTTTCCGTTTTGCTGCTTTCTGTTTAGACACTCTTCCCCCAATAGTGCCTTCTCACTGCCTTTACATCTTCACTTGAAAGTCAGCTTCTCAGCAAAGTTCTCCCCTGGCCACCTGATTTAAAATTTCAATTTGTCCACCAACACTTCACATCTCTCCTCTATTTCTCTCTACAACACGCATCAGCAGCTAACATGCTGTATATTGTACTTATTTCTCTTATTCATTGTCTTATCCCTTTAAAATGTAAACTCCATTGAGAGAGTGATTTTTGTATCTTTAGTTGACTGCTGTATCCCCAGAACCTACAGTGTCTGGCCCACATCATGTGCTCAATGGATGCCTTTGGAATTAATTTGTATTAGGAGGAATGGAATGACAGATAAACTATGAAAGTGAATCCTCAGAAGGGCCACCTTAGCACCATCTTAGAACGAGGTGAGTGGTTTAAATTCAGAGAGGACACAGGAATGCTCTACCAACATAGGGAGAAGATGTGAACTGTTGTAATCAGGTATAGGAATATATAATCCATCAGTTTTCTTCATATCTAGAATGAATGTGGCTTTGCTTATTTAGCACCACTGGGAGAAAAATCAGTAACAAATTTTGTGATTCTAAAAACCTATTTTGGAAATCTAGGAATTTCTTGGCAAACAAGAGTGACCTTGCCACTAGGACAATCATTGCCAGGTAAAAATCCAACAATTTAATTGGCCAATACTAGCAAGAACCACATGACAAAGGGTGAGCTGATGTGAAATCTATAAAAGGAACATTGCTGAATTCTTTTTTATTATTATTATTATTTGTTAGTCACTATACAGTACATCATTAGTTCTTAATTGCTGAATTCTTGACATGAAAACAATTCTAAACCATGGATACCTTTCAGCTTCATAAATCCTCAAGTCCCTAATTAAGCTTCAAAAACCATTAGATTTAAGAAGTTACCGCATTTTAAAAGTGTCCTAATCCTGAGAGGTAAGTGTACAAGGTAATGGGAACCTTCTCTAATGAATAGTGGCTAAGAAAGTAAAATCAAAGTGCCTTGAAGTGGCACCTACTCCCATTTGAAGGTGTCCAAAGAAATGGTAAAGGAACAACTCTAATATGTTGTAAAATATAATTACTACTAGACCTTATTCAAACACTGAAATAGGGGTGTGCTATCACTATAAATGGAAAAGCAATAAAGGAACTTGAGCAGCACAGAAAAATTTCCAAGCCAAGTCTCACTTACTTCCCATTGGATTCACTACCAGTACATCAATTCATTGCTCTTAAAGGAGAAGTTGGATGAACAGAGACGAATAGGACATAGAAATGGAAATCACAAAGTAACTCAAAATTACTCAAATCCAAATGATAAAGAAAAAAAATCTAACCTGCTTACTAGGGAGGACCAATACAAAGTGGAAAATCACAAAAGAATTACTTACAAACAAGGAGAAGACCAGAATCACAAGCCAACATGAAGCAGCCTGTGTGCAGACCTTGATGAGGAAGCTTGCATTGTTTGAAATTGAAATAAGGGCAGTTAATCCAAGTAGGGTTTGCCTGATTGACACCTACTTGTTCTTTTGGTTCCGGCTTAAATGTTACCTCTTCAGGGAGACCTTCCCTATCTCACCCATCCAACTACAGGTTGTTCCATTCATTCCCTGATGGCACCCTCTACTGCTCCATCATAGCACCCAGCACAGTCGTCTGCACCCTCACGTGTTATTAAAAAGATGCTTAGCCTAAGTGGAAACCAAGACTCAAATTTAGAGAAAATCCTGGAGCCTTCAGAGAGTGGACCAGAAGCATCTCACAAAGAATTCTCCCCAAATAAGGTTCATTCGTTTCTACGTATGTCAAACATTAAGCAAAAACTTGGGTGGTAGCAGCAACAGGGAAACCATATCCATTGTCAGTAGCAATATCAAGAAAGGTGAAGCTCTTTCAAAGTCTCCAGGACTCTCATCATCTAATCTTCCAAGAACTACCTAGTCATGGAGAAAGAGAAAGAGTTTAGTGTTCATTGTTTTGATTCCTTCCATCATATTTTGGTGACCTTATGATAATCTTCTAGGACAGAAATGCAAAAACAAATGTAATAAGGTCACCTAGCTGTACCCAAGTCTGGGGGCATGTTGCCATCACATAACTCAGCAGACAAAGGACAAGAGGCTGCAAAACTGCATATGCAGGGGTGTCCAGAGCTAGTACAGTGATCTCTGCAGGCATGAGAGCATTTCTTACCCTGCTTTAATTTTAATTCTGTTGTGCACAAGCTTAAATAGAGGATCAGTGCCCAAGAAAGGATGATATGTGCAAAGAGAAAGAAGGGCTAACGAACCTGAGCTAATGCAGTCCTGAAAACTCTTGAGCTTCCCTTTCTAACCCTGACGCACATAGGTTTGTTAATAGTCTCCATACTCCCAGGAAAGTCTGTGTTTCAATTATTCTGTCCAGTTACCACAATGACCATGTTGTGGTGTCATTTAGATAACAGGTAAATACATTCAGTTCAAAAAATACTATCATTGTTGCTAGAATGCAAAGAACTTATAAGCAAAGAAATGTTTGAAAGTGAGCTATGAAAAAGCCAACTATCTTGAGCAACTCCAAAGACTTTTTTGGTAAGTCTCTTTTCTGAGAGCTTTGTATATAAATTCCATCATCGGCTTCAGCTGCTATGGCAACTGGAATATTTCGGAAATGATTTGCAGCGAGTATCACTACATATCCAGCATCTTTTGCAGGAAACAGAAAAGACTATGAGATCTAATCCACTCTAAATTTCAAAATACAGCTTCAATTTTCATTCCTGAAACCTATTTATGCTCCTACTTGCAAATCAACAGATAACAACCTGGTACACTGACCAGCACAAAGGAAGAGCCTTTATTCCTTAACTAGTCACATGAAGGCATCTTAGTTTTATTGAGCCTTTCTCTTTTTCTGTTTTAATAGACTCTACTTTTTATAGCAGTTTTAAGTTCACAGCAAAACTGAGCTGAAAATACAGAGTTCCTACATTCCTCCCCCACCACAACACACACATACACACAGCCTGCCCCATTATCAACATCCCTCACCTAGGTGGTACATTTGTTACAACTGGTGAACCTACATCAGTACCACCCCAAAGTCCACTGTTTCCATTAGGGGTTCACTCTCTTGATACTGTACATTCTATGGGTCCTAATAAATGTATAATGACCTGTATATACCATTACAGTAGCATACAGAGTGACTTCACTGTCCTAAGAATCCTTTGTGCTCCACCTATTGATTCTTCCATCCCTGCTAACTCCTGGCAACCACTGATCTTTTTACTGTCTCCATACTTTTGCCTGTTCCAGAATGTCTTATAGTTGGAATCATACAGGATGTAGCCTTTACAGATCGTCTCCTTTCACTTAGTAATGTGCATTTAAGGTTCTTCCATATCTTTTCATAACTTGATAGCTCATTTCTTTTTAGTGCTGAATAATATTTCATTGTCTAGATATACCACAGTCCATTTGTCCATTCACCTACTGAAAGACATTATGGCTGCCTCCAAGTTTTGCAATGATCAATAAAGCTCCTATAAATATCTTTGCACAGGTTTCTGTGCAGACAGAAGCTTCCAATGTATTTGGGAAAATAACAAGGAAAGTGGTCGCTGAATTGTATGGTAAGAGTATGTTTAGTTTTGTCAGAAACCACCAAACTATCTTCTAATGTGATTTCACCATTCTGCATTCCCACCTGCAGTGAAAGAGAGTTCCTGTTGCTCCACATCCTTGTAGGAATTTAGTGTTGTCAGTGTTTTGGATTTTGGTCATTCTAATAGGCATGTAGTGTTACCTCATTGTTGTATTAATTTGCATTTTCCTGAGGACATATGATTTTGAACATCTTTTCATATGTTTATTTTCCTAAGCCTTTTTTTTAGTCATTTCATATGCCAAGATCTGAATGTCCCATTGAATGCTGTGCAACAGAATGAAAAGAAGCCCTTCAGTGATCAGTTGGCTGTGATTTAAGCAAAGAACCAACCATGGTTCTCACATTCTACACTGGAGAACTCCTCTTCCTGGATTACTAAAAATAGCCAATTTTGTTTGCTGGAGCAAAGAAAGCTGTGCAGAAACAAAAAGTAATGCAAACGCTGGGAAATTTCAATACAGCATTTGGACCCATGCACCCTAACTACATGTATGAAAAACAATATCAAACAAGTTCCCAAGCTCTCTGCTTAAGGCATGACATAAAGGGAGTTCATTTAGAATTATCAGTGTTTGCCTGGAAGTCCAAAAAGTAAGATTTGTTCTTCCTTGAAATTCTCAAACAGTGTTCCTCTGAACACTTAGGGATGATAATCACGTGGGTGAAGGTTAACCTCTCCAAATGAACTTGTAGAAAAAGAAGCATGGTAAGCTATCTAAGTATATGCTGCAGGATAATGAGGGAATCTGGGGGGGGGGGGGCGGCATTCTGATTTAAGCAAATACACTAGAATCCAAAAGAGCCAACATTCTAACTAAAAACTGTAAACCCCCTTAAAATAATGGCCAAGATGTTTTGGAAGTAAACCAATCAAACTGTAATTCTTTTTCCTCTTAAGGCTTATTGATTTTGTTTTTAAGATATTTATGATATTATAGTCTCTTAGACTATTTTTGATGTAGAACATTTTTGGTGTAGAAACATACCTACAATGACTTTTTGAAGAGAATTTAACACAATTTGCACTACTTTAATCAATAGCAAAACGCATTTCCAGCAGCTCAATCTTCCAAAGGCATACTTTAAATGTTGTAGTCGGTGTGGGTAATACATAAGAAGTGTCAAGCAAAGGGAAGAAAAATTCAGTGGCATTCATGGATGTCACTTCCATCCATCCATTCATTTATTCCACAAAAAAATTGTTTTGAGTAACCACTGCATTCCAGGTACTGTTCTAACTACTTAAATATGTGAAGTTCACATTGATTTAACTCTGTAAGTAATACAGTATGTTAAAAGGTAGTAAGTGCTGCGAATCAGACAGGCTGGGCTGAGGCTGTGGGCAGAATGGAGCATGACATGGAGTCCCTAATACGAAGGTGGCATCCAAACAAAGTCTTGAAGGAAGTGAGGGAGTGAGCTCTTGTGGTCCTCTGGGGGCAAGTGTTCTGGGCTGAGACAGCAGCCAATACAAAGGCCCCAAGGAGGGAGCAGGTCCAGCACACTGAAAGATGGGCAAGGAGGCCAGCGTGAGGAGAACAGAGTGAAGGGAGAGAGTCAGGTGCAGGCCTTTTCAGGCATAGGCAGAACTCTGGCTTCTACTCAGATAGGAAGCCACTGGAGGGGTTTCAGTTAGAAGAAATGAGTTACTTTTTAAAATCTCTTCTATTTTAGAAAATTTAAAACATAGCAAGTAAAGAAAAATGTATAAGGAACCACAGTGTATCATGACTTCATCTAAAATACCGTTTCATTTATACTCCCTACCCAACCCCCACCCCAGATCATTTTAAAGAAAACCTAAGACATCTTGTCATTTCAACCACAAGCATTTCAGTAGGAATCTCCAAAATACAGGCACCCTTTTTTCTTTTCAACACCACTGCGATATAATTATTACCCTCAATGTGAGCTTGTCCCACTCGGATCCCTGGCGTCACACTGCTAACCTGAAACTGGCCATGGGGGGAGTATGTATGCCAGGTAAATCCATAAACACTCAAATCTGGGTCCAACTGTTAAATATTTACCACCTCACCTCTGATTCATGCTTAAAAAGTTGAACAGTGCTTGTTGATAGCATTATGTCCACTCAGCAGTCACAGTTCCTTAGTAAGCTTATAATTTCTTTAGTTTGTATATTTGAAAAGGGATCAACATAAGATCTACACTTTGTGATTGTTCATATCTCTAAAGCCTCTTTTAATCCACAGGGTCTCGCACATCTCGCTTTTCTTGCTTGCTTGTTTTTGTTGTGACTTGGTCACGAGACCCTGGGCTCTTGGTCCTGTAGAGTTCTCCACGGCCTGGATTTTGCTGACTGCAGGCCTGTAGCTCCACTTAACATGTTCCTCTGCTTCCTATAAACTGGTAGTAAGAACAAGCGACTTGCTCAGATTCAGGGTCCATTTTTTCTGGACAAAACTTCCTAGGTGGAGGAAGAGCACTTTCGCCAGGAGCAACAGGAATGCAGGTTATTTTACTCTGTGGTGGTAACAGCCTACTAATGATCACTTCAGGATAATACTTTGCATTCTGTCACTTTTCCTGCACTCATTACTTGGAATACATTTATAAGAGAAATTTGTATTTGTCAACCATTTGGTGAATTTACATTTTAATGGGATCACTGATTGCTGTGCACAGAAAAGACTGTAGAGACAAGTGTGGAAACAGATAAGCAGGAGCCACCATCATGGCTAAGATCCAGGTCTAACCCTGGCGGTGTGAGAAGCTTCAGATTCTAGATCTTTCTTGAAGTACAGCCAACAAGAGTTCTCACTGGACTGAAGTTGTGGTTTTTGGAGGTGCCTGATGGTTGAAAGTGTGTGACTTTCCTAAGGCAGGAATTGGAGTTCTGGGTATAAATGCCAGGCACTCAGCCAGAGGGGGAGGGAAGGAAAGAGTGGAGTGTGTGGAGGGAAGAACTGACCATCCACGTTTCCTATCTTAACAAAGCTTCCTATCTATTGCTAAATATGCAGTTTGTTTAAAGACACAGCTGTTTACTTCTGAAAGATGGTAGTGAACATTACTAATAGTTATGGCATTGGCTTGAAAATAAAACATGAAGAAGGCTGAGAAAACGATGTATTTGCAAATATGTGAGGTTTGAGGAGGTCTTGGGAATGTCGTGTTAAAGATGTATGTACTTAACTGCACACTGTTACCAGCACTCTTTATTACTACCTATATTTAGATATGTCATGAATTAAAATACAATGACTAACTGTAGTAATTACAGTCTGTTGTAATGTTCTTGATCTATCACAAAAAAAAAAAAAAAAGTTGTTCCATTATCTAACAACCAAATTTTACAATAAACCTCATCTGGTATATTATTTAAAGGTTTTAAACTGTTCAGACCTGTGTATGAGTGGTGCAGTTCCCTAATTTCTCTGAGGATAGTTCACGTTTTCTCTGGTAGTTTCTCTTAGGAGTTTTTAACTGTTTTCTCTAATTTTCTTTTCTAAGTTTTAATGAAATAATTTACAAGTGTATATATTTTTTCCAGCATTTCTAGTCCCACTGATTAGTTTTCTCAACTCATTAATAAAAAAAAAAAAAAAAAAACATAACCGGAAAAACAGGCATTAATATAAAACTGGTGCTCAACCCCATGTCATTTTCAACCTCAGGTTTCTAGATCAATTTCCATCTCAATGACCACCATGCTCCCATAGGCTCCAACATGGCCAAAGCCACCAGCGAGCGTGCCAGAATGTTACCCGGTGTGTGCTGAGAACCTGCAGGAGACACGTTCCACGAGACATTTACAAAAGGAATAAAATAATCTGATCACTGGATGAGTTCCAAAGGTCTTGTGACAAACACCACGTTCTCCATCCTCTTTTTTATAGAAGGAAAAAGATGTAGAGAGGTAAGATGACTCCGTCTAACGTCACTGTAACTAAGCAGTGGAAATGAGATTGGAAATGGTTTGTGGGTCTTGAAGCATGGAATAAAGATCAGAATAAAAAGAAAGTAGATTAATTTGTTTCCCGATTAACTACAAGAGGACATTATATTCTCTCTCTCTCTCTTTCCCTCTCTACACACACACACACACACACACACACACACACGCACACATCTGGGAACCCAGTTTGGAACAGAAGAGGTTAACTGGCAAAACATGTTATATGACTGGTTGTCACAGTGTTTCCTTTCATAGCACACTAACAACAAGGTAATGAGATGGTTTGTAAAGGAGAAAGGCTGCAAAAATGAAATCAAAGCCCTTGGCAGGCAAATCAGTATTTGTTCACCTGTTGGGTGTGTTTTGCTTGAATAGATTTTTATTGAAAGGTTCTATTGTGTTTCCCATGATTTAGATATTATTTTTTCAGCTTTAAGAGTGACCATAGAAAATGCTCTTGTTCCTGTCCAACCTCTATTTGCAATTTACTGAATGAGTCATTTTTAGAGAGGATCCTGAGAATATCCAAAATACCATGAGTGGGCCCTGAAAGCACACTCTCTCCACTCCATCCTAATGAATTTAAAAGTGGTTAAAGGCAAACTTACTAAATTCACTGACCTATTAATAATGCCACACTGAAGAAGATTCTAATGGAGATTCTGTGTAACCAAGTGCCAAGGGAGAGAAATAACAAACGCAGATTACATAAAAATAAACATCAGACTGTTCTGAGTGCATCAATTACCTTGGTACTTCTCATTGAGCTAAGGCAGTGAATAGGCCTTTCAAATATAGTCCTATTAACTCACCAAAGGATCTCAACAAACTGCTAAAAGAGCTTCAGTTATTTATGCAAACCACTACAAGACATAGGTGTCCTTTAGTAAAATTAAAATCTAGGTAAGAGGAAGATAACGAGAGGGGGCTGGTCACTGATCGCCCATGATATGGCAGGCCTTTGGCTAGGCCCTACTCTGAGTTCTATCAAGACATGAATGTTTCTTCACCGGAACAGAAATCCCACAGGAACGCGAGCCTTGTTTGCTCTGTGTCTCTGCTGTCTCCCAGCAGTATTCTTCAATGAATGATGGAATGAATGGAATGTCTTCCCAGAGGAGTGGCCCATCTAAAGCTCAGCGGGTGTCCTTGGCAAAGGTCATGTCTTCCCTTGGCCTCAGGGTACAGATAGAGGAGGCAATAAGGAAATGTGTTTGATGAGTATTTCAGTGGTATGTTGATACTCAGCTCTTCACCTCACTCCAACAACGGATTTCACTGCTATGATTCTATGCTTAAAATGTGCATTTGGATGCACACATCCTTACCTAGGGGAAATGAATGACTCTGGACACAGTGATCTTTATTCTTTGCCAAGGGCTGTTTCAGGCAATGATGCCACTTAGAAGCAATGGCCCGCAGTTGCTAGGGAGATAAGGAGAATGGGGAAGAGAGGCACTGAGTGCTTTCTTTAGCCTGCAGCCCAGAGCACAGTGACCAGAATGGAGAAACAAGGCCAGCCCGGCCTCCCAATCAAATCCCCTACAGTCCACTGAGGATAGAAGTAGCTGTGATCCCATTTTGGTATTTAAAATAGAATCGCCAAAATATTAGCTTAAAACTCTGCTATATTCTCATATTTCAGTTTTAAAGTGTCAATTGCTAAAAAAAAGGGGGAGGAGGGGAAGAGGGAAAAACAAAGCAGCCTTATATTTTTACAAAGATGTGGATTAAGCCCCTGGAGAAAGTATTCCACTTCAGACATGTGCCCTGAGACATGACAGCAACAAGCCTGACAGAGAGACAGAGCAAACTGTCTTTTATCAGCTGGTCCATTTCCTGAGACACCCAAAAAGGCTCATGCTCGGCTGTGTAAGTACTTTTGAGAACTGGACAAGACAGGTGCAATTCTCGTAGGTTTCTATCATGGCCTGGATTAAGTCTCCTTAACCTAGTAGCAGCACCACGACCGCGGGCTGCTTTGCACAGCTCGCTCTTCAGGCCGGCTCACCGGTCCACAGGATGGACTGTGTGTGGGTCCTCTGAGCTTAACGCATACAGAAAAACAGCACAGGAAAGACACGGGGATTTATTCAGGGAAAGCTAGCTAATACAGATTTTTAAACTCAAAATGTTTGGAATTATGTGAATTGCATGACTGGTCCTTATGACTTCTGGCGTCCTTTGTTACCCTCCATCAGCTTCTCTACACTGAGGACCACCACCACCTGTGTCCGAGTGGCCTTAATGAGTGAGTACCTGAGCAAACCAGCTCAAAAACTGCCCATTTCGTTTCTGTTGCTTATGTTGCAATAACCTGTCCTGTAACATTCAAGGTATGCAGGCACTCAACAGAAAATGACAAGAATCAACAACCCATGTCATGGCACCTGGCATTAAAATTGCAGGCATCTGACGTTTGCCACTGGACACAGAAGATTTAGACAATACACTCATCTTTTAGAGAATGACTAGAACACTGTATGTGGTAAAGTCAGTATAATACCAGAGATCTGCGGAACATTATGTTATCCCGTTATACTTTACAGTGCATTTTCCCATAAAGGAGTTGTGGAAAAGGATACAGATTGTGGCATTTGCTTCTCTGGCATAGGAGACAAGGCAAAACGCAAATGTTAGAATCAATCTCCTATTACAACATCACACTTCACGTGGGAATTGAAATAGCAAAGATTCACAGAACGCCCCAGCTGCCTCAGTGTAACTGTTCACCACACAGAGCTCACATTCTTATTAACTCGGCTTAAAAGAATCCATTTGTCATGCTGGCATAAGTATCCTTAAGAACTCTCGTGAGCTGGGTTGTAACACCATGGTCAATGCTACTCCAAAAATCTGATGCCACTCCAGAGTAAGGAGAGAGATACATCTAGCCCCAAAACACCATCAATGCTGTCCTGTGAGTAATTCCATTACAAGTTAATAAGGCATATTTCCCAGGCAGACAGCATTGCTTCTTCCTGATGTCTAAAAGGTAGACCTTTGTATTTTTAGACAAAGAATTAACATTAATTTTAAGGAGAACAAGAAACCAATGCTTTTCCTCGTGGAAAAAGTCAAGAACCTGAGAAGCTGCCTCCTGATACCAAACCCATCTTCTCCTTTAGTCAAGTCAACCACCTCCCACTACATGTCTTTATCTTAGGAAACAATGTAAATTAAGCCTGGATGAAGAAGCAGTGTGAGTGTGTGTGTGTTTGTGTGTGTACTGAAAGAGAGAAAGAGACATACAACAGGATGATAGGAATATGTCCTTTTTACCAATATACCACCCATATGGTCAAGAAGGTTACCAAAATCCAGGACAAAATCAGAGCCTCATGAAATTCCCAGGGGGCTAGTGACTGCCCACGAAGGGGAGCTTATAGGAGCGACTGGCAAGTACGGCATCCTCCTAGGTCTGCTAAAACACACAGCTTGGTTATTCCTAAAACTCATGCACGATGCATAATTGTACATTAAAAAATCACAGAGCTTACGGGGGGCAAATATAGGTAAGGACACAACACTCAAAAACTCCATCTGTGACACACAAAAAAAGATATGAACCTAATAAAAATGGTGGCACAGGTTTTCACATATTAATTGGTTAAGTAATACATCCATACTCTAGTAGACAATACATAGTCTCCATCTTGGAAAAGATCTAAAGTTGACTGGCTAATGCAAGTGGGCATGGGGCTGGCAAGCTTACAACTTGTGAGCTACTGCAAAGTGAGGGGAAGAGGACTGTCTGAAACTGGAAGCTGGAACACCAGATGGAGGTGGATGTGGTTCATCACACAGTCCCGAACCATGAGGTGGTTGGTAGAGGTTTGAAAAGTGCATTTTATGAATTTCTGTATGGCTCAGTTCAGCTGGGTGTGGTTTTCCTAATCCACTCACAAAGGAAATCACACATAACTACTGTGAAATCTGCCATTTATGCAAACTGCTCCCTAATGTATTGATGGTGTTGGAATTAACAGTGGTCAATCTCACAATCAACTACCTTGTTTCATTTATCAGGGGAATTTTATGATTTGACTTTACATACATTTTTTAACTAATTAAAGTGGTCTTCTCAAGTTTTGCATTTCCTTTTTTTTTTTAAGATTTTATTTATTTATTTCACAGAGAGAGAGAGAGAGCACAAGTAGGCAGAGTGGCAGGCAGAGGGAGAGGGAAAAGCAGGCTCCCCACTGAGCAAGGAGCCCGATGCAGGACTCGATCCCAGGACCCTGAGATCATAACCTGAGCTGAAGGAAGATGCTTAACTGACTGAGCCACCCAGGCGCCCCTTCCTGTTGTTAACTGTCTGATGCCTGAAAATAGTGACACCTTATTGCCTTAAAATTTCAGAATAGGAGAAAAAAATATTTCAAAAACTTAATGGTTAAAAAAATGTGTCAATAACCAACAGTGAGTCACTTTCTTGTGGTACCAAAGATTTGAATTTATTTTCTAACAGGATCTCTATTTGATAATTCAGCTAAACTACATCTCCAACAATACGGACAATTCCCACCTAATGACCCCTCCCGCTCCAGAGCTGTGGACTGTCACATACAACCGATGACCAGAAAAGACCCTGATAAAAGAAGCAAACTATTTAAGACCACCATCCCACAAGGGATATAAATTCTCCTGTGACCAGTGTTCATAAAAAACTCTAATTCTAAATTTCTTGCTGGCCTTGGCCAAAATATGGAAGTGGATAAAATTCATCTTTGATGTCTGACTCCCCATTTTGAACTTCTTCACTATCAACAGTATCCCTGCCTCTCTAATCAACATAGCAATATGACAAATTCAAGCATACTATGATGTAAATGACTAATGAGAAATAACATGTCACTTCTCTTAAGAATGTTAACATCCTAGACACAGGAAGCCTTATGTCCAAGAAACAGATTTCTAATCATCAAGAAGAAAGAGGAGAAAGGGCTTTCCTACAATATCATTAACAGCCTCAAACTTTGAAGGTTAAGGGATAGGTGGCGTTGCTGTTGGCTTCTAGTTTGGCAATGGTGTGCTAACAAATGGTTAATAATTGGCTCTCCAAAAAAAGTATGTGTAGATAAACATAAAAATGTATGTTCAATAAATATAAGTTTATTATAAATTATACTGATATTAAGAATGTGTACCACACAATTTACCAAGAATGAAATAGACAATACCTCTTTATTGTAAATTCCATATAGCCAATTGATACTCCCAGGATGCTTATACTGGATTCCACCTAATTCTTGTATCCTTAGCCAACCAACCGTGGCTGCAATTCAACTAGGAGTTGACAAATGGAGTTGTATCCCAATTCGTAACTCCTTTCCCAATAAAGTTACTGTCATAATCTTGTATGTGGCATGAATGCTGGTTGCTATTTTTGTTTATATTACCAAGTAAGACAAAAGTAAAACAATGAAGATGAATGTCCAAATTTTACTTCTTTATCAATGATATGAGCAACTTTCTTTTGTTGATTCAGGTAACAGTTTCCAAATATCCAGAGAACATCCCCTTTTTTTGGCTGTTTACAATGTAACAGGTATAGACACAATGCACTTTTAAGTTTATATCTGCATTGCTAAAGTTTTCTCAATCACTTTCTGAAGTCTTGATAGTTAAAAAAACAATCAAGCAAGTGCTGATTTGTACTGTTTGCTGATTTCTAGAATGCAATGTTCCCAATGTGGCTGATTTCAAGCTTCCAATGTATGATATTGAACCCAGAGATGGGAAGGGAGGAGCAGTTTATTTATAAGATGTAAATAACCTTTGGAGGACAGATAATAATAAAATGTGGGAAAATAATTAGGAATTGATGAGTTTTGAGTATTTATTACCTCCTTTTAATATAACTTATTGAATTATTATGGACAACCAACATAGAGACTTCCTGAAAACTTAACAATGGGTGACCAGCTCCAGAACACCACTGGTCACCAGTAACAACTCATTAGGATGACCTGGAGCCCAATGCAGGGTAAAGACCTGCCTCTTACTTTCTACATTTGTCTTTTCTTGGGTATCTCAATGTGCCCAAGGGGAACTGCTATCAACACTTCAGCTGAATCAAACCTAAATCCTGAGCCAGGCTTCTCACCCAGGAACCCACCACACTGAGGACCACATGCCCACCCACCCAGGATTCTGATGATGGGTTTGGGGAGGAGAGACCATCAGTGGCTATCCAGTATGCACACTTTAGAAAACATCATGAAACAAACATCTCAGTTGTTGACATTATAAATGTACCTCCTTGGATTATCAAGGTTTCAGACTTCTGCTTCTTGGCCACTCATCAGTGGCTGTTGTTGGATATATTTTTAGGTTCTGAACATATCTCACAAGGACAATAATATCATCATCGCCTTTGCCAAAGCAGAAGATAACATTTGGCAGTAAACACTGATTCATATGTCATCCCAGTTCTTCTGAGAATCGTTTCCAAGGCCCTGTCTTCCCTATAGAAACTATATCCTTTCCTGTGTATTCTACATGATAACCATCTCCTGCCACTTTTTCCTGATGCTACAGGAGACCCACTTCACCTTCTCAATGGAAACCTGGAGCATAATGTTTATTCCTTGTATATAGTACATTTGTCTACATCTTATAGGCATATTCCCTGCCACCCCGGAATTTATAGCCAAAGCATAAACATTCTGATAGGAAAGGGCAAATAAAGACATATATACGGACAACAGCTTAACATTATTAAGTCAACACTGGAAGCCAAACATCAAACACTAATAGAAGTATCCGCAGTTTTCATAGTAAAATTTAACAATAAAATTATACACATCTACAATATTTCACATTAAAAAATTAGACTTCGTTGGAATGTACCAAGTGGATGGCCTCAAAGGGCTCTCCTCTTTAAAAAGCCTGTTCTTATATTTGATGGCATTTTAAACTATCCTCTGGTGTATGTGTGCACTTGCCAGCATTTAAGTGCCTCTACTATGAGGACTTTCAGTATGGAGAGTTATTTTATAAGCAGAAATAATCAACATTTATATTATTTTTTAATCATTATAAAGCAAGAACTACTTGGTTATTCAATTCTCTGCTTCATTTATAAAACGTTGCATAGGCTTAACCCTTTAAAAGTGCACGGCATTTGACCTTTTTTTTAAACACAGAAGGTAGAAACAGATGATCAAATGAAGGGCATTGATCCATAAATTACTCCTCAAGTAAGACATCTGGGTCATCTGTGATTTTTCAAATGGTTCATCAGATTGCTAAAATGATTAAGTGACCAACTAGAGCAAAAACAAGAAATCAATGCAGACAGGGTAGCACCCACAGGCACTTCTCATCTCCTAGAGATGCCAGTCTAGGTCCCTCTGGCAACTTTAACTTGGTTGACTGATAATATTTAATATGAAATCCTGGTGGGTTGTCAATAAATGTTAACTTTCTTCTCCCTTTCTAAAATAAAAGCATGTAATGATGATTTATTACTTGACTTTGATTTTTCCCATGTTCTACTTCCATGAAATGCAGATATGAAGTACTGATACAAAAGAAAAAAACATATAGGAACACATCAAAGTATTACTGTTAATGGTTTCTGCTAAATGTTGACATTTTTAAAATCTGTAAGAAAATACACCAAAAAATTAATGGCAATACTGTCTCCAAATGGAGGGATTAAAGGTAATGTCTTATTTTATTTTTTTCTGTGTTGTCCAAGTTTTCAAAATGATTATGTATTGCCACTGAGTTAGAGAAAGTTTTTTTTTATTCATTAAGATCATTTTATTAATTCAGCAAGTAGTTGTGAATATTTGTTAGTTTATGAAAGTTTTATTTTTTAAATCTTTAGATCTTTTTTTTTTTTGAGAGAGAGAGAGCACATGGCAGGTGGTGGGGGAGCACAAGGGAGAGAATCTTCATCTCACCACCTTGCGATCATACCTGAGCTGAAATCAAGAGTCCAACACTTAACCAACTGAGCCACCCAAGCGCCCCAAGAAAGTTTTATTTTTAATAGACTAACTGAAAAGAGAGAGAACATAATCCTATCTCATTTCACTTGCTAAATATCTTTAAGAAAGTATTTTATAATTTAATTTCTGCTTTAAAAAGTTTTAAATGTCTATGGGGCGCCTGGGTGGCTCAGTCGTTAAGCGTCTGCCTTCAGCTCAGGTCATGATCCCAGGGTCCTGGGATCGAGCCCCGCATCGGGCTCTCTGCTCAGCGGGAAGCCTGCTTCTCCCTCTCCCCCTCCCCCTGCTTGTGTTCCTTCTCTCGCTATGTCTCTCTATGTCAAATAAATAAATAAAATCTTTAAAAAAATAAAAAAAAATAAAAAGTTTTAAATGTCTAAAAGAAGCTAACTACTCTCCTAGCCTTTTCCCAGCCATGCTGAACTATTTGTAGTTTACTAAAGCACCACGCTGACTCCAACTCTGTGCCCTTGCGGATGCTGTTCCTGATATTTCCCTATGTATGTTCTTCAAGCAACTAACTCCTAGTTTTCCTTCAAAGCTCAGTATCACCTTCTCCAGGAAGACTTTTTGGGCACCCCGGTACTATATAAAAGTTCATCCTTTGTGTTTAATGGACAGCCTTCTATGCACTCAAGAGTAAGCACTTATCCCACTGTAATAACTTCAGAAAGTGTGTAATTCCCAAGGGACTTAGCACAGAGCCTGTTGAATAAAGAGATGAATGAATAGCAATCAACTTTGACATTTCCATAATTTAAGCAAATGATTGACCTTTGTTCTTTCTCTCACTTAATTGATTGGCTCTTTGACTAGAGCAGTTGAACTAACTAGGTGTTCTGACACCTTAAAAAGTTATTTATGTACAGTTATTTGTGCTAACTCAATCCATAATTTAATTAGTAGTATTTATTCAGTAAATATTCATCGATGGCACAGCAGGTTCCAGATTCTGTGTTAAACACTGGAATACAGGACTAGAGAGACAGTGCCTCTTCTCTCAACAAAACTGAGACCAGTGGGGATAGAAGTGGAGGTACAGTTATAGTCAAGGGGTACCGAGGCATGCTCTTTCCAGAGCAGCAGCAAAAAAGGATGGTGCAGGGCGTGGGGACAAGCCTTCTCTGTTCCAACAGTGTATTAAATTAAAATGCAGCTGGGTTTACAATACAAAGCAAGATAAAGATTGGACTGGACAATTACCTGAGTAATATAATCAGTGTGAACACCCAAAGTTCTGGAAGTTGAACAGACAAAGGAAATGGCAAACCCCACAGCTATTAGCACGGGCTCACGGTGGAAGATTGGAAGACATGCTAACCACCACTCACTGCAAGAAATCTAGATCTGGAAGAGGGAATTTTATGAAGATTTTATATATATTTAAACCTCATGTTAATTTATTATTTCCCAAATCCAATTCCCAGGTCTGAAATTAGGCGGGGAGGGAGGGATAAATGTCTCCTTAAATTGTACCACCACAGGGAGAAATTCTTTTGGATCAAATTGTTGTAGAACAGTAGGGTTCAAATTTGCCATCTCCACTTTAAACATTGTTGTCCCTCCTGTCTCCCCAACAAAGTTGTCTCTATATTAAAAACCTAAGCACAAGTGGTCTTTCTGTCTTCACAGCTTGCAAGCAATTTGGAGTGCCCGACTGGATTCGAACCCAGTCTCCCTTGCACCTCGGCCAGCTATTATGCCTCCATGCCATTCCACAAATACAAAGCTGGGTGAGCACATCAGATTTACTTTCCAAAGACATAATGAAGAACATTCAGCTTAATTCAGAGTGACAAGCCAGATTTTTAACTACTTCAATTCAAACTCTTTCAAACGTTCTTCCCAAGATTGTTACTTCATACCATAGAATACTGTCATTGATACATAACAACATGAAGACAGGAGGTTGTGGTTGCTTCGATTCTGAGAATTACCACATATATCATGTATTTACTACCAACCGTAAAGAACAAATCATACCTAGAATAACCATAATCCTAAATAATCTTCTGTAGTATATTCTGCACACAGTAGCAGGATTAGACCTCTTAAAACAAAGGTCAAAAATGTGTCCTGATTACAAGGGTATGATTCTTGCTCATTATTTGTGGAATAAAGTCCAAGCCTCTGCTCTAGAATTCAAGCTCTTCATAAGCCGACTCTAGTTCACCTCCTTCACTGATTATCCACGTCCCCTGAAAAACCAGTACTCCATCCCTGAAAGACCCTGTGTCATTCCCTGAGCATTCGGAATACTCTTACACCTCCATGTCTGTTCTCTCCCTGTTCCTTCCTCCCAATTCACCTATTCAAACCCAACTCATCCAAAGCCCTCCTCTCTGGAGCTTGCCAGATCCTGCCATCTGAGGGTAATGTCTGTCCTCTGCACTCTCACCTTTCTGGTTTATAACGCTCTTCCCACCTCTGTCATATCTTACTCATTTTTATAGACTTCCTCAGCAGTTAGCACATGGTAGGTGTATAATTACAGAACTACAAGCAAGTAACAGGATCATTTAAAATAATTATTCAGAAGACATTCCAGAATTATTTCATTTCTCTGCATGATCGCACATATCCTTATTTGATAGGCTCAGATGTTGTAAGATATTGGGGGCTGTGTTCACCCTATAACTGACATCATTAGTGCATACAGATAACAGCCTATCTGCCATTTATTTATTGCTCATATAAAGAAAGATCATGAAAAAATCTGATGTTTGAATATCCTACATGTAGAAATTCAACTGAAACGGGAGTGTACTGTTATCTGCCTCCCTGAATTTAATTATCAGCTGCATGAATTGCCCTTTATGGGTGAACTGTGAGTCTTGATGCTAAGCAACTCCTCAGACATTCTTTAAGTTCCAACCCCAGAAAATTTTAAGGCCTTCCTGGCATTAAGTGATAAATACCAACATGATTACTCCTGAAGATGCTAGTTTTGGAAATCCTATTAGATGGTACTGTAGCGAAGTGTCAGCTCTATGTGGTCATATCATCAATAGCCCCACCTTTTCCTAGCAAAATAATCGATAAAATGCAAGTTACAGATATTATAACTCATGAATTCCCACATGAGAGATAAATGAAAATAGAATCATAGATATTGCTCAGACCTTGAATTTTTATGCTGCAGCCTTGGAATACTCTGAAGGACAGAAATCAGTTTGGTAGGGCTGGGAAATAAAATGATTTCTAAATTCTTCTGATAGTAAGAAACAGATATATAAATTTTATCAAGGTGGAAAACAAAAACCAAGGGATTTTGATTATTTGATTTAATCATTTAAATATCATATTTATTTTCATACACTACATACTCCCCCAACTACTGTGATATTTTCACTTGGAAATAAAAGGAGAGATTTTTTTTTAAAGTGAAGCATCTGATTCTGTGATAATATAAAATTTCTTAATAATATGTTCCTGTAGACATATTAAGTGCCAATGAATACACCAAGTTCTGGCTAATACACAATGTTTTATTTTTTTTTTAAGATTTTATTTATTTGTCAGAGAGAGAGAGCAGCAGAGGGAGAAGCAGGCTCCCCGCAGAGCAGGGAACCCAATGCAGGACTCGATCCCAGGATCCTGGGATCATGACCTGAGCCGAAGGCAGACGAAGGCAGACTGAGCCACCCAGGTGCCCTACATAATGTTTTAAATACCAGTAGATGTGGCGACAATTTCTTTCATTTAAATAGTGATGCATTTGCAAGACACACCATCTACCTCCTCTAAACCAAAGAGGTACCTGTCTGAGCCTGTGCGACCCAGCACCCTTGCTGAAGGGGCAGAACTAGGGGAGCAGGCTTAATGCCAGTCTTCTCCTTCCCCCTAGGTCCAAGTATAGGAATAAAAAGTGAGGCATGCCTGGGTGGCTCAGTCGTTAAGCGTCGCCTTCGGCTCAGGTCGTGATCCCAGGGTCCTGGGATCGAGCCCCACATCGGGCTCCCTGCTCCACGGGAAGCCTGCTTCTCCCTCTCCCACTCTCCTTGCTTGTGTTCCTGCTCTGGCTATCTCTCTGTCAAATAAATAAATAAAATCTTTTTAAAAAATAATAAAAAAAAAGTCTTTGCCCTGACATTAAAAAGCTAAAAATAAAAATAAATAAATAAATAAAAAGCGAGCCCTAACTCAAGGACAGTCGATGCACAGAAGAGGCTGTGACAAACCTATGCCCAAATATTCAAAGATAAACTAGGCTATCACGTTCAAACTCAAAATTGGGAGTTAGAAAATCAGAAGAGCGAGCCAGTGTAATTTAATGTTATAAGGAAGTACAAAAGGTGAGGTACCGGGTAAAGGCCAATCAGTAGGAGAAAAGGCAAATGAAGAAGTCAGCGAGAAGCCTTTACCAATCAAGACCGGGCCCCACAGCTGTCTGAGGTCCTGATTCTCTGAGATTCTGATTCCAGGCAACCCGTTGGGTTACAACTTTCCTCAAATATACCCCAAACTCCAATAAAACAGCATAATGTGCCCAAATAATTTAGACATATTCTGGAACTTCATAATAAAAGAATTTAACCTATTCTTGATAGACCCCTATAACAAAGTGACAGGCAAAGAGTGCAATTTTTTTAAAGCCCAAGCTCCCTGAGCCCAAAGCCCAGCTCTGCCATTTACTACCTGTAGGGCCCTAGACAAGCTATTCAATTTCTCCAAGCCTCATATATCTCATGGGTACAATCACAGTGCTCCAAAGGGTTATTATGAGCAATAGGCGAGATGGTGAATGCGTAGTAGTCAGCACAGATAGCCATCAGTGTTGTTGGATGATGATCACAATTGTGATGATGATAATGATGATGAGTTTCTCTTGCACACTGTATAATGGTTCAACAGAGAAATAAATGAGCTTTAAATTTAAACTAACTCTCTAGCCACTTATCACCCGCTTGCTCACTTAAAATAGGTAACTATTACAGGTAATATTTTAAACACCGGATGCATTGCTTGGAGACAATTTGGAATGGAAAAGAATAGATATGGAAGCGGAAACCCAGAACTGTTTCTTTCCTTATAACCTAGATTATGGTTGCCTTTCTATCACCACCCACTGATTCTAGATCTCATATACAAGCCCTGCCCCTTTTCCCCATTTTCTCTGCAAACAGTATAACTCATGCTCTCAATACTCTCCTGGGGATTTTATGAGGGTCTCATCATTGAACCTCCTGCCTTCTCATACATGCATCCTTTGCACTGCTTCAGAAGATCCTCCTAACTCATGGTCATCCCCAACTAAAAACTCTTCTATAGAGTACCACTGTATGTTTAATAAAGGTTTAAACTGTGTTATAGTGATCATTACAATCCTTCGCAATCTGATCTCAGCTCCTGGCATCATTCCCTTCTGTTACCCACTAACTTTCCATGGCCCTTTCTAATATGTTCATTCTCCCTGGCTATTTTTCTCTGCCTTGAGGTCTCTTTTAACTTAGGTGACTAAGTGAAAATCTGACCTATTTTGTAAGGCTCAGCTCATTGTTTTTTCTTTATAAAATATACCTAATTCCTTTATTAAGAATATTTTTTCTACGGTAAATGAGTAATGTGTATTTCTACTATAACACATCCCATTCTACTAGAAATCTATGATTGTATCTTTTTTTAAAAAAAGCTATAGCTACATTTTAAGTGAAGAGGAATGAAAAAAATGATCGTAAGTTTCATCAACAAGGTAACTGGTTCGAGAAAAATATTGGTAAACATATTTGAAACTTCTACATCATATATTTTAATGTCCACATGTCCCCATCAACAACCTGATTCTAAGGAGATTAAAAGGATTCTGTTAACTAGGAGAAAACAATCATTTACACAGCAAAGACTGTCTCTATTTCAATGTGGCTAACTTTCCTAACACCTATGTCATCTCTACTCACTACAATGCCAGGCCTTCCTGGTGCCCTTGAGCTCAACAAGTAAGACCAGAGGTCGGGGGCTATCAGCCCTTTTTAAGTAATTCTTAGTGAGTTACCACTGTGATCCAAACTAGCAGAGGATCCTTGTGCCTACCAGTTACACAGAAGTCGTACAATACTGACGGACATTTTTCCAGGGAAGATATCTAGGTGGCCTGCGGGTGCACAGAAGGGTGCTCAGCATCACTGGATATTAAGGGGGTGATGAGGCCTATGGTGAGGTGTCACCTCACACCTGTTGGAATAGCTGTCATCATTAGGGGGGTGGGAGATGGCAAAGCTGGCGGGGATGTGGGGCAGGCCTTGTGCACTGTTGGTGGGAATGTGGGTTGTTGCACCCACTACAGAGAACTGTATGGAGAATTAGGGATGGAGCTGCCATGTGTCAAGTGGCTTACTTCTGGATGTATGTCTGAATGAAACAGAACCACTGTCCCAAGATGATGTCTGCACCCCCGTGTTCACTACAGTGTTGTTTATGGTGCCCAGGACACGGCGGCAGCCTGGGTGTCCATCGGCAGACGGGTGAGTGGAAAGGATGCAGAGTGCACAGGTGGTGACATACTGTTTAGTTAGACAGGAAGGCAAGTCCCGCCATTTGCGATGACATGGATGGGTTTTGAGGGCATTGTGCCAGGTGAAGTGGGTCTGCCAGAGAAAGACAAATACTGTATAATCTCACTTACATGTGAAATCTTAAAAAAAAAAAAAAAAACAGAGAAACAGATCAGATTTATGGTTGCCGGGGCAGGGGGCAGGGGAAGGGGGATTGGGCAAATGTCGTAAAAAGGCACAAACCTCCAGTTATAAGATAAATAAGTTCTGGGGATGTGATGTACGTGAGGACTACAGCTAACAATACTATAGTGCATATTTGAAAGTTGCTAACACAGCATATCTTAAAAGTCTTCATTATAAGGAAAAGGGAAAAAAGTGTAACTGTGTGAGGTGATAGATGTTAGCTCAACTTGTGATAATCATTTCACAACATATACATATTTCAAATCATGATGCTGTGCACTTTAAACTTACCCAATATTATATGTCAATTATATCTCAATAAAACTGGAAAAGAGAAAAAACATACAATAAGTACTACTCTGCTGATTAAAGTCTACAGCATGACTCCACAGTTACTCACACAAAGCTGTAAATACAGAATTGCAAAATGACCACAGGACAGCAAAAAGAGTATTTATGTTGATAATGTGAGAGTTGGAAGGAGGAACAAATTAAAGGATCCGAACAGCTTCAAGGCATCGTTCATGTATGTGCAACATACTGCCAGACACAGGTGCACACGTTTGAACCTGTTCCCGAATAAATCTTGTTCGACATTCACTTCATTACTATCGGAAAGCAACAACATATGCCTGTTGGCAAGAGGTTCTCTCTCCATTTGGGTCACTGGCAACCTTTATATAGAGACCAGTTGGCAGACTCCAGGGCCTCATGCATGGATTTCAGATCTGATATTTGTTGTACATGTGTCTCTTAATGTTACAGGACAACATTCTGCTCACAAGCCATTATCGTGTGTTTAAGTCAGATCAAGTACACACACACACACACACACCGGGGAGGGAGGGGAGATCCGTAAACTGATTAGGGGAAAATGTCATTTTCCTTACTTCTCCAGGCAAACAGGATGACTTGGAACAACCACTACTCTTTTATTCTTTCCTTATTATGTCCCAGGTACCCTCTACTCTACAGGCTACACTGTCAAATACACTACAGTCCAGGGTAACAGGGGTCTACTGATGAAACACAGCAATCCTTTTGCCACCTCCTCAAAGCAAAGGTCAGCGTCCCCAAGGGCTATGAGGTTTCTCAGGAAAATCGTACAACTGTTCAAAGCACTGGCAACTTCAGGTCCCCCCTTTCAGGATCCATAGCCAGAACCACTGGGAGCCTCATCTCTGGTTTCACTGCTGGTTGGAAAAGACTGAGGGAAAGAATAAATCTCCCGACACGCTCCTCCCGGGGCCCCAGCTGTGTAACGCATCAAGTCCCGAGTGAAGAGCCAAGAAATCCCCCTCAGCCTGGACCCTCCACAGAAAGCACTGGATAAGCCACAGTCTGTCTTCTGGGCAGCTCTGGCCTCTTCCTCATTTGCACATCAGTGTATTAAATATACAGACTCCTCCAGCCATCACCTTCCTTCCTTCATTTCTGTATCAGAGTGTTTCTCCAGGTGTCTGCTGCAGAAGGTCATCAAGAGGACATGACCGCAGGTTGACCCACGGGCTGCCTCCCGGCAACCAGAGGCTCCTCACCTCCCCTAGGTTCTTGGAATGTACATTTTACCCTCTGTTCCCAAATGGGAGCCATTTTCAAGGGCGCAGCCTGGAGACAGCAATGTGGCATTCAGACCACCATTGTAGGGTATCCGTGACTGAACCCCATTAAGACCACTATAGAAACTTTAAGATTCTGGAGGGCGGATGCGGGAATCTACTGGACTTGTGGCCACCCCATCAAGCCTCATAAGTGCCCTGGCTTTATTACCTCTGCCACCTGCCACCTGGAGTCGCTGCTCCCCCTTCCCTGCCCTCCGGGTACCATGGCCAGTTTTCAGATTTCAGCCAGGGGCCCCCGAGGGTGCAACGATTGGTCCGCCCACAAAAGCTCTACCAAATTTTGTTTTTATTTATTGCTTGTACTTCACCTTGTGCTTTAAAAAATGTATTTGAAATTTATCTAAATTAGTATTTATATCATGCTTCATTTTTTAAAATATATATAAGGTCAATAACAAAGATACACGAAGTTTCAATGATTAGAAAATCCCAGAGAAACAAAAATAACAGAAAAAATAAGATCAGGCCTTAGATACAGCCAGGTAATTACAACATCTGTTTGTCATCTCTTACACCTCTGTTCAAGGAAGTCCACAGATAGGGCCTCTGAGCATCCTAGTGTTTGTGGGAAAATGCAACTGATTATAAGACATACCGTGTCATAAGTAAACTTTATAAGATTTCACCGGCTTGGTGTGGGTATTTTCATATGACAATGGTAAAGGCGATGAACAAAACAGCCTGAAAAACAAAACCGTATTTCTATGGAATTCTTTATTAAATAATATAGAACAGGCATGAAAAAACCCTGTAGCATAAGTTTTCATAAGTGAACCATGTAGGCGGACGTCAGGATTCGGTCATGAGAGTCACCGTTGTAATGACAGAGCCAACGGCATCGAGAGCTAGGTTAGTCGTCTTGCCAATGGGCGAGACTGTGCCCATATGTCTATGGGCGAGACTGTGCCATTGAGCCGTCAGCGTGACAGGAATGGGAAAGAAGGCTGTGCTGATCACAGAACCCATGGTGCAAAGACAAGACCGGCTGTTACTCGAGCAGGAGTCAGACGTAATCAAGAATAAATTTGCTGAGATGTGATTAGGTTTTGTGGCTATTCCTTTACAGGTACTTTAAAGCTCTTATTATTGAAATTCCTACAGGAAAAAAATATGTAATTAGAGATCTGAAACTCCTGAATTTCATTTTCCCAATGAAATCATTATGCTTGTAACTAAGGTTTTGACAGAAAAAGGTTTCTCAGGGTACAACTATCACGTTATAGCACAGACTGTAAAGCTAAGTAACCATATTTTTCAAAGCAGAAAGAAGGGTATCTGGCTTAAAACATATCTGAATTTGAAGGTTTATTTTTATAAGATATTATAATTTGTGCACATACAAAATTAATTTGATTTTCTATTTAACGACTCCTTTAAAAAGTTTGATGAAGTCAGCACTGCCACAGAAAAATCTGGAATGTATATTTGGCTAAAGGTGGATCCACTTTCAAGCGGTCAAAAAAAAAAAAAAAAGAGCCCGCCCTAGTTTTTCACAAAAATCGACCCCTGTTAACATCTCTGGTATGTTGTGGGTGGCTGTGCTCAGGCCTTGGCTCTGCCATTAGCTAGCAACCTTGGACAAATCACTTAGCTTCTCAAAAGTTTCACCTCTTCATATGTAAAATGAAAGTGTTGGACTACCTGGCCCATCATCTCCTTAAAATTCTGTGACTCTGTAGGCTTTTGAAAAGATCATCCTTCCCTCACCAGTTCCCAGCCCGGGTGCAGATGTTTAACTACCAGAAACCACAGGCCCTGGCAGGTTTTAAATCAAGTTCTTGTGCCAGGGAGAGTTCCTACAGCCATCCTCTGATGGCTAGCACTTTAATTTCTAACACAGATCAATTTAGCCTCACTGAATTTCAAACCTTGGCCTGCTCTCACCTGTAATTTTCATATGACCCGCAACCAACCTATATCACAGCTACCTGTTCTCCAGCATGCTTGCTCATCTCCTAGGCTGAACTACTGTCTGGGATGCTTGCTTTTAATACTTCATGCTGCCTTTTTACGTAGCACTCGGTTGATTAAATCTTGGGTCTTTACAGAAACATTTCAGAAAAGGCTATCTTACCTCTTGTTAACTACTCCAAAATAAATCTTGTAGTTGGGTGATTTATTTTGTGGAAATACCCTGGAAACAAAGTTGATGCTCAGGAAACTGGTCTGCCAGGAATATAAAGATTTTTTTTTCTTTATTAAAGAAATACCTACACACAGAGTCACATCTAAAAATCAACAGTAAATGTGAAATAGAAGTTATCACCACTTACCTTCATAAACAATACTTTCCCTCATTTCCCTTACATACAACATAAAGGGATGAAAAGAATCATTTTTGTTAAGTACCTGGTATGCTTACATTTAATAAAAAGTCTATCTATAAAATGCACTAGCAACCAGTCTATCCCTCCTCATTGGCCAACTCTGGGGCTATCATTTATCCCCTAATGTTCTCAGGGGTTTGAGGGCAACCTGTATCCACACCAAAACCGTCCATACCCAAGATCCACTAGTTAGTTGCAAATGTAATCAATAGAGGTTGAGGAATTACAGAATCATTTCCAAATTTACCTTGACAGGATCCAAAGACAATATCATTAGAAAAGGAACAAAAGCATGTTTAAAAGGGAGGAAAGCATTCTGTCAATGAAGATCAAAAGGTTTGTGCAAAGTGCACTCCATTGCATAAGGGGTTTTAAATGTCCGCATGTTTGAAAACCCAGTTACGGCTGCTTGGAGGTCTTCCCAGACAGAATGCCCATCACCAGTGGCAAAAGACCTGTCTCCTTCCGACATTATCCTACGCAAAATAGTTCACAGGAGACTTAATGGTTGTGATAATGCAATGCAGAGCTAATCTTCCACACAGGGCTTGGTGATGTCAGCCTACCATATGCTCTCTTTAATACTGTTCCATAATGAGCATGAGGTAGCTAAAAATCATCAATAACCACTTAAGGAGCAGGTTCCCGTGGGTCCTTAATTGCTGGACCATGTGGTTCTGTCCTTGGAACTAGATAAAAGGAAGATGTTCCTTAGCTCTAAGAACTTAAGTGAGATCTTGCAAGACATCTGACAAAGTTGAAGATGAGATGTAGATAGAAAAGATACATGATGTTTTAAAATTAGATTTTACAGCTGTACACCATAGAACATTGGTTAATGAGTCAATGAAAAGTTGGTGGCAAGTTTCTAACTAAAGTGAGGCCTCAGGGCGCCTGGGTGGCTCAGTCGTTTAGCATCTGCCTTGGGCTCAGGTCACGATCTCTGGGACTGTGCCCTGCATCAGGCTCCCTGCTCAGCGGGAAGCCTGCTTCTCCCTCTCCCACTCCCCCTGCTTGTGTTCCCTCTCTCGTTGTCTCTGTCAAATAAATAAATCTTTAAAAAAAAAAATAAAGTGAGCCCTTGTGGCTCTGTCCTCTGATGCAATGAGCTCCAAGTGACACATGTCATATATCTAAGAGTGAAAGGAAATGTACCATATAATCCGGCACATTAAAAAATCCAACATTGTGGAAAGCTGAATGGCATTTAAGAAAACGTAATTAAACAGATTTAAACATAAAACCAGGGTTTGGGTTTAAATAATCAAAACACCAAAGCAGAACTTGAAGAGGGTCCAGCTATACAGCAGCTTCTCTGAAAAATACCGAGAGTCTTCCTCTGATTGCAGGCTCAATATGATCTAAATTGGTAAGGGGGCTGATCAAACAGAAAGCTGTTGAAAACATTCATGCAAAAGAGAATTATAATATCTAGGAAAGAGGTAGCAGACATTCCACTGTACTCTCTACTAGTCAAGCCATCCCTGTGGTTGAATTTTCTTATGGAAACTATATTTCACCCCAGAATCTAGAGGCATATTCTTCCACAATACAAAGCAAAATTAAACCTTGTTTCTCTTGGCACACAGCAAATGTTTTCATTAATCCATCATTTTATCTCTATTTAGTTTGGCTTTTCCATGATTCCTATATTAAATGTGTTCTTCTTTAGTGGATTTTTCCTTCTGTTCTTCTTAACTATTTCCTCCAGCAGATATCAAAAAACAACTAAAGAGACATTTAAAATATACATGTTATTTTGTTGCCCACTTCAGATCCTCTCTATCAAAAATGAGAGAGTCTCAGTTGGTTAAATGTCCAGTGGCTCGGTCAGTTAGATGTCCAACTCTTGATTTCATCTCAGGTCATGATCCCAGGGTCATGGGATGGAGCCCAGCACTGGGCCCTACATAGTAGGGCTCCTTGCTCATTAGGGAGCCTGCTTAAGGTTGTCTCTCTTCCTCTGCCTCTGCCCTTCCCCCCCAGCTCACACACTAATAAATAAATAAATCTTTTTTAAAAAAATGAGAGTCTAATCTAAGAAGGAAGGTATTATATTCAGCCAGTCACTTACCCATTGTGCTTTTGCTTATTGAACTGAAAGTCATCACTAAGTTTGCAGAACCTCTTAGCTTCCTTTTGAGGGCGGAAGTATGCTAATGAACATTACTGACAATCTACTGAATGTACCGCATTATAAAACAATGGTTGAGAGAATGAGCTTGAAAAAAAAAAAATCTGGGTTTGATCCCTGGCTCTGCAACAGGCAGCTTAGCCTTGGCATGTTCCTTAAATTCTCAAATCTCTAACTAGTTTAAGGATTAAATTATATAGCATATGTAAAGTGCTTAGCACAATGCCTCCTACCTGGTAAAGAAAAATGCAGTTTAGCTATTATGTTGTTATTGATGTTCTTATTAGTGTCATTATTATTACTATTACTTATTCCCTTATACATTCTATGAGACTAAGTTTTAGATCTGGGATCTAGCAATCATTTCTGCTATTTTACTTCTGCATGTTTTTTACTAGTCTCACCTAATCCACAGTCTCTCTAACTGGAGAGAAGTAAATAAACAACTATTCATGGGCAATTTTACTTGGCAGCTAGAAGCGTGACCAGCAATGTTTAAAAAGAAGCAAAATGAGCAATACAGCTTATATTCAGATATCCTAAGTTAGGGAATCAGAAGGTAATTATTCATTCATTCACACACAGGAGAAAGATTTATGGTAATACAGAGATGAAAAATGATCAATGTCAAAGAGAAACATCAATAAAATGCTGGGGGGAGTTCAGCAGATGGAGGAAGAATTGTGTTGACCCAGGAAGGTTAAAACTGTAATGGACTGAGAGTGCAATTTAGTTTCTAAAACTGTCCTGGTGTTACTTTCATGCTGAATCTTCCTCCCACCTGCTGCACCCTCAGCCTCCACTCCAGTCCTGACGTGTCTGTGGGATTAACTTTTAAACATTTATTCCAAAAAATATCAAGTGGTTTTAAAAGGTAATCATATGAGACACAGTCATGAAAACTGTAAGCACAGGGTTGGAATTAAGTGAGGCATCAGCCTGTTAGAGCTTCTCCAGGGGAGACCAACAAGTAGGGAAATGGATCTGCAAACCACATCATGTGCGACAGGGCTAGATGAAACAGAAACATTAATCCTGGAAAAGAGAAGGCTTGGGAAGCCATGACTGTTATTTTTGTGTAGACAAAGCGCTCTTGTGTGAAAGAGGGCTTGGGTATCCTATGTAAATCTGGAAATGTAAATGAGAACCACGGGAAAGAGTGCCAGAAAAATAGATTTTATGTTAATGTAAGGAACTAATTTATAATGGTTTGCGGCGTCCAACCATGGCTTCCTCCTGAGGAAGTGGACTCCTTTCTACTGATGGAGGTCACCCAGAGGGGAGCTGGGAAGGGAGGAGTGAGTTAGATAATGTGCATGGTCCCTTCACACTCTGCTTAGGAAATGTCTAAGACAGTGAAATGTTTTCCTTTTAGAGAAAACCTAATTAATTGTGCAAACTGTTTTCAAAACTTGATTGTGGTGTAACTCTCCTATTTGCATATCTGTAAGCTAATGAGAAACAGAAATTTATTGAAGGCTTGACCTTCCTTGGAGAGTTTAGTTGGAATGCCAATAAAATAAAGCCTCTGAATCCTCCCCGCAAATTGACATGAATAGGACCAAGGAAAAAAATTAAAATTTCAACTTCTGAACCATATAGTAGGGTGTCTGACATTACAGGAATGCAATAGATAGGCCATTTCCCCACCAGTCTTAGTTTTCACGGTCTCCCGCCAGGGACGGAGATTCATTCCAAAATGGTGAGCAGTGATGTCTGGGACTATGCCCTCCTGTCTGCCTCAGTTCACTCCCCACCTTGGGGGAAAGGATAACAAACACAAGGTTTTATTTTGCTTTGAAGGATCTTTCACAGAGAGGAAATTCAGTAGTTATAGCTTAGAAAGAATCTCCAAAGCAGGTCAACAAAGAGGTAGACCTAGGTGCTCCTCAAAGGCATCGACCACTACAGGACTCATTTGCGTCCCTCAGCTCTCCACCATTTACTTCTCAGGGCCTGCTAGACCTCTGGTTTTAACAGAAAAACTCTCAGTTGGTGAGATGAGGTTACTAAGATGAGAGTAACTTCCCAAAGTCTGTGTCTTCACAGGTGAAAATTTGCCACAGGTAATCTAGTGATAACTGGATGTGTCTCATCTGGATCCTTCCAATCTTTACTTGGAGTCCATTAGAACAGATATATTCAAAATAACATCTAGGGGCTGGGGGACGAGAAAAGACTCGGAATGGGAGAATGGGAACTACTCTGTGAATTAGAAAACTTGAGTTCGTGTCCCCACATCTATAATCTTGGCTAAGTCTAAGACTGAGGTTTCTCATCTGCCCTACACGCTAAGGATAACAACTCCCACAGGATACCGGTGAGGGCTTCAAAGAAATGATATCTGTAAAAGCACTTTGTAAAGTTTGAAATGTCCCTAAAGGTTAGGCTATGGCAATCTTTTACTATGCCTAATAATCATGATTTGACTCTTTAAATCTCAATAATTTAGCAATGATTTGAAGTAATACTTTATATTTTCTCAATTTTGTGTAAGAATATCAAAACTACCTGCACAGGTAGTATGATCCATTAACAAGATTATTAAAAGGCCAGTTGGAGTTTTAGATCTCTTTATTAGTACAAAATATGTTCTTTTTATGTTGTAACTTAGCTTTCTTAGGTCTACAAAAAGTAGTCCTTGATATTTATCTGTTTTGATAAGTTTCTGTGAAAGTTCTACATAAATAGCAATTATAATATTATGGTCTCATGAACACTGTTTGGCTCTGCAATGTTTAAGCAAAATAAAAGCCATAACCACAAAGGAACTTGCTCAGAAATCTACTGGTGGAATAAGTCAGTGATACACATTATATACATACAATATATATATTTTGAAAAGTATTTTAATCCCTTAAAAAAAAAATGTACGCCAGAGATCAAATGTTTACCTAGAATAAGCAGACACAGTTTTGGAAAGTATTTTAACGCCTTCAAAAGAAAAGGTAAACCAGAGATCAAATGTTTATCTTGAATAAGTAGATGACAGATGAGAAAAATAAAAGCTTTTCTGAATTCTCAGCTTGTAGACGGACATTATGAAGATAGCAGTGAACTGAAGAGTTAAAAATCTTTTCCCTTTAAAGAGTAATTAAGGTTTCCACCAATTGCAAGGGCAATGGTTGAAACAGCAGGATCCATCCTCAGTCACAAGGTTGGCTAGCCGGGTCATAAAGATCATTCTAGACCATGTAATGCTTTAAAAATATCAATGCCACTCCTACCACACATATGCCCCTGGTGCCCCTCTGGGTATTAGAGTCAAAAGCTCTTTTGTATATTACAGGGTAATTGGTGGAGAGGGGCAAACTGAGCATTGCCCCCAAACAGCAGAACTCACTCAACTGACACAACTTTCCTTCCAAACTGTAGATTTTTTAAAGTAGCATAAGAAAGTCCACGGATCTTTGTTTCCTTTGAACAAACACTATGACCACTCTATTTTTTTTTAAAGATTTTATTTATTTTTTGACAGAGAGAGACACAGTGAGAGAGGGAACACAAGCAAGGGGAGTGGGAGAGGGAGAAGCAGGCTTCCCGCAGAGCAGGGAGCCCGATGCGGGGCTCAATCCCAGGACCCTGGGACCATGACCTGAGCCAAAGGCAGACGTTTAATGACTGAGCCACCCAGGTGCCCCGACCACTCTGTATTTTTTATAAAACAGGAAATTGCAATAAAAACGGACATGTCTTGTCAAAAGGCCCTACCAGTAGTTCTAGCTATAAAACCACTTCAAGAATCATCAGCTGAGTTATGCAAAGACCCTTTAATATACACAGATACAAAAGAAAGCAAACATTTCCACAAGCATTATTAAATCATGGCATATTAGGAGTCATTAACAATCAGCAGGCAGGGGCACTGGGTTCTGCCAGTCTAATGTTCCAAACAATCAAAAAGGATATCCACGGGGCAATTAATTTCCTGCACATTGATTATTCCAATCTTCACACTAATAAGGAGGGTTAAATGAAATAAAATGAAAGAGCGCAGTGAGAAACTGAAGACTGAGCCCACTTGTAAGGGGTAGGGGGCGGGAGTGGGGGTTATAACCTCGGGAGATGAACTACCTCTCGCAGGTTACCGGGGGGAGACAGAAGTTACTCTAGCACCCTAACACATATCACGAAAGCTTAGCACTGCTTGGAAATCATCTTTTCGTCAACTATCCCCCTCCCACATGTGCAGAATACATGCATGTTGCACAAACTGAGGAATTAGGACCCAGACAGATTGTCCAAGCCAACCAGCTAGTGACGACAAGAAGAGACAAGGGACTCCGGATTAATCCAATGCACTTTCTACTCTGCAGGGGCTTACTCGGCTGCTTAATGCTCCTGGAATTAGAGCAAATGTCATTGCTATTAATTCAACAAGTGACACAAAGCAAACTGCAAAACCATCCCTTTGGTCTCGGTTTACAGAACTACTTACTAAAAAATGTTAGTCAACAAATGTACTGACTCCGTTGTAAAAATCTGAACCACAATTCTAACCCTTCCTTCCTTAATACCATCCTTAATCTGTCAGACACTTATTAAATGTCCACTAAATCTGTCAGGTGATGTGTTCATTTCTGTAGGGACACAAGGCGAAATCAGACCCAGATCCTGTTATTAAAGAGCTCAAAAGATTAAAAAAAAAGTGCGCGCACACACACACACACACACACATACACAGTGATGCAGTGATGTGCTGGTAAGTGTTTAACAACAGTTAAGAAGGGAGAAAAGTGGGTGATGGGCATTAAGGAGGGCACATGTCAGGATGGGCACTGGGTGTTATATGCAACTAATGAATCACTGAATACTGCAACAAAAACTTATGATGTACTATATGTTGGCTAACTGAACATAATGAAAAACTAAAAACAAATTTAAAAATAAATAAAAAGAAGGGAGAAAAGGGTGAAGGAGCTCTGATTTACAGCATTTGCTAATTCCCATGCTGTTAGGACTCCTACCATGGCTGATTTCAGTCTACCAACCTGCCATCACTGAATGCAGACTTAGGGAGAGGTGCACAAGCCAGTCGAAGCTGACTCCAGGGTACCACTACTGGATTTACATTGATATCCATATTTGTATAAAGTTACACACACACACACACACACACACACACATATATATAATAACTAACCAGATATTTTACAGTTATTATCTTAAAGTAATTGGATTATGATTGATTTTATTTCTTCTTTACACATTTTTTAGCATCCAACCTTTCTTATAGGGCATTTTTTTAATTTTTAACTTTTTGCCATTTTAATGGAGCAATAATTGACATATGCCACTGTGTATGTTTAAGGTATACAGTATAATGACTTTACTTACATAAATAATGACCACAATTACTTTAGTTAACATCCATCATCTCACATAGATACAAAAAATAAAGTAAATGAAAAAGAATAAAAAGACTATTTTTTAGATCAGTACTAGCACCAGTATTCTCATCCCAGACCATTTTTGCTAGGCAGTCCTGGCATTACTAGAACGATCTAAGGAGCAGAGAAACCAAAACATTTTAAAGGCACATCAAATTAGCTTTAGAGCCACATGTCCAGGTAGAACTGAGAAAGGTAACACAGAGCGTCTAACTTAGAGCATTGAAAGGAAAGGCTTCACTCAGCCCTGCGCTCTCCTGAGCTGCACCCTCACTGCCGTAAGACTCTCTATAAAACCTGTAAAATACTCCCCAGAGCATGCTCCCACCACACATTCTCAATCAATTCAGGTGTTCAGTCATCCACGTCTGTACATGGATGGAAGAAGGAGACGGAAGTGAGAACACAAGGAGGAAGATGATCTCTAAATAAAGTACAGGGATCCCGGCAAGAATCTTCTTGCCTCTGCCAACCCCCTAGACAGCATTCAGTGAGATGCCACCTGTTTAGTTTTGTGGTTAATCATCAACGGCATCTGCAGCTGCAATCCATGGTTCCTCCTTCAGCTTTCTTAATACGCAGACGGATTTTGCTTTGGAACCAAACAGCTTTGCCTCATCCCAGAAACCCTTCTCTTTCTCCTTTTTCACTTGTGACTATATAAACCATTAAGCCTACAATCTTAAACACCACTGATATTTATAACTATTTTTAATACAAAGAGCTGAAAGTTTCATGGAGGGAAAATAAAACGCCTTATTGCTGCATAATGTTTGAACATTTGCAAAGCACTTCCACGTGTCTTATCATATATCACTGTCACAATCATCCTCCAAAGTGCCTGTTCCTAGCACCTCTGGATGTGAGGGGAAAGAAGCTCAGAGAGTTTACAAGATTCCCTCAAGTGCCCAAAGCCATAGCAGGTGAGCCCTCTGCCTTCAACACATGGGCTTCAGGTTCCATATTCCAATCCAGTAGGGAATCGCCCTGTCTAGACTTGATTTCAAATCCTGACACCACCATTTTCCTTCCACGTGGCCTTCAGCAGAACCCTCGCCTTCTCTGGGCCTCATTAACTCATCGTGGAGAATGGGGGAACACTACCCACTTCATGGGGCTGTTATGAAACTCCAACAAAACCAAATTCAGCATATGGCAGGTTCACAAGACATTCACCTTCCCTCTTCAAACCTGCTCTAGCCCCATTCCTTTCCTCTGCCTCCTTTCCTTGTACCACCCTTATTACAAATGCATTCATTTTGTTTCTCGCCCTGACTCGGCAGGCCTCCCCAGTTCGACAGTGAGGGGCTCAACGGTCCTTTGATGGGTGGTGTATTTTATGCACAGTGCGTTTCTGGAACAAGAATGAGCCCACACACAATTGGTAAATCGGGGAAATTTGTCCGTCCAACATAGAAGCCCCACCGGCTGATGCACAATTCTTCTCAGCACACTGGATTTTGTGCTATCATGATACAGCAGCCGGACCCAAAGCATCCGCGTGTGCAAACGTGCGTGCGCGCGCACACACACACACACATACACACGGGTGCAGCAAGCCATGAAAGATTGCAGCATTGCCCACGTGGCCTGCCCTTCCTCCTGGCTCAACCTGGCTACACACGAGGTTTCAAAAGGGTTTACTGCACATTTCTCTCAGATATTTGTACAAGACAAACAAGCAAAGACTAGAGAAGGACCCAGACCATTTTGTGCAAAGCCTCTCACTGCTCCCCTACCTGCAAAATCTGATGCTAATGTCCCTCTGTCCTTGTTTTCCGAATTTGGCAGACCCAATGCTTCCTTCTACATTCCTCCATCGAGCTACCTTCTCCTTTACCTTTTAAAGGTAAAGTCCTGTAATACTGTGTGATTCCTTTATTTATAGAGAGGTTAGCAGGCTAGTAGAGTTGTGCTATTACTTTTATTAAGATTGCTATTGTTCTGGTTAAATTTTAATTGTAACAGTAAATGTTTTGAGTAGTTAAAATGTTTAGAGTGATCTATTCCAATTATATTTCCCTTAACATGGCAGTTATTTATAATGTGTGTTTTTGCAGAATGTGGGTTTTTTTTAAAGGACTGTATTGTGCTACAGCAGAAATGCCCATATTTTGCTTTGTTGAGTGGATATTTTTGATATACTGAGGCACCCTGGATTGGTGGAATAAATGGTTACAGATAAAGTATTCTCATTGCACTTACTTAACTCTTTGCTAAAATTCAACTCAGCACCTCATTTCTATGGTTAAGATTGAACAATTTCTACCAAAGATGCTACCAAGGTGGGCAGTTCATACTGGTTTTCACAAATATGCTCAACAAAATGCTTCCAAACATAAAACAAGGTTAACGGGTCGGTTCAAATAAATCTATGCAGTACTGGCTTATCTCTACAACTTTAAGCAGCTTTTGTTTTATTATATAAAATTATTCCATTTTTAATTAGCCAAACTTCCAAGCAAACAAAGACACTGCAAGAAGAGCACCTTCTGTGTAGGATCTGCTGCATGAACTTTACCAAGTTCTAGGGTAAAGAAATGAGTTCAAATATTTTTTAAAGTTTTTCCTCTTACCCTTGCCATATTTAATTTGCAGTAAAATAAATAATATGGTTTTCATTTACATTTTTTTTTTGACATGGGCAAATAACCTTCCCAGGCCTCAGTTTCCTTATAGGAAAACAGGAATTTTTATTTTTTTTAATTTTTTTTTAAAGATTTTATTTATTATTTATTTGACAGAGAGAGAGACAGCGAGAGAGGGAACACAAACAGGGGGAGTGGGAGAGGGAGAAGCAGGCTTCCCGCCGAGCAGGGAGCCCGATGCGGAGCTCGATCCCAGGACCCTGGGATCATGACCTGAGCCAAAGGCAGACGCTTAACGACTGAGCCACCCAGGCGCCCCGGAAAACAGGAATTTTTAAAAACTGAGTAACTGCACCGTCAATATTATGAGGGTGTGTGTGTGTGTGTGTGTGTGTGTGTGTGTAGGAAATTACTTGTGAATCTGTTGATCCTCCAATCTTGACACTGTAAAGTGCTCTGATAAAAAACATATCATCGTTATCACTGACTCTTTATCCTCTGACACTTCTAGTAAATTACCTTGCACCTAATAATTGTTCAATAAGCATTTGCTAAATTAAAGTGAACCATATGCATAATTAATCTAAGTCCAAATTTCTCAATTACATTGTTTAAAAGAAAGTAGATTTATTCCTAGACAGCAAATAGATTTTAAAATAAAACAAGAAACTTATATTTCAAATAAAACTTGAGCCCCATTACCATCTTACAGATGCAAAATAAAAGGCACTGGATATAGTTGCTGAATTGGTTAGAATTTGGGTTTGTTGCAAGTGACAGATAAGTGCAAAATCTTAAAGATAAGAAAGGCAATGAAAAAACTTTGTACAATATAATAATGATAGATGCATGTCATGACGTATTTCTCCAAACCCACAGAATGTGCAACACCAAGAATGAACCCTACAGTAAACTGTGGACTCTGGGTGATTATGATGTGTCAATGCAGGCTCATCCTCAGTAAAAAAAATGTACCACTCTGGTGAATCATGTCGATAATGGGGGACTCTATGTAGGGGCAGGGGGTAACTGGGAAATCTCTATACCTTCCTCTCCATTTTGTTGTAAACCTAAGACTGCTTTAAAAAAATAAAATCTTAAAAACAACAGAAGAAGAAGATACATGTTAGTTTTCCTCTAACATAAAAGTTTACGTAAGCAAGTCAGGTCAGTGTGCTGACTCTACAGTGATCAGGGACCCAAGTTCACTCCCTTTTGTTGTTCTGCCATCCACTGCTGTCACCTTCCATTTCATGGCCAGGATGACTGGATGCCAGCCAGCAAGAATGAGAAAAGAGAAAAAGAAAGGTATATCTTTCTTTTTAAAGGGCATGTCTCAGATACTATGCACATCTCTTCTGTTTACACTTCACTGGCCAGAAGGCATCACATGGCCATGGCTAGCAGGCCTCTCAGGAGCCTAGAAAATGGGACCATCACTCCAGTGGCCATGTGCCTACACGTAAACACAGAGTGCTATTACTGCAGAAATGTCAAAGACAGAGGGGTTTACCACAGTTTTATAAAGTGACAATGAGCTTTGAGTCAAACAAATCAATATGGTACAGATAAATTAATTCGCTTCAAATAAGTTTTCAGAGTAAGAATATCACTTGAGTTTTAAGGCCGTATGTAATACAATGCTAGTTAGCGGGGAGAGTCAGAACCCACCTCCTACAGATAAACTGCTTTGGATTCAAGTCATTAAAACTCCCAGCCCAAACGACCTGTACTGAGACTTCATTAAAATTAAAAGAAAGTTTCTAAAAATAAATAAATAACTGCATAAGGCCAAGATTTAAGATGGAAGGAGAGATCCACCTGAAATTATCTTTTCTAGTCATAATCACGAATACATCTGTCTTCTTACCTTCAGGAGAGAATGAATGCTCTACATTCATTATTGTTATCCAAACAATGTGTTCGGAATAAAAGTGTGGGGAGACTATATAAAAGCCAAAGAAAGACAATAAATATTATAATTTTGACAGGGTCTGGGATATTCTTTAAAGCATTTACAAGATTCTCTAAGAGATGTGAGACTTCCTGTCCTATCGCAACAACGCTAAATGCGGTTATTTCAGACTCAAAACAAAGAAAACATTTATTTTTAAATGTATTATTATTTATTTATTTTTTATTCATCAAGCTTCATCACTACCATCACCTAAAAGGGTCAATCATGGAGGTTTCACTCTTGCTAAAAACCTGGAAGCTAAGAATAGAAAGAACTTTAAAGATCTCCCCATTATTAAAAAGCTAAATTCCAAACAAAAATAACAGAATTTTGGTTAGACAGAAATCTAAATGGTCATATAGTTCATAGGTCAAAACCATTCCTGAGGACAATCTAATCTGTATTTGAAAGCTCATGGATTCTCCAAAGAAGATATAAAAATGTCCAATAAGTACATGAAAAGATGCTCAGTCATTAGGGAAATGCAAATCAAAATCACAATGAGATACTACTTCATAACCATTAGGATGACTATTATCAAAAATAACAAGTGTTGGTGAGGATATGGAGAACTTAGAACCTCTGTGTACTGGAAAATGTAAAATGTACAGCCACTAAGGAAATTAGTACGATGGCTCTTCAAAAAAAATTAAAAATACAATTACCGTATGCTCCAGCAATTCTAATTCTGGGGTTGAAAGCAGGGACTCAAGTAGATATTTGTACACCCATGTTCATTGCAGCATTATTCACAATAGCCAAAGGTAGAAGTAACTCAAGTGCCCATCGACAGACGATGGGTAAACAAAATGTGATATCTATCCATACAATGGAGTATTATTCAGCCTTAAAATGAAAGAAATTTCTGACACATAACTGAACTTGGATGAACCTTGAGGACATTATACTAGTGAAATAAGCCAGTCACAGAAGGACAAATATGCTACGATTCCATTTATATGAGGTCCCAAGAGCAGTCACATCCATAAAGTGGTAAGGTGGTTGCCAGGGCTGGGAGAGAAGAATAGGAAATTGGTATTTAAGGTACAAGTTTCAGTTTTGCAAGATGAAAAGAGCTCTGGAGATGGAGGGTGGTGATGGTTATACAACAATGTAAACATACTTAATGCCTCTGAACTGCACACTTAAAAATGGTTAAAATGGTAAATTTTGTTATATATATTTTACCACAATAAAAAAAAAAAAGAATGATAGACCCATTTGAGCAAATATTTAAAAAACAAAAAACTCATGGAGTAGGATGTGCCATCATACTGAGGACTCAAGATGAATAAAAGAATAATTATCATTTCATTTACCTTTATCTTCCTTAAAAGTACCCTATACACATATGAAGGAATTTAGGTCTTAAAAGACAGGTTTTCTGAGATTTGCCTCAAAACAATCACCTGGGGGATAGCATCCGTGAGGAAGTATAAATGAAACAAGATTTACTCATGGTTAATGACTGTTGTATGGGATGGGCACAAGCACATCCTTTCTATCATTTTTTCCACTGCTGTATTTGTTTGAATTGTACCATAACTGAACAATTTAGGTAATTTTTACTGTACTTTTACCATATGAAACAGTTTTTAACAAAGTTATCAAGAGCCAATGAAGAGCAGCAAATTCCAAAACACGTGTAAGAAAGAAAATTTTCAAAGGGAAGTGCTCCCTAGATATTACCACTTCCATTTATAGGGAAACCCAGTTCCCTATAACCCACAACCACTATCCTCTCAGCTTAGGAGGGTCACCCTCTCCAGACACTGAAAGTTTTCACAGGATGAGAAAATAAATAAATAAACTAAGTAGGCAGCTGATGCCACTTATCCCAATATCTCCCATCTCCTTATCAGGCCACTGTCTGCCTTCAAAACTTCACTTCTATTTTATTCTCTTAAAAAATCATTTGTTGAGCCCAATTTTGTTGCAAGCACCGTGTGCCAAGTGTCAGAGTAGGTATAGCATATTCTTGGGTTTGATGCTGTTTTCTGAAAGGTCTTTACTCCTTAACACTGTCAAATACAGCAATCATTAGCCACAGGGGGCTATTTAAATTTAAATTACTTAAAATTAAGCGTAATTTAAAATTCAGGTGCAGGATAGCCACATTTCAAGGGTTCCATTGCCCCCTGTGGCTGGTGGCTACTGCATTAGACAGTCCATGTAAGGTATTTCCACCATGGTAGGAAGTTCCATTGGACAGTCCTGCCACAGAGCATCACGTGCTGTGTGTTCATCCGCCTAGAATTTCCAGCCAGGATCCAATCAAGAACAGAGCTACTCCCAAAGTGGGGCAGACCTAGCTCCCTACCTTATCATTCCTGGGGCACCAAAAGCTAGAGTACAGTGGAAGAGAAAAGGAATCTAGTAATCCATCTACAACTACAAACACAAGGACTTACTGCATTTATTTTAAAAGAGAGAGAGAGAGAAAACGTGAAGAACAGAAGTTCAGAACCCATGTGTCCCGCTTTATCTGGACTTGGTCACTTTAGAACTGTCTCCTTCCCATCTCAGGGTACGTGGAGTCAGCTCGCAGGTTTGTGAAACCCAAAAACGGAGAGCTTCTTGGCATCCCAGCAGCTGTACCCGGCGGCTCCATGGCCATCACCATGCCACAAAACGAATATACTGAGTTACACACAGAAGTGCTATGGCTATCCTTCGGATCACCATGAGAAAAAGAGAAAGAAGATCAAGAGGCTCATGAACATTCAAAGAAAGCAAAAAAGATGACTGGTCAGAAAGCTAAGCTCTACCATAAACAGTGCCATGCTGAGAATATACAAATGAAACTATCAAGATGCATGAAAAGAAGGGCACATGGGGGGCTCGGTCAGTTGGGTGACTGCCTTCCGCTCAGGTCATGATCCTAGGACCCTGAGCCGAAGGGTCAGCCCAGAGTCAGGCTCCCTGCTCAGCAGGGAGCTGCTTCTCCCTCTCCCACTCCCCCTTGTGCTCTCGTGCTCTCTCCCTCTGTCAAATAGATAAATAAAATCCAAAAAAAAAAAAGATGCATGAAAAGAGAAACACCAAACAAAAGAATGATGGCAAGCCTCCACAAGGAGCAGCACCTGCATATCTAGTGGACAGGGAGGGACTGTCCCAAGCTAAAGTACTTTACAATATGATTAAACAAAAAGGAAAAGAGAAAGCAGGAAAGTGGGAGTTCCTTTGCCCAAAGTTCCTGCCCAGGGAGAAACAGAAGTATTAAAAGTTATTCAAACAGGAAAGAGAAAGAAGAAAGCATTGAAGAGGATGGTTACTAAAGTCTGCTTTTTTGGAGATGGCTTTACTCAGAAACCACCTAAATATGAAAAATTCATTAGGCCAATGGGATTATGTGTCAAAAAGGCCCATGTAACACATCCTGAATTGAAAGCCACCTTTTGCCTGCCAGTGCTGGGTGTAAAAGAGAATCCCTCATCCCCACTATACGCAACTTTGGGTGTTACTACCAAAGGTACTGTCCTTGAGGTGAACATGAGTGAGTTGAGCCTTGTGTCCTAAGGAGGCAAGGTTATTTGGGGAAAAGATGCCCAGGTTACCAACAATACTAAAAATGATGGATGCCGGAATGCAGTCTTGCTGGTTTGATAGCAGTTTGAGACAAGGAACTCCTTACAATTACTGCAGACTACACACCAATCAGGAAAACCACCATTACTGTGGTGGTTCTGAATATCACCAAACAGCCTTACATACTTACAGTCATCAAGAGAACTATTTATCCTGGGGCGCCTGGGTGGCTCAGTCGTTAAGCGTCTACCTTCGGCTCACGTCATGATCCCAGGGTCCTGGGATCGAGCCCCGCATCGGGCTCCCTGCTCCGCGGGAAGCCTGCTTCTCCCACTCCCCCTGCTTGTGTTCCCTCTCTCACTGTGTCTCTCTCTGTCAAATAAATAAATAAAATATTAAAAAAAAAGAGAGAACTACTTATCCTATTGTAAAAAACATTAAAATAGGGGCGCCTGGGTGGTTTAGTCGGTTAAGTATTGGACTCTTGGTTTCGATTCAGGTCATGATCTCGGGGTCCTGCCCACGGCATGCTCCGCACTCAGTACCGTGATCAGCGCACAGTGTGCTTGAGATTCTTTCCCTCTGCCCCTTACCCCACTCACTGGCATGTGCTCTCTCTCTCTAAAATAAATGAAAAAAATCTTAAAAATTAAAATAGCCCAGTTTTACAAAAAAAAAAAAAATTTTAAATTAAATAAAAGAGAAATCCATCAAAAGACAAATAAAGACCTGAATTCAAGCTGTGTGACTGCAGACAAATTGTGTTACTTCTCTAACCCTCAATTTCATCATCTGCAAAACGAAAAAGTGGACAAATTCTAAGTTCCCTTTCACTTCTGAAATTCCTGGATTCAAAGGCTTTATTTAGTTTACATAATATCCAAGGAACTGTACAGACTTCAGAGATATATAACAGTTCAAAGAGCTTATTAAAAAGTAGAAACTAGCCAAAAAAAAAAAAAAAAGGGAGGAGCTAGCTACACAGGACTAAATAATATTAGAAAGGACATTGTAAGTGTCATGAAAATGGTACTACCAAAGCATTCTACAGAATCTGCCTCCCTAGCTATCAGGAAGACATGAAAATATTCACCTTTTTCCCTTTATCAAAAAATTTAACAACATAGTGGTTCCCATGGCACATACAAGGTGTTTAATAATTTTAATTAAATAAATAGGAGTAATAATTTTGATTATTGTTGTTATAACATTGATTGATGACCTAATATATGTTAGGGTCTCTACAAGACACTTCCTTAGGTAACTCATTTTGTCATCAAATGGCTCTACGAAGGAAACATTTTTGGTTTTCATTATTTTATAGATAAGGAAACTGAAGCAAAAGGAGTTAACCCACAACCGTACAAACAATGGCAGAGCCAAGATTTAAAACCAAGACCACACATCTGTAGTGCACATGCTACTTCCACTTCGGCACACTGGCTCCTTCAGAAAACATTTACTTGCTAATCCCCAGGAAGGACAAAGATGAGATGGCTCCTAGACTTACTCTTAAGAACCCAGCTAATGTCACAAAGCTGACATTTTCCTCCATATTTTTTCAGAAGGCAGAAGAGCAACTTATCTCTCTGGACGGGTTCTTCAGCCAAAATATTCCAGCCTAGACCAGGTGGCTATTTTAATGGAATTGGAACCAAGTTCATGATATTAGAGTTCCAATGTCCTGAGACCTTTGTTAATTGAATTAGACACTAGACAAAGGGAATTGAAAAGAGGGTATGTTAAATCTTCATATTGCCTTGGGCAAATGGCAGAGAGAAGTGGGCCTTTTTTTCCCTAAGGAACCGGGTACCCACTTTATCATTCACAATTATTTTATAATTAGATTGGTGTTTTGTAAGACAGAAGTCCCTGTCACTCTGACCTTCCAATGCCTCCTTTTCACTGTTATGAGAGGGAGAGTGGGGGCCAAGTATCTGTGTTGCTTATTTCCCACAATTCTGTTTTTCAAGGAGACTTAACATTTACTATGTCACCAAACTACCCAAATCCAAAATATTTCCATATTCTCTGCAGTGAACACATTCCATCACCCACACCACCTAAAAATACCCTGTTTTCCATCACTCAGTAGAACCACAAAGGCTATTAGGAGGCAATAAAATCCCTACATAGCTTCTCTTTCCTACATCTGCACTCTCTTCTGATCAATTAGATTTGGGGTGGTTGGAGGTGGGAAATAAAGGAAATAAAATTCAGGCCACAAATCCTTAATCCCACAAATAGTACTGGCAAGCAACAATGAACGGGTGAGGGAGAAGCTCAACTGTGCAAGGCTTTCCTGCTCTGAACTCAAGTTAATTATTATCCAAAATCCATCACTGAATTATTACTCATAAAATGTCTGCTTCTCAGCAAAACTAACACAGATGACGGTCCTATTCTATCTCAGGGCACATGTCAGTATTTATGTCACTGAGGGGAAAATAGGTCTGCATTTGATTCAGACAGATTAAGTTCATCTTTACAGGAGACACTCTCCCTTAGTCCAGAAAGGTGCTTTCAAATAATCTAATTTATAGAAGACACTCCATTTTGGGATTTTTCAGCAATGGCAAGACATGTCTCCTGGTCCCTGCCTCCCATCGAAGACCCTAACTGAGAAATCTGAGGGCTTAAAGGCCCAGGCCTTTTGTGATGACCTATTTGCAAACATCCCTCTCTTTTCTCATGGGCCTTTTTCTTATCAGTTATAAATATTCTTCACCAGCACCCTAAACCCAGAAAGACCAAGATAAGTAAGGTTCAAAAATGTCAATGGTTATTTTTTATAATGGAGTTCAAGGGGTGGGGGAGGATATTGACACCCTCAAGACTGACCAGATTGGACAATCCTAAAGAGACAGAGGCACTGACTTAATGGAGAAAATGTCAGCTAACTCCCTCCCCACCCCCCAAGAGACTAGGAACATCAGTGGCTTGATTTCTTCCAAAGAAGGAGCAAGTCCCTCCCCTTTCTTATGGGTACGAGTACTCTCATGGAGCAGATGGACTTCACAAATAGTTTTCAAAGGCAAGGTCTAGGTCAAGCCAATCAGAATGGGTGACTGTCCTACTGGGGTGACAGCTCCCACCACACCCTTCTGCAGGAAAGGCCAGTGGGCCCCTCTTGCTCTTCAAGAACAGAGCAGTGGGTCCTTAAAGACTAATGTTTTGCCACACCACATACACAGCAACATACTGGACCCCATGGCACATATGCGACCAAGTTTGAAAGGATCCCTCTGAGCATGTGCATAACAGGCACTCAAACCAGACTGGAATCTGCTCTCTTCTCCAAAAGGCATCATTTTCTCCTTTACGACGAAACAGAGCACCATCTCAGGAAAAACGTACCTTCACGCTTAGGTCTGTTCTGAAAAGAAGAAATTAAAAGGAAAAAGCAACTGGAAGGAGTATGAGTACATGGGAGATGAAGAGAGGAGAGGAACACGGGACAAAGGAGAGGGCAGGCAGGGATGGGGAGGGGAGGGGAGGGCACAGGTGTGGCGGACACGCAGGTTTGCTCCCACCTAAAACACATTCATCCCACTAAGGTAGCGAACAAGGAAAACACTTTGATTTTCTTTTCCAGCAGTCGAAGCATAAATGGTTGCTGCAGTAATACCAGAAATTATTGGTCATTTTGAGCATTCTTGCTGGTGAGAACTCAGCATTCCAGCCAATGTGAAATACTGCCCCAAGGTGTCCTAGATATTTTGTTTTTCAAATGCAGGAATGTCAGCTGCTGGACAAAAAGTGATGTATACTGTCTAGTAGGCAGCATGCTGGCCAGACACCAAACTTGGAATGTGTCTCCTGGTCCCCTGGTCCCCTCAGCCACCCTCTGCAGCCAGTGCCGCGCCCGGAGCGAGGCTTCTGCCCAGGAAAGAGCAAGAATGCGAACGGTATTTAAACAAAACTGAGTTCTAAGCCGTCACCTCTACAAATGTTTCAAGAAGCTAGCCCAAAGCCAAGGCAAGTTGGAGCTCAGTGGGTCTCTTCTTAAGGAAGGTGATTACTTCTAATTCCCTTCTAGTTAAGGCCTGTCTGAAGGGAGCCTCGAAAGCCCCCCAAATTAAATGTAGCCAAGCCTCATATTTTATGAGCCTTTAAAAAAGGTCTTCTCAAATACATAAAATGGCATAACCACTCTAACTTTAATCACATGCTTATGAAAGAAAACAGCATTATGAGTTGACAAATTGGTAAGGCATATATTTTGTCCATATGGATTTTTAAAGTGTACCTATGACATCAGATGAAGCCTAGAGACCCTTCATTTTTAAAATTCTTCTAGTGAGGTATAATTAACTTGCAATGTTATGTTAGTTTCAGGTTACAACATACTGATACAACAATTCCATACGTTACTCAGTGCTCACCACACTAAGTGTCATCACCATGTATCACCATACAACATTATTACAATATTATTGACCAAATTCCCTATGTTGTGCTTTCCATCTTCGTGACTTTTTTATTTTATAATTGGAAGTTTGTATCTCTTAATCCCCTTTATGTATTCCACCCATCTTTCCACCTGGGATCCCCCACATTAAACCAAATAGCAACTCACAAACATCCCAGCCTGACTTGCAGGTCCCAACCTTGACCATGAGGCAGCATCACCATTGTCCCCAGCCTGCACCATGGTGGCACTCACTCGGCCTAGAGCATCATTGTCCTACACACTGTGCACTTTCCCATAACACCACTACAGAATTCTCCGTGGAAGAGACCCTTGGAATTTTCCTATCATTTGGAGGAACTCCTATAATCCATATGAGGATAATCATAATAGGAGAGACAGCTGCCAACATGAGAAAGGCATGCATCCCAGCTCCTTTCTGTGCGTGCCACTTTGCTAACCATTCACTGTCTCCCCTCTCTCACAGGAAGGGTTACTACCTGTTATTCATTCACAGGAATGTTGCTACATGTCATTCATAGCCTGCCCAGACAAAATGGAAACAGCACATACGTATCTTCCATGTGAGTAAATCACCAGAATCCTTACACTAAATAAGAGGTGACCTGTGGGGGAGGGGAAACGGTGAGAACACTATGAATGTTTCTAGCCTAGAACCTGCTTCCAAGAACGGTGTTGCAACAGTGAAGCAGAAGGAGAAAACTGGTGTGAACTGATAAAACAGCAGTTTATCCACTCTCTGCACTGCTACTGAGCAATGTTCTGTGGTCCCAAAGTTCTTTTCTAAACTTGTGATTGACTTCATAATTGATAAGCATTTGTAACATAGTGCTTCTTCCTTTAAGCAGGTAGAGCAGATGAAATGTCCTAGTAACATATAGTAGTCCTACGCCCCTCTCCAAACACTTTGGTGTTCTTCACATTAAAATTTAGCCTCTTTGGAAAATACATTAAATGTAAAGCCCATAGAACACAGAAGACACAAGAAACTGGTAAAATGGTCACATGAAACCGTGATGTTGGACCCTATGACTCCAGACAGACATGGGCCACTTTGATGTGCCTTTCATTATATAAATTATCTGCTATTTAAACATTATTCTTTATATCACAAACACAAAATATATGTGCTCAAAGAATAAAAGAATAGGTAGGCAATCCATAGTTATGTATTATGAGTACAAATTACTGAACTGAGTTATTTTTTCTAATAACGAGTTTTCAGAGAAATATTTTCTAAAAATAAATTGTGTCATTAATATGAAACAAAGAGCTAATAAAAGGAGGGCAAAATAAGTAGCACAAGCAGTTCCAAGCTTAACCAACAAAATAATAATGTTTAAAAGAATGAGGCATCATACTTCCTCCCTGAAGCCATAGTCTGTTAACTTACAAGTAGCACTAGCAACAACTTGGTGTCATACAACAATTTACAGCATAAATTCAAAATGAGCAATAAGAATTCGGGTACACTCTATAATCTAATAGCTATTTCTAAAGCTCCTAGCCTCATTTTTTTCATTTATTCTCATAATAATTGACTAAATGAGAAACACTGATTCAGTCATACTAAGTTTATTTCTAATCAAGATAAGCATTAGGTGTCTGATCAACATAGCCCTCGTCTTCTATAAGGAACCAGAAAAAGAATATAGTGTTTGAACAAAAGTAGCTAACTACTGTAGTTTTACATCCAAAAGTCCAGCTCTCCACATGCAATGTACAGAATTTACAACTGCCACCTCTTGCATACTATAATATTAAAAGAATACCAAGCAATGAAAACATTATAACTTATTTAAAAACACATAACTGCCCTCCAAATAGCCTTCTCAGAACAAACTCTATATAGAATGGGTGGCAAATATCCAGTTTTTTCAACTGATGTAGAAATACAATAGTAATAATTTAGGCTCAAGTGGATTATGTTCTTAATTTATCCAGTTGGGATGCTTTAAGTCTAAAATAGGCAACTAATCTCCAATTTTTATTTCCTATCATACTGTGTTGTCCCAGACACATAAAACAGTACTGTCTGTAAGGGTAGAGAAAAAAAACGCTAACATTGTGTCAGGATGCCCATGAACCTTCACATTAAAGCAATAACAATATTCCCTCAAACACATATTCACCACCACCTCTTAATGATTTTGGCCCACATAGCAGGAGAGTTTCGATTTAGTACAGGTCAAGGTAGCATACAGCTTTTCAGCTGTATTCATGAAAGAACACAGAGAAACTATCCCAGACTCCTCAGTGGGCTCATGCTAATTAGACCTTTAACAATTTTCTTGATTCCAAGCTATGATTTCCTTTTTGTCACTGCTAACATTAACTAAAGAAATCTTGCCCAATAAGCACTACAGATAATATGCTAAAAAAAAATAACCCCAGCATAAAATGCAATAGAAATGATTGGTACAGAAGTTAAATAAAGAATACTGCTTCCTTAATTTTAGTACTATTGTTGGTTGTGACCAGAATGAAGTTACCTAAGCAACCACTCTAAAGCACACACAATATTCAAATGCATCTGTATTATGGTAGCTCGGTGTCTAGAAGTTTGTTGCTGATAGCATTGGTATAAAATGTATAAAACCGTCAGATCAGTTTGTGGGGGAAAAAAAAACTCTGAATATAAAGGTTTATTTAATCGTCATATGGCACTAAAATACCCATAAACAAAATCATAAAAATAACCCAAAGTAAAAATTTAGGCTAAGACCAAAAAAAAAAAAAAAAAAAAAGAATTGTTTAGTCACAAGAGTCACAAGTACAATCTTTAATAAACCAACCATAGATTCACAGGCACATTCACTTTTGTCACGGAACTGCAAAGCGTATAACATGTTATACATTTACATAATCCTTACAACACAAATGCTTAGGGGGAATATATGAAAAAGCTTCTAAAAACTATTACGGATGTTATAAAATCACATGTATAACAAAATATGTGGGATGCCCAAACTTGCTGATATTGCTGATTGCAGATTAATCTATGTGAAATCATCAGGGAAAGGAGTGGGCAGAGCATGGCTGGCCTCATTTACTTCATTGTGCGTCTACAGAGTGAGAACACCAGATTATCTTCAAGTACAGTGTGCAGCATTTGGCAATTTGGAAATCCACGAGGCCACAAAATTGATATACACTCTCCCCTGGGGGGGGGGGAAACAAAATCAAGGAAGCCAAAACTTTCCCTTTCTCCAAGAAACTGAAGAAATTCTTACCTTTCTGTACACCAGCATGTTGGGTGACTCGTCTGCCACCCCGTTGCTAGTCTGCCCGTAATTATTCCCCTGGGCCATGTCACCCCACACTTGGTCCGCTCTCAGATACTGGAATTACCGGTCTGCGCGCTGCAAAGGGTTAGGGAGACTTCAGTCAGGTGCGAATGGCGGTGCTCAAGGCGGGGGTGGGGGGTGGGGGGTAGAGGGGGGGTGTGTGACTTGAATCCTCTTCATAATCCACAGCACCCACCCCACATGGCACATACTTACATGTCGGGGCTGGCTGGAGGAAGCGGCACAGAAATCGATTTAAAAAAAAAAAAAAAACTGTATTTACACCTACAGTACCCTCAGGGAGTTGTAAGAAATGACAATCTTTTAGTTAGAATATTCATTTGGCTATGGTTTTAACTGACTTGATCTTCTGGATACTCATTGTAAAAAGTATTTGATGCTCCCCTAAAAAACCCACGGTCACCATTTCTGCGCTCCAGAGTTGTCTTGTCTCCCAATACTTGCATCTCGACTCGATGATGTTTTCCCAAAAGGGCGGAAAGGCAGCACCCTGTGGCAGCACACTCGCTCCCAGGTATCTGGCTACTTTCCCCACAGGCAGCGCCTCAGACAGGCCCATTCCGGCGGCATTCTCCCTTCACTCCCCCGGGTCTCCCACACGGAGCCGGAGGAGCTTCGCCCACTTCCACCTGCCCGCACTGCCCGCCACTGGGTCCCCCCTCCGCTCCACTCCACTTCGGAAGTCAGGACGGAACCCTGCCCAGTCTTTGCCAGAAGGCACCAGAATCCGTCCCGGCCACAGGAGCTGGTGGGAGTCGACCCTTCGGGCAACCACCTGGGTCGCCGTGGGTAGCAGCCTGGCTGCAGGAACCTGACAGCAACCAGCCCAAGAGGAGCAAACCAGCGAGCCCCAGCTCCCGCCGCCGGGCTCTCCCGGCGGTTCAAAAGGAAGCAGTTTCAGCACCGCGGACCTGGGCGAGCGCGGCGCCCGCAGCCCGGCCGGGGCGCGGGGCGCGGGGCTCCCCGGGCGGCCGCGCGGCGGGGCGCCGAGCGAGGGTGGGTGCGGGGCGGGGGCGCGGGGCGCGCGAGATGGCGCCGCCTACTCCGCTCCCACCACCCCTTATTTACCTCCTCGGCCAAGGTCACGGCCCCGCGGCGTCTGCCCTCGCGGGGGGCTGGGTGCCGGCGCTGTCAGCTGGCGGCAAGCGGAGCAGCGAGGCAGGGCAGCCTCATCACACTCGGCGGATGATGCGGAACCGCGCGGCTCAGGCGACCGCCACCGTGCACAGGCGGCCCCGGCAGCCCGCCGCTCGCGCCCGCTCCCACCCCCCCCTTCCCGCCGCCTGGCCGGCCCGCTCCCTCCGCCGCCTCTGCTCCCGGGCACGGGGACCCGCCGAGCGCGCGCGGGAGCCGAGACGCCGGCCCGTGCGCGCGACTGGGAGGCGGGAGGAGGGGCGGTCACGTGGGCCGGGCGGCCAGGGGTGCGGGCTCCTGGGCGCCCCGCTCCGCGCGGCCGGCCCGCGGGCCGCCCCACTGGCCGCCCTCGCGTCCCGGCCCCCGCGGGCGCACAGCCCGCCCCGCCGCCGGTGTCCGCGCCGCGGGCGGCCTGGGGACCCGAGCTGGGCGGCGAGCTCCAGCCGGAAGGGCAGGGCGGGCGGGCGGATGGAGGGACGGAGGGATGGAGGGAGCCCCGCGCAGCCGGCGCGTTTCATCACGTGCCTGCTGACTCCGCTGACAGGGCGAGGGCAGCAGATGATTGATTATCGCTGTGCTTAAATGACGAGAGTAGAGAGATACTGAGAAGTCCTAGGAGTGAAGGAAATGGCCAGGACCAATTGAGCCGCTCAGCCCGTTGCCTGCGGCTTTCACAGCTTCCTCCTAAGTTTGAGAAATGGGAACCGATTTGGAGGCTGCCAACTCGAGCTGGAAACCTTGCCACCTGTGAAACTGAAGGGCCATCCCCGCTGCGCGCTGCCTCCTTGGAAGGGAGGTGCTCTCACCCTATCGAAGGTTTCAAAGAGGGCCTGGGGTGCCGATCCCCCGGGATTAGTCTTCAAGTCGCTGTCACGAATTCCTCTGTAAGGATTAGAACGACAGGAAGAAGAAAAATCACTGTTGTCCCAATTACAGTAAGGAAACTTGTGTCTCTGGCTTTCCGGGTCAGATTTGGGAAGCTATAAATACCTGAAGTTTTCTTTCCTCAGCTGGGCCAGGTGTGGGGGAGAGACAGAAGATAACCAAGACAGCCCCTTCCTAACCCCCTAGGTCCAAATAGAATAGAAGTTACCCCTGGTAGGGACGACGAGCACACCCAGAGCCATGTGGTCCAATGCATTTCCCCAGTCCCACCCGGGCAGGCAGGTTGCACCCAAGGAACAAAGAGGTATCTGACCTATCCTCTGTTCTAAATACTACAGGGCAAAGGTTACTATCCCACTGCTTTACACACACCCTAGTCTGACCCATCTCCCACTCCTCCCCAGTTCCCAAAATTTCTGCATTGTGTGCTCTGGAAATTATGCTGTTTTTTACCAAAGCTGCCATTTTTAAAAATTCTTCTCTACTATTTCCTTAACATTCTTGCTGTAGCCAGACCTACCTTTTCCCCTTCAGACCCTCTCTCTTCCCCTTTGCTCAGTCTACTTCTGGGAACTTGACATGAATGGAATTAATACATTTGGAAAGAATAACTGGGCATGCTCACTCAGTTTGACCATTTTTCCTCTTAAGGAGGAACTGCCTGAATGAAGGAAGCAGGTTTCCTCCTTTGCATCACTAGACAAAGGTTGTAACCCTTGGGGGCCCTGCCCATGGACTCAGCACTGATGGATCATTCTCATCAATGAGCAAACTAACAGATAGATTAGAGCCAACTGTATATATTTTATACACAGGGTGTAAAATACACCCCAGCTTCATGGGACCCCATCCATCTATCCATCTATCATACAGATATATGATATGTATATCTATATCAACATATATGTAATCTTGCATAAGGTATCTATATGTAGATATAGCTATGTATAAAATCTTCCTTGACACACTTTCCACTTATTCCTGCCCTATTTTTTGGCTTCCTTTGGCACCAAGAACTTCCTCTCCTTTTATTTTGTCTTGAGCCCATTCTATTCTGTCAACAACCTCCATGTTACTAAACGAATAGTGAATTCTCAATTATCATATCGAATGCCTTTTCAGCAGAAGTAAGTTTATCTCTTTCACATTCTCAAAAACGTTCTACATTTGTCTGCTGGGACACCACTGTCTATTATTTCTCCTCTGCATTACTGGTTGCTATTTCTCAGGCTATTACTTGCTCTTCTTTACCTTTTTCATCCCTAAATTTTGGAGTGCCTCGGATCTCAATCTTTGGGCCTCTTCTCCTCTCAATTTATATGTACTCCCTACATGAGCTAAATCAGATTGCTACTTTTAAATGCTACTAATAACTTTCAAATGTATATGTAGGTCCATGCTCTGAAATCCAGTCAGTCAAGCACCTACCTAATTAACATCTTTACTTGGATATCTAACTGGTGTCTGATTCAGCTTTATGATAACAAGGATATTGTCTATTTAAGATTATATTTTTATGTATTTGAGAGAGAGAGAAAGAGGGAGAGCATGAGCAAGGGGAGGGGCAGAGGGAGAAGCAGACTCCCCGCTGAGCAGAGAGCCCAGACTGACTGACGCAGGGCCAATCCCAGGACCCTGGGACCGTGACCTGAGCCAAAGGCAGATGCTTAGCCAACTGAGCCACCCAGACACCCCGGATATTGTCTGTTTAGCTCATGCCATATATCCCAGGCATAGTACAGTTTCTAGCCCACAGTAGATGCATGTTAACTAAATGAATCAATGTATCTAATGACAATAATCTGATACATAATTTTTATATTTAGTAATACATTGTTTACATTATTATCTCATTTAACCCTCTAAAGCCCTAGTTATAATTGTCATATATTTTACATCACTACACCAATAAGGAAGGGAAGGATCAGAAATGTTAAATAAACTGCCCCAGACAACCCACATAACCACTAAGTGGCTGTGGTAGTTTGTACCGAGTCAACTTGATTAGCTGGAACTACATTTCCCAGCATCCCTCTCCCTGTATTCAAGTGAGTAGAGGAATTTGTGCAAGTTTGGGAAAACAAGAGTAAGACAGCACCTATTCCTCTCTGAAGGTCTTTGCAGTTTGTGTGTTGGCACCTGCTGAGTCCCAGAAGTTTCTCACATGTCATTGTTCTCCCTCACTTCACATTCAGATTGTCCAAGTTCTTTCCCCTCCTGAGCAAGAGTAGCCCCACACACTTCACAAAAGCCTGAATGTGGACCTACAGAGGCAGCAGCCACACAAGACCACAAATTTTCATTGACTTTTCTGCCAGCCCCACCTCATGGTCTCCCTCCTGCACCTGGCCACGCCTGGCCCCCCAGCTTCCCCAGTAAACTTCAACTTGCCCATCCACTTGCCTAAGACCCCAGAGGGGGTTAGTTGTGTCTTTTCTCAGATCTTTCAATTCTTTATTCTGGAAAATAACTTCCCCAGCTTCCCTCACAATTATGTAAGGTTTTGTTCCCATAACACACCCCTTCCTCCATTGTTTTCATAGTGCTTCTACTTCTCTGGTTGAGTGGCTAGGGCAGAGTTCAAATCCAAGTCTTCCAGTCCTTTTCACTATTCCACAAGAAATCCAAGTTAGAGGGACAAAAACCTTGAAACCAATGACACATGAGAGTGCAAAACTGAACAACGAAAGCATGAAAGGAGTTGATGTTCCAACCAGGCTCTTCAAGGACTATTAGGAGGTCTACATGGGAAGGAGTTTCTAGTAAGGCACAAAGGCAAATTCTGAAGCCCATTCGGACAATTACTATAATAAGACTACCATTTCTTGAAGTCATAGTATCTCTAAACACATTAAAATATTCTCAACATTTTTGACAAAATTCACCCCAAAAGCAACGTAAGGAATCTGATGTTCAAGTTAGGAAACTTGACCATGATTGTATACCTTCTAAATATCAGAGTCTGGACTCAAACACACTGCTGTGTGACTCCAAAGCCCTCTGAAAAACATGTGAAAAATGCCTCTAGCAGCAGAATGAGTTTTTAAAGATCTGAGGATCTCCCACGGAGACGCCTGTCATTCTATTTTCTGTCTCATCTGTCCTCTCACCTGTCTTCCTTCCATACACCTAATGCACACCTTTCTCTCTGGGCATTAATGACTCAAGGTGGTTTGTGGCTACTTACAGTTGCAAGGCAAATATGGAAGAAGATTCAAGGAATAGCATAGTTCACCATTTCTTCTCCTGTTATGGTTAAGCCTCATTAGACAGCTCATCATTTGTGTTATTGTGCATTGGGACCAAAATTATGTCCATCATCTTAATGTTCCTAGGACTCACATTTTTTCCATATATAACCCTAGGGAATTAGACTAGATTATCTCTCAAAACCCATCTGGATCTTAGAACATAAGATTTTAATATGTTCTCTTTTGTACTTTGCTCATACATAATGGCTCTTTATGTTGTAAACAGCAAACAGCATGGATGTTGTGGGATATTTTTCTGTTCCTTTTCATTCTAAAACCATGTAAATATGTGATCCTCAGTTATCATCATTCAAAATCATTTTTTATCATTTTCCTTATGGACCCTATGTTTTGTGATATTTCTGTCAAACAAATTAAATTGTAAAATGTAATAATGCACCTATTTTTCTATGCCAGATAGAACTTCTAAAAAGTAAAAGCCCTGTTACTTCACTCAGTAAATATAACCCCCCCCCCATAGCGATATTTGAGGCTTTTGTTGTTGTTGTTTTGTTTGTTTGTTTTTAGCTTCAGCAGTCTTATCTTGGAAAAAAGTAGAATGTGATTTATATTTTTGAGATATTGGACATAGTTGTAGCAGTTTTCTAGGACTGTTGTAACAATGTATCACAGACTGAGAGGCTTAAACAACAGAAATGTATTGTCTCATAGTTCTGGAGACTAGAAGTCCAAAATCAAGGTGTGGCAGAGTTGGTTCCTTCTGAGGACTCTGAAGGAAAGATTTGTTCCAGGCCGATCTCCTTGGCTTGTACATGGCTATCTCTCCCTGTGTCTCTTCACATTGACGTCTGTGTTTGTCTCTGTGTCCAAATTTCCCCTTTGTATAAGGATACCAGTCATATTGGATTTGGGACCACCCTACTGACCTCATTGTAACTTGATTACCTCACTAAAGACCCTACCTCCAAACAAGGTCACACTGTGAGGTACAGGGGGTTAGAACTCCAAAATTATCTTTTTGGGGGATGACACCATGTAACCCATAACAACAGTGTATATTTTTGCAAATCATTAGGGGCTCTAGGATTCCTGAAGTGTGAACTACCTCCTTCCCTCCTTTCATTAAACAAATACTTGTTTATTTGTTGTGCATGAAAATGTGTTTTCATATATATGTTACATAACATATACATATGAAGTATATATAAAGAACATAAAGAAATAAAATAGGTGACTTTTGCCCTCAAGAAATTTCCAGTCTAGTTCAGAGGATAAAATTTCTCTTTTTCCTCACAATTCACAGGCAGTCCAATCCACAGATCCAGTTGGCTCTACCTGCAATCTATGTCCACAATTCTCACCACCTTCTCTGCTCCCACCCTGATTTAAGCCACAATTTAATCTCTCCTGGGTGAAGACAAAGACCCAATTGCTTTCTCTGCCCCCATCCTTTCCCATCTACATCTATTCTCAATGTAGCAGCCAGTGATCACTTTAAAATGAAGTCATGTCACTTCTCCATGTAAAATCCTCCAAAGACACCCCACATCACTCAAAGTATCTTCAAAAAGCCTCTGAGGCCTCATGATCTGACACCATGTTACCTCTTCTGGCCTCAATGTATGCTCTCTCCTTCTTACTCACTCTGTTCCAATCACACTGCCCTCCTTGATTCTTTAAACATTCCTGGCATGCAACTGCCACAGGATATTTGCACTCACTGTTCCTCCTGCCTGGAATGCTCTTCCTTCAGATATTCCTCCCTTTCTTTCTTCAGTTCTTTACTCAAATGGCACCCTCTCAGTGAAGCCTATTCTACATACCTTAATTAAAATTGTGTACTCTCCTGGGTGAAGCCTGGGTGGCTTCAATCAGTTAAGCATCCAACTCTTGGTTTCAGCTCAGGTCATGATCTCAGGGTCATGAGATCGAGCCCCATGTCGGGTTCCATGCTCAGCCTGCTTAAGGTTCTCTCTCTCTCTCTCTCCCTCTGCCCTCGCCTCCACTCACACTTTCTCTCTGAGATAAGAAAAAAAAAGATTATGTACTCTCCTTGCCTCCCCATTCTCATTACACTGTTTATTTGCTTTTCAGAGCATCTATCACCTTCTACCATATTGTACTATTCAGTTCTTGACTGTGTTTGTTGTCTGTCTCCCCCCAGAAGAAATTAAGTTCTGTGAGGTCAGGGATTTTTCCTCTCCTATTCATTGCTGTATTCCCAGGGTCTAGAACAAGATATGGCATATAGGTCACACCCAATAATTATTTGCTGATCTATTGTGAATAAATCCATAAACATGATTCTGTTGAAAGACTGGATGGACTAGAAGAATCCAGTCAACAGCTTTGAACAAAACTGAATTAGCATCAGTGTGGATTGAAATGATCCACCCTTCAAACCTGTTTCTTATGTGTCATAAAGGGGAAGAATAATTTCTTTTCCCACCACGCATTCACTTCACAGAGGAATGGTTGAGAATTTCTTAAATGGTAACGGCATTTTGAATTAAATGGAAAAGGCATTTTGAATTTCTAGGAGAAAGCACTTTATTAATTTGAGGCTTTTATTACATGAAAGAATTGTGAATGACACAGGGGCAAGCAGAAAGAGGAGAACAATGTTGAAGGGATTATACTGTTCACAATACTACATTGACATTTTAGGGGACAATTGATTTGAGATTGATATAAGCAGAGTGAAAAAAAAGAAAAGTGGTTTGAGAAATCTTACCCCAAGGACAGGTTTTTTAAAAATACCTTCTTCTCTGTAGTCAACTCTCAATTATTTATAGAACAATACCCTCATTAATGAATTACTCTCCACTTTTACGATCCTTTTGTCCATTTTATGGACATTTTCCCGCTAATTAGAGCTCCCATAGCAATGTCAGAGGGCTGGCAAAGAAGAGTAAAAACTAAAATTTGTCCTTATCAGGAGTTGATTCCTCTCTCCTTTCTGTTGAAATGTTTAAACTCTGATCTAGATTACTTCCAGAATGACACCATTTTTAAATGTCATACATTTTTCAATTAATTGGAAAATTAGCTGAGCATGTATTATGAGCGAGACACTGCGTAATGTTTGGAAAGAAACAGGGAACATGTTGAGTTTTGTTCCTGCCGTTTCCTTTTTGGCATGGTGGAATAGAACCAGAGATAGCATCAGGACATCTGAGTTTTAGCCCTGACTCCACTGCTTAAAATCTAGGTCACATGGGACAAGTGACTTGACCATCTCAAGCCCCAGTTTCCTTAACTCTAAAACAAAACTTACATCATCTGCTTTCTCTTCCTCTACTGTGAAAACGTTTTTACTCCAGGGCAAAGGAAGTTATTTGGAAAGACAGTCTGGTAGTGATCATATTGACCACATCAGGAGAAGCAGTGGTCTAGAAACAGACCATCACTTCTGCTGTTCAAACACCAGGGGTGGCTAAAGCTACAGCAATTGAAAACAGTCCATCCAACAGGCAGTGTATGGTATCTAGAATGTAGTAAAAACCAAGTGACAGGATCAGAATGGCATAACAAGGGATCCAAGTTAGTGCCCCTGCAGAATGGCTAAGCATGGCAAGAATAGGCCACATCTGGAGTTTCAGCAGACAACAGGGCTGGTGTTGGGATGCCTGGGAGCAGAGCACCCCCAGCCAGAGGAGGGCCACTGGGGTTGTGACCCCAGAAGGTGGGAAAACACAGAGCAACTCATTTCCTATTTGGTTTCTAAACACTTAGCTGGGAACAGTCTTCAAATTGGAAATGATAGAAGATATGATTAGAAGAATAAATAATAAAAATGGGAGGGATAATCCTCACATAATAAACAGAGAAACCAGACTTTGATGAAGGGAGCTTACTTCCTCAAGGTTACATGTCTCAGCAGAGTTAGAGCCAGGACTTCACGCCAGTCTTACATCCCAAATTTCACATTATGTGATGTTGCCTCTAAGAAGCAACCAGGACTCAGGCTATGGGAAGAAGTGGTAAAAGGGTACTCAATTGTTTTGAAAAGTTTGCCTCCAGAGTCAGAGCAGTTCCCGTCATTTGCCCTAAGAGAAACTGGAAATGAAATTCTCAGGAACTTCTGAAGTGTGGTAGAGAAAAGATAGCAAAATAGAGTCAACTTGCCTCAAGGGAGAAAATGGATACCCAAATTAAGTTGGTACACAGACCTTGTCCATAGGAATGCTTTATCATAGAATTCAATAAAGTGTTAGGAAGGCACAAGAGATGGGAGTCAATGACACGTTATCAGAGTCTTTAAAACTGATGGGAATCTCCCAGATGGACAAAGAGGAGGAATAGCACAGAAGCACTTCAGGTGGGTGGAATAAAATGTGTTGAATTACAGAAACATGAGTAAGGATGAATGTTTGATGAACAGCAAAAAGTTTGGTATGGCTGGTTTCAAAGAGAGGGAATGCTTTGGATGGAGACGAAGCTGGTATATAAATTGGGGGCAGATTGTGAACAACCCACAGCTCATGCTGAAAAGTTTGGGCTTTAAGCAATCAAAAAGTGGATGAGTTTTGAAAACTTAAAGAGAAAAGTGGTGATCACAAAGAGCCAATGAGGGCCCGCCAAGCACATGTCACACAGACTAGCTTTGTGTCCTCTGGAAGTATGGTCTCTACACTGACAAATGAGGCCTATATGACAACAATATATGTTATTCAGCAAGGCATGCAACAGTTTCTTCTGTAATAACTTTGTAAATGTGACCGTAAAATCAGAGTTTAAATAACAGGCTAAATAAGGTCGGCAACAAGAGCACTGATTAATTGACCAGGACACACCCAAAAGGAGAACTTTATGGGGAAGATTCAGAACTCTGACCTTAGAATTTCCCTGTTCTAACTGGGCATGTGCACAGTGACTCTATTACAGGTATAAACAGCCCACTTATCAAATTTATAAATGGCATAAAGCTATGAGGACTAGCTAATGCACTGGAAAATGGCAGAGGAACCCAAAGAGATCAAGGCAGGCTAAAAAGATGGAGTGAACCACGTAAAAGGGAAAATAGCAAGGAGAAAGAGTAAGCCTTGTATCCAGATGGAAGAGAGCTGGCTTAGCACTAAAATACAGCATGGGAAAGATGTGACTGAACATCAGTTTAAATGAAAAAGACAGTAGGTTTTTGTTTGTTTTGGTTGTAGTTGAAAGCAAACTCAATATTGTTCAAAAAGAGCACACATCTGCCCCAAAAAAGCCATTCTGATGACTGAAAGAAAGAGACACTTTGTCAGTGAAAAAAAAAGGGGGGGGGGCTTGGATGATTTGGGATAATTATCTGAAAACATTAAAGGACTCTCAGGTGGAAAAAGAATCAAACAATCTTTCAAGCCCCAGAGGACAAACTTTAACAGGTAACAGTCTCAGGCAGATAGATTTCAGTTCAACACCAGGAAGTACTTTCTAACAGTTGTTTATCCTTAAGGAAGAGGTCAGTTGCACGTCCCTGGAGGTGTCTGCGGGCACCTGGCTGACCCCGGTCTGCAAGAGCAAGTTGCTACATTGAGAATGCTGGCGTAGGTGACCTCCATGATCTCTGACTACAAGATGAGATGGCATGGGAGGAAGTGATTTGAAAACTGAACACTACCATTTTCCCAGGAAACTTTAAAGTGATTTTTGATCTAAACTGAGACAAGAATGATATGAGATATTTAAAGTGACAGCTGAGTGATACCAATAACACGGTCTCTCTTTGAGTTCATTTCGGGCTTCAGTGGTGTCAGGGAAGACCTCATATGGGAAAGGGCACTTACTTAGTTTTGAACATTGGGTAGATGGAAAGGGGATGCAGTGGCTGTTGCTCAAGTGAGACCATGACAGACGCTGCACGCCCAGGAATATTTATTATCTATCTTCATTTGGTTGGTTTTTTTACCAACTGGTTGTCTTAAATGCACCTGCCAGTCAGCAGCTTATAGGTCCTCAGGACATGCTGATTTTATTGTCAGGGCAAAAGGACACCTGCTCACCCCAAGCCAAGCCTCACTTGTAATTCCCTGATTCTCCATCATCTCTATTTGTAAATATTGCCTAGCACTTCCAGCTAGCCAAGCATTGGCACTACTGAATTTCTATAAACTTAACTTGTGTTAAGAAGAAGAAATAGTGGGGTGCCTGGGTGGCTCAGTCAGTTGGGCATCTGCCTTTGGCTCAGGTCGTGATCCCAGGGTCCTGGGATCAAGCCCCACATCGGACTCCCTGCTCAGTGGGGAGTCTGCTTCTCTCTTGGCCCCTCTCCCCTGCTCATTCTCTCTCTCTCTCTCTGTCTGAAATAAATAAATAAAATCTTAAAAGAAGAAGAGAAGAAGAAGAAGAAGAAAAGAAGAAGAAGAAGAAGAAATAGTGAAAGGGGGAAAAAAAAGACGGAATGGAAAGCCTTACTTAAATTTCTTAATACACTCCTATAATTGATAGAAAAACGTTTAGGAACTTGACCCTAAGTTGGTTTCCTATGTCCATCAACTTTGAATATCATAAGAAGGTGAATACTATAAGAAGAACAACGCTGTAATTGTAAGACTGAATTAGGATTCTCTGCGTGTTGTGTGCTTTTCTGTTACTACATTAGCCACCTTCTCTGCAGCTTTCAATCTACTTGGCACAGGGCAGTGTTCTATAATCTCCTAAATATTAGACCCTTTTCTTTCTTATCATGGGTTATTCCGTGGATAATTGTTCAAGGTATGAAAATCCATATGATTTACCTTTGATTAATAGAGCTCATTAACTAGATACTTGGAAAACAAAGCTGTTTTTTTTCAAGATTCCCAGTGTGGACTGTGAGCACCTGGGAACCCAATCCCCCCTGAGCAGCAGGCCAAGGCCCTGGGTCCATCTCTTACAGTCCCCTCGGACTTCTGAACACAGGTCACTGAGCCTCCCAAACACCTCAGCTCTTAAATCTAACAACTGTCTACTTCCTGATTGGCAAAAAAGTTTTGGGTTTAGTTTTTTTTCAGATGTTTGAGCTCTGCATCTTGAGAAAGAGGTGACCCCTGGCGGGATCAGCAGAAGAAATGCTAGGATGAGCAGCCCTCCCCTTGCAAGGGCCATGGCAGTCCGGGCCTGCAGACTGATCTGGCCTAAGGCACTCCTTCTCTTCCCAGACCCATATGTGAAAGTGCCAAATTCAGGTGGCCCATGTAAACACAGTCCCCCATCCCAAAGAAGCATAAGTTGGACTCAAACACCACCGACACAATTTTATCCTGATTGAGGGAAGAACAGTCTTGCCAGAAGCCCCTTAAGAGAGGACCCAGAGTTCTCCACTCAGCCACTTAAGCTGGAGGGAAGCTGAGCAGCCACCAGAAGAACTCCTGCAGATGACCCAACATCTGCCTCAGATATTCAGTATTTCTCTGAATCAATCAATCCTTTATTCATTAAGCATCTACCCTATGCCTGAGAAGTTTCTGAATGAATGTCACAGCTCAAGTAGATGCAGAATTCTCTAGACCCAAAACAGGAACATCAGAGAGCCACTGAAGTGCCCCAGAGGACTTCTCTTCCTGATTCACCTTCTTTGCTGCCCCGATACCCCCTCTGTCCTATGCTGAACTCATCCAGTTCAATGGCTTTAAATGCTGATATGCTAATGTCACCCTAATCTACATGGCCGGTCCTGATTTCTCCTACCTTGGTGCTCCACACTCATATTTCCAACTGTTTACTTGACATCTTCACTGGGACACACTTACTAGCCATTTCCATTAAAGAGGTTCAAGACAGAACTAGTTTCCCAACCTACATCCTTAATTTTTCCTTTCCCAGAATTCCCCATATGAGTAAGTAAGGCATTCTTTTCCCAGTTTCACAAGAAAGAGCTAAGAATCATTCAAGTAAATCATAATCCTTCTCTTTTCCTCACTTACAAGTCCTGTCAATATAGATCAAAATAAACATCTTGTCAAGATAATTCAATTCTCCTACTATGCCTGCTACCTCCTCATTTAAGACATTAACATCTCCTACCTAAACTACTTAAGTAGCCTCCTGACTAGTCTTAGCATTAGCATTCTCCAGATAAGACCAGAGTGGTATATTTAAAATATGTAACATACCATGCTGATGTTCAGCAGCTTAAATCCTTCAATAGCTTCTCAACTCCCTTAGAATAAAATCCAAACCTTTCACTCTGACCTACAAGACCTTAAGTCATCTTACCCCTCATGACCTCTCCAAGTTCATTTTATGTTCATTCCTTTACACTCAAAATTCAAGAGGTGATCATCTCTATATCTTTTTTAATATTCTTTTTTAAATTTAATTTTATTATGTTATGTTAGTCACCATACATTACATCATTATTTTTTATGTAGTGTTCCATGATTCATTGTTTGCGTATAACACCCAATGCTCCATTCGGTACGTGCCCTCTCTAATACCCATCACCAGGCTAACCCATCCCCCCACCCCCTCCCCTCTAGAACCCTCAGTTTGTTTCTCAGAGTCCATAGTCTCTCACGGTTCGTCTCCCCCTCAGATTTCCTCCCCTTCATTTTTCCCTTCCTACTATCTTTTTTTTTTTTTTTTAACATATAATGTATTATTTGTTTCAGAGGTACAGGTCTGTCATTCAACAGTCTTACACAATTCACGGCGCTCACCATAGCACATACCCTCCCCAGTGTCCATCACCCAGCCACCCCTTCCCTCCCACCTCCCACCACTCCAGCAACCCTCAGTTTGCTTCCTGAGATTAAGAGTCTCTTATGGTTTGTCTCCCTCTCTGGTTTCATCTTGTTTCATTTTTTCCTCCCTTCCCCTATGATCCTCTGTCTTATTTCTCGAATTCCTCATATCAGTGAGATCATATGATACTTGTCTTTCTCTGATTGACTTATTTCGCATAACATAATACCCTCTAGTTCCATCCACACCATTGCAAATGGCAAGATTTCAGGTTTTTTGGGGGCACGTGGTTGGCTCAGTTGGTTAAGCAACTGCCTTCGGCTCAGGTCATGATCCTGGAGTCCCGGGATCGAGTCCCGCATTGGGCTCCCTGCTCAGCAAGGAGCCTGCTTCTCCCTCTGACCCTCCCCCCTCTCATGTACTCTCTCTCATTCTCACTTTCTCAAGTAAATAAATAAATCTTTAAAAAAAAAAAAAGATTTCAGGTTTTTTTGATGGCTGCATAATATTCCAGTGTGTGTGTGTGTGTGTGTGTGTGTGTGTGTGTGTATACCATATCTTCTCTATCCATTCATCTGTTGATGGACATCTTGGCTCTTTCCACAGTTTGGCTATTGTGGACATTGCTGTTATAAACATTGCGGTGCACGTACCTCTTCGGATCACTACATTTGTATCTTTGGGGTAAATACCCAGTAGTGCAATTGCTGGGTCATACGGTAGCTCCATTTTCAACTTTTTGAGGAACCTCCATACTGTTTTCCAGAGTGGCTACACCAGCTCGCATTCCCACCAACAGTGTAGGAGGGTTCCCCTTTCTCCGCATCCTCGCCAACATCTGTCGTTTCCTGACTTGTTAATTTTAGCCATTCTGACTGGTGTGAGGTGGTATCTCATTGAGATTTTGATTTGGATTTCCCTGATGCTGAGTGATGTTGAACTCTTTTTCATGTGTCTGTTGGCCATTTGTAGATCTTCTTTGCAGAAATGTCTGTTCATGTCTTCTGCCCATTTCTTGATTGGATTATTTGTTCTTCAGGTGTTGAGTTTGGTAAGTTCTTTATAGATTTTGGATACTATCCCTGTATCTGATACGCCATTTGCAAATATCTTCTCCAATTCTGTCAGTTGTCTTTTGGTTTTGTTGGCTGTTTCCTTTGTTGTGCAAAAGCTTTTTATCTTGATGAAAAGAAAAAAATATCTGTTAGTTTTTACTGTACAGCTCTAAAATTATTATTGTAAATTACTTCATAGCTTTGTTTTGAGTCTTATAAAAATGTTTATGTACAACATATATAACAAGTGTGTGTTAAATTCAGACTTGAAAATTTCCAAATTTTACCGAATTACAACAGTCTATGTATTTAGCCTTATTTTAATATAACTCATCACTATATCTTTTCATTGCAAATTTAAACATCCCTTATTCCTTTTTTTAAAGATTTATTTATTTACTTATTTATTTTAGAGAGAGTTGGAGAAAGCACACATGAACGTAAGCAGGGCAAGGGGCAGAGGGAGAGGGAGAGAGAATCCTTGAGCAGACTCCCTGTTGAGCTGAGCATGGAGCCCTGAAATCATGACCTGAGTCAAAATCAAGAGCCAGCCACTTAACAAACTGAGCTTCCCAGGTGCCCCTAAACTTCTCTTATTCTTGAAAGGCTTAAATATGATAAAAGTTAAAAGCACCTACTTTCTTAAGCATTATTTTTCATTACTATCACTCTGATTAGTAAACCAAAGATTTGGAAATACTTTTCCACTAACTGGAGAATTCTTTAGACCAAGGATAATAGTGGCAGCTTCACACCAACACATTTGTGGGATTTGGCAGAGAACACAGAAACCGGTTTGAAGGATGGTTTTTGTCCCACAGCAGATTTCCTATTTTCCTAATTCTTTAAGCTTATGAATAATTTATTGAACAGTCTGAACCTGCTGTAGAGACAATTTTTTTTTAAACCTCTGCTCTTCGCCTTCAACTGTTCTGTGACAAATCTCCCATTTTCCCCCTTAGTGGAATCTCAGGCAGGTCCAAAGCCTTGGTTTAAAACTTTGTAATCACATTGAATTTAACACTCACTTCCTCCTAGCCCAGACTGATTTAGACTTGAGGGACCAGGAGTGATGGGATTGCACTTCTCTTTTATACCTCTCCTCTCCCTTCTTGTGTGCTAGGAATTGATGCTGCTATTGTCCTCTCTTAAGCAATGGTTGCTGCTTCTCCTTCATGGCTGTCTGTGTAGTGAGTGCTCAGATGGTGGCTCCTCTGTGGGGCCCATGTTCAAGTCTTGTGGAAGGCCCTTTTGGAAGGGGCCTCTGACCTACAGAGTTCCCTGATGTAGGAGATTCATTCTTGCTTGGTCTGACCTCTTCTTACTCCCATAAGTTCCCACCTTGGTGATCTATTCCAGAACAGCCCAGTGGTGAGGGTCCCTTACCTAATGGCCATCCTTTTTGAGTGGGATACCTGCAAGAAGGCTCAATCTTGGCTACTTTTGTTGTGTCTACTGTTCTATGAGAAATCATCATATCCTTGACTATTCAAATTAGGGAATTCAAACTGTCACCTGCTACTCCACTTTCCATCTGCCACTTCTCCAATTCTCTTTTCCCCCTGCTCCCATAGGCATGGAAGCTTGTCACCACTTACTCAGCAACCATTCACCTAGAAGTAAGATGTTAGTTTCCCCTTCTTCCAAGCCCCCCAATCAGTATGAGTAGTTCTCCTGGGTCATCCATCATTTGGTGTTGGGGGTGGAAAATCCTCAGAACTTCCCAAATAGTTCAGCATTCTTTATTTTATTATTGGTGTATAACTGACACACAATATCCTATTAGTTTCAGGTGTATATCATAGCCATTCAATATTTTTACACATTAAGAAATGATCCCCATGAGAAGTCTAGTTATCATTTATCACCACACAAAGTCATCACAATATTATTGACTATATGCCCTATGCTCTACTTCACATCCCCATGACTTACTTGTTTTAATAGCTGAAAGTCTATACCTCTTAGTCCCCTTCACCGGTATCACCCACCCCCACAACCCATTCCCCTCTGGTAACCAACAGCTTTTTCCCATGTCTATGGGTTTGTTTGTTCATTTGTTTTATTTTTAGATTCTGTATGTAAGTGAGATTATGTGGTATTTGTCTTTCTCAGTCTGACTTATTTCACTTAGTATAATACCATCCAGGTCCATCCATGTTGTCACAAATGGCAAGATCTCATTCTTTTTATGGCTGAGTAATATTCCATTATGTATACATCTATATATATCTATATCTATCTGTGATATATATATATGTATGTATATATATATATATATCTCATTTTCTTTATCCATATATTAGTCGATGGATACTTGGACTGCTTCCATATCTTGGCTATTGTAAATAATGCTACAATGAACACATGAGTGCATATATCTCTTCAAATTGGTGTTTGTATTTTCTTTGCAAAATACCCAAAAGTGGTATTGCTCGATCATATGATATTTCTATTTTTATTTTTTTTTTTTTAAGATTTTATTTATTTGTCAGAGAGAGGGAGAAAAGCAGGAGGAGAACAGCAGACAGAGGGAGAAGCAGGCTCCCCACTGAGCAGGGAGCCCGATGTGGGACTTGATCCCAGGACTCTGGGATCATGACCTGAGCCGAAGGCAGACTCTTAACTAACTGAGCCACCCAGGCCTCCCAATATTTCTATTTTTAATCTTTTGAGGAATATCTATACTGTTTTCCATAGTGGCTGCACCAATTTAAATGCTTACCAATAATGTATGAGGGTTCATTTTTCTCCATATACTCGTCAACACCTGCTATTTTTTGTCTTTTTAATAATAGCCAATCTGACAAGTGTGAGGTGATGTCTCATTGTCATTTTGATTTTCATTTCCTTGATGATCAGTGATGTTTAGCATCTTTTAACATGAAAAGATGCTTTTCACATGGTTTGTTGGATATCCAGCTGTCTTCTTTGGAAAAATGTCTACTCAAGTCTTTTATCCACTTTTAATCTTTTTTGTATTTTTGATATTAAGTTGTATATGTTCTTTATATATCTTGGATATTAACTCTTTATTGGATGTATAATTTGCAAATATCTTCTCCTATTCACTAGGTTGCTTTTTTAATTTGTCGATGGTTTCCTTCACTGTGCAAAAGTTTTTTAGTTTAATGTAGTCCTATTTCTTTGTTTTAGCTCTCGTTGCCATTGCCTGAGACTGCTCCCCCAAAATATTGCTAAAACCTATGTCAAAGAACTGTCTATGTTTTCTTCTAGGGCTTTAATGGTTTCAGGTCTTACATTCAAGTCTTTAATCCATTTTAAAGTAATTTTCCATATAATATAAAATTGTGGTCCAGTTTCATCCTACTGCATATAGCTGATCAGTTTTCCTGATACCGTTTATTGAAAAGACTGTCTTTTCCGCCATTGTATAGTCTTGCCTCCCTTGCCAGAGATTAATTAATCATATATGTGTGGCTTTATTTCTGGACTCCCTATTTTATTCCATTGATATATGTGTCTGTTTTCATGCCAGTATGGTACATTTTGATTACTATAGTTCTGTAGTATATTTTTGAAATCAGGGATTGTGATACCTGCAGCTTTGTTCTCCTTTCTCAGGGCTGTTTTGGCTATTTGAGCTCTTTTGTGGTTCTTACAAATTTCAGTATTCTTTGTTCTAGTTATGTGAAAGATGTTATTGGTATTTTGATAGGGATTGCATGGAATCTTTAGATTGATTTGGGTAGTATGGACATTTTGGCAATATTAGTTCTTCCAATCCATGAGCATGTATATTTTTTCATTTATTTCTGTCATTTTTAATTTCATCATTGTCCTCTAGTTTTTAGAGTACAGGTCTTTCACCCTCTGGTTAAATTTATTCCTGGGTACTTTATTCTTTTTATACAATTATAAAAGGGATTGTTTTCTTAATTGCTCTTTCTGGTGGCTCATTAGTAACGTATAAAAATGCAACCAATTTCTGTATGTTATTTTTGTATCCTGTGACTTTACTGATTTCATTTATTAGTTCTAATAGTGTTTTGGTGGGGTCTTTAGTGTTTTCCATATATAGTATTATATCATCTGCAAATTCCGACAATTTTACTTCTTCCTTTCCAAATTCGGACAATTTTACTCCTTCCTTTCTTGTCTTTTATTTCTTCTTCATGCCTAATTGCTCTGGCAAGGACTTGTGTACTATGTTGGAAAAAAGTCATAAGAGTGAGCATCCTTGTCTTGTTCCTAATCTTAGAGGAAAAGCTCTCAGCTTTTCACTGTTGACTATGATGTTAGTTGTGGGCTTGTCATATACAGTCTTTATTATATTGAGTTATGTTCCTTCCATATTCATTTTGTTGAGAGTTTTCATCATAAACTGATGCTGAATTTTGTCAAATGCTTTCTCTGCATCTGTTGAGATGATCCTTAATATAATTTTTTTATCCTTGATTTTGTTAATGTGGTGCTTCATGTTGCTTGATTTGCAGATGTTGAACCATCGTTGTAACCCTGAAATAAATCCCACTTGATTGTGGTGTATGATCCTTTTAAGGTATTGTTGAACTCGATTTGATAATATTTTGTTGAGAATATTTGTATCTATGTTCTTCATGGTTCTTGGCCTATAATTTTCTTTTTTCATGATGTCATTGTCTGGTTTGGGTATCAAGGTAATGTTGCTCTCATAGAATGTGTTTGGCTGCATTCCTTTCTGTTTAATCTTTTAGAATAATTTGAGGATAGGTACTAACTCTTTTTTAAATGTCTGGTAAAATTCACCTGTGAAGCCATCTGGTTTTGGGCTTTTGTTTTTTGGCAGTTTTTAAATTACTGATTCAATTAAATTACTTATAATCAGTCTATTCAGATTTTGTATTTCTTCAAGATTCAGTCCTGGAGGGCTGTGTATATCTAAAGATTTATCCATTTCTTTTAGGTTTTCTAATTTGTCAGTGTACAATTTTTTATAGTGGTCTCATGATTCTTTGGACTTCTGTGGTGTCAGTTCTAACTTTTCCTTAATTTCTGATTTTAGGGGCGCCTGGGTGGCTCAGTCGTTAAGTGTCTGCCTTCGGCTCAGGTCATGATCCCAGAGTCCTGGGATCGAGCCCCACATTGGGCTCCCTGCTCCACGGGAAGCCTGCTTCTCCCTCTCCCACTCCCCCTGCTTGTGTTCCCTCTCTCTCTGTGTATCTCTCTGTCATATAAAAAAAGAATTCTGATTTTATTTACTTGGACCCTCTCTCTCTTTCTTTCTTTTTCTGGGTGAATCTGGCTAGAGGCTTGTCAATTTTACTCATGTTTTCAAAGAATCAGCTTTTATTTTCACTGAACTTTTCTATTGTGCTTATAGTCTCTATTTCATTTATTTCTGCTCTATCTTTATTATTTCCTTCCTTTTAAAAACTTCAGGCTTCAAACTGTGGAAGGAGCTGAGATGCCCTTCAACAGACGAATGGATAAAGAAGATGTGGTCCATATATACAATGGAATATTACTCAGCCATCAGAAAGGATGAATACCCACCGTGCATCGACATGGATGGAACAGGAGAAGATTATACTAAGTGAAATAAGTCAAGCAGAGAAAGACAATTATCATATGGTTTCACGTATATGTGGAACATAAGGAATAGCATGAAGAACTTTAGGAGAAGGAAGGGAAAAATGAAGGGATGGAATCAGAGGGAGAGACAAACCATGAGAGACTATGGACTACTGGAAGCAAACTGAGGGTTTCAGAGGGGAGGGGGTTGGGGGGATGGGTTAGCCCGGTGTTGGGTATTAAGGAGGGCAGGTATTTCATGGAGCACTGGGTGTTATACGCAAACAATGAATCATGGAACACTACATCAAAAACTAATGGTGTACTCTATGCTGACTAACATAACATAAAAAAACAAAACAAAACAAAACAAAAGAAACCTTTGGTCTTCACTTGTTCTGTTTCTAGTTCCCTTAGGTAGGAAGTTAGATTATTTATTAGGAATATTTCTTATTTCTTTATTGAGGTAGATTGTATCACTATGAACTTCCCTCTTAAAACTGCTTTTGCTGTGTCTTATAGACTTCGGAAAATCGTGTTTCTATTTTTATTTGTCTCAAGGTATTTTTAAATTTCCTCTCTGTTTATTTTTGTTTTCTTTACTCATTGGTTGTTTAGTAGTATGTTGTATAGCTTCCACATTTTTTTCCCACATTTTATTCTTGTAATTGATTTCTAGTTTCATACTGTTCTGGTCAGAAAAGATGCTTGATATGATTTCAATCTTCTTGAATTTATTGAGGCTTGTTTTGTGGCCTAACATATGATTTCTCCTGGAGAATATTCCATGTGCACTTGAGAAGAATGTTTGGGGATGAAATGTTCTGCACATATTTATTAAGTCCATCTGGTCTAATGTGTCATTTAAGGCCAATCTTTCATTATTGATTTTCTATCTGGATGATCTTTCCATTGATGTAAGTAGGGTATTAAAGTCCCCTAATATTATTGTATTACTGTCAGTTTCTCCCTTTATGTCTGTTAAAATTTGTTTTATACATTTAGGTGCTTCTATGTTGGATGCATAAACATTTATGAATGTTGTATCCTTTTTAGATTGAACCCTTTTTCATTATATAATACTTTTCTTTGTCTTTTGTTAAAGTCTTTGTTTTAAAGTTTATTTTGCCTGATATGAGTATTGTTATTTCTGCTTTTTTCATTTCCATTTGCATGGAATATCTTTTTAAATCCCTTCACTTTCAGTCTGTTTGTGTCTTTAGATCTGATGTGAGGCTCTTGTGGACAGTATATAGATGGGTCTTGTGTTTTTAAATCTGTTCAGCTACCTTATGTCTTTTGATTAGAGCATTTAGCCCATTTACATTTAAAATAATTATTGATAGGTATGTGCTTATTGCCATTTTTGTTGATTGCTTTCTGATTGTTTTTGTAGTTCTTCCCTGTTCCTTTCTTTTTCTTTTGATCTCTTTCCTTAGGGTTTGATGGTTTTCTTTAGTGTGATGTTTGGGCTCCTTGCTCTTTATTTTTGTGTATCTATTGTAGGTTTGTGGTTACCAGGACATTCATATATATTGAGAGAGAGAGAGAGAGATAACAGACTATTTTTAAACTGATAGTTGCTTAAGATATGGACCCTCAACTCTATGGTCAAATAATCTTCAACAAAGCAGGAAAAAATATGCAATGAAAAAAAGACAGTCTCTTCAATAAATGGTGCTGAGAAAATTGAACAACCACATGCAGAAGAATGAAACGACCATTCTCTAACACCATACACAAAGATAAACTCAAAATGGATGAAAAACCTCAACGTGAGACAGGAATCCATCAAAATCCTAGAGGAGAACATAGGCAGTAACCTCTTTGACATCGGCCACAGCAACTTCTTTCAAGATACATCTCCAAAGGCTAGTGAAACAAAAGCAAAAATGAACTTTTGGGGCTCCATCAAGATAAAAAGCTCCTGCACAGCAAAGGAAACAGTCAACAAAACAAAGAGGCAACCCACAGAATGGAAGAAGATATTTGCAAATGACATTACAGATAAAGGGCTGGTACCCAAGATCTATAAAGAAGTTCTCAAACTCAACACCCAAAAAGTAAATAATCCAGTCAAAAAATGGACAGAAGACATGAACAGACACTTCTCCAAAGAAGACATACAAATGGCTAACAGACACATGAAAAAATGTTCATAATCATTAGCTGTTAGGGAAATTCAAATCAAAACCACATTGAGATACCACCTTACACCAGTTAGAATGGCAAAAATTGACAAGGCAAGAAACAACAAATGTTGGAGAGGTTGTGGAGAAAGGGGAACCCTCTTACACTGTTGGTGGGAATGCAAGTTGGTACAGCCACTTTAGAAAACAGTGTGGAGGTGCCTCAAAAAATTAAAAATAGAGCTACCCTATGACCCAGCAATTGCACTCTTGGGTATTTATCCCAAAAACACAGATGTAGTGAAAAGAAGGGCCATATGCACCCCAATGTTCATAGCAGCAATATCTGCAATAGCCAAACTGGAAAGAGCTGGGATGCCCTTCAACAGATGAATGGGTAAAAAAGATGTGGTCCATATATACAATGGAATATTACTCAGCCATCAGAAAGGATGAATATCCAACTTTTACATCAACATGGATGGGACTGGAGGAGATTATGCTAAGTGAAATAAGCCGAGAAAGTCAATTATCATATGATTTCACTTATTTGTGGAACATAAGAAATAGCATGGAGGACATTCGGAGAAGGAAGGGAAAAATGAAGGAGGGGAAATCAGAGGGAGAGATGAACCATGAGAAACTATGAACTCTGAGAAACAATCTGAGGGTTTCAGAGAGGAGGTGGGTGGGGGAATGGGTTAGCCCGGTGATGGGTATTAAGGAGGGCACATACTGCATGGAGCACTGGGTGTTATGTGAAAACAATGAATTGTGGATCACTACATCAAAAACTAATGATGTATTGTATGGTGACTAACAACATTAAAAAAAAAAGATTAAACGCATTCTAAAAACACTATATCTTTATTCCCCCCTCCATGTTTTGTTTTTCACGTCATATTTTACATTTTTTTTATTTCATGTATCCTTAACTGTTTTAGTTATAGTCAATTTTACTATTTTTATCTTTTAATCTTCATATTAGCTTTTCAAGTTGTTGATCCACTGCCTTCACTATATATTGTCTTTACCAGTGACATGTATTTCTTTCATATACTTTCTTATTTCTAGTTATAGCCTTTTCTTTTCTACTTAAAGAAAACCCTTTAACATTTCTTCTAAGGCTGGCTTAGTGGTGATGAGCTCCTTTAGTTTTTGCTTGCCTGGGAAACTCTTTATCTCTCTTTCAATTCTGAATGATAATCTTGCCAGGTAGAGTGTTCTTGGGTGTAGGTTTTTCCTTTTCAGCATTTTAAATATGTATTGGCACTCCTTCTTGGCCTACAAAGTTTCTGCTGAAAAATCAGCCAGTAGTTGAATGAGATTTCTTTTGTATGTGACTGTTTTTCCCTTGTTTCCTTTGATATTATCTCTTCATCTTTAACTTTTGCCATTTTAACTATAATATGTCTTGGTGTGAATCTCTTTGTGTTCATCTTGTTTACAATTCTTGTGTTTCTTGGACCTGGATGTCTGTTTCTCTCCCCAGGTGAATGAAGTTTAGAGCCATTATTTTTTCAAGTAAGTTTTTTGCCCTTTTCTCTCTCTCTCTTCTCCTTCTGGGACCCCTATATTATGAATATTAGTACTCCTGATGTTGTCCTAGAGGTCCCTTAAACTATCCTCATTTTTTAAAATTCTTTTTTCCTTTTGTTGTTCTGAGTAATTTCCACTGGTCTGTTTTCCAGATTGTTGATCCATTCTTCTGCATCATAGTGTATTTTTCAAAGAAGTTATTGTATTCTTCGTCTCTGATTCTTTTTTATATTTTCTACTACTTTGTTGAGGTTCTCACTATGTTCCTCCATTCTTCTGCTGAGTTCATTGAGCATCTTTATGACTGTTATTTTGAGCTCTTTATCAGGTAAATTATTTATCTCTGATTCATCAGCGTCCCGCCCCCCCCCCCCCCGTGGTTTTAACTTGTTCTGTCATTTGGAATATATTCCTCTGTCTTCTTATTTTGCTTGTTTCTGTGTTTGTTTCTATGAATTGGGCAGAACAGCTACATTTCCTCATCTTGAAAGAGTGACTTTGTGTAGGAGTATCTCCTGCGTAGACTGCATGTGCCCGGTGACTTTCACAGACCAGCTGGAGTGGAAGCACATGTGGTGGGTGGGTGGGTCCCAGGGCATACTTGGTTAATAGGCTAGAGCTGATGCAGGCACAATTGGGGGGGTGGGGTCCCAGATCACACTGCACCAGTCTGCTTTGGCAGGATGGTTGGAGCTGGTACAGTCTGGAGTTCCCAAGGCATACCATGCCAGGGCCTGGACAGATATTTGGAGCTGGGGCAGGTGCAGGCCAGGGGATCCCAGGGAACTCTGTGCCAGAGCAGTCTTAGCAGGACAGCTGGTACTAGAGTGGACAGGTGACAGGGTGAGACACATTACAGCCACCTTGGCAGGATGGCTGGAGCTGGGACTGGAGCAGATTGGGGGGGGGGGGGCAAGTCATACCACACTGTGGTCACGTTGGAAGCATAACTAAATCTAGTGTGGGCCAGGGGCCCAGGGCATGCTGGGGCATCCTAGCAGGCTACCTAGATTTCCTGGACCCTGGTCCCACCCACACTATTTAGGTGGATGGGGAGCATAAATAGTGATTGTCAGCATCTGTGACTCTGGAGAGAGTTCTAGCAGTACCCCATCTGCTTGTGTCCAATGCTCTAGGGTTAATAAATAGATTTTCTTCACTTATAGTCTAATTGCCTTTTAAGCCACTTTTTTTTTTTTTTCTGTGCCTAATGGGTGATGGGATTAGTCTGTGCATGGGCCCTTCAGTGTTATTTCTCCCTACTGTAGTTTGCTGCATTGGCAGTGGTGTTCCCATCATTAGTGTATCTCTGTCCTATCCTTTCTCTCTGTGGTTCTTCCATTTTTTGATGTGCAGAACTGGTTAAATCAGCCCTCAGTTCTTCTTTCAGGAGGAAAATTTGTAGGTGAATATTTTGTGTGACCATGAAAGGAAGGAAGTTCAGGGTCTTCCTACCATCTTGGACTGTGCTCAATTATCTCCCTCTTATACAAGCTGTTTCAGGGAATAGAAAATGAGGTAAAGTCAGTGAGTGTATAAATCTAGTGTAACCTAATATCAAAACTGGACAAGGATAGGACAAAGAGAGCACATGATCAACCAATCTCATTTGTGGTCCAAGAGTCAAAGAAAAGATAAAATAATAATTTATTAAATGTAGTATGTATCAAACCCAGCACATTTCTATGCTATATCATAATCTAAGGATTAGCTCAAGAATACAAGGAAAACTCAACATCCTAAAATCTTTTGATGTGACATACCAATATGCAGGGAGAAAAATGTATAATCATCGCAATAGACGTGTGCATTATTCAGGAGAGGCAGGCTGTGCTGTGATACATATAAACCCCAAATTCTCAATGTCTTAAAATAAGAAGGGTGTATTTCTTATCAAGAAAAGTCCAGGTTAGGGGCACCGGGGTGGCTCAGTCGTTAAGCGTCTGCCTTCGGCTCAGGTCATGATCCCAGGGCCCCAGGGTCATGATCGAGTCCCGCATCGGGCTCCCTGCTCAGCAGGAAGCCTGCTTCTCCCTCTTCTACTCCCCCTGCTTGTGTTCCTTCTCTCACTGTGTCTCTCTCTGTCAAATAAACAAAATCTTAAAAAAAAAGTCCAGGTTAGTAAATTAAATTAAATGTAATACACACACACACACACATACATATATATATATATGCTATATATATAAATTTACTGATAATGCATCATATATCAGACTGAATATAGAAAAATTATAAGCTACCTACTGTTTTACAGCTTTGAAGTAATTGTGGTGTCATGGAAAGAGCATTGGACCACAAGTTAGGAGACCTGAGTTAAATAACTTTGGGCAAGTTATTTAATCTCCGTGGGGCTCAATGTTTCCATCTGTAGAAATGGGTGGATTACGTTGGATCATCTGTAAGCTTCCTTCCAGCTCTGACAGCTCTTACATATCAGCCTCAGCTCCATCAATGGAGCTAATGTGATACAGCTATCAGTTTCCAAACATGCTTAGATTTTTAATTCTTTTCTACTTTAGTCTAAGCTCCTTCCACAGTCCTTTTCCTTTCATTTTCTGGCCATGCTTACAGAGCAGCAGAAACCGTAGACTCCCACAAGTAAACATTTTAGTCTTGGATCCATTTGTAAAGAGTGATGTAGCCCAGAAATGCCATCCATAAGTGATCCTCAGTAAAGCTGAGTTGTAACAGGGGTGTCTGTCATGCCTAGCCTCTTCTGACAAAATGCTCATTTCTAGTGAACTAGGCTAGGAATGTGAGAAATAGCTCCTGTCCTAGAAAAGGTAAAGGAAAAACATTTTCTAAAACCTTAGGGGAAAATACACACATTGGAACACAGTAGAAATGTAATCATATGGAACAGGAGGGACCTGGGAGTCTCTTAGCAAGAAAAGCTGAGTCCTTCCTTTGTATCCTGAGTACAGGCCCTCCAGACAGCCTCTACAAGAGTGGGTTAGTGAATATGAAAGAGGAAGTTCGGGCTGTGCAGTCAGACCAGGATGCAGAGCCCTCTTCTGCCACATTGGAACCCTCAACTTCTTCATCTGAAATAGGTGGAGATGATAAATCTTACCTCATAAGATTGCTGAAGGATCAATATGGTAACACTGGCTAACTTAGCATGGCACCTGGTACATAGGAGGACCTATATAGAGGTTAATTCCTTTCTTTCCTCAATTTTTTGATAAGATAACCTTAGCCATACCTGAAGAAAATCTTATCTTCTAAAACAACTAAATTGAAAAGGCTTAGAAAACATGGTTAACTAGAAATGGCGAATGTCAGTGCTGTCTGTTAATCCTAGTGCCATGAAAAGTCTTCCAAATTTGGCACCACTTCAAAGCGATGCAAAGATAATTTGCAGCCACACTTATAAAGATCTTTGAGCTCCTTAGGAGAAAGATCAAATACAGGCAAAATTCCATTCCTATCATTCTTCAATGGAAATGCCATGCTTAACCACATTCAAACTCTATAATGCATTCTTATTTTTCTTTCTAGTCATGTCCCCATGAGAGACCTAGGTGGGTATTTAGAAAAGACGTATCTGTCACCACAAATAATGATAAGATCCAAGACAGGACAACTTAGAATAAAGAAGTGAAAGAGATTGGACAGATGGTGAACATTAGCTCCTCCCAGGAGCAGATTTGAGAAGAGACAGGAGTGGGCTCTTAGAGAAAACTTTCATAAAACGCATGGTCATGGGACGCCTTGGTGACACAGTCGGTTAAGCGTCTGCCTTCGGCTCAGGTCATGATCCCAGGGTCCTGGGATCGAGTCTCACATCAGCCTATTTGCTCATCAGGGAGCCTGCTTCTCCCTCTGCCTGTCACTCCCCTTGCTTGTGCACTCTCTCTCTGATAATAAATAAATAAAATGTTTTAAAAAATGCATGGTCATCTTATCTTGTTCATGAGTTAAATTTAATTATGTTATAATGCCACTGCCTTATTCATTTCTCTAATGCATTATCAAGGACAGTCAGAGCCCTTTAGTGATCTAGAATTGATTAATGCTCATTGGCATTGAGAGCCAGTTTGGAGTGAATGAAAATGCACCCTTTAAGCACTCCAGGGGGATAGAATAAGAGGTCTTTATATTTGAAACAAAAGCTCTCAAATACCTGAATTTATAATCTCATTCATAGCATAGTTGAGAGAACAGAAAAACCGCTGGGAACTGACTATGATCATTATGGGGGGTGATGCTCCCTGTCTCTCCATCATTGTGTGCCTCAGGTTGACCCTCGGTTATCTGGCCTTGACACATCTGGGAGTTATCTGTTTCTCTAACCAAGATGTAGCTATATGTCAAAGGTTTTTTTTCTTCCAAGGAGCATGACTGGACTAAGTTTAAGACCTATAAATTATAGTTAGAAAACTGGAAAATAAAAGAGAAGCATAAATAATTACAAGTGCATAGGTAAGGAAAGAAGAGAAAAATAACAGACAAAAAACTAAGGGGAAATTCTTTCAAAACAGAGAGAGGGCAAGAATTCTATAAATTACTTCCATGAAGAACAGATAAATAAAACATGTGAAGAAAAAAACTGACAGAAAAATATACAATAAAAATAAATTGGCTTGTCCTATGAGATGACTTTCTTCCAAGTATGAGATGTCTGACAATTTTGATGAGAGTTATTTTGGAACATTTTTCAATCTATGGACATTATAATAAATATACTTTGTCTTCTTAGGAAAAGGATAAAAGAACCATTTTTTTTCTTGTTAATTGAAATGTGGGTTTGGTTGTTTTAATCAGAAATATCCTGTACCATAATATCAGTACACCTAATTCCTTTAAGAGGACATAGAGAAGGGCATATATAAGTCAATATTCCAGTGTATCTTGGAAACTGCCCATCCCTCCAGTCTTGTTTTCAAACATAATTTGACTGTTATAAAAACAGATCTAGAACTGATACTCAAAAAGAAATGAGCCAAATATATGAGCTTTCAGTCCAGAAACATAAATAAAAGTAGGCTTAAGAATATGAAAAATATGTCCTAACTAATTTATAACATAAATGTAATTTCAAACTATGCCGACAATGGATTTAATGTAAACCCTATCAAAATCTTATCTACCATCTTTGGACAAATTTATGAGCTGGTCCTAAAAATTTATATCGAAATTCAGGGGGCCAAGATTATCTAAAACAATCTTTAAAAAAGGAAAGAAAGTTGGACGATCCACACTTCGTTGTTTCAAATCTACTACAAAGCTACAGAAATCAAGATAGTGTGGCAATGGCATAAGAACAAGCACATAGGTCAAAGAAATAGAATTGAATACAAAATAAAATCCATACCTCTATGGCCAATTGATTTTTTTTAAGATTTTATTTTTAAGTAATTTCTACACCAAACATGAGGTTTGAACTCACAACCCTGAGATCAAGAGTTGCATGCTCCATCAACTGAGTCAACCATGCACCCCTGGCCGGTTGGTTTTTTTTTTTTTCCCCTCTTATCACAAGAAATTCCAAGGGTTTTGTTTTATTTATTTACTTATCTTAATTGATCCAATTTTTTATTGAAGTATAGTTGATGTATAATATTATATTAGTTTCAGGTGTAAAACATAGTGATTTAGCAATTGTATACATTACAAAATGTTCACTGTGATGGAGGAGTTACCATCTGTCACCATACAAGGTTATTACAGTATTACTGACTATATCCCTTATGCTACAGTTTTCATACCCATGACCTATATTTTACAGCTAGAAGTTTGTACCTCTTAATCCTGTCACCTACTTCACCCATCCCCCACCTTTCTTCCCTTTGGCAACTGTGAGTTTGTTCTCTATATTTATCAATCTGTTCCTATTTTTGTTGTTGTTAATTGTTTCTTTACTTACTTTGTTTCTTAGATTTCACATATAAGTGAAATCATACAGTATTCGTCTTTCTCTGTCTGATTTATTTCACTTAAAATAATACCCTCAAATCCACCCATATTGTTGTGAATGGCAAGATTTCATTCATTTTGTGGCTGAGTAATATTTTTATGGCTGAATATATATATATCTTCTTTATCCATTTATCTATCAATGGACACTTAAGTTGCTTCAATATCTTGACTATTATAAATAATGCTGCAATAAACACTGGGCACATGTCTTTTCGAATTATTGTTTTTGTTTTCTTTGGGTAAATACCCAAAAGGGATTACTGCATCAAATAGTACTTCTATTTTTAGTTTTTTGGGGGACTCTCCATACTGTTTTCCAGAGTACCTGCACCAGTTTACATCCCCACCAACAGTGCATGAGAGTTCTCCTTTCTCCACATCCTTGCCAATACTTGTTTCTCAGTTTTTTAATACTAGCCATTCTGACAGGTGTGAGGTGATATCTCATTGTGGTTTTGATTTGCATTTCCCTGATGATTAGTGATGTTGAGCAGCTTTTCATGTGTCTGTTGTTATGGCCAATTGATTTTTTGATAAGGATGCCAAGAACATTTAAAGAGGAAAGAATAGGGGCACCTGCATGGGTCAGTTGGTTAAGCATCTGCCTCTGGCTCAGGTCATGATCCCAGAGTCCTGGGATTGAGTTCCGCATTGGGCTCCCTGCTGAGCAGGGAATCTGCTTCTCCCTTTCCCTCTATGTTTCCTCCCCCCACCCCCGCTCAAGCTCTCACTCACTCAAATAAATAAATAAAATCTTTTTAAAAAATTATTAAAAAAATTTTTTTAAAGAGGAAAGGATAGCTTCTTCAACAAATGATGCTGGGACAACTAGAATGCACATGCAAAGAATAAGGTTGAATCTCTATATCACACCATTTACAAAAAGTAACTCAATATGGATCATAAACCTCAATGTAAGAACAATTATCCTTTAAGAAAAACCTTAAGAGTAAATCTTCATGGCCTTGGGTTAGGGAATCATTTCCTAGATATGACAGCAAAAGCAGAAGCAACAAAAGAAAAAAATTAATTCCTAAAGTTTCATGAAAATTTATAATCTTTGTGCTTCAAAGGACACCATCAAGAAAATGAAAAGACAACACATAGAATGGGAGAAAATATTTTGATATTATATATCTGATAAGAAGCTGCTATCCCTAATATATAAACAGCACTTCACTTACAATTCAACAATAAAAAAGTAAATAACTCAATTAAAAAGTGGGCAAAAGGGGGCCTGGCTGGTTCAGTTGGTAAAAACATGTGACTCTTGATCTCAGGGTCATGAATTCAAACCCCACATTGTGTGTAGAGCTTACTTAAAAAAAAAAAAAAAAAAGATTTTTGCTAAAGAAGGTATACCGAAGGCCAATAAGTACATGGAAAGATGCTCAGCATCATTAGCATTTAGGAAATGCAAATCAAAACCACAAGAAGCTATAACTTCACATCGACTAGAATGCTGAAATTAAAAAGACAGCTAATAATGAGTGCTGGTATAGATGAGGAGAATGGAACCTTCATACATTGCTGAAATGTTGTCAAATTGTGCTTTCATTTGGAAAACAGTTCCGCAGTTCTTCATATTACTAACCACAGAATTAGCACATTGCCCAGCAATTGCACACATAGGTATTTACTCAAGAGAAATGAAAAAATATGTCTATATAAAAACTTGGACATAAATGTCCATATCAGCATTTTTCATAATAGCGAAAAAGTAGAAACAACCCAAATGTCTGTCATCTGATGAATATATGAACAAATGTGGTATACTTGTATAATGGAAAATTATTCAGTAACAAAAAGGAATGAAGTACTGTTACTATGACAAGGCTCAATGGACAAACCTTGAAAATAGTATGCTAAGTATAAAAACCCCACTGCCAGTGATCTGATTCCATTTCTAGGAAATGCCCAGAACAGGCAAATCCATGGAGACAAAATGTAGATTAGTGGTTGCCAATGCCTAGAAATGGGGGAATGAGAAACAACTGATATGTGTACAGGGTTTCTTTTTGAAACAATGAAAATATTCTAAAATTACATGATGCTGATATTGGCACAACTCTGTGAATATGCTAACGCCCACTGAACTGTATACTTTAAAAGGGTGAATCTTATGGTAAATGAATTATATCCCAACAGAGCTGTTGTTAAAACAAAACAAAACAACTACAAAACCACTGAGTTTCCATCAGATTGAAAAACATTCAAAAACTTGGTGACAGTGAGTTGGCAGACATGTTGAAACAGGTCCTTTCACATATTGCTGGTGGAGATGCATGTAAACACAGTGTCTACAGAAGGGAAATTTTCAGTGCTTACCAAAATTAAATATCTGTCTTTGGGCCCAACAATCCAACTCCAAGGAATTTATTTTGCATATAGAACTTGCACATACACAAAATGATGTCTGTATGAGATTACCCATTGCAGTAATGTTGGTAATAACAAAATGTTGTAAATAATCAAAATGTCCATCAATAGAGAACTGAATAATTAAATTATGGATGTCCATAAAATGGAATACTATGTAGATATAAAAAATGAAAAAAAAAAGCTGTTGATGGACTGATACCCAAATCTGTCCAAGATATATCAAGTAAAAATACAGGGTATATTTCATAAGCTTGTATTAGGTTAATAATCAGCATCATTAATCATTAAATATTCACTCCAACCACTCTGTGGGAGGAACCTGCTTCCCCACCCCATTGACTCTGGGCTGGATCATGTGACTTCCATTAACCAATGGCATATGGATGGAAACAGGAGTGACATTTGTAAGCACATTTGTAAGCAAAGGATTTAGAATCATTGTATGTTTTTGCTAGGCTCCCTGGAGCTCCTGCCATCTGCCATGAGAAGAAGTGCAAATAGCTACTGTAGCCTCAGTGTGGGGCCCAGAATGAGAGACGTGTGGAGCAGACCTGGTTCCAACCCAGCCAAGCCCAGCTAGTACCAGCAGAGCTACATTCAAGCCACAGTTGACCCATACACCAATAAGCAAAATTTCCTTGGTATAAGCCATTGACTTTTGGAGTTGTTTATTGTCACAGTAAAAGCTGCTCTCTAAAAGGGAGTAAAAAGAATGTATGAAGTGTATTTCCTTGCATATACATAAAGTATATTTGCAAGGCTACACAGAATCTAATAACACAGGTTGACCATGGGGAACTGAATCAGGTGGCTGAGTTACAAGGTGGCCTGGAAGATTTCCACAGTATAGCAGTTCAGACATTTTTAATTTTGACTAAGGAAGTGAATAATACATTCAGAACATTACATTAAAAATCAGTCATTTTCAGGAATTCTCCTGAATAAAATAGATTTTATCAAATTGAGTCACCCACAGCATAAGGCCAAATTATTCTAGAAGCTAACATTAGGTAAAGAAAAAACAAGTGGCCAGTGTAAGAGGTAGAGATTTATGGAGCTGCCAGAGGCCTGGTGGCACAGTCCATGGGAGGTGGTGGAAAGCTCCGGAGAGAGCTTTCTCTTTCATTTCCAACCTCTCCACCAAAGACAAAGCAGATGCGTATCTTTTGGTAAGCCATTTAACTGCTTTGGGCTTAGTATCTGCATTTGTTAAATGAGTAGGAGTTTTCTAAGACCTCTGACAGTAATCAGCCAGTTTCTTTTTTTAATCCTCTAGATGACTTAATGATTGAGAGGAAATCACCACAAAATTCCTGTTAAATAACATACATAGAGCTAAGTCAACCTGCAAAAACTTAAAAATAGTTATCTTGTTATTTAGTTGTAGGAGGATAATTTCACCAACTGACTTTAATGGGATGAGAATATTGAGGTAATTTCCTTAGAGTAGGAATGAGTTTGTGTCACATTTTTTTTCTTCAAATTCATGATTTCAAAAGATTTCAAAAATCTTAACAAATTACCACAAAATTATCACCAAAACCATGGGAGATTATGTATTTGATACACCATGTAACAGCTGATAATGAATTCTACAGATGCAGATTGTTTCTAAGTAACTCAGCTTTAGATATTTAGCAACAATAAAAAGGTGAAAATCTACAAACAGCCCTCAGTCATGCTGAGTTTTCTTCACTCTCCCATAGCTCTCTTGTTTATTCATAGACTCCAATAACTCAAAAAATTCTTTTTTTCAAGGCAATAATATCACAATTAGACATTAACCTCAAGCCAAGAACTGTTTCAGTCCCTTAGAACTACACTTTATCCTTATAAAAGAAGCCAGGCAAGAATGTTTTTGTTGGTTAAATAGGTAGCAAGGGAATGGAAGAGAAACAAGGGACAATAAATTGACTTATTACTCTCTAGGGGAAGTGAGATTGGTTGGCATGCAAGGCAACAAACTAGACCCATACCCCACCCCTGTGTGCAAGCACAAACACAAACCTTCAATACCAATGAATGGAACTAACCTTACATATACTTAGAGAAATTTGAAGGACTACAGAGTACTAGAAATTCCATCATTTCAGAGTTTTTCCTTTGCATGTTTGCCATAAAATGTCTTTATAAGATAAATAGCCTTAGGAGGAGTTGCTTATGGAGAAACAGGAAGTCTTTGTGAGCTTTGTAACAGAAGCCTTCTCCAGTTTGATTCATGTCACTTCTCCAAAATAATGTTCTACTGCTACCTCCAAAATCCCAAAGAGTTCAATAAGATCAGGTCATTAGGATTTACTACCTAACCCTTTACACATTATCTTATGGTACCTGTCCTAGAACTAGTCTAAAGCAGTTCTATAAATATCAAACAACAGTTATTACTATATTTCAAAAGTATGTCATAACACTAGCAAAAATAATGGGGGTATTATAGGTTCTACAGTCTAATGTTATTCATTTAGTGTGATAAACTTTTAAATTATTTTAATCCCATACCATATTTTACCTAGTTCATTTTATCTTCACTCATGACAGTTTTCCCTGAACTCAGAATCTGGGATCACTTTCTTTTCTTTTTAAACCAACTATTTCAATATTCATACTCAGCTGATATATCTTCCTACATTCTTAAGATTTTATTTTATTTTATTTTATTATTTGACAAAGAGAGACACAGTGAGAGAGGGAACACAAGCAGGGGGAGTGGGAGAGGGAGAAGCAGGCTTCCCGCTGAGCAGGGAGCCTGATACAGGGCTCGATCCCAGGACCCTGGCATCATGACCTGAGCCAAAGGCAGATGCTTAATGACTGAGCCACCCAGGCGCCCCTCTTCCTACATTCTAAGTAATCTTCACCCCAAATGTGGGGCTTGAACTCATGACGAGGAGACCAAGAGTTGCATGCTCTACTGACTGAGCCATTCAGACACCTGAGATATTTCCTACATTCTAAATTCTTAGGAAAAAGTAGAGGCCTTCTTGGAGAAACCTAAATCATCAACCTTTTCCCCTTTAAGTAAAGGTAACTCAGATTTCTGTTACCAAGTAGGACAGAACAACTTGCAACAGACCTATAGTCCCTATGAGAATGACTAGAAAATAATTTAAAAATTAAATATCTGTTTAACAGCATACTATAGTTGCCAAAGGAGAAAGGATCAAAGCAGTCAAGATTTTGGAGAGCAAAAAGTGCAGAAAGGTAAGCTGGTGTTTTGTAGCCAATCTAACTGAGGGCCCCTGTCAATTCTAGTTGTAAGCCAAGAGGCTGGTAATTTAAGCTTTTCCCTGGCAGATGGCCACAGCTGGAGGACAGTAACCAGAAGACACTATGTAAGTGTCACAAACTGGAGAAATGACATTGGAATTTTGTAGAGGCAGAATTTCAGAGAGTAGGGCAGAGTGGAAACAGTCTGGTGAAGAGCCACTTTCCCTCTAGGAATTGCCTATTTTTGAAGCTGGATGTCTTGGGAGACTGTAAACCTGAGCAGAAATCCCCTGAGATTCAGAGCAATGCTTTTGCAGTCTCAATGGGATTTTGATTCAGGAATTAGAGTTCAGGATTTGCTAGGCGGGAGGCCCCCAATGAACATATCAGAAAGCACTGAAAATCTACATCATAGGATTTAGCATGACCCAGAGGTAGACAGAACATTTTCAAAAATAAAACATAGCCTTGAGTCAGCACAATCCCAAATGGAGTATAGTTGCAAGTCCCTTCTCTATATGCCCAACAGAAAAAAGGAAAAGTCTCTCTGGAAAAATAGAAACTGGGGCCTCTATAATGTTTTATGTACAATGTCTATCTTTTAATTTAAAAAATTTACTAAGCATGCCAAGACACAGGAACAAATATTGTAAGCCAAGAGGGGGAATAAAACAATAAACAGACCTAAAGGCAATCAAGATAGTAAGTTGACAATTAAGAATTTCAAGGTAACAACAATTAGCATGTTCAAGAATATAGAGGCAAAGATGGAGAAAATAGAATAAAAGATGGAAACTTTCATCATAGGGTTGTAATTTATTTAAAATGTTAATTCTATAATAGAAAAACAGAATAGCTAAAATTGAAAATCAAATGTGTATCTTAGCAACATTTTTGACACAGCAGAAGATAGAATTAGTGAACTGGAAGACATGTTAACAGAAAATAATCAAACAGAAGAACTGAGATTAAAAAATGAAGAGGAAATATAGAAAAGAGTGGTGGATATTGTGAGCTACAGTGAAGGGTTGTAATGTTCAGATAAAAGAAGGGGATTATAAAAAAATATTAGGGGGAAAAAAGGCATGAGAATTTTCCAGAATGAAAAGACATTAATCCACAGATCAACCACCAGTCTAGACTTCTCCAGCCACAGAATTAGCCTTCAAAAGTGAAAAGAAATAAGCTTTCTCAGATAAACAATAATTGAGGAAATTTCTCACCAGTAGTCCTGCCTTGCAAGAAATGTTGAAAGTTCTTCAGAGAGAAGGAAAGTGCTATAGAAAAAACACTGTAAACTACAAGCTAAATAACTCAAATAAGATGTAAGCACCTAATACACCTAATAGTAAAGCATTTCCTTACCAAAGATAATGGAAAAGCCTTCATGTCAGCAAAAGGAACACAACACATTACTTTAAAATGACCACTGAGGGGCACCTGGGTGGCTCAGTTAAGTTTCTGACTCAATTTCTGCTCAGGTCGTGATCTCAGTGTTGTGAGATCAAGCCCCACATCAGGCTCTGCACTGGGCATAGAGCCTGATTAAGATTCCCTCTCTCCTTCTCCCTTTGTCCCTTCCCTCCCTCTCTCCCTCTCTAAAAATAGAAATAATAAAATAAAATAAAACTGAATTCTCAGCAGAAACAATGGAACCCAAAAGATAGCAGAATGATAATTTTAAGGTTTTAACAGAAGATAATTGCCAACTTAGAATCCTATAACCAGTGAAAATATCCATTAAATATTTTTAAAAAGACATTTAGAAACACACACACACACATACACACACAAAATAAAACTAGAGACTTTGTTGCCAGGAAAGATGGAAATAAAAAAAGAAATGAAGAGTGCTAGAAAGGGCAAACATACTTGCAAGAAATAAATAAATATTGAATTAAAAAACAATACATATAGAATTAAAATGCATGGCAAAAGTAACAAATGTTGGCAGGGAGTTGAATGCAATTAAAATGTTCTAAAGTTCTAACATTGTTGGGTAAATAGTAAAATTAATCATTTTTATTGGACTGTAATAAGCCAAGGGTGAATATTGCAAAGTAACCACTGAAAGAATAGTGAAAGAATGGATATATATCATGCTAATAAAGAAGTAAATGGAATAAGAAAAATATTGTATGAAGATATTAGTGTTTTAAATTAACCAATAATTAATAAAGGAGACAAGAAAGGGGAAAAAAAGATGAGGTCAAATAAGAAAAAATAGTATAAAGGTAAAAATAAGGGTGCCTGGGTGGCGCAGTTGGTTGAGCATTGGACTCTTGGTTTCAGCTTGGGTTGTCATCTCAGGATCCTGAGATTGAGCCCCAACAGGCTCTGTGCTCAGCACAATGTCTGCTTGAGATTCTCTCCCCTCCCCATCCCCTCTCTTCCTTTCTCTCTCTCTCAAATCAATCAATCAATCAATCAATCACTCAATCATTTTTTTTAAAAAGGTAAAAATAAATCTATACCCATCAGTAATAGCAAAAATGTAAATGGACTGCATACTAAGACTATGGTTGTCTAACTGGATTAAAAAGAAAATAGCTTAACTATATGCTACTTACAAGAGACACATCTTAAGTATAAAAACACAAAAGGATGAAAATAAAGGGGTGAAAAAGTATATACTAGCAACCAGATAAGAGGTGGTAGAACTGTATTAAATCCAAAAATGTACACCTTAAGCAAAAAGCATTACTCAAAGAGAAAGATGGACATTTAAAATAAAAAATAAAAATAATATTAAACAAATAAATAAGAGGGGCGCCTGGGTGGCTCAGTTGGTTAAGCGACTGCCTTCGGCTCAGGTCATGATCCTGGAGTCCCGGGATCGAGTCCCACATCGGGCTCCCTGCTCAGCAGGGAGTCTGCTTCTCCCTCTGACCCTCCCCCCTCTCATGCTCTCTGTATCTCATTCTCTCTCTCAAATAAATAAATAAAATCTTTAAAAAAAAAAAAAAAAAACAAATAAATAAGAATTATTTTGCACATATCATTAGAAACCATGCAATCAAAAAGAGTGAAATGAATATTTAAAGCTTTGAAAGAAAAACCCCACCAATCTGGGATTCTCTATGCAGCAAAATTATTCTTCAAATGTGAAGACAAAATAAAGACTTCCTCATACAAACAATAATTGAGGGAATTTATTACCAATAAATATGACCTGCAAGAAATGCTAAAAGAAGTTCTTTAGAAAAAAGGAAGATTATATAGGCCAGAAACTCAGATTTACCTAAAGAAAGAAGTGTTAGAGAAGGAGTAAATAAAGGCAAAATAAAATCTTTTATTTTCTTATTCTTAACTGATCTAACAGATAACAGTGAATTCAAACAATAATAGTAATGATAATGATTATAGCTTATAAATAAGTGAAATATATGACAGTAGTGTTATAAAGCATGGGGAGGGGAGAAACAGGGAGCACTCTTTTATAAGTTACCTATACTATCCATTAAGCTACATAGTGTTATTTGAAAGTGGACTGAGAAATACAAAACTAACATAACATAATAAAATAAAATAAAATAAAAAAGAAATACAAAACTGTATATAGCAAACTCTGGGTCAACCACATGAAAAGGTTTTAAGAGAATTATAATTGATTTGCTAAGAGAGGAGAGAAAATGGAATCCTGTAACATGCTCAATTAAAATCAGAGAAGGCAGAAAAAGAGTGGAACACAAATAAAAGGGACAAAGACAAGGACAATGAATAGAAAACAGTTACAAAGGTGGTCATATTAAACTAACTATATAAATAATCACTTTAAATACAAATGGTCTAAATACACCAATTAAAAGACTATCACAGTCTGGATAAAAAGCAAGACTCAAATAAATGTGTCCATAAAAAACCCACTTTAAATATAAAAACACAAGACTAAAAGTAAAGGGGTAGAGAAAGATACCATGCTAACACTAAATAAAAAAAAAAAAAAGTAGCTATGTTAATTTCAGACAAAGTAGATTTCAGAGCAAGGAAAATTATCAGGAACTAAGAGGACATTGCATGATGATAAAGGGGTCAATTTTCCAAGAAAATATAACAATTTTTAACATGTATGCACCTAACAAATGAGCACCAAAATACATGAGACAAAAACTGGTAGAATTGCAAGGAGAAATAGAAAAATCCACTCTTATAGTTGAAGACTTCAACACCTCCCTATCAGTAATGAACCAGTACAGCAGGCAAAAAAAATAAAGATATCAGTACCATTAATCAATTGGATCAGATTGACATTAGAATATTCTACCCAACAATAGTAGAATACACATTCTTTTTTTTTTTTTTTTTTTTTTAAAGATTTTATTTATTTATTTGACAGAGAGAGACACAGCGAGAGAGAGAACACAAGCAGGGGGAGTGGGAGAGGGAGAAGCAGGCTTCCCGCCGAGCAGGGAGCCCGATGCGGGGCTCGATCCCAGGACCCTGGGATCGACCTGAGCCGAAGGCAGACGCTTAACGACTGAGCCACCCAGGCGCCCCTAGAATACACATTCTTCTCAAGCTTACATGAAACATTCACCAAGATAGATATCCTGGACCATAATACACACCTTAAATTCAAAAGAATAGAAACCATAGAAAGTATGCTTTCAGACTACAGTGGAAAAAAATTAAAAATCAATGACTGAAAGAAAGCTAAAAAATATATTAGGAGATTAAACAACACCCCCCCTTTTTTTTTCATAAAGGGAGGGGGAGAAAGTAGGGAGGGTCAGAGAGTATCTTAAGCAAGCTCCATACCCAGTGTGGAGCTGGACTTCACAATCCTGAGATCATGACCTGAGCCAAAATCCAGAGTCAGACACCTAACCGACTGAGCCACTTGAGCACCCCTAAACAACACACTTCTAAATAACCCAGAGTCAAAGAATAAGTTTCAAGAGAAATTAAAAAGTAATCTAAATCAAAATGAATATAACTTATCAAAATTTGTGGAATGTAGCAAAAGCAGTGCTTACAGGGAATTTATAACATTGCATGCATACATTAGAATAGATCTAGTGGTGCCTGGCTGGCTCATTCGGTAGACAGAGTGACCCTTGATCTCAGGGTTGTAAGTTTGAGCCCCACATTGGGTATAGAGGTTACTTAAAAAAAATTTTTTTTAATCTAAAAAAAAAGAATAGATCTAAAATCAGTTATTTAGGGCTTCTATTATAGAAAACAAGAAAAAGAGAGGTAAATTAAACCCAAATTAAAGAGAAGAAAAGATACACTGAAAATCAGAACAGAAATCAATAAAATCAAAACAGAAAATTAATGGAAAAAATCAACAAAACCAAAAACTGGTTCTTTGACATGATCAATAAAATTGATAAACCTCTAGCTAGGATAATCAAGAAAACAAGAGAAATACATTACTAATATCAGAAATGAAAAAGGGGCCATCAGTACTACTGGTATAGATATTAAAAGGAAAAAGTATAATAAACAAATATTATGAACAAGACCATACCCATAAATTTAATAACTTAAAAAGAAATGGACCAATCCTGTGAAAGACACAGTCTACCCAAACTCACACAAGAACAAATAGATAATCTGAATAGGCTTCTATCTACTAATGAATTTGAATGAACAATAACCCTCCAAAACAAAGCACCAGGCCCAGATGGTTTCACTGGTGAATTCTACCAAATATTCAAAGAAGAAATTATACCAATTCTCTACAATCTCTTTCAAAAATATAGAAAGAGGGAACATTCTTTCACTCATTCTATGTGGCCAGCATTACCCTACAACCAAAAGCAGATAAAAGCATTACAAGAAAGGAAGATTAAAATAAATTTATAAATCTTTAACCAAATTGGGGGATTTTGGTTTTTTATTTTTATTTTTTTAAGATTTTATTTATTTATTTGAGAGAGAGAGAGGAAGAGTGAGCAAGCATGAGTGGGTGGCAGAGGCAGAGGGAGAGGGCGAAGCAGACTCCTTGCTGAGCAGGGGAAGCCTCATGCGGGGTTCAATCCCAGGACGTCGAGATCATGCTAAAGGCAGATGCTTAACAAACTGAGTCACCCAGGTGCCCCCAAATTGAGGGATTTTAACACATCTTCTTCAATAGAAGCTAGTACTAAGAGATAAAATAATAGAAACAATATAGAAAATGTGAACATTATATACTTCACGTACAGATATCAGTATATCCAAGAATTACAGAATGCACATGAACATTTACCAAAGCTTTTCCTATGCTGCATCAGAAGGCAAGTGTCAATACACTTCAAAGAATTGAAATAATTGAGAGTACATTCTTTACTTGTAGTGCAATTATGCTAAAAATCATCAACATAAAGACAACCAGAAAATATCCAAATGTTAAGAATATTAATCAACATGCTTCTAAATAACATATAATTTAAAAAGAAGTTTAAATAAATATTAGAAAAATTTCAATGAAAATATATCATGCCAAAACATGGAATAAAGCAGAAACAGTACTTAGGAAAAAAGAATGTATAGATTTAAATGCATATATCACTAAAAAGGAGAGGCAAAAAATAAATCATCTAAGATTTTATCACAATAAATAGAAAAATGAAAAATCAGAGAAAACAAGTAATAAATATAAAAACCAAAATCATTTAAATGAAATCAGATGTACAACAGAAAAAATTAAAAATTTAAAATCAGAGTCTATGAAATGAATAATGAAACTCAAACAATAAACTCAAGAGCCTCTAGCAAAACTGGATAAGATAAGGGGCACCTGGGTGGCTCAGTCGTTAAGCGTCTGCCTTCGGCTCAGGTCCTGATCCCAGGGTCCTGGGATCGAGCCCCGCATCGGGCTCCCTGCTCAGCGGGAAGCCTGCTTCTCCCTCTCCCACTCCCCCTGCTTGTGTTCCCTCTCTCGCTGTGTCTCTCTCTGTCAAATAAATAAATAAAATCTTAAAAAAAAAAAAACTGGATAAGATAAAAATAGAGAAAGCATAAATACCAATATCAAGAATAAAAGAGAAGACATCACTATAGAACCCATGATAACAAAAAATAAGCAATAATAGATTATTAACAACTTAAGGCTAATATATTTGACAATGAATTGGAAATGTCTCTTGGAAAAACAACTTAGCCATAGTCATAAAACTATTACCAAAATTGAACTCATTCTTAAAATTTTTGTCATAAAGGAATATCCAGATCTATGGTCTCATTGATGAATTTTCAAATATTTAAAGAGGAGATAAAGCCAATCTCACACAAACTCTTTCAGACATTAGAAAAAGAGACAATATTTCTTAATTTGTTTTGAGTCCAGCATTAACACAATACCAAAATCTGATGAAGACATTAATAAAAAGTAAAGTTAAGATCAATATTTCTCATAGGTAGATGTCAAATTTTAAACTAAAAAAAGCAAATAAAGCCCAGTGATACAAAACAAAAATGTATCACAAAAATATTGAGTTTATTCAGAAATGTAAGGCTGTTTTAACATTTAAAGAACAATCGAGATAATTCACATTAGAAGAAGGAAGAAATCATTTTGATAAATTTTTTAAATGATAAAAATGCAACATCCATTAATAATAATGGCAATGATGATAATAAGGACAACTCCTAGTAAACTGGGAAGAAAAGGGAACTTTCTTAACCTAGACAAAGACATCTACAAAAAATCAACAGCAAGCATATTTAATTATGAAACATTAAAATATTTTCCCCTGAGACCAGAAATGAAAGAAAGATGTTAGGATTGTAAGAAAGGTTCAAAGCAAAGCAATATGGCAATGAAAAGAAATAAAAGATAATATGCCCTAGAAAGGAAGGAACATGACTCTCATTATGCACAGACAACATGATTATATGTGTAAAAAACACAAAAGAATTTGCAAACTGTTAAAATTAATAAATATACTTAGCAAGATGTAACTGACATATGTTTACTTAGCTTCTGAGAGTTTCATACTACACCTGGCCTTTGACTTTCCAGAACCCCATCATACCCATTAATAAAAGGGAGCCCAGTTCCATGGCAGCATCTCCCACTGTCAACCCTGACCTACGAAGAGAACGCCATCAAGCTTCTCAAAGATTTTGTTTCCTCCTTTCCTTTGCAAATGCACTGGCCTTGTTGGAATGAATGACCATCTTCTGACTACATTGCCAAGTGATGGGTTTTGGGGTTTATATATAAATCCACCCTCACACTCTATATCCCTGAGCCTTCTGACCCCTTCCTCAATTTTAGGTCAGGGAGATTTTGGCATTCCTATTTCATTTATTCTAGGTCATTGTCATACCTAAACTTCAAGGGATCATCCCAACAAATATAAGAACCAGCTTCAGGCAGCTATCCTCACCAATATACAAGCACCACGAACTTTCATGGGGTGTATATCCCATATTTGGCACACATGTCCTTCGAGGGTGGCCTATTATATATTTTTTAAAATTTTTTATTGTTATGTTAATCACCATACATTACATCATTAGTTTTAGATGTAGTGTTCCATGATTCATTGTTTGTGCATAACACCCCGTGCGCCATGCAGAACGTGCCCTCTTTAATACCCATCACCAGGCTAACCCATCCTCCCACCCCCCTCCCCTCTAGAACCCTCAGTTTGTTTTTCAGAGTCCATCGTCTCTCATGGCTTGTCTCCCCCTCCGATTTTCCCGCCTTCATTCTTCCCCTCCTGCTATCTTCTTCTTTTTTTTTTTCTTAACATGTATTGCATTATTTGTTTCAGAGGTACAGATCTGAGATTCAACAATTCACAGCACTTGCCACAGCACATACTCTCCCCAGGGTCTATCACCCAGTCACCACATCCCTCCCACCCCACCCCCCACTCCAGCAAACCTCAGTTTGTTTCCTGAGATTAAGAATTCCTCATATCAGTGAGGTCATATGATACAAGTCCTTCTCTGTTTGACTTATTTTGCTCAGCATAATACCCTCCAGTTCCATCCACGTTGTTGCAAATGGCAAGATCTCATTCCTTTTGATGGCTGCATAATATTCAATTGTATATATATACCACATCTTCTTTATCCATTCATCTGTTGATGGACATCTTGGCTCTTTCCACAGTTTGACTATTGTGGACATTGCTGCTATAAACATCGGGGTGCACATACCCCTTCGGATCCCTACATTTGTATCTTTGGGGTAAATACCCAGTAGTGCAATTGCTGGGTCGTAAGGTAGCTCTATTTTCAACTTTTTGAGGAACCTCCACACTGTTTTCCAGAGTGGCTGCACCAGCTTGCATTCCTACCAGAGGTGTAGGAGGGTTCCCCTTTCTCTGCATTCCCGCCAACATCTGTCGTTTCCTGACTTGTTAATTTTACCCATTCTGACTGCTATGAGGTGATATCTCACTGAGGTTTTGATTTGGATTTCCCTGATGCCGAGCGATGTTGAGCACTTTTTCATGTGTCTGTTGGCCATTTGGATGTCTTCTTTGGGAAAATGTCTGTTCATGTCTTCTGCCCATTTCTTGATTGGATCATTTGTTCTTTGGGTGTTGAGTTTAAGAAGTTCTTTATAGATTTTGGATACTAGCCCTTTATCTGATATGTCATTTGCAAATATCTTCTCCCATTCTGTCGGTTGTCTTTTGGTTTTGTTGACTATTTCTTTTGCTGTGCAAAAGCTTTTGATCTTGATGAAGTCCCAATAGTTCATTTTTGCCCTTGCTTCCCTTGCCTTTGGCGATGTTTCTAGGAAGAAGTTGCTGTGGCTGAGGTCGAAGAGGTTGCTGCCTGTGTTCTCCTTTAGGATTTTGATGGATTCCTGTCTCACATTGAGGTCTTTCATCCATTTTGAGTCTATTTTTGTGTGTGGTGTAAGGAAATGGTCCAGTTTCATTCTTCTGCATGTGGCTGTCCAATTTTCCCAACACCATTTGTTGAAGAGACTGTCTTTTTTCCATTGGACATTCTTTCCTGCTTGTCAAAATTTTCCTGCTTGTCAAAGATTAGTTGACCATAGAGTTGAGGGTCCAATTCTGGGCTCTCTATTCTGTTCCATTGATCTATGTGTCTGTTTTTGTGCCAGTACCATACTGTCTTGATGATGACAGCTTTGTAATAGAGCTGGAAGTCCGGAATTGTGATGCCGCCAGCTTTGCTTTTCTTTTTCAACATTCCTCTGGCTATTCTGGGTCTTTTCTGGTTCCATACAAATTTTAGGATTATTTGTTCCATTTCTTTGAAAAAAGTGGATGGTATTTTGATGGGGATTGCACTGAATGTGTAGATTGCTCTAGGTAGCATTGACATCTTCACAATATTTGTTCTTCCAATCCATGAGCATGGAACATTTTTCCATTTCTTTGTGTCTTCCTCAATTTCTTTCATGAGTATTTTATAGTTTTCTGGGTACAGATCCTTTGCCTCTTTGGTTAGATTTATTCCTAGGTATCTTATGGTTTTGGGTGCAATTGTAAATGGGATCGACTCCTTAATTTCTCTTTCCTCTGTCTTGTTGTTGGTGTATAGGAATGCCACTGGTTTCTGTGCATTGGTTTTATATCCTGCCACTTGACTGAATTCCTGTATGAGTTCGAGCAGTTTTGGGGTGGAGTCTTTGGGGTTTTCCACATAAAGTATCATATTATCTGCAAAGAGTGAGAGTTTGACTTCTTCTTTGCCGATTTGGATGCCTTTGATTTCTTTTTGTTGTCTGATTGCTGTGGCTAGGACTTCTAATACTATGTTAAATAGCAGTTGTGATAGTGGACATCCCTGCCGCAGTCCTGACCTTAGGGGGAAAGCTCTCAGCTTTTCCCCATTGAGAATGATATTCGCTGTAGGTTTTTCATAGATGGCTTTTATGATATTGAGGTGTGTACCCTCTATCCCTATACTCTGAAGAGTTTTGATCAAGAAAGGATGCTGTACTTTGTCAAATGCTTTTTCTGCATCTATTGAGAGGATCATATGATTCTTGTTCTTTCTTTTGTTAATGTATTGTATCACGTTGATTGATTTGCGGATGTTGAACCAACCTTGCAGCCCAGGGATAAATCCCACTTGGTTGTGGTGAATAAACCTTTTAATGTACTGTTGGATCCTATTGGCTAGTATTTTGGTGAGAATTTTTGCATCCATGTCCATCAGGGATATTGGTCTGTAATTCTCCTTTTGGATGGGGTCTTTGTCTGGTTTTGGGATCAAGGTAATGGTGGCCTCATAAAATGAGTTTGGAAGTTTTCCTTCCATTTCTATGTTTTGGAACAGTTTCAGAAGAATGGGTATTAATTCTTCTTTAAATGTTTGGTAGAATTCCCCTGGGAAGCCATCTGGCCCTGGGCTTTTGTGTTTTGGGAGATTTTTGATGACTGCTTCAATTTCCTTAGTGGTTATAGGTCTGTTCAGGTTTTCTATTTCTTCCTGGTTCAGTTTTGGTAGTTGATACATCTCTAGGAATGCATCCATTACTTCCAGGTTATCTAATTTGCTGGCATAGAGTTGCTCATAATATGTTCTTAGAATTGTTTGTATTTCTTTGGTGTTGGTTGTGATCTCTCCTCTTTCATTCATCATTTTGTTTATTTGGGTCATTTCTCTTTTCTTCTTGATAAGTCTGGCCAGGGGTTTATCAATCTTGTTAATTCTTTCAAAGAACCAGCTCCTAGTTTCGTTGATCTGTTCTACTGTTGTTTTAGTTTCTATTTCATTGATTTCTGCTCTGATCTTTATTATTTCTCTTCTCCTGCTGGGTTTAGGCTTTATTTGCTGTTCTTTCTCCAGCTCCTTTAGGTGTAGGGTTAGGTTGTGTACTTGTGACCTTTCTTGTTTCTTGAGAAAGGCTTGTATTGCAATATTCTTTCCTCTTAGGACTGCCTTTGCTGCATCCCAAAGATTTTGAATAGTTGTGTTTTCATTTTCATTGGTTTCCATGAATTTTTTTTAATTCTTCTTTAATTTCTTGGTTGACCCATTCATTCTTTAGTAGGATGCTCTTTAGCCTCCATGTATTTGAGTTCTTTCTGACTTTCCTCTTGTGATTGAGTTCTAGTTTCAAAGCACTATGGTCTGAAAATAGGCAGGGAATGATTCCAATCTTTTGGTACTGGTGGAGACCTGATTTATGACCTAGGATGTGATCGATTCTGAAGAATGTTCCATGGGCACTAGAGAAGAATGTGTATTCCATTACTTTGGGATGGAATGTTCTGAATATGTCTGTGAAGTCCATTTTGTCCAGTGTGTCATTTAAAGTCTTTATTTCCTTGTTGATCTTTTGCTTAGATGATCTGTCCATTTCAGTGAGGGGGGTGTTAAAGTCCCCCACTATTATTGTATTGTTGTCAATGTGTTTCTTTCCTTTTGTTATTAATTGCCTTATATAATTGGGTGCTCCCATGTTAGGGGCATAGATATTTACAGTTGTTAGATCTTCTTGTTGGATAGACCCTTTAAGTAGGCTATAGTGTCCTTCCTCATCTCTTATTACATAATGTCTTTGGTTTAAAATCTAATTTGTCTGATATAAGGATTGCCACCCCAGCTTTCTTTTGGTGTCCATTAGCATGGTAAATGGTTTTCCACCCCCTCACTTTCAATCTGGGGGTGTCTTTGAGTCTAAAATGAGTCTCTTGCAGGCAGCATATCGATGGGTCTTGTTTTTTAATCCAATCTGATAGCCTGTGTCTTTTGATTGGGGCATTTAGCCCATTTCCATTCAGGGTAAATATTGAAAGATAGGAATTTAGTGCCATTGTATTGCCTGTAAGGTGACTGTTACTGTATATTGTCTGTGTTCCTTTCTGGTCTATGTTGCTTTTAGGCTCTCTCTTTGCTTAGAGAACCCCTTTCAATATTTCTTGTAGGGCTGGTTTTGTGTTTGCAAATTCCTTTAGTTTTTGTTTGTCCTGGAAGCTTTTTCTCTCTCCTTCTATTTTCAATGACAGCCTAGCTGGATATAGTATTCTTGGCTGCATATTTTTCTCATTTAGTGCTCTGAATATATCCTGCCAGTCCTTTCTGGCCTGCCAGGTCTCTGTGGATAGGTCTGTTGCCAATCTAATGTTTCTACCATTGTAGGTTACATATCTCTTCTCCCAAGCTGCTTTCAGGATTTTCTCTTTGTCTCTGAGACTCGTAAGTTTTACTATTAGATGTTGGGGTGTTGACCTATTTTTATTGATTTTGAGAGGGGTTCTCTGTGCTTCCTGGATTTTGATGCCTGTTTCCTTCCCCAAATTAGGGAAGTTCTCTGGTATAATTTGCTCCAATACACCTTCTGCCCCTCTCTCTCTTTCTTCTTCTTCTGGGATCCCAATTATTCTAATGTTGTTTCATCTTATGGTATCGCTTATCTCTCGAATTCTGCCCTCATGATCCAGTACTTGTTTATCTCTCTTTTTCAGCTTCTTTATTTTCCATCATTTGGTCTTCTATCTCACTGATTCTCTCTTCTGCCGTATTTATCCTAGCAGTTAGCGCCCCCATATTTGATTGCACCTCATTGATAGCCTTTTTGATTTCGACTTGGTTAGATTTTAGTTCTTTTATTTCTCCAGAAAGGGTTTCTCTAATGCCTTCCATGTTTTTTTCAAGCCCAGCTAGTATCTTTAAAGTGATGATTCTGAATTCTAGTTCTGACATCGTACTAATGTCCGTATTGAGTAGGTCCCTGGCAGTCGGTACTACCTCTTGTTCTTTTTGTTGAGGTGATTTTTTCCATCTTGTCATTTTGTCCAGAGGAGAATAGATGAATGAGAGGACAAAATGCTAACAGCGTAACAACGTCCCCAGAAATCAGAAAAGACCTGAAGCAGGGGGGAAAGAAAGGGAAGAGAGAAAAGAGAAAAAGAAAAAGATAAAGATAAAGATAAAAACAAACAAAAACAGAACAAAACAAAAAAAAACAGAATATGATCAAATATGATCAAGCTGGTACATAGATCAGTGCCACACACTAGATTTTGGGTGTATTTTGGTCTGTTAGAAGAAAGTGCCTCCCAAAATTTTAAAGAAAGAAAAACTTATATATGTACAAAAATAAGGGTTGATATGATGAAGGGGTGGAATATGACTGTAAAGATGAAAATTATAAAAAATTTTATAAAAGGAATTGATAAGAAGTTGTTTGAAAAAAGAAAGAAGAGGATTTAAAAAAAAAAGAAAAAGAAAAAAAACCAGAGAGAATGTGATCAGGCAGGAGAGTAGAACAAAACCATACACTAGAGATTTAGGGTATATTTTGATCTGTTAGAAGAAACTATCTCAAAATTTTAAAGAGAGAACAACTTATATATATATGCCAAAAATTTGGGTGACTACTCTGAAGGGATAGAATATGACTCTAAAAATGAAAAATAAAAATGTTTATTAAAAAAGGGATTGATAAGATGTTGGTTGAAAAAGGGAAAAAGAAAAATTAAAAAAAATATTAACTTTGAAAGACTAAAGAATCATGGTAAAAAAGCCATGGATTCTATGTGCATTATTCCCCTAGCGCTGGAGTTCTGCCATTCTCATTGATGGGTAAACTTGGTCTTGGCTGGCTGTTCTTGCTGATCTTCTGGGGGAGGGGTCTGTTGCCGTGGTTCCCAAATGTCTTTGCCGGAGGCGGAATTGCCCCCCGCCCTTGCCCGGTCCGGGCTAAGTAATCTGCTTGGGTTTGCTCTGGGGGGCTTTTGTTCCCTGCAAGCTTTCCGTACAGCTTTGGAGGCCGAGACTGGAAATGGCGGCCTCCCAATCTCTGCCCCAGAGGAGCCAAGAACTCGGGGCCTGCTCCTCAGTGAGCCCCCAGAGAAAAGCAGTCAGTCACTCCCGTCTCCCCAGTCTCCGGCCGCACTCCTTGCTCACCCGGCCTGTGTCCGAGCATTTCTGTCTCTGGCACCCAACTCGGTGTGGAGTCTCCAAACCCAGCAGAGCCCTGTGGTGCGCTCCTGCGCCGCTCCTCCCGGGGGAGGAAGGGGAGTCTCCCCGGATCTGCCACTTGTTGGGTCCCTGCTGGAGGAGCAGTGGCCCGACTGTGCTGCGGATCACGGTTTATGGCAACCCCGAGCTGAGCCCACTCCTCGGCTCCATCTCTGCAGCCGGCTTCCCCACTCCGATACCTGGGAGCTCTGCCGCACTCAGGGACCCTTGGTCTTTCTGTGACCCCGAGGGTCCTGAGACCACACTGTCCCACGAGGGTTCCACCCCCTGCTTAGCCACTGGAGCGACGTCCCTCAGCGGAGCAGTCTTCTAAAAGTTCCGATTTTGTGCTCCACGGCTCTATCACTTGCCAGAAGCGGCCGACGGAGGCCCCCTCCCCCACCATCTATCCTCCCAAGTATCACCTCGGATTCACTTCTCCGCACATCCTACCTTCCAGAAAGTGGTCGCTTTTCTGTTCAGAGAGTTGTTGCTATTCTTTTCTTCGATCTCCTGTTGATTTTGTAGGTGTTTAGAATGGTTTGATCCCTATCCAGCTGAATTCCTGAGACCAGACAAAATCCAGGTCTCCTACTCCTCCGCCATCTTGCTCCGCCCCCCCAGCCTATTAAATTTTAAGTCATGAGTAAGTACCCACCATATCAATAAATTCTTCCCTATTCATAAATATTCTCCAAATTCCTACTAGTACATATTAGTCATGTACTACATTTCTTTGACATGTTTTCTGTTTTTCCTGAAACAGAGGTTGTGCTTTCCTGCTCAGGCTATGCTGAGGTCTGAACCTGTTTATTGGCCTGAAGCCAGTGAGGAGTCGAGAGAGTAGAACTTGGGACCTCACGTCATATTGTAAGTCACCTCATTCAAATGAGACAGTTTCAAGGCAAGGAAAATTTACTCTTCTATGGCAAAGGAAAGAAGTCTGCTTTGCCTGCCAGAAGGGCTTGGGGAATTTACAGGTATAAGATGCTCAGGTTAATCCACCCAAGTGTCTCCATCCTGGGTCTTCAGGGTCTACTGTTCCCTTATGATGGCCCTGATTTTGACATAGGAAACTTGTTGAAGCTATGCAGTCAGCCTCCTTTGCAATTAAGCCACACTTACAATCAGATCCCAGACCTGATATTTCAGCAGAAACTGGCCTGAGGCTGGAGATGATGGTACTCCTTTTGAAAGCTGGGACAAAGGATCCCTAACATTTATAATATTTCTTTAGTTGGCAATTATCCTGGGCTTATTGTTTATGTTTTGTTTTTGTTTTTTTTTGCAAGATCTTCAGTGCTTTCAAAAATACTTACCTCTGACCACAACCCTGATAATTATTCTTGCTCTTATACCATCTGGTACAGCATCTACTGATCTCGTTTCTTCTTCCACCTGCACCTTGTCCCAATTAAATGGACATGAAAGCTTTAGTACTTGTTATGTTCTAATTGCCAGAGGGGTTTTGGCATCATACCTACTCCAACAACAGACCTCAGATAGATGGGAAAACCATCGTCAAAACCCCATGCTGAGTATCTGCTTCCCAGAGCCACTCCTTGTACCAATTGTTATAACCCAAGCTTCCTGGAGAACAGAGCCAAAGGCTAAGCTTACAGGCTAATGCTTTGTAATTGTAAAAAGTACAGTTCAGCAAATTATGAATGAAGGGAAAAGAAAATGAGGGAAAACAAATACAAAATGGTACATGGCCAAGTTGCTCCAGCCTCCAAGAATGCATTGTTCTTTTGCTCGTTCATGTAGGATGTCTCAGGGATATTGGAACTATTTTTCTGTGAAACAGTTGATCATAGGGAAGAAGAAAGAATATGATATCTGCTGGTTCCCTTCATCTTTTGTCTCTTATTACTCAAATTTTATCATAAGGAACATTTATTCCCCTGTACTTCCAAGTTATGAGAAGCTGTTGGGGAGGCCAGTCTCCCAGGGTAGCATTTCATATTAGTCCAGAAGTGGTGGGAGAAGCCAGCACCTCTGGATCCCATCAGGCCAGGTTTGGAGACCAGATCCATAGTGGCTTCCACCATCCTCGGGACAGAGGAGGCTGCCAGAGGCTGACCACCCTCAGGGGTGACTAAGTCTCCCAGCAGTATTGACAGTCTAAATGGCAGCAGTCTGGGTTTTCTCCATTAAGCAAAGAGGCCAAGTGAATCTGGGAGATGTAAAAATTGATACTAATATATATACCATTTAGACAACTGTCTACTGAGAACAGTCCACAGGAATGGAGATATAAATGGTGTGTCCAAAACTGAACTCAAGTTATCTCTTCTCCTCCTGCGCTCCCAGCCAAGGTGAATACCACCATTTACTCACTTACCAAAACACAAAACTAGGTGTCATCTATCTCAATGCCTTCTCCTGCAAATCAACCCCCGTATCTAACTTCCACCTCCTGAAAATTGCAAGCCACTCTCTCTAAAGTATTACTCCACCTTCATTCAAGTGTGTATTGTTTCTTACCTGGAAAATTACAAGTGTCTTAACTAGTCTCATTGTCTTCATTCTTCCTTCCAGCTATGCCATTCTCCAAATCAGAATATGGGGAAGGGGTGAAAGTAGGGTACAAATTAAGAGCACACACTCTGGAGTCAAACTGAGTTACGTTTGATTCTAAGTCCTTTACTTATTGGCTGAGTGACCTTGGGCAAGTTAACTAACTCTTCTTTCCTTCAGTTCCCTGACGCTTTTGGTGTTCAGCCGTGGGCATATAACAGGATGTCTAAAATGAAGGAGTATGATCCATGTCTAGGTATATTTATGGGATCACTGAGGAGCAAAGTGTTTTAAGGGTAGGAATCTACTTTTATGTTGTTTTAATTTTGCTGCCTCCTTGATGGGAAGATGTTGGTCATGGTCTTGTCTTGCAATATTTTAAGGAGACCATGCATGTGGGCATTATCTGTGCCATAAAAAGTCCTGCATTTCATAGCCTTCAACCTTTTTCAGGTGACTGATGTGATTGTTTCTGAGCATTAGGCTCTTTCTAGGCCTAGACAGTGCTGACATGGCCCATTGAAGTGAAGAGTCAGTTGAATCCAAGTGCTTTACAATAACTTTTGATCCTCTCATTTGTGCTGTAAGTGCCTGGCTTAGGAGGTGAAGAGATTGCAAGAGCAAACGAAGAGTATTTTCAAAATTGAAGTAATTTTAGATTTCATTTTATTTAAGAGATTTGTAGGAGAAAAGCCATTTACAAAGGTATATTGAAGGAGCTGGGTAACTGACCTAACAGACGTGAAGATGAAATGGATGGCACAGAGATTATGTGAGGGAAAGGCATGATTTAGGATCAAACACTGACAAACATGAAGAGGATCCTAGGGGCCATTGGAACCAAACTCCTCATTTTGTAGATCACATTAGCCCAGAGAACAAGAAGTTGGGGCCAGTAGTTCCCAGTTTAGCTCAGTTTCTATTACACCATGTTATCAGTTTCCTAGGGCTTCCATAAGACATTACACAAATTTGCTGGTTTAAGACCACAGAAATTTATTCCTGCTCAGTTCTGGAGCAGAGAAGTCTGAAATCAGTGTCAGCAGGGCCACACTTTTTCTCTGAAAACTTTAGAGGACAACCCTCCCTTGACTCTCCCAGCTTCTATTGCTTGTGGCCACGTCAATCTAATTTCTGCCTCTTTCTTCACATGGCCTTTCCTTCGTGTGTGTCTCCATGTCTTCAGCTCATCTTATGATACCAGTCATTGGATGTGGAGATGATTTCATCTTGAGATCCTTAACTAATTGTGTCTTCAAAGATCCTATTTCCAAGTAAGGTCACATTCTGAGGTTTTGTACTCTTCCTTGACATAAGGATTATTCATAGATCTAAAGGAGCAGGTGCTGGATCCTCCACCTCTCCCCAAACCTTAGGCCATCTCCTCAGTTACAAATGGAGACGGTAACATTCTTCTCCTCACAAGAGCTGAGGGTTGTGGTGGGGATGAAGTGGGATAATCCACAGAATGGACACATGGCGAGGGCTCAATAAATATTAGCTGCCATTAATCAAAACCATCACTGATGCTTTGAAAGGGTTCACATAATATACAAAATAAGACTCAAAGACTATGTGAGGAGTGCCATCCAATAGCTAGTTAGTTATTCCCAACTAGGTCACTCCTTCTCTGACTCTGTTTTGGAAAAAGGCCCAACTTTGGTGCAAATACTTTTAGTAGCACTTTTTTTGTTGACTCCTACCTGATCTCTCTGGCTCTTGGCACTTTTTTGTGCTGCTGACTAGTGCCAGATTGACATTTGGAGATTAAGCTCTAGTATATGGATGACAGCAGAGATGAGGATAAATATGCAAAAACTCTCAGAGTAAACAGATCCAGGATTTGGGCTTGAAAATCTGACTGCTCTTGGGAACCTCTCAAAGCCAATCTCTGAATAAAGTGACCAGGTCTTGCCAGACAAGCATGTTATAACCTCAGGAAATGGCTATCAGGATAGAAACCTGGAATGGGGACCAGGAAGACAGACGAAACCTAGAGTGGAGTCCAATGGTGGCAGCTTGATGTCCAGTTACAGCATCTTAAGAAAAAGCATGGTGAGATGCTGGGAAGGGAAGCTGAGGTGAAGAGGCATCTATTGAATCATAGGATCAGGGTTGTACCTACTCTAGTGAGACTGTGTGGCACTATCCATATCCCCCTTCACAATGGAAGCACTCATCCCTCCAGCCCTTGAGGATAGCAGCTCTCAGGGAACCTACTTAAACTAAAGAGAGCCAACTACCCAAGGTCACACATCGTCCCTGGAAACAACCCACAGCCAATGTCTGGTCCATGAGGAGGCCTTTAAAGCCCTGATGCTTTGCCTTGGGCAGGACAACTCAGAAGGATCATTCCAGCTCCAGCGACCCTACAGGATCAGCTAAGGTTTCTGTTACAACTGCACAGAAGTCCAACTTCCACTTGACCCAATTTTGCTTCTTTCCCTCTCCCACTGGTGTGATCCTGAGAGGAGCCCAATAAAACTCTTGCATGCAAATAACCCTTCACAAAATCCCAGAAAAACAGGCTTTTAACAGTCATTTTATAGATGAGAAAATTGAATCTCCCAGATCAGCAACTTCTCCAAAGACATACAGCTGGTAAGTGGCAAAGTCCTAGTGTTAAATCCAAGTATGTGCAACCCCAAAGTCTTTGGTTCATTCACTCCCATCTCTGCCTTCAGTGAGTCACCAGTAATAAAATGGAGATTAAACATTTTCAAGATGGGTAAATAGGAAGCTAAACATGCTATTGTATGGGTAGGACTCCCTTTATGCTCTCCTGGCTTGCTCTGTTGTTGTGGCTGCAGTGTTTTTTCTTATCTCATTCAACATTGGTTGCTAAATGTTTGTTTTCTTTTATTAGCCCACTGTATGCTTAAGAACAGGCTCCAGTTTCCTAGTTGTGTTTGTCTAGCTCGATCTACGCTTGAGCCATCTGTTCCCCTTGAGGTGAATGAAATTCTCCCCACCTCCCTGAGATTTCCCTACTTTTTACTTTATAAGGGAAGCCAGACTAGTTGATTCATTGTCACCATCTTCATCTTTATCCACCTCCTCCTTTCCATCATCATCAACATGAAAACACCAAAAGGAAACCTTAAGAAGCAACATGGTGGCCATTTCCATACATGTGAAATTATGTCACATGATAGCAGCAGCAGATTCATCATATTTGGATTTAGAACTATGATCACAGTGAAGCAGGGGAACATTGCAGTTCACAAACAGAAAATTTTCCAGTTTTATTGAGAAATAATTGACATACATCACTGTGTACGTTTAAGATGTAGAGCATGATTTGTATATATTATGAAATGATTACAACAAGTTCAGCTAACATCTGTCTTCTCATACAGATACAGTAAAAAGAGAAGAAAGAAGAAAAGAACAAAGAAACAAAATTTTCTCCTGTGATGAGAACTCAGGATTTACTCTCTTAACTTTCCTACATACCACAGTTATAATCATCATGGTGTATGTTACATCCCCAGTACTTATTTATCTTTGTACTTTGTTGACCACTTTCCTCCAGTTTCCTGTCGCCCCATTACCCACCTCTTGGTAACCGTAAGTCTTATCTTATTCTATGAGTTGGTTGTGAGTTAATTTTTTTTTGATTCCACATATAAGTGAGACCATACAGTAATTGTCTTTCTCTGTTTGAGTTATTTCACTTAGTATAATGCCCTCAAGGGTCCATCCATGTTGTCACAAATAGTAGGATTTCCCCCTTTTTATGGCTGAATAATGTTCCATTGTGTATATCCCAGCTTCTTTATCCAGTCATCAATCCATGAACACTTAGGTGCTTTCCATAACATGACTATTGTAAATAATGCTGCTCGGACCATGAAAAGTACAGGTATCTTTTCAAATTAGTGTTGTAGTTACTTTTGGATATATTCCCAGAAGTAGAATTGCTATATCATATGGTAGTTTTGTTTTTAATTTCTGGAGAATTCAGTATACTGTTTTTCATAGGGGCTGCACTAATTTACAATCCCACCAACAGTCCACAAGAGTTCCCTTTATTCCACAATCATGCCAGCATTTTTTATCACTTTTCTTCTTTTTTCTTTTTTTTAGGGGGAGGGCAGAGAAAGAGGGAGAGAGAGAATGTCTCAATCTCACAACCCTGAGATCATGACCTGAGCCGAAATCAAGAGTCAGATGCTTAACCGACTGAGCCACCAAGGTGCCCCTCTCTTGTGTTTTTGATGATGGCCATTCTAACAGGTGTGAAGGGATATCTCATTATGGTTTTAGTTTTCATTTCCCTGATAGTGATATTGATCATCTTTTCTTGTACCTGTTGGCCTTTCATGTATGTTCTTTGGAGAAATGTCTAGTCAGTTCCTTTGCCCATTTTTAAATTGGATTATTTTTAAATTTTACATATTTATTTTGCTATTGAGTTCTGTATGTATTTTGGATTTTAATCCCTTACCAGATATATGGTTTGCAAATATTTTTTCCCCTTCCAGACACTGTTTTTTCCCTTTGTTGATGTTTCCTTTTGCTGTGCAGAAGCTTTTCAGTTTGATGCAGCTTCACTTGTTTATTTTTTATTTTGTTGCCTGTGCTTTGTGTGTCATATTCAAAACATCACCAGGATTCGTGTCAAGGAGTTTTATTCCTGTTTTCTTCTAGAAGTTTCATGGTTTCAGATCTTACATTTAAGTCTTTAATCCATTTTGATTTAATTTGAATGGTATAAAATAGAGTCCAGTTTCATTCTTTTGCATGTGCATATCCAATTATCCCAACACCATTAATTGAAAAGACAGTCTTTTTTTCATTGACTATTCTTGGCTCCCTTGTCAAATATCAGTTGAACATATATGCTTGTATTTATTTCTTGGCTCTCAATTCTGTTTCATTCATGTATTTGTCTGCTTTTATGTAAGTACCATACTGTTTTGATAACTATAGCTTTGTAGTATAGCTTGAAATCAGGAAGTGTGATACCTCCTTCTTTGTTCTTTCTCAGGACTGCTTTGGCTATTTGGGGTCTTTTGTGGTTCCATATAAGTTTCAGGAGCATTTATCTACTTCTGTAAAAAGTGCCACTGGAAACTTGACAGGGATTGCATTGAATCTGTAGATGGTCTTTGGTAGTATTGACATTTTGACAATATTAATTCTTTCAATCCATGAACAAGGAATACCTTTCCATTTATTTGTGTCTTCTTTGATTTCTTTCATCACTGTCTTGTAGTTCTCAGTGAAGAGAATGTATCTTTGGTTAAGTTTATCAAATGTTTTATTGTTTTTGATGCTTCTATAAATAGGATTGATTATTTTTTTTCAGAAATTTTATTGTTGGTTTATAGAAACACTACTGATTTTATATGTTAATTTTATATGTTAATTATAACTTCACTGAATTCGTTGATTAGATCTAACAGTTTTTTGGTTGAGTCTTTAGGCTTTTATGCATAACATCATGTCATCTGTATATAGAGATAATTTTACTTCTTCCTTTCCAATTCTGACTACCTTTTATTTCTTTTTCATTTCTGCTTGCTGTGGCTAGGACTTCCAGTACTATGTTGAATAAGAGTGGTAAGAGAGGGTACCTTGTCTCCTTACTAATCTTAGCAGAATGGCTTTCATCCTTTCACCACTGAGTATGATTTTAGCTGTGGTATTATCATATATGGACTTTATTACATTGAGATATGTTCCTTCTATGTCTAATTTGTTAAGAGTTTTTACCATATATGGGTGTGGAATTTTGTCAAATGCTTTTTCTGTGTCTTTTGAGATGGTCATATAATTTTTATCCTTCATTTAATTAATATGGTATATCATGTTGATTGATTCACTTCTTTCTATTAATGCAGTGTATCACTTTGATTGATTTGCATGTGTTGAATCATCCTTGTATCCTAGGGATAAATCCCACATGGTCATGGTGAATGATCTTTTTAATGTGCTGCTGAGTTCAGTTTGCTAATATTTTATTGAGAATTTTTGCATCTATATTTATCAAGAACATTGGCCTGTAGCTTTCTTTACTAATAGTGTCTTTTTCTGGTTTTGGTATCAGGATAATTCTGGCCTCATAAAATGAGTCAAACAGGATTTTTGAGCCAAAAAGTTCTGACTTGGTTTTCTGTTTCAGTACATAGTAGCTACATAATCTTGAGTAAGTTGCTAAACTCCTATGTGCAATCTTTTTATTTGTAAAATAGAGATAATAATAGTAATTATTTCATGTGTGTGTCTGAGGATTTGTTGATATACATATGAAGGGCTTAGCCCCGTGCTGTAAATATAGCAAATACACTATCAAAGTTCCCTACTGGTGTGTGAAGTTAAAGGTGAATAAATTTGGGTTGTTCGTAAAAAATATACTATATGATATTTAGAGCAGTTCAACAAAGAGATAAGCTGAGTTCCGGCAGAAGACAGCCCTTAAAATGTCTTGGAAGATTGCTTTTCATTTTGGAGATTTTTTTTTTTTCATTTTGGAGTTTAAAAATAAATGATTGAGTTGGCCTCTGACACGTACAACTGGTTGCTCAAATCCATGGACTGGCTGAGTAAACATACTGCATGCTTTCAGGATGTTTGCTCAGTATGAGGTAAAAAGGGAAAACAATACTCATCCTTCAGTGGTCAAAATTTTACCCAAAAGGGGATAACTCCCTGCACTTCCAGGTTGCATATATATAGACACATTGTGGCATTGAGAGAGAAGTCCTGGGTCTAGATGTGTATAAAAAAATATGTATAAACTCCTAGAAATGAGTAAGCAAGCATCAAACAGTGCTATAGAAAATTGTCTTGGGTGAGAAGCTTGAACAGGTACTTCACAAAAGGGGATATTTAAATGACCAGTAAACATATGAGAAAATATTCATAATCAGTAGTCATCATGGAAATGGAAATCAAAAGCACAAAGAGATATGACTACACAACCAACAGAAATACCAAAATTTAAAAGACTGAGAAAAACCATATTGGTGTGGATATAGAACAACTGAAACTCTTCTACATTGCTTGTGGGAATATAATTTGGTAATATTCCTTTGGAAAACTATTTGGTTATATATTCTAAAGTTGAACATGCACCTACTCTATTAGCCAAGAATTCTATTTCTATGTATTTACCCAAGAGAAATGTAATGTAAATTCACCAAAAAACACATGCAACAGAGTTCATAGTTACACTACTACAATAAGCCTAAACCAGGGTTTCTTAACCTCAGTGCTATTGACATTTGGATTGGATAATTCTTTCTTGTGCGAGGCTTTTCTGTGCTTTGTAGGATAGTTAGCAGTATCTCTGGACTCTACTCGCTAAAATCCAGTAGCAACCCCAGCCCACCCCATCATAAAAACCAAAAATGTTTCCAGACATTGCCAATGTCTCCTGGGGAGCAAGGAGTTGAAAACCATTTCCCTGGGTGCCTGGGTGGCTCAGTCGTTAAGCGTCTGCCTTCGGCTCAGGTCATGATCCCAGGGTCCTGGGATCGAGTCCCACATCGGGCTCCCTGCTCCGCGGGAGGCCTGCTTCTCCCTCTCCCACTCCCCCTGCTTGTGTTCCCTCTCTCGCTCTCTCTCTGTCAAATAAATAAATAAAATATTAAAAAAAAAAAAAAAAAGAAAACCATTTCCCTAAAATGTAAACAATCTAAATACCCATCAACAGTAGTATGAATAAATAATGGGAGCATACTAATTCATTATGATATTGCATATCAGTAAAAATAACAACAACATGAATGATATCATAAAGAATGTTCAACCAAAGAACCTAGACACAGTAGGGCTCATCCCATAACATTCTCTATATGTAAAGTTCAAACACAAATAAGACAAACCTATGATTATAGAAATCAGAATAGTGATGAACTTTGGAGGAAATAATAACCTGAAAGAGGCATAAGACAGGCTTTTAGGATGCTAGTGACATTCTTGATCTCACTGGTGTTACATTCAATATACCAAATGCAAAAGTTTTAGAGCTATATAGATTTATGAGTTGTGCACTTTCTGTATATATATTATGTTTCAACATAAAAATGTATCCTCAAAACGGATTTTGTATTAGTTTTTTTATCAGGAGAGTTTTCTTTAAAAACATATTTAGTCTGATATATTGCCCCCAATGGAAAACCTACAGACATCTTTTTTTTCTTATTGAAATATAAATTGCTTTTTCCACTCTCCAAAATAGCACCTTCCCTTTTTTCGCTGACTGTGGCCTCAATCTTAGGTCCCTTGGGTCTGCTCCTGATCATCAAACAACCTAAACAAACCATTACAGGGATTTGGAGCATCATGGCATTCTATTAAACTGGCCCCACTCTATAATATTCTCTTCTGCAGAGTACTGCACACTATGTATTTCTTAAGTCAAAATTTGTTTGTTTGGTTTTTTTTGAGAATTTTCCACTCTTTCAGATAAGTAGTACCTTTCTAGGTTGGCAGTCAGTACACTAAAATCACCGACAAATTCTACCTCAGTTAAGTCTGACAATGGATGAATTGCATTTGATTTTCTGGTACTTCACATAAATCTGTTTACTTAGGACATAATCCTCATATTTTGTCCATCTATATGTAGTTAGGTAACAGATGCTGCATGATGTCAGACCCATTGAAAGCCTCATCTTCTCAAAAATATATTCTCCACACAGGCTTATTCTTGAAAGTCATGGTATTTTTAAGCTATTATTTTCAGTTCTGAAAGTCCTTTGTAAAATGAATACTTTTCTTTAAAGAAACAATATATTTATTTGTCAGACTTCATTAAAACAGTTAAAAATTAGCTAACTTATCAGTTAAGTGAAGAATGCAGCTCAGAGGAGGTAAATTATGGATTGTCTATGAGGTTAGTGGAGAGAGGAGGACATGTAATTGAATGGAAAGGTTATGCGGCAATTTCAAAATTGGTCCACAAATTCACTGGCATTTTTTTCCATCAAGAGGTAGGGTCTATCTCTCCTCACCTCAAATAAGAGCTGGCCTTAGGCACGAAATTATACCAATAAAATGCAGCAGCAGTGACTTCCCAGGCTGTGTGGCTTCCAGGACTAGGTCAGAAAAGGCTGTGTGGTTTCTACCTGGTTGTCTCACGCCACTCAGTCAGGGGACATCAGCCACCATGGATGAAGTACGACTACTCTAAAGCACCAGACTGGAAAAGAGGCAGTCCCAGCAGAGCTTCCATCCATCCAACATCCAGCCACCAGAAAGAGCCATCTTGGATGCCAGCCCAGCCAAACCCTTAGATGACTGAAGCCAACATCTAATACCACACTACGCAAGAGACCCCAAGGAAGCACAGTCTAACCCAACCGTCCAGAATTATTGACCCACAACATCCTCCAGAAAATAAAATGGTTGTTTTAAGTTCTTGCTTTGGGAGATAATTTGTTATGCAGTAATTGTAATAGGAACAGAAACAATTGTGAGTTCCTTCTAAAGACAGTGGTTCCATTCAGTTGAGCTCAACAAGCACGTATTGAATTTCTATTATGTGTCATGAAGAGTATCGGGACCCGGAAATTCCAAGATCGTACAGTGATAGTTCTCTGCCAAGTAGGGGTGTCGGCGACGTTGTGAACTACAGCAAAGTGCAATTATAAGCACAGTAAGAGCTATAAGTACAAGGAACCGAGATGTACAAAATAAGAATTGGTTAGCCACTTCCTGGACGTCAGGGCACAGTGGCCAAGTTCAAATTCTGTACTAATACTACATAATGCTGCAATCTTGGACACATTACTTCACCTCTCTGAGCCTATTTTCTCCTTCCTTATGAAAAGGGTTCCCTTGCTGTAATATTCATTCCTCCCCAGAAAAGAAGTAACTTAATTGGTGAGTTTGGGACATAAAGCAAGCATATGTGCCATTCCTTTCCTCTTTCTTTTTTCTTTGATTCTGGCTACCTGCAGACCCCAGGAATTTGCTCTCCTCCCTGTCATATGGTGGAGGAGGTCTGCCCTTTCAGGTTCAAGGTGGGAACTACTCAAAGACACGTGCCACAGATCTATGCCATATTCTAAGCAATAGCTTTACCTGCAACAGAACAGCTATGGGTTTCCCATAGCCTTATCTTAGCCTATTTGGGCTGCTATAACAGAATGACATAGAGTGGGTGGCTTATAAATAACAGAAAGTTATTTCTCACAGTTCTGTAAGCTGAGAAGTCCAACATCAAGGTGTCATCACAATTCAGGGCCTGGCGAGAGCTACTTCCTGGTTCGTAGACAGCCATCTTTTTGCTGCGTCCTCACTAGGTGGAGGGGGCGAGGAAGCCCCCTGGGCCTCTTTTACAAGGAAGGGCACCAATCCCACTTGGGAGAGTTCTACTCTCATGACCTAATCACCTCCCAAAGGCCCCACATCCTAATACCATCATACTGGGGATTAGGTTTCAATATACGAATTCTGAGGAGACACATTCAGCCTTCTTCATCATGTCTTATTTTTTTCTTCTTTTTTCTCAATTGGTTCAATATTTGGGCAGGGGGAAGTACACTGTGTACAACATGTATTATGTTGAGCCAGAAATCTGAGGACCCAACCAAAATAATGTGGCCAGCCTTCAGTTGAGGACAGGGCAGAGGAATTGAGGTGTGGACTTCAGTGAGCACAGCTTTGATACTGGTGACCTGGGGAGGCTATCCTGAGCCGTATAGGTGTTTCTTACAACTGCACATTCATTTAGCTTTTAGCTGTCGTTACCAAGGTCTGTGGCTTTAGGCCTGAGGCACAGCCATGTAGGATTTCTCATCCTGGTGGTTCACATCAACTTTGCCCGCAGTGAGCTGCTGTTTCTATAGAGACCAAGCTGCATGCACCAGAGCTTTGGAAAACAGTGTACAAGCCTCGGCAAAGAGACAGCGGGAGGTGGGGGGCCAGCCTCCGCAGCCTGATCTTGAACTAAAGGGCATAATTTTTCTAAGTGGTTGTAGCTGAGATAAGGATTCAACTTTAGGACAAAGAGAATGTTTTCATCTACAGGCCTTTTACACATTATTGGGCTAGAAAAAAAAAATCATTGTTGCTTTCAAATTTGAAGGCACCTACACTCCCCCTTAAATTATTCATGCTAAGCCTAGATGGAAATGCTTGATCTGCTGAATGGATCACCTTGAATGTATGTAGTTCCTCCACAGGCTGAAAGGGTTGTAAAGACTTCAAGGGAACTGAACGAGCTTTCAAGGAGGGGCGACCTGGGCAGTGCCTTCCGGTGTTACCTGGGCTAAGAGGTGCCTGCAAGTTTTAGAGGAAACAAAGAGACAATAAAAACAGCAAGTTAAAGTGTTAAAACACTGCCGAGCAGTTCTGAAAAGAAAACAATGGGCAGAGCTGTTGTCCCGGCTCTTGCGGAAAAGGTGGCCCTGGGAAATGTACTTAGAGCTTGGAATACTGAGGCAACACAGCAGAACGTTGGGTCCTCATTAGGCTCCTAAGCTTCCAAACATCCACAGAAGCTGCTGAGCCACTGTCCAACTGAGACAAGGCAGGAGGAGGAAAAACCCGTCCCACGGGAGGTGTGTTTCAGGGGATCCAACAATTCCTTAGGCAGCCCTGTGACACCCCAGAGACAGGGACTGCCACAGGGCAAAGAAGTAGGGGCTTCCAAGAGGGTGTGTGGAGTATGATGGCAAGTAAAGAAAAGTGCCTGAGATAAGACCAGGTCACTTGGTGGTCACCCGGCAAATTGCTCAACTTCGTGTCAATGTAAATGCCTCAAATGCTACTCTCTCTGAAAGAAAGGAACTGGGACGTGCCCCAGGGCTTCTGCCCCAACCCCAGGGGCGGTGTAGGCATTGTGTCAATATTAACCTCTTGCTGGGTAATTTCTCCCCAGTGAGTTTATTTATTTATTTATTTTGAAAGATTTTACTTATTTATTTGAGAGAGAGAGAGAGAGAGCGAGCACGAGCAGTGGGGAGGAGCAAAGGGAGAGGGACAAGCAGACTCCGCCCTAATGTTGGATAAGCAGCTAGCAATTCCTGCCAGGGAGCCCTTAGCAGAAGTCACCGAGGGAGACTTCAGGAGAGCTTTTGCTTTCTTGAGGAAATAGAAAAGTTGCAGCCTGCATAGCCCTTTGCCCTTACCTCTTCTAGCCTTAAATATGCACTGAGGCCAAGAAACGGAGCACCCATCTTGCAGCATGGGGCGATTAGCGTGGGGTGCAAGGCAAAGACAAGTGAATCACAGGGCTTGTGGCCTTGTCCTTATCAAGTCATTGAACCAACACTAACAGCTGCTTCAATGGTTTATCGTGTGAATAACTCCTGATTGTTAAGTCGCTGGAGGCACATTTTCTGTTGCTCCAGACAAACATATTCATAACTGATAAAAATCCTAAATATCGGGTCTTTTGGTTTTGGGTTTAGCTGCTTAGCTGCCTTTTTCCATGTTTGTGTATGCACGTGTGCATGTGTATGCACATGTCTGTGCATATGTGTGTGTATGTGTACGTGTGTGTGTGTGTCAGGAGAATGTGGTGGAGAGTTAGAGCTCTGTCTTATTCCTTCTTTCTTCATAGAAATGACAGGAAGTTTATGAGATGCCTTCAATATAAGAGTTTTCCCAAGGATCAAAAGGATCCCTAGAATTCATCAACGCCATTTTTCTGTCTATATTGCCTATGTTCTAAAAAGAAAATATCCTCTTCCAACAGTTTTCCATCATCTCAAAACCATATATATGACCAGAGGGTTTTTCTCAATATTTAATTGGCATCTTGCTTAATTATGTTTCTCCTTTGTCCTCAGTGAATAAAGTGAAGAGACATCCCACCTCCCTTGAGTGAAAACTGATCTCTCCTCAGTGACCACAGTAAGTGCCTCTTCAGCCTTCTCTTCTGGCAAAATTAATGCAATTTCTTGAAACTCACGCCCTGGAGGACAAATACTTCGCCTTTGTCATCCTCTGGCGCTCCTCTAGACCATGGCCTCCATATCTGACTTCTGTCATTTCTCTGATGCCAGGAAGAAATATGAAAAGAAAGCTTGATGAGTGTCCAGGGCTGGGAGAAGACCATCTCCAGCTCCCTTCGTGATTTTAGTCACTTTCGAAGATATTCCTCACTCTTTAACATTTCTGACAAAGCCGGATGGGTCTTATTTGTTTTAGGGAGTGCTGAGTATATGTCGAAGTCATCTCGAAAAAAAATAATTTTAGAAAATACCCATTTAGAAAATGCCCTGGCTCCCATCTCAGAAATTCTGATTTAATTGGTCAAAACAGGGTCTCAGCATTGACATTTCGTTAGAACTCTGCATAGAACAGGTTTGTTACCCAGTGAGCCTTTCTCTCTGGCTGCTCATTACATTTCATCATCTCCTACCTCCAGTTTGTTTGTGCTCCATGAATCCTGTCACACCTCCCGAAGAGCTTACTCTCCATGGCCATACCTTGTCTGTACATAAACACACCCAATTCTTCCCACCTGGGAGGAAATAAACAGCAAACAAAGAGTTAGTCTTCTGCCCTGAGAATTCCTCTAGCTGTCACCCTGTCTTTTTTTCCTTACTAGCCTAACTTTTGGAAAAAGCAACCTACACCCACTATTTCTTCATCGCCCATTCATCCTTCAACCCTTCTGGATTTTTAAACTTACCTCCTTACTTATGCCCAAAACTATTGCAGTCATCAAGGTACCAAATCTAAAAACTAATTCTTATTTTTATTTTACTTCACTTTTCTGCAACAATTGGCATTATTGTTCCACTCTTTTTCATGGGTTCTCTTGGCCTAACTAGTACATTCAAAATGGTGATGTACACCAGGCAGCATCCTTGTCTCCCTCTAAAATTTCTGAACACTCTCCCTGAGTAATCCTAACTTCTCCCTGTCTTCAACCCCCTTGTTAATGTGCTATAAATAGGTCTATAGATCTTAGTTTCAGTTTCCGATGGCATCCAGTTGCTTTCTGGCATGTATCACACTTGATATCTCCAAAATGGAATTAATTACTTCTCCTGCCATCCATCCATCTTCTGCTCCTGTTTTCCCCTGCATTTATTAATGGCACACTAATCATCAGGTCACCAGAAACCAAAGCCCAAGAATCAGTTCAGCCTTCACTTGTGGACTTCTCTCATATTTTCACAAAATTTCATTAATCTACTTGTACAATATCTCTTAAAATTTCCCTCCACTTCTCATGCCTTAGTCCAAACCCTCAACTCAAAAGGCAACATATATAATGTCTCCAATTGGTCTGCATCCTCCTCTCTCAGCTTCCTCTGATCCATCTCCACACCAAAGCTTGAATTACCTTCATAAGATGGGAATTTGACGACATTAATCCCCTAATTAAAACACTTCAAATGTTCCTAATCTCTTATAATCTACAATTCATTCATTCAGGTCTTTTTGTGATCAGGTTTCTTTCTATCCATTTTCACCCTCTCCCAGCACACTGAACTTCTTGGCATTCTTGAAACAAGTCATATCCCCATATCCTAGCACATATTATTCCACTGCTAGGAATGTCACCAACAACCAACCATCTGATAAACTCCTCCACATCTTTTAAGGATGGTGATGTCTGTGCTGGCTTTCTTATCACCATTGTAACCCCACCCCCCACATACCATCTGGAACATGGTAGGTGCTCAGTGAATATTTGCCATATGCCACTCACCCCCCTGAAGGTAGATCTAACAGCTATAGTCTCTTAGCCCCATGCACATACAGCTATAATAGCATTCATCCCATTAGATTGTAATGATTTGCTTATTTGTCTGAATCCCCTAATGAACTATGAGCTCTTTGAAGGAAGGGAATGTGTTGTGTTTGCTTCAGCAATCCTATCACTCGGCAGTGTCTGAAATATAGTCAACATTGCTGATTTTTCATTAATAAAATTTTTTCTGGGGAGAGGAGAAGGGAGAAGGAAATGGGAAAAAAATAAAATTTGTTATTTTATTCACAGGAGATAAGTTGAACAGATAAGTTGAATTGAGAACTTTCAAAACATGAATGTGCAGCTTTCAAAAAGAAAAGAGACACTCAAATGTTAAACTTTATTTGTATAGCTTCATATATATTTGCCATTTCCATGCAGAGCTTGGAAATGAAACCAACGTAAAGGAGACCAGAAAGACATCATAAAAGACTTCATCCAAATATGGCTCTATTTATGTGCCTAGATCAAGCTGCACAGACAAATCTTCCCCTTGGCTTTCTAGTTATATAAGTCACCAAATTCTTTTTTGTTTAAGTTAGATTGGGTGAGATTATTTTGTCAGTTGTCCTCAAGTGCCCTACTGATAGACAAGTTAAAGGCATCCTATGGAGTTTAGCTAGAAAGAGGCACAGTGTGTTCCAGCTTATATCTTTTAACTTCAACATAAATCAGCTGAGCCATTTAGAGACTGACCAGTTAGTTGAAATAGGATATATGATGTTTTGAGGTTTTCTTTTTATTTTCCTAAAAGTAATACAGACCAAAATTTAATGCATAGTGATTTAAATAATGGTAAATACTTTCACTTTCACAACAGTGATGAAATTTTGAGAATTAAACATTTTCTATAATTGGAAAGACCTAGGCCATTGCAAAAACAGTAGTTAGCTAATTATCTAGACCAGAAGTGTGCTTGGTATCACATAATAATAAGTAGGTGGAGACTATGGCCAACTGAAAATCAGATAGCCAATTAGTGTCATCTGGAAATAAAAGGCCAGCATTGCCCAATATTTCCATTTTTTTTTTTCAAAAGGATACAAACCTAGACTTAGGTGAAAATCTCCTGATTTTCAAATGTTGATAATGAGAAACTAAAAAATGACCCTTGTTGAGAAGCAGACCACAATGCTCCCAGATCATATTGCTGAAAACAAGACACGTAAAAAAGGTTACTCCATGATCACATCCAGAACAAGACATAGATAAGGCCACTCCATGACACAAGAATGTCTAGTCATCCTCCTTTGCTGATGAACAAAACCTGTCTCTGAGTGGATGCTGCTTCTTCAGGAATTATACCTCTAGACTCGTGTTAGTGTTCCTGCCTCCTAGGTATGAATTATCAAGATCCTCAGGGTCTGAGTTGACCTAGCTTATTGGTAGTTCAAAATCCAAAGCTGGTCTCTGCTTCCTAGTTCCCCCTCAGAATCATCCAACCTCTGAAAGAAGACCCTCTCAACAACCCCTTCCCCAGATATTCCTGAGGTTTTCCCAGAGCCAAATCACCCTTGCTGTAACTATATATATATACATATATGTATATATGTATATACCTAATGTCTTTAACTACAGACATGTTCCTGATAGTCTCTGGCCCATTGGCTAAACAACAGGTACTTAGAAAATCTTCTAAAACACTGGGCTGAACATAGTTGGCCTGGGAGCCAAGTCTGGCCTGAAAACTGCTACAGCCTTCTGATCTCTGTTGAAGCTAATAACAAGGAAGGCAAAGAGGGATGTAGCAGGGATGAATGGACTTCCCCCTATTTAGTTGTTTTATATCATTTATTGTTTTCATTATCAGTAGATTAAAGGGGGGTGGAGAATTACAACATCTAGTGCATGCTACTTAAATATTGTGATCATTTTTATTCATGTTAGGAGGGAGGACTTGATTCTGCTTGATTTGAACAAATCCATTATCAGTGCTTTCAACCTTTGCCGTTCCAAATTGAGGTCCGCTTGGAGCTTGGAAGACTGCTGTATCTTAGAGGGCTTTTTCCTTTATAATTTCTTAAAATGCAAGAATGGAAATCAGGAAAAATCAGACACCAGTAAAATGATTTAAATATTTATATAGGTAACCAAGATGTAATGGTTTTTCCTGATTAGAAGTCAGTTTTATCTTTATTAGAGGAGACTATTCCTAACATCGTATCTCATGTAATTAGCAGATAAAAAAATATATATGCATGAAAGGCAAATGAACATCCTCCCAGGCTGTGAGAGTCAAACTGAATTAACTGAGGATGATTTGGGGGGCCTGGATATTAGCACCCCCTGCCTCCCTAACCCAGCTTCCCTTGGGTTTGCCAGATGTTCAAAAGTGGCATACCCAGACAACTCCCCTAGCACAAAACCTAAAACCAGATTGTTAGTCACCTGAATGATTATTCTCATGCTTGTCCTGTAAAAAGACAGAAGAGCAGAAGACCTATGATATGACCAACTGCACATCAACCCAAACATCCCTCTACCGCAAGAAGATGAGGCAATCATCCAGCTGATTTCATCCACCTCTGAGCTCCAACCCATATTAAGTGAAGCTTGCTAGAAAGTACCTGAGCCAAGGCAGAGTATACCTTGCTGGACACAGGTCCTCATCTGCCACAAGCACCTTTTACCTAAGAGATTACTATTGCCCCCTCTTTGGCCACATCTGTCCTTTTGGCCCCTGGCACAGTAGCATTCTTCCTCCTCCTCATTTTGCTTGGGTATCATCACCTTTACCATCTGAATCTCATATTTGTCTTCTGTGCTACCACACAACCATTTCCAACAGTCCAGTTGCTGCTTCTACTAACTTCCCAAGACTAAGAATTTTTGATCTTCCTCTCTTTTCCATGACCTCTGCTTTCTCCAGGCAGCCAAGCCACTGTTTATTAAAACATGGCCATGTATGGTATTTACACAAAAACTCAACTTCAGGAGATTAAACAAGTAAGGGATTTTTTTCTACATAATAAGGAACTAAAAGCCAGCCCAGAGCTGGTGCAACTACTCAAGGAAGTCATGGGGAACAAGGTTCCTTCTACGAGCTTTACCATGTGGCTTCTGTCTTAATGATCTCAAGATGACTCCTTCTACTCTAAACATTGAGTCTTAATCTGAGTCAAAAATAAAAGAGAAGAAGGATGTGGGGCAAATAACAAATGCAAAATGGCTCTATCTTTTTTTTTTTTTAATCAGAGGAAGAAAAGCTTCAGAGGCCTAGCCATTAGATTTCTGCTTGCATCTCATTGGTCAGAGTGGGTTACATGGCCATTCCTAGCTGCAAGGAAGTCTGGAGAGGTGATGGGTACATGAGAGGTGATTGGCAAGTGGGACTGTTTGTTTGCCAATTCAAACAAAATTAGAGTTCCTTTAGTAAGTAAGAAGGGAGAATGGCTATTAGGGAGACAATTAGCTATGTCTGTCCAAGTCAACTCCTTTGGCTACTCAACATTCACACACATGCTTCTCTCCAAGGTAGAACATGCTTAGCACTGCTCCCCAAAGGTGACAATCCAAAAGTCTAATTTATTTGCTTCATTCAACTCTTCAGAGTTTCTGTGATTCTGTCAGATCTAAATTGGACTTTATATGGTCTAGTGACCTATAAACTGAAAGACAACCTATCTTTCCTCAGCATATTCACTATTCAATGGTTAAAAAAAAACAAAGACCAGTTTAAGGTCAATATTAACCCCTATTGGGAAGAGAATAATGGAAAGCCCACAGCAGAGATCATACCAGAGTAAACATGAAACATTGCCTAGCAGGAAGGCTCAGAGCTTCTGTGTTCTCTCAGGGTACTTTCCTGGATTACCCAATCCACCATCCTCATGTTCTCCTCCCTGGGAGACCCTCTCTTGATTATTGTCATTGAAGACCTTATACGAAGAGGGCATTATAGAGAATGACTTCCCCTGAGGGGCACAGATTTCTTGGACCCACTTCTATTGGTTTGAATTTGGGGTACAAGAAGGGACTTAAAAGATTTATTTATTTTTTTATTTAAATTCAAATAGCCAACATATAGTACATCATTAGTTTCAGATGTAGAGTTCAATAATTCATCTATTCCATATAACACCCAGTGCTCATCACATCATGTGCCCTCCTGAATGCCTGTCACCCAATTACCTCATCCCTCCACCCACCTCCCCTCCAGCAACTATCAATTTGTTTCCTATAGTTGAGTCTCTCATGGTTTGTCTCCCTCTCTGATTACTTCCCATTCAGTTTTCCCTCCCTTCCCCTATGATCCTCTGTGCTGTTTTTTATATTCCACATATGAGTGAAACCATATGATAATTGTCTTTCTCTGACAGACTTATTTTGCTCAGCATAATACCCTCAAGTTCTATCCACGTTGATGTAAATGGTGAGTTATTCATCCTTTCTGATGGCTGAGTAATATTCCATTATATATATAGTCTATATTCCATATATATACTTCCATAAAAATCTATATCTATATAATATTCCATTATATATATATATATACACACACATATATATATATATATATGTATGTATATATTACATCTTTTCTATCCATTCATCTGTTGATGGACATTTCAGCTCTTTCCATAATTTGACTATTGTGGACATTACTGCTATAAACATCAGGGTATATGTGCCTCATCAGATCATTGCATTTGTATCTTTGGGGTAAATACCTAATAGTGCAATTGCTGGGTTGTAGAGTAGCTCTGTTATTAACTTCTTGAGGAACCTCCATGCTGTTTTCCAGAGTGGCTGTACCAGCTTGCATTCCCAATAACAGTGTAAGAGGGTTCCCCTTTCTCCACATCCTCACCAAAATTTGTTGTTTCCTGACTTGTTAATTTTAGCCATTCTGACTGGTGTGAGGTGGTATCTCATTGTGGTTTTGATTTGTATTTCCCTGATGCCAAGGGATGTGGAGCACTTTTTCATGTGTCTGTTGGCCATTTGTATGTCTTCTTTGGAGAAATGTCTGTTCATGTCTTTGGCCCATTTCTTGACTCGATTATTTGTTTTTTGGGTGTTGAGTTTGATAAGTTCTTTATAGATCTTGGATACTAGCCCTTTATCTGATATGTCATTTGCAAATATCTTCTCCCATTCCATAGGTTGCCTTTTAGTTTTGTTGACTATTTCCTTTGCTGTGCAAAATCTTTTTGTCTTGATGAAGTCACAATAGTTCATTTTTTGCTTTTGTTTCCCTTGCCTTTGGAGACATGTCTAGCAAGAAGATGTTGTGGCATAGGTTGAAGAGGTTGCTGTCTGTGTTCTCCTCTAGGATTTTGATGGATTCCTGTCTCACATTGAGGTCTTTCAACCGTTTTGAGATTATCTTAGTGTATGGTGTAAGAGAATGGTCCAGTTTCATGCTTCTCCATGTGGTTGTCCAATTGTCCCAAAACCATTTGTTGAAGAGACTGTCTTTTTTCCATTGGATATTCTTTCCTGCTTTGTCCAAGATTAGTTGACCATAGAGTTGAGGGTCCATTTCTGGGTTCTGTATTCTGTTCCATTGATCTATGTTTCTGGTTTTTTTTGTTTTTTTTTTTTGTGCCAGTACCATGCTGTTTTGATGATTACAGCCTTGTAATATAGATTTAAGTCTGGCATTGGGATACCACCACCTTTGGTTTTCTTTTTCAACATTCTTCTATTTAGGGTATTTTCTGGTTCCATACAAATTTTAAGATTATTTGTTCCAGCTCTATGAAAAATATCGATGGTATTTTCATTGGGATTGCATTGAATGAGTAGACTGCTCAAGGTAATATAGACATTTTAACAATATTTATTTTTCTAATGCATGAACATGAAATATCTTTCATCTCTTTGTGTCTTCCTCAATTTCTTAAGTATTCTGTAGTTTTTAGAGTACAGATGCTTTGCCTCTTTGGTTAGGTTTTTTCCTAGCTATCCTATGGGTTTTGGTGCAATTGTAAATGGGACTGATTCCTTAATTTCTCTTTCTTCTGTCTCATTGTTAGTGTATAGAAATGCAACTGATTTCTGTGCATTGATTTTATATTCTGTCATGTTGCCCAATTCCTGTATGAGTTCTAGCAATTTTGGGGTGGAGTCTTTTTGGTTATCACCAAGGAATATCATGTCATGTGTGAATAGTGAAAGTTTGACTTCTTCTTTGCTGATTTGGATGCCTTTTTTTTTTTCTTTCTTTTTGTTGTCTGATTGCTGAGGCTAGGACTTCTAGTACTATGTTGAACAACAGTGGTGAGAGTGGACATCCCTGTTGTGTTCCTGACCTTACGGGCAGTTTTTCCCCATTGAAAGTGATATTTGCTGTGGGCTTTTCTTAGATGGCTTTATGATATTGAGGTATGTTACCTGTATCAATACACTGTGGAGAGTTTTAATCAAGAAAGGATGTGGTATTTTTTCAAATGCTTTTTCTGCATCAATTGAGAGGGTCATATGTTCTTGCCCCTTCTTTTATTACTGTGATGTATCACATTGATTTGCAAATGTTGAACCACTCTCGCAGCCCAGGAATAAATCCCACTTAGTTGTGGTGAATAATCCTTTTAATGTACTGTTGGAGATCCTATTGGCTAGTATCTTGGTGAGTATTTTGACATCCGTGTTCATCAGGGATATTGGTCTGTAATTCTCCTTTTTGGTGGGGTCTTTGGATTTGGGATCAAGGTAATGCTGGCCTCATATGACAAGTTTGGAAGTTTTCCTTCCATTTCTGTTGTTTTTTTTTTAAACAGCTTCAGAAGAATAGGTATTAGTTTTTAATTTTTTTAAAATTTATTTGACTTAATCAAATTATTTGATTTAATCTCCCAACTTGTTTGTTGGGAGATTTTTTATTACTGCTTCAGTTTCCTTGCTTGTTATGGGTCTGTTCAGGTTTTCTATTTCTTCCTGCTTCACATTTGGTAGTTTATAGTCTCTAGGAATTCATCCATTTCTTCCAGATTGCCTAATTTGTTGGCATATAGTTGCTTATAATATGTTCTTAAAATTATATTTTTTTGGTGTTCATTGTGATCTCTCTTCTTTCATTCATGATTTTATTAATTTGGGTCCTTTCCTTTTTGATAAGTCTGGCTAGGGGTTTATTGAGCTTATTAATTCTTTCAAAGAACCAGCTTCTAGTTTTGTTGATCTGTTCTACTGTTCTTTTGGTTTCTATTTCATTGATTTCTGCTCTAATTTTTATTATTTCTTTTCTCCAGCTTGGTTTAAGCTTTATTTGCTGTTTCTTCTCCAGCATGTACAGTTAGCTTGTGTATTTGAGAATTTTCTAGTTTCTTGAGAAGCTCATATTGCTATGTACTTCCCTCTTAGGGCCGCTTTTGCTTCATCCCAAGATTTTGAACAGTTGTGTTTTCATTTTCATTTGTTTCCATGAATTTTTTTTAATTCTTCTTTAATTTCCTGATTGACCCATTCATTCTAAAAGGATGCTCTTTAACCTCCAAGTATTTGAGTTCCTTCCAGATTTCCCCTTGAGATTGAGTTCAAGTTTCAAAACATTGAAAATATGCAGGGAATAATCCCAATCTTTTGGTACCAGTTGAGACCTAATTTGTGACCCAGTATGTAATCTATTCTGAAGAATGTTCCATGTTCACTCGAGAAGAATGTGTATTCTGTTGCTTTAGGATAGAATGTTCTGTATATATCTGTGAAGTCCATCTGGCCCAGTGTGTCATTCAAAGCCCTTGTTTCTTTGTTGATCTTCTGCTTAGATGATCTGTCCATTGCTGTGAGTGTGGTGTTGAAGTCCCCTACTATTTATTGTATTATTATCAATGTGTTTCTTTAATTTGGTTATTAATTGGTTTATATAATTGGCTGCTCCCAAGTTAGGAGCATACGTATTTATAATTGTTAGATCTTTTTTTTGGATAGACCCTTTAAGTATGATATAGTGTCTGTCTTCATCCCTTACTACAGTCTTTAGTTTAAAATCTAATTTGTCTGACATAAGGACTGCCACCCAGCTTTCTTTTGATGTCCACTAGCATGATAAATAGTTCTCCATCCCCTCACTTTCAATCTGGAGGTGACTTTGGGTCAAAAATGAGTCTCTTGTAGACAGCATATGGATGGGTCTAATATAATCTGATACCCTGTGTCTTTTGATTGTAGCATTTAGCCCATTTACATTGAGAGTAACTATTGAAAGATACGAATTTAGTGCCATTACCTGTAAAGTCAGTTTTTGTATATTGTCTCTGTTCCTTTCTGGTCTGTGTTACTTTTGGGCTCTCTCTTCACTTACAAGATCCCCTTTAATATTACTTGCAGGGCTAGTTTAGTGATCACAAATTCTTTTAGTTTCTGTTTGTTCTGCAAGCTCTTTATCTCTACTTCCATTCTGAATGATACCCTAGCTGGATAAAGTATTCTTGGCTGCATGTTTTTCTCATTTAGTACCCTGAATATACCCTGCCAGCCGTTTCTGGCCTGCCAGGTCTCTGTGAATAGGTCTGCTGCCAGTCTAATGTTTCTACCCTTGTAGTTTAAGGACTGATTTTCTTGAGCTGCTTTCAGGATTTTCTCTTTATCTCTGAGATTTGCAAGCTTCACTATTATATGTCAGGGTGTTGATCTATTTTTATTGATGTTTGAGGGGGGTTTGCTCTGCCTCCTGGACTTGAATGCCTTTTCCTTCACCAGATTAGGAAAGTTCTCAGCTATGCTTTGCTCAAAAATACATTCTGTGTCTCTCTCTTCCTTCTTCCTCTGGTACCCCAGTTATTCTAATATTGTTTCACTTTATGGTATTTCAGATTTCTCAAAGCCTCCCCTCATGATCCATTAGCTGTTTTTCTCTCTTTTTCTCATCTTCCTTAGTTTCCACCATTTTGTCTTCTATGTCACTCACTCTCTTTTGCCTCATTTACCCTAGCCATTAAAGTGTCCATTTTAGACTGCATCTCAGTTAAAGCATTTTTAATTTTGGCCTGATTAGATTTTAGTTCTTGTATTTCTTCACTATGGGATTTTCTAATGTCTTTTATGCTTTTTTCAAGCCCAGCTAGTATCTTTATAATCATTTTTCTGAATTCTAGGTCTGACATTTTACTTATATCCATATTGATTAAATCTATGGCAGAGTATTACCTCTGGTTCTTTCTTTTGTTGTGAATTTCTCCTTCTAGTCATTTTATCCAGAGAAGAATAGATGAACAAGAGAACAAAATAAAAAATATCAATCACAACCCCAGCGAAATACACACTAGACAAATCCAAAGAGATCAGAAACCAAAAAAGAAAAGAATAAAAAAGGGAAAAAAGAGAGAATATAATCTCACAGGTGGACAAAACAGGGTGATACCCTTGGCCCTGGGTGTATTTTGGTCTGTTTGTTAGAAGACACTAAATCCCAAAATTGTGAAGAAAGAAAAACTTACATACATATACAAAAATAAAATTGAATACAGTGAAAGGAAGCCAAAAATTAAGAATATATCTATAAAATGTAAATGTAAAAAAAAATGAACACTTAAAAAGACTTTTAAAAAGTTGATAAAATAAGAAACTAGTTGAAAAGGAAAAAAGGAAAAAAGAAAAAGAAAATTTTAAACTGAAAGATTAAAGAATCATGAGAAAAAAAAAATTCTACATACTACTTTCCCCTGGCACAGGAGCTTTTCAGTTCTGTGTGATCTGTAAACTTGGTATTAGCCTGATGTTCCTGCTGGTCTCCTGGGGGAGGGGCCTGTTGCACTGATTCTCAGATGTCTTTGCCTGGGCAGAGTTGCACAGCCCCTTGCCAGGTTGCTCAGTGTAAGCTGCTTCTGGTTGCTCTATGTGGCTTTTGTTTCCTGAAGGATTTCCTAGCTGCTTTAGAGGATGAAGAAAACAGTAAGAATGGCAGCACCCCAATCTCCAGTCCCAGAGCTGAACGATCGAGGCCCCCCAACTCTTCAGTGCACCACCAGGGAAAAGCAGTCAATCACTTTTGTGTGTGCAAAACTCTGCAGACTCCTGTGGTGCACACTCACACTCCCAGGGGGAGGAGGAAGGTCCCTGCAGTTCTGCTGTTCTCTGGGCCCCTGCTTGGAGAGTGGTTGCCTGATTGTGACTCAGTTCATGGTTTATGGCAACACTGAGCTGAGAGCCCACTCCTGGGCTCGCTGATTGTAGCCTGCTTCCCTGCTCCAATGGTTGGGAACTCAGCCACACTCACACACCCCTGTTCTTTCTGTGACCCCAGAGATCCTGAGACCATGCTGTCCCACCTAATATTCTGCCCCACTTCACCACCTGAGCACTTTTCAGACAGGGAGGTCCCTCACCACAGCAGACTTCTAAAAGGTCTGATTTTGTGCTCTGCTGCTATATCAGCTTCCAGAGGCCCCCTCCCTCCATGGTTTTTCTTCCAATATATCCCCTCAGATTCACTTCTCTGCACCTCCTACCTTGCAAAAAGTAGTTGATTTTCTATTTGTGGAATTGCAGCAATTCTTTTCTTAGATCTTAGGTTGAATTCACAGGTATTCAGAATAATCTGATAGATATCTAGCTGAATTCAAGGGACCAGATGAAACGAGGGTCTCCTATTCTTCTGCCATTTTCCAGAAACTGGGGACTTAGAAGATTTAATAATTGCAGCCTCTTATTAGCCTTTGGCAATATAGTTCCCTCAAAAATGTAGACTTCCAATGCTCTTGGTCAGTTAATTCCATGTGTGAATAACCACAAGCAAATATTTCATCTAGGCATGGTATTTAGCAAGATTCCTTTCCCTTACATAGAAATCTCTAGGCTTTTCCCAGTCCTCTATTCTATAGCTTAATGGCCAATACTTTGAAGTCATTTAAAATAATAGGCATTAGTTGGGGGATATCAAGTGTAATATAATCTCAGTTGATTGACCTTTGTCTGAAGATGTCTTTGTGAAGAAGAGACTGTGTATGCAAAAATTTTAAGATACTAAGTCTGTGCCTCACTGCCACTCTTTTTGCCTGTCTGTCTTTGGTAAAAATACATTTATTTTTAAAATTCTGCATGGATCCAAAAAATAGGACTCTCAGTCAATTTTGAATCATAAAGAATACCACTCCTGTCTCTACTTACAGACTGGCTAACTCTAGTCTGAGTTCCAGAGGGGAAAAAAAGTCTATAACCACATGACAAGGTTCTGAATTTTCCTAGTACTTATTTTAACAGCAAAGCTGTCATAGTACGTGATCTGTATCCCAAAGAACAGCAGGTGACAATCGACCAAATGTGTTGCCACCAACTAATAATGGTGACCAGATTTGTCGCCTGAACTGAGTCCCCACCGTTCAAAGCCCCACTCAGCCAAGTCCACATTTTAGAGACTTACTGGCAGCACCCCCTTCCAGGTAAAAAATTCTGTCAGGTAGAATGGATTCAGCTGCAGCTACTGAAAAAATAACTGCAGGAACACAGTCACCTACTACCCAGTTCACAGAAAGGAGCTTTGGAGACTGATTTGCCAATAGTAATGACTAGGATTTCTTATACTCTGGCCATGCCAATTTCCTTGAAGAGCAGCTGAAGTACATAATCTAATCTATTTCTCACAGTAATCCTCTGCAACAGTGGTATGTTAGTATCCTCCTTTTGCAGATGAGTAAATTGAGGTTCAGCATCTAGGTGACTTGCTCGGTTACACCCAGTTGCTGTGTAGTGGAGCAGGTACTTGAATCCCGATCAGAGCGCTGTAAAAGCCAGTGCCTTTTATCACTGAATCATTTAAATCATTTAATCTGTGTTTAGGGTAAAATGGTGTCACTGAGGGCAAAAAGAACTACATTGCAAGTCAGCATGCCACATCACGGCATGAGAAATGGTTATATCATAGAGACCAGGCGAGTTGTTCATGTGCACAGAGCAGAGCCAGCACTCAAGCACTGAGCCACAGCCTCATGCAAACACCACCACCAAATGCACAGTATTTTCTATCTGACTAGACTGCTCAGGATGTAAACATCAGAAAATAATGAGTCATGCTCTCCCAAGCATATGTTTCATTCCTAAGCCAAGCAAATTGCCGCAGTAAGAGCATGGCTTTGGGGCACAGTACCCGGGCACCTGAGTGAGATGCCCATCTGAGGCAGTCAACAGGAATAAGCCGAGGGTTTTCGCACTCTTCTCACCGTTGGGGCTGCCCTGCTATGCCCCTGTGGGGCCTGGAAGTCCGGTTGCTCTCACACTGTGACACCAGCTCCCTTTGGAAATAGGCTGCACTCTCTTGGTTTGAATTGGCACAACTTCTCCCCTACAACTCCTTTTGATCAAAAGGGATAAATCACATTAATGTACTGTGGACATTTCATAGCCTCCCACAACCTCGGCATCCTGGCAGTGGGATTAGTGTTACATGGGGAAGGACACTTGGCCATGAGCCATGCTGGTCACTGGTGGCCTAGAACCCAGTGTCCTGAGGAGCTAGACCCAAGGGGCAGCGGGCCCCAAATCCCTGGGCTCACCCACAGCTCTTTCAGAGGAGACCAAGGCAGGATTGTTTTGTTCCAAACAAAGTGAAAGCATGAAAAAAGGAGAGGAATATCCACATCTGGACACTGCTGATCAAATTAGTTTGGGATGTTCTGCTCATCCTGCAGTGAAGGATGCAGGGTGGTGTCAGCAGGTACACACTGACTTGCCTGCTCTTGGTCCTCTAATACCTACAGCAGAAACTGATTTTCCCAAATCTAGCCCTGGTAAGTGATTGGATCACATCTTGTGTTTCTGTCTCTTCCGTAGACCATAAACCTAAGACAGGTCATGGTACGTGAGTGCACGTGTGTGACTTTTCCCCATGGCCTCTAAGGTAGCCATGGCTGCTTTGCTATTTGATTTACTAGATACCCTGAAATCTGATATATTGAAAAGAGGAAAGACTCATAATAATCTTTCCCTTTGGAAGTAATTTTTATGTATTACAACTCTAGATTCCAGAGTGGGCTAGAATTAGTAATGGAGAGATTTTCATGAAAAATGTCATTCTCTTAAACAGAGTTTTTATGGATAGATAGATGATAAATGGCCATATAGATAGATGAATAGATAGATACGAGAAAAATGACAGATATGATAGGCAGAATATAGATAGTATTATACATTAGACAGTAATATTTACCAAAGGTATGTTTTTTATATACATACATACATGCACAACATGAACACAATCACAGGAAATAGAAAAGGTATTTAAAAAATATAATATCATCTAGAAGTTGTCCCTTTGGTAAGAGGGAAATGGAAAAGAACAGCTCTTTTTTTCTTCTCCTTGGTGTGCCCTTGAGGAAATGGCAATGAATTCCTCCCCCCGCCGCCGCCCTGTGCTATAATGAACTGCCTTCAGTTTCTGTGACACAGATTTTTATCTTTGTGAAATCCTCCATTCCAATAATGTTATCTTTTCTTTCACAGAGCTAATGGGAGTTATTACTGCAGCCCAATACAATATACCTCTTTCTATGTAATATTTGTATCCCTAAAGAGTAGCATGTCAATTGTGAATATTTAATGAATTGGATCATATTTTTAAATGTATAAGAGGACCTTGCCTCTTAAGGTAATCAATTATGAATCTTCTGGTAAAACGTATAATCAATAATTGACTTACTATTGTTTAAATCTATATATGTATATACTGGCTTAATTTATAAATCTTTCCAATGTAAAAGGTATTCCAGCAAGTCTGAATCCCAGTAGTGATTTTTCAAGATCAGAATGAGCAGAGGAAGTCACCAAGAGTATAAGGTGACTCTGGGCTATAACGTGGTTAGCAAGGATTTCTAACATCTTGTCTGATGTATTCCCTAATACCAGGGCAAGTAGGGGAATTGTTCAATGCCCCAGTCAGAATCAATTGCCATGCAGAATTAAAGTTTTAGACCACTTAACAATGGTCCTATAATAAAATTCCCACTGGAATGACAGCTGCTAGCTTTTGAACTCCTTGAGCTCAGAGGGTATGCCTGCCCATGTTCATACTTCATTTCTCAGCCTGGTGCTTTGAATTTAAAGGGTGCTTGGTATATGTATTTTTAACTTATTTTAATACACATAAATATGATTCATGTTTTAGACAAGCGGGAAAGGTCTATCAGAGCAATGCACGTGGGTCTTTGAGAGTAGAAACATCTCTCATTCCACATCCTAAATTCAAACTTGGTGAGAAAGAGCTGGTACAAACCATAGAGGAGAAGATTTTTACTTTTACTTGAAATAGTCTGTATATTTGGAATTTGAATATCTTGTCTTGACTTCAAGTGAAGCTAGAAAGCCAAAAGGGAAGGAATACAGTACACAGAAGAGAATCAACCAAAAGGCAGCAAGAGAATTTCATGTAGCTACTGGCATATGCTCAAAAAATATTTTTAAAAATCTGGAGAGCGGACATCTTGTGGCTGTGTCGTGCGCATGAGCCCCGTAGGGCCGGGGAGGCAGCAGCTGCCGCGCGGGGAGGAGGCCGAGGCCGCAGCTTGAGGGAGGCCCCGGCCCCTCTACGCCTGTGTCTGGCAGAGCCGGTGGGAGACGAAGAGACAATCCTTCCCTGCCGCCCATCCGGATAATCAAGAGTTTTGGCCGGACCTTTGAGCACACACTGAGACAGTGAGGAGCCAGACGAAAAGCACAGACTATGGCGCTGAAACGGATTAATAAGGAATTTAGTGATTTGGCCCGTGACCCTCCAGCACAATGTTCTGCAGGTCCAGTTGGGGATGATATGTTTCACTGGCAAGCCACAATTATGGGACCTAATGATAGCCCATATCAAGGCGCTGTATTCTTTTTGACAATTCGTTTTCCTACAGACTACCCCTTCAAACCACCTAAGGTTGCATTTACAACAAGAATTTATCATCCAAATATTAACAGTAATGGCAGCATTTGTCTCGATATTCTAAGATCACAGTGGTCTCCTGCTTTAACTATTTCTAAAGTTCTTTTATCCATTTGTTCACTGCTATGTGGTCCAAACCCAGATGACCCTCTAGTGCCAGAGATTGCACGGATCTATAAAACAGACAGAGATAAGTACAACAGAATATCTCGGGAATGGACTCAGAAGTATGCCATGTGATGCTACCTTAAAGTCAGAATAACCTGCATTATAGCTGGAATAAACTTTAAATTACTGTTCCTTTTTTGATTTTCTTATCAGGCTGCTCCCCTATCAGACCTCATCTTTTTTTATTTTATTTTTTGTTTACCTCCCTCCATTCATTCACATGCTCATCTGAGAAGACTTAAATTCTTCCAGCTTTGGACAATAACTGCTTTTAGAAACTGTAAAGTAGTTACAAGAGAAAAGTTGCCCAAGATTCAGAATTTTTTAAAAAATGGAGCATGTGTATTATGTGGCCAATGTCTTCACTCTAACTTGGTTATGAGACTAAAACCATTCCTCACTGCTCTAACATGCTGAAGAAATCATCTGAGGGGGAGGGAGATGGATGCTCAGTTGTCACATCAAAGGAAGCAGCATTATTCTAGCATCCAGTCTTTTTTTAAGTCTTCCACTGTTAGAGATTTGAGGTTACATGATATGCTTTATGCTCATAACTGATGTGCCTGGAGAATTGGTATTGAATTTATAGCATCAGCAGAACAGAAAATGTGATGTATTTTATGCATGTCAATAAAGGAATGACATGTTCTTGTTCTACAGAGAATGGAAATTGGAACTCAAACACCCTTTGTATTCCAAAATAGGGTCTCAAACATTTTGTAATTCTCATTTAAATTGTTAGGAGGCTTGGAGCTATTAGTTAATCTATCTTCCAATACACTGTTTAATATAGCACTGAATAAATGATGCAAGTTGTCAATGGATGAGTGATCAACTAATAGCTCTGCTAGTAATTGATTTATTTTTCTTCAATAAAGTTGCATAAACCAAATAAAAAAAATAAAAATCTGAATTGGGCCCAAAGTGGTTTTTCTTTTGTCATTCACACTAAAATTTAAACTTTTATGTGAAACTGAAGATGGGATCTTTCAGGGCGAATTCAATTTCTTAAACTGAACTCATTCTGCAAAATGGAGAAAAGTATGTTGCACATCAAAGTTCTTCTCAGTGGCCCATTCTGAGGCTAATGAACTTTTGCCAAGATTTTGATCTTGTTAGGCCAGATGTGACCTTATCTGCATGGCATATTGTGAATGCACAATGAAAAAATTAGATATTAAACTATCTTAATCTATTCTCAACATGGCACTCTGTTAAACTTAGTGATTCTTTTGTTCGAACACCCTCGATGGCTCCCTACTGCAGAAAAGGAAATTGGAAAGCCTTTCTGGTGGCCTTCATGTGCCTCTGTCTCTGTATTCCCACCCCTTTCCTCCCTCTCCACACTGTTTGCTCTGCTCTAGTCCCGCGAGAATCCTTAGACAGTCTTCCACCCGCCAGCTGCTCTCTTGGAATCTTTGTTCAAATATCATCTTCTCAATGACCACCCCATTTGATTTGTTTTTTTAAATTTTTTTAGGCTTAACTACCAGTTTACATAAAATACAGAGCAGCAAGATAAAAGACAGAACAAAGTAATCAGCATAATGCAGAACATGGAATTTTTTTTTAAGATTTTATTTATTTATTTGATAGAGACAGGGCGAGCACAAGCAGGGGGAGTGGCAGGCAAAGGGAGAGGGAGAAGCAGGCTCCCCTCCGAGCAGGGAGCCCAATGTGGGGCTCGAACCCAGGACCCCGGATCATGACCCGAGCCGAAGGCAGCCTCCCAACGGACTGAGCCACCCAGGTGCCCCCAACATGGAATTTTTTTTTTAAATTTTATTTATTTATTTGACAGAGAGAGACACAGCGAGAGAGGGAACACAAGCAGGGGGAGTGGCAGAAGGAGAAGCAGGCTTCCCACTGAGCAGGGAGCCCGATGCAGGGCTCGATCCCAGGACCCCGGGATCATGACCTGAGCCGAAGGCAGATGTGTAACGACTGAGCCACCCAGGTGCCCCATGGAATTGTTTTAAAAGACAAAAGACCTATTTTCTCTCCCAAATATTCATGGGCATGATAAAAAGGGGACTGTAGTAAGGGATTCTTAAGAATAAAATAATTTTAAGACAAAATACCAAATGCAATGTGTCATCCTTATTAGAATTCTAATGTAACCACCTGAACCACACCCTGTGCTGATCCTCCTTATCTTGCTCTATTTCTTTTCCCCAGTTTATTTACACTTTTGAATATACTTTATGATTTATTTATTTGTTATTGTGTTTATTGCTTATTTTCTATTCTTTACCCATTAGATACAAGAGCAGGGATTTTTGTCATTTTAAAAAATAATGTATCCCAAATGCTTAGGACAGCGTCTGACTTATAGTTAGAAGTTATTCAATAAATATTTATGGATAAATGAAGGGAGGAATATGTTTAGCATTCATTAACATTTATTAAGTAGTGTCATAATAATATGAAACTCAAATTTAATTATATATGATTCTCTAGCCTTTGGATCATATGTCCATAAATAGATGTTCCACTAAGATGGAGAGGAAAGAGGCTTGGGAATCACCTAGAACTATGTTCAAATCACAGTTCTGCCCCTTTCTACTTTTTTCCATAAGGAAAAGTTTTTGTTTTTGTTTGTTTTGCTGGGCATGGACCCGAACATGGGGCTCAAACTCATGACCCTGAGATCAAGACCTGAGCTGAGATCAAGAAATGGACCTTTACCTGACTGAGCCACCCTGGTGCTCCTCCATAGGGAAAAGTTAAGTAAATGCTTCAGTCATCCCTTTTGTGAAATGGCAGTGATGTAGATATTCAATGAGCAAGTAGCACAGTTCCTGGTGCAATGGGCACATGATAAATATGAGTCTCTTTATTTTCTCTTCCTCTAGTCCCTCAGCAGTTCCTACATAGTAGGAGGCAAAAAGGAAAGTCAAAGGCACTTGCAGAGATCCATAGTGGGTCCCCAAACTTCTCTACACAGGAAGTTGTGCAGAAGATTGGGAATAAGGTGAAGAGGCAGGTATCAAACCTCTCCTAGCCCTTCTTTACTGGCCAATGGGGATGGAGAATGAGGACAGAAAAGAGGAGCACACCTTACCCATGACTGTGGTGGAAGAAGTTCCAGACCAAGCATGAGCAAGATGGTGGTGGAAAATGCTGGCCACTCAGAGCCATAAAAACCTGACCAAACATCATCGAAGCAAAAACAGCCTGAACCCAGAGTCAGAGACCAAAGGCTAGGTCAAAGGATTAAAGAGGAAAAGGGGTCAAGAATAAGAAGGTTGAAAGTGGCTGGAAGGAAATGGACTCAGTGAAAGTCATTGAAAGTGGTCATATCCTGCAGCTGCATTGAGAGGGACAAATGGATAAGGTGCTTCTGGAAGGGGAGTGGCCCAAGTCTGTTAGGAAGTCCTGTACATAAAGCACAGCATCTCCCACGGCCATGCCAAGCCCTTCCCTGACAGTCTGGGGATTTTTTTTTCTTTACTGAGACTCTTCTGACATTTCTAAAGAAGGCTTTCAGCCTGGAGAAATTAGAAAAATGGCGGGATAGAGGAATAGTAATTTTCTTCCTCAAATCAGAGAGAATATTACTTAATACTCTGAAGTCAGAAAGAAAATTAAAGTGAAAATATGTTTTATTTTTTATTTTTTTTAAAGATTTTACTTATTTGACAGAGAGAGAGACAGCAAGAGAGGGAACACAAGCAGGGGGAGTGGGAGAGGGAGAAGCAGGCTCCCGGACGAGCAGGGAGCCCAATGCGGGGCTCAATCCCAGGACCCTGGGATCAGGACCTGAGCTGAAGGCAGACGCTTAACGACTGAGCCCACCCAGGCGCCCCTGAAGATATGTTTTAAAAAATACAATAAATTATAATCATCCTCATGGACATAATGAACACTCAACGGCACATCAGTGAATGAGTATTTATTGAGTAAATGTCCCCAAGATGTACAGTCATGCTCCACACCTCTCATGCAAACACCACTTCCAGCTTTAACCTCTCATGTTAACTCTCACATTAGGAGTGATTTTGATTGAGAAATCCTCTCAATAGAATCAGTGCAACGTGTGGATTGTTACTGGTTTTTGTGACCTTAGATATGAATATGATATCTTTTCTACTTAATAAGTAGCTAACCTATTAAATTCTATAGACCTCATTAACAAAATAAGGAACTCACTACAACTAGTGGTAGTAAAACCAGGTGCCAGTCAGAGGGCTGAAGTGAGCTCACAAAGCACCAACATCCTCTCCTGAGGCTACTGGGTCTAGAGTCTGGCTATGACTCAGCAGGGTCAGAAACTTGACTTTACAGAATCATCTGGTGATGATTGATTTCTACTAAAGAAATTCACCAAACAGGCAAATTAAGATTTTCAGATTTATGAAGAATCTTTTTTTTTACATTAACCATATAAATTTAATAGCAAACAATCTATAATACCTTTACATATTCCTTTTGGATTTAGGAAGAATCTTAATGATCATTGCAGTAAACAATCCCCAAAGAATGTTCTGTGAAACTTTAGTTCCTCAGGATGTTAATAATTTCCTTGGGGGAAAAATTCAGGGTCAAATAAGTTTAGGAAATTCTAGGATAAATAATGTTAAACATGTTTCTTTATCATAGGACTTCCCAGTCTTTCATATCTAAAATCCTATATGAATCACAAAGAGAATCTCAAATAGTATGAAGTTCCCATATACCCTCTTAACCTTCCCCCTGCCTTGGTTTCTCCTATTATTAACACCATGCATTGGTGTTGTACATTTGTTAAAATTGATGAACCCATATTGACACATTATTTTTAGCTGAAGTCTATAGTTTGCCTTAGGTTTCAGTCTTTGAGTTTTACATACTGAGTTTTGACAAATGTATGATGACCTGTATCCACCATTGCAGTATCATATAGAAGAGTTTCACTGCCTTAGAAATCTGTGCTCTACCGATTCATCCCTCCCTCCCTCTCCCCAAGCCCCTAACAACTACTGATCTTTTTACTCCATAGCTTTACCTCCATAGTTTTGCCTTTTCCAGAATATCACACAGTTGGAATCATGCAGGATGTTCTTTTCCAGATTGGCTTCTTTTACTTAGTAATATGTGTTTAAGGTTCATTTAGGTCTCTCATGGTTTCACAGCTCATTCCCTTTTATCACTGAATAATAGTCCATTGTAGGGATGCACCACGGTTTGTTTATCCATCCTCTACTGAAGGACATCTTGGTTGCTTCCAAGTTTTGGCAACTTTGAATAAGGCTGCTATAAACATGTGCAGGTTTTTATGTGGACATAAGTTTTTAATCCATTTGCATAAATACCTAGGGGAGAAATTGTTGGATCATATTTTTGTAAGAAGCTGTCAGACTGTTTTCCGAAGTGGCTGTTCCATTTTGCATTCCCACCAGCAATGAATGGGCTATTGCTCAGCAGCCTCATCAGCATCTGGTATTGCCAGTGTTTTGGATTTTAGCCATTCTAATAGGCATGCAGTGGTATATTTTTGTTGTTTGAATTTGCAAATTCCTAATGACATATGATGTGGAATAAGCATAAAGATAAAATAAGCATCATTTCATATGCTCACTTGCCATCTCTATATCTTATTTGGTGAGATGTCCAGATAGTTTGCTTATTTTTTAATTGGTTTGCTTTTTTTCTTATTGTTGAGTTTTAAGAGTTATTTGTATATTTTGGATACTCATCCTTTATCACATGTGTTCTGCAAATATTTTCTCCCAGTCTGTGGCTTGTTTCATTCTCTGAACAGAGTAGTGTTTTGCAGGACAGAAGTTTTTAATTTCAATAAAATCCAACTTATAATTTTTTTTTAGTGGACTGTGCTTTCAGTGTTTTATCTAAAAAGTCATTGCCAAACCCACGTTCACTTTGTTTTTCTCCTATGTCATCTTTTGGAGTTTTTATCATTTTATGTTTTAAATTGCAGTCTATGATCCATTTTGAGTTAATTTTTGTGAAAAGTGTAAGGTCTCTGTCCAGATTCTTCTTCTTTTCCTTTTTTCTTTTTTTTTTTTGCATGCGGATGTCTAGCTGTTCTAACAGACTGAGCACTGTTCTGTTCTAGGACTTTCATTTTGAAGGAGACAATTGGGAAAACGCTGACCAAATCTCTGCTTCAATTGCACAAGTAAAGAAATTGAAACCCAGAGAAGTGAATTATTTTTTTCAAGGTCACACAACTCACACTAGCTAAATTAAGACCAAACACTGGGGCATCTGGGCTCAGTCGGTTGGGCGCCTGACTCTTGATTTCAGCTCAGGTCATGATCTCAGGGTCGTGAGATGGAGCTTTGCATTGGGCTCTGTGCTCAGTGTAGAGTCTGGTTGTCCCTCTCCCTCTGCTCCTCCCCCTGGTCATGCATGCTCTCTCTCTTTTACTCTCTTTCTCTCTCAAATAAATAAATCTTAAAGAAAAAGAAGATGAAAAGAAGACTTACAGAATAGAATTTCAATTTTAATTTCCAATGGCATATATCTTTTCACTGACCAATGTACTTGTATCTCTTGCCTTATTCCTTTCAAGTTGAAAGGTCTTTCCATGGTTGTTTGGTGAAACAGATCAAACATTTCATCTAGGTGGTGGTGTAATCTGGATATTTTTTTCTTATTTTACTTTGCATATCTCTCAGAGATGGTGTCTTCTTCCTTAGTCACTATATATATTAATCTAAAATTAATTAATTTGTCACTATATTCACATAATTAATATAATATATAGAGAAAAATATATATAGAAAATTAAACATATAAGAATTGTATACATATATAATATATATATTCTTTAATTTTCTTTTTTCTTGATTATACACCATAATACTTAGGTATTGTTATTACTTGAGGTGTAACATTAATAGGTATGCAATTTATCTTACATTAGTCACTGTTAATGCTGGTAAATTCAACATTCATTTCAATGCATTTTTACTGATCTCTTTGAGTCTTGGAGCTCTTTTATGAGTCCTAAGAAGGGTGGAGATTTCAGAAACACCCAAGTGTTTTTTTATTTGTTTTGTTTTGTTGATAAAAGTTTCAGAGATTTTCCTATATCTCTGCTAAGCTTTTGAAAGGTTTTAAAATCTTATCTCTTATGTTTAGTTACTACTACAGAGATTTAATTTGTTTCATTTATGTTGACTTTTCTGACATTGTACCTAAATTCTAGAAGTTAAGACTACTGTGGCCTGGGGCATCTGGGTGGCTCAGTCATTAAGCGTCTGCCTTTGGCTCAGGTCATGATCCCGGGATCCTGGGATCCAGCCCCACATTGGGCTCCTTGCTCAATCAAGAACTGGAGGAGTAAAAAAGAATGTTTTAAGCATCAAGACAAAACCCTGCATATAGTTGATGTTGAATCAAAATTTGTCAAATTGAATTGACTTAATCTGTGGTTGAATTATCTGATGAGACACCTTGAAGACTATGCCCTATCTTTTTAAAGAGGTAGATGTACTTTAGACATCAGCCTGCTTCTCCCTCTCCTGCTCCCCCTGCTTGTGTTCCCTCTCTAGCTGCCTCTCTCTGTCAAATAAATAAATAAAATCTTTATAAAAAAATATTAAAAAAAAATACTACTCTGGCCTGATGATACCTAGGGACAGTCAAGAGAAAGAAATCAGCCTTCATTTGGCTCTAACCATTGCCCCCAAATATATGTTTTAATAAGGTCTGTGAATGCAGTATTTCCAATATCCAATTAAAGGATGAGTCTATTTTTATGGGCAGCAGGTAATGCAAAACATTCTGAAACTATTCTTCCTTTTCTCTATTCCTTTTTAGATGTTCAAATAGGTCACTCGAGAATTATGACTGCCTACTTCAATTGAGTACATTACCCTTGGATGGAAGGAATTCACCCATGTCATCTCTAGATAAAGTAAATCAGTTTTAGAGAGTAAGACCTTGTTGCCACTCAGAGCATAGCATTGAATTACTGTCTCTGCTGGACATCACCTGAGGGGGCTAATTACTTTTTCCAAAACCCAATTCTCTTACCAGATTGCAAAGTATTTTACTTTCACAATTGGATATTTTGAATTGTGGGTGTAAAAATTCCCATTATCTATAAGAAACCTCTACTATATAGAGATAAAACATGGGAAAGGAAGATGATCTAGAGAGAGATATAGAATAGAATGTGTCTTTTATATGATTGACAATAATAAAAGTTCAGTGAAAAATAATAAACACCCAATTTTAAGACAATGACATGACTATCTGCTTAAACCAATCAAGAACTGGAGGAGTAAAAAAAGAATGTTTTAAGCATCAAGACAAAACCCTGCATATAGTTGATGTTGAATCAAAATTTGTTAAATTGAATTGACTTAATTCGTGGTTGAATTATCTGATGAGACACTTGAGGACTATGCCCTGTCTTTTTAAAGAGGTAGATGTACTTTAGACATCAGAAGTGTAGAAAACCAAGCTTATATTTTATTAATTTTGTTTTAACATTGACTTTTAAAATATTTTTATTATAAAAATATTAAAACATACATAAAAGCAGGAGAGTTTGTATAATAAATTCTCATGTGAATCAACCAGCTTCAACAATTGTAAATACATTGTTCATCTAACTCCCCCCCCAGTACCCCTTGCTGCTTATTATTTTTTACAGCCTTATTGGGGTATAATTTATAAAACATAAAATGTAGCCATCTATTGCACAATTTAATTATTTTTACTAAATTTATAAGGTTGCACACCATTACACAAATCTAGCTTTAGAATATTTCTATCACCTCCCAAAAGTTCCTATGTGTTCGTTTGGAGTCAATCCCACTTCCATCCTCATACCTAGGTAACCACTGATTGGCTTTCTGTCTGTATAGATTTGCCTTTTCTGGACATTTTATATAAATGGAATCATATAATATGTAGAATAATGTTTTAGAGGTTCATCTATTTTATAACATGTATCACAGGTTCATTCTTTTCGTTATCACATGGCCTTCCATTGAAGGGATGTATTACATTTTGTTCATCCATTCACACTGTAATGTACATTTGATTTTTTTTCCTGGTTTGGGGGCTATAATGAGTAGTGGCTGCTATAAAAATTCATATGCAAGCCTTTTTGTGGGCATATGTCATTATTTCTCTTCTAGATTACTGGGTCATATGGTGAGATTACATTTAACTTTTTAAGAAATGGCTGTTTTCCAAAGTAGTTGTACCATTTTAAAGCCACTCATAAAATTTCATATACAGTGTTTTTGTTTACATTCAGTTTAAGTATTTTCTAATTTGTCTTGTGAATTTTCCTTTGAGCAATGGATTATTTAAAAGTGTGTTTTTTAAATAACCAAATATTTGAGGATTTCCCAAATTTCATTCTATTGTTAATTTCTAAGTTACTCATACTTTATATCATTCCAATCCTTTTAAGTCTATGGAAACTTGTTTTAAGATCTGGCATATTATCTATTCTGAAAAATGTTCCATGTGCTCCTGAAAAGATTGTGTTTTCTGCTATTGTTGGGTGGAACATTCTATAAATATTGACTAGTACAAGTTGGCCGACAGTTTTGTTGAACTCTTGTAAATCTTTGCTATTTTTCTGTATTGTTCTATCAATTACCAAGAGTGGATTATTGAAGTCTCCAATTATTATAATTGAATGGTATACTTCCCTTTTTAATCCTGTAAATTTTTGCTTCATGGATTTTGGAACTCCATTGTTAGTTGCATATATATTTTTAGTTATTATGTATTCTTGATGAATTGGCCCTTTTTATCATTATCATATTATCATTATGAAATGTCCCTCTTTGTCTCTACAATTCATATATATACATATATATATATATATTTTTTTTTTTGGTAAGAGAGGGAGAATGAGGGTGGGAGTGGCAGAGGAGAAGGAGAGAATCTTAAGCGGGCTCCACACCTAGTGTGGAACCCAACATGAGGCTCAGTCTCACAACTCTGAGGTCATGACCTGAGCTGAAATCATGAGTTGGATGCTTAATCCAAATGAGTTTCCCAGGAGCCGTCTCTAGTAATATTTCTTCTCTTGAAGTCAGTGATGCATCTGTTATTCTAGAGTATATTAATATAGACACTTCACCTTTGCTATGATTACTATTTCCATATTATATTTTTTCCTTTCAACTTGTTTATGTCTTTGAATTTATGTAGACAACATACAGTTGGATCTTGTTTTTATTTTTTATATGCAGTCTCTTAGTGATGTGTTTAGTTCATTCACATTTAGTGCATTTTAATGTAAGGCATTTAATACCTTTTATCTGGAGTGTTTAGTCAATTCACATTTCATGTAATCATACATTGAATATAATAACATTTAATGTAATATAATAAAGCAGGATTTGTATCTGCCATTTTACTACTTGCCTTCTGTATGGCTCATGTTTTTGCTGTTGTTCCTCTGTTCCTTTTTTACTGCCTTCTTTTTTGGTTAAACAAATATTTTTATTTTTATTTATTTATTTATTTTTTTTTTTTTAAAGATTTTATTTATTTATTTATTTGACAGAGAGACACAGCGAGAGAGGGAACACAAGCATGGGGAGTGGGAGAGGGAGAAGCAGGCCTCCCGCGGAGCAGGGAGCCCGATGCGGGGCTCAATCCCAGGACCCTGAGATCATGACCTGAGCCGAAGGCAGACGCTTAATGACTGAGCCACCCAGGCGCCCCTAAACAAATATTTTTATTATATCATTTAAATTCTCTTTTAGTTATTTCACTATTACCATATGCATCTTAAATTAGTAGGCTATTTCAGATTAATACTAACAATTCTGATAAAATATAAGAAATTTTCTCCAATATAGCTCTATTCCTTCTCTCCTTTGTACTCTTATTGTCATACATATTATATCTATGTATATTACAAGTCCAACAATACAATTATAATTAGTGCTTTATGCAATCCTGTGTCTTTTAAAGAAATGAAGAGAAAAAAGAAAACATACATTCACACAGTGTTTTATATTTACCCACACTTTTACTTTTTCCAAGATGATTTCCTTTAGTATTGCTTGTAAGTATTGTCTACAAGCAACACATTTTCTCGGTCTTTACCTTCAGATCTCTCTCTTTTTTTTTTAAGATTTTATTTATTTATTTGACAGAGAGAGAGAGAGAGATAGCGAGAGAGGAAACACAAGCAGGGGGAGTGGGAGAGGGAGTAGCAGGCTTCCCGCCAAACAGGGAGCCCAATGCGGTGCTCCATCCCAGGACCCTGGGATCATGACCTGAGCCGGAGGCAGACACTTAACCTATTGAGCCACCCAAGCGCCCCTACCTTCAGATCTCTTTATTCCACCTTTCTTTCTGAAGGATAGTTTTGTTGGTTAGAGAATTCTTGACTGACATTTTTTTTCTCTTTCAGCACATTGAATATTGTATTTTATTGCCTTCAGGCCTTCTCTTTTTAAATGACAAGGCAAGTAGCTGCTAGTCACATTGTTACTCCCCTGTGTATGATGAATCAGTTTTGTCTTGCTGTATTCAAGATTTTCTCCTTGTCTTTGGTTTTCAACAGTTTGATTATGATTTTCTAGATGTGGCTCTCTTTGTGTTTATTTTACTTGGAGGCTGTCAAACTTCTTGTATCTGTACATTTTTTTTTTTTTCATCAAATTCAGGAATTTTTTTAGCTGTTATTCCTTCAAATGTTTTTTTGTCTGCCCCTTAGTCTCTCTCACTGTTTCCTGAAACTCCCATAAGCCTTTGAAGATCTATTCAGGTATTTCATTCTTTTTTTCCTGTGATTTTTCAGATTGGCAATTTCTATTCACTCATCTTCAATTTCATTGATTCTTTCTTCTAATACCTCAAATTGACTGTTAAGCCCAAGTTGGAGAGACGCATGTCTCAGATTATTCTTACCTAAAGTTTGCTCATTTTTCATGAGTAACTGCTTCTCAAAGTTTATGACTCTATCAATTTTTAGAGCTATAAAATGAGGTTTTTTTTCTGTTATTGCTTTTTGGAAAAAGATTTGCCTAATTCCTCATTCTACTATACTATAAGTCCCACCTTTATGTTCCTGGATTAGTCTCCTAGGTATGCCATAACAAATTAACATAAACTTTGTGGCTTAAAATCACAGAAATTTATTCTTGCATACTTCTGGAGGCTAGAAATTTTAAATCAAGGTGGCAGCAGGGTTTACTCTCTCTAAAAGGTTGAGAAAAATTGTTACTGGCTTCCTCCAGCTTCTGGTGGCTGCAAGTGCTCCTTAGCTTATGGCATCATGACTCTAATCTCTGCCTCTGTCTTCACATGGACTTCTTATCTATATGTCTCACTCTGTGCCTTTTCCTCTCCTTTTAAGGACAGCAGTCATTAGATTAGGGAACAACCTAAATCCAGGATGATTTCATCTCAAGCTCCTTAACTAATTATATCTCAAAGACTTTATTTCCATGTAAGGTCATATTTTGAGGCTCTGGGTAGTCATGAATTTTGAAGATACATCATTCAACCCACTAGAGTTCCCAAGCTGACTTTTGAAGTCAGCATCCAGACAGGGCTAGCTTACTGCATGTATTTGGGTATTTGTGTTAACTTCCTGTCACAAACATACGATAAATGCTTTGACTGTTCTCTTGTAATTTCTGTGCCTCGATTTTCTCATATTTTAATGAATTGAGAGCTAATAAAAGTACCAATCTGATAGAATTTTTGCAAGGATTAAATGAAATATTTCCAATGTTCTAATAGAAGTTTTTGTTACTTAAAAAAAAAAGCTGTCATGTAAATGTCTGTTCCATGGCATTACACTATTGCTTATTGATGATTTCACATAGGTTAAAACCAAATACAATGCATCAACTAGTTCCCAAAATGTTTAGAGAATATTTTCTTCCAGTATCAATCAAGATCTTTCTACTATATAGAAAATGAATCATCAACTGTCATGTATACATTAATGGTTACTGATGAGATGCTTGGCTCCAGAATGAGAGAAGCCACTGGAGATGCTCACTTCCTCCCCGAAGCGTCAAAATATAACTCAATACTAACCCAAACTTAAAATATACCAAAGATTCTTCCCATTTTAGCATTTGTTTCTATAGTTTCTCACCTCTTACTTTTAGAGCAGAAGAAACGTGCAATTGTAGAATTGCATTGGGATCAAACATTTTCTTTTAAAGGGCTTCTATCTTTTCTCTTATTTTATCAAGAGCTTGATCTTTGATTGACAAAATTCATATCCTGATTGAAGCCAGATATCTGATACCCCAAAACCACTCACCTCAGTGACTAAAAGTTAGTGAAATCCATCATTTAGAATACTGTATACCAAAGTCTACTCTCCTCGCTTTTTATTTTTTATTTTTTTTAATTTTTTTATTGTTATGTTAATCCCCATACATTACATCAATAGTTTCAGATATAGTGTTCCATGATTCATTGTTTGTGCATAACACCCAGTGCTCCATGCAGAACGTGCCCTCCTCAATACCCATCACCAGGCTAACCCATCCTCCCAACCCCCTCCCCTCTAGAACCCTCAGTTTGTTTTTCAGAGTCCATTGTCTCTCATGGTTCTTCTCCCCCTCCGATTTCTCCCCCTTCATTCTTCCCCTCCTGCTACATTCTTCTTCTTTTTTTCTTTCTTAACATATATTGCATTATTTGTTTCAGAGGTACAGATCTGAGATTCAACAGTCTTGCACAATTCACAGCGCTTACCAGAACACATACCCTCCCCAGTGTCCATCACCCAGTCACCCCATCCCTCCCACCCCACCCCCCACTCCAGCAACCCTCAGTTTGTTTCCTGAGATTAAGAATTCCTCATATCAGTGAGGTCATATGATACATGTCTTTCTCTGTGTGACTTATTTCGCTCAGCATAATACCCTCCAGTTCCATCCACATCGTTGCAAATGGCAAGATCTTATTCCTTTTGATGGCTGCATAATATTCCATTGTATATATATACCACATCTTCTTTATCCATTCATCTGTTGATGGACATCTTGGCTCTTTCCACAGTTTGGCTATTGTGGACATTGCTGCTATAAACATCGGGGTGCACGTAGCCTTTCGGGTCCCTACTTTTGTATCTTTGGGGTAAATACCCAGTAGTGCAATTGCTGGATCATATGGTAGCTCTATTTTCAACTTTTTGAGGAACCTCCACACTGTTTTCCAGAGTGGCTGCACCAGCTTGCATTCCCACCAACAGTGTAGGAGGGTTCCCCTTTCTCCGCATCCCTGCCAACATCTGTCATTTCCTGACTTGTTAATTTTAGCCATTCTGACTGGTGTGAGGTGGTATCTCATTGAGGTTTTGATTTGGATTTCCCTGATGCCGAGCGATATTGAACACTTTTTCATGTGTCTGTTGGCCATTTGGATGTCTTCTTTGGAAAAATGTCTGTTCATGTCTTCTGCCCATTTCTTGATTGGATTCTTTGTTCTTCTGGTGTTGAGTTTGATGAGTTCTTTATAGATTTTGGATACTAGCCCTTTATCTGATATGTCATTTGCAAATATCTTCTCCCATTCTGTCAGTTGTCTTTTGGTTTTGTTGACTGTTTCCTTTGCTTTGCAAAAGCTTTTTATCTTGATGAAGTCCCAATAGTTCATTTTTGCCCTTGCTTCCCTTGCCTTTGGCGATGTTTCTAGGAAGAAGTTGCTGCGGCTGAGGTCGAAGAGGTTGCTGCCTGTGTTCTCCTTTAGGATTTTGATGGATTCCTGTCTCACATTGAGGTCTTTCATCCATTTTGAGTCTATTTTTGTGTGTGGTGTAAGGAAATGGTCCAGTTTCATTCTTCTGCATGTGGCTGTCCAATTTTCCCAACACCATTTGTTGAAGAGACTGTCTTTTTTCCATTGGACATTCTTTCCTGCTTTGTCAAAGATGAGTTGACCATATAGTTGAGGGTCCATTTCTGGGTTCTCTATTCTGTTCCATTGATCTATGTGTCTGTTTTCGTGCCAGTACCATACTGTCTTGATGATGACAGCTTTGTAGTAGAGCTGGAAGTCTGGAATTGTGATGCCGCCAGCTTTGCTTTTCTTTTTCAACATTCCTCTGGCTATGCGGGGTCTTTTCTGGTTCCATACAAATTTTAGGATTATTTGTTCCATTTCTTTGAAGAAAGTGGATGGTATTTTGATGGGGATTGCATTGAATGTGTAGATTGCTCTAGGTAGCATTGACATCTTCACAATATTTGTTCTTCCAATCCATGAGCATGGAAGGTTTTTCCATTTCTTTGTGTCTTCCTCAATTTCTTTCATGAGTATTTTATAGTTTTCTGAGTACAGATCCTTTGCCTCTTTGGTTAGATTTATTCCTAGGTATCTTATGGTTTTGGGTGCAATTGTAGATGGGATCGACTCCTTAATTTCTCTTTCTTCTGACTTGTTGTTGGTGTATAGGAATGCCACTGACTTCTGTGCATTGATTTTATATCCTGCCACTTGACTGAATTCCTGTATGAGTTCTAGCAGTTTTGGGGTGGAGTCTTTGGGATTTTCCACATAAAGTATCATATCATCTGCAAAGAGTGAGAGTTTGACTTCTTCTTTGCCGATTTGGATGCCTTTGATTTCTTTTTGTTGTCTGATTGCTGTGGCTAGGACTTCCAATACTATGTTGAATAGCAGTGGTGATAGTGGACATCCCTGCCACGTTCCTGACCTTAAGGGGAAAGCTCTCAGTTTTTCCCCATTGAGAATGATATTCGCTGTAGATTTTTCATAGATGGCTTTTATGATATTGAGGTATGTACCCTCTATGCCTATACTCTGAAGAGTTTTGATCAAGAAAGGATGCTGTACTTTGTCAAATGCTTTTTCTGCATCTATTGAGAGGATCATATGATTCTTGTTCTTTCTTTTGTTAATGTATTGTATCACGTTGATTGATTTGCGGATGTTGAACCAACCTTGCAGCCCAGGGATAAATCCCACTTGGTCGTGGTGAATAATCCTTTTAATGTACTGTTGGATCCTATTGGCTAGTATTTTGGTGAGAATTTTTGCATCCATGTTCATCAGGGATATTGGTCTGTAATTCTCCTTTTTGATGGGGTCTTTGTCTGGTTTTGGGATCAAGGTAATGCTGGCCTCATAAAATGAGTTTGGAAGTTTTCCTTCCATTTCTATTTTTTGGAACAGTTTCAGAAGGATAGGTATTAATTCTTCTTGAAATGTTTGGTAGAATTCCCCTGGGAAGCCATCTGGCCCTGGGCTTTTGTGTTTTGGGAGATTTTTGATGACTGCTTCTATTTCTTTAGTGGTTATAGGTCTGTTCAGGTTTTCTATTTCTTCCTGGTTCAGTTTTGGTAGTTGATACATCTCTAGGAATGCATCCATTACTTCCAGGTTATCTAATTTGCTGGCATAGAGTTGCTCATAATATGTTCTTATAATTGTTTGTATTTCTTTGGTGTTGGTTGTGATTTCTCCTCTTTCATTCATGATTTTGTTGATTTGGGTCATTTCTCTTTTCTTTTTGATAAGTCTGGCCAGGGGCTTATCAATCTTGTTAATTCTTTCAAAGAACCAGCTCCTAGTTTCGTTGATCTGTTCTACTGTTCTTTTGGTTTCTATTTCATTGATTTCCGCTCTGATCTTTATTATTTCTCTTCTCCTGCTGGGTTTAGGCTTTATTTGCTGTTCTTTCTCCAGCTCCTTTAGGTGTAGGGTTAGGTTGTGTACTTGAGACCTTTCTTGTTTCTTGAGAAAGGCTTGTATTGCTATATACTTTCCTCTTAGGACTGCCTTTGCTGTATCCCAAAGATTTTGAATAGTTGTGTTTTCATTTTCATTGGTTTCTATGAATTTTTTTAATTCTTCTTTAATTTCCTGGTTGACCCATTCATTCTTCAGTAGGATGCTCTTTAGCCTCCATGTATTTGAGTTCTTTCCGACTTTCCTCTTGTGATTGAGTTCTAGTTTCAAAGCATTGTGGTCTGAAAATAGGCAGGGGATGATCCCAATCTTCTGGTACCGGTTGAGACCTGATTTATGACCTAGGATGTGATCGATTCTGGAGAATGTTCCATGGGCACTAGAGAAGAATGTGTATTCCGTTGCTTTGGGATGGAATGTTCTGAATATGTCTGTGAAGTCCATTTGGTCCAGTGTGTCATTTAAAGTCTTTATTTCCTTGTTGATCTTTTGCTTAGACGATCTGTCCATTTCAGTGAGGGGGGTGTTAAAGTCCCCCACTATTATTGTATTGTTGTCGATGTGTTTCTTTGCTTTTGTTATTAATTGCCTTATATAATTGGGTGCTCCCATGTTAGGGGCATAGATATTTACAATTGTTAGATCTTCTTGTTGGATAGACCCTTTAAGTAGGATATAGTGTCCTTCCTCATCTCTTATTACAGTCTTTGGTTTAAAATCTAATTTGTCTGATATAAGGATTGCCACCCCAGCTTTCTTTTGGTGTCCATTAGCATGGTAAATGGTTTTCCACCCCCTCACTTTCAATCTGGGGGTGTCTTTGGGTCTAAAATGAGTCTCTTGCAGACAGCATATCGATGGGTCTTGTTTTTTAATCCAATCTGATAGCCTGTGTCTTTTGATTGGGGCATTTAGCCCATTTCCATTCAGGGTAACTATTGAAAGATAGGAATTCAGTGCCATTGTATTGCCTGTAAAGTGACTGTTACTGTATATTGTTTGTGTTCCTTTCTGGTCTATGTTGCTTTTAGGCTCTCTCTTCGCTTAGAGGACCCCTTTCAATATTTGTTGTAGGGCTGGTTTCGTGTTTGCAAATTCCTTTAGTTTTTGTTTGTCCTGGAAGCTTTTTATCTCTCCTTCAATTTTCAATGACAGCCTAGCTGGATATAGTATTCTTGGCTGCATATTTTTCTCATTTAGTGCTCTGAATATGTCCTGCCAGTCCTTTCTGGCCTGCCAGGTCTCTGTGGATAAGTCTGTTGCCAATCTAATGTTTCTACCATTGTAGGTTACATATCTCTTCTCCTGAGCTGCTTTCAGGATTTTCTCTTTGTCTCTGAGACTCGTAAGTTTTACTATTAGATGTCAGGGTGTTGACCTATTTTTATTGATTTTGAGAGGGGTTCTCTGTGCTTCCTGGATTTTGATGCCTGTTTCCTTCCCCAAATTAGGGAAGTTCTCTGCTATAATTTGCTCCATTATACCTTCTGCCCCTCTCTCTCTTTCTTCTTCTTCTGGGATCCCAATTATTCTAATGTTGTTTCGTCTTATGGTATCGTTTATCTCTCGAATTCTGCCCTCGTGATCCAGTAGTTGTTTATCTCTCTTTTTCTCAGCTTCTTTATTTTCCATCATTTGGTCTTCTATCTCACTGATTCTTTCTTCTGCCTCATTTATCCTAGCAGTTAGTGCCCCCATATTTGATTGCACCTCATTGATAGCCTTTTTGATTTCTACTTGGTTAGATTTTAGTTCTTTTACTTCTCCAGAAAGGGTTTCTCTAATAACTTCCATGTTTTTTTCAAGCCCAGCTAGTATCTTTAAAGTGATGATTCTGAACTCTAGATCTGACATCATACTAATGTCCGTATTGAGTAGGTCCCTGGCAGTCGGTACTACCTCTTGTTCTTTTTGTTGAGGTGATTTTTTCCGTCTTGTCATTTTGTGCAGAGGAGAATAGATTAATGAGAGAACAAAATGCTAGCAGGGTAACAACGTCCCCAGAAAATATACTCTAAACAAATCAGAAAAGACCTGAAGCAGTGGGAAAAGAAAGGGAAAGAGAGAAAAAAGAAAAGGAAAGAAAAAAAGAAAAAAGAAAAAGATAAAGATAAAAACAAACAAAAGCAGAACAAAACAAAACAAAACAAAAACAGAATGTGATCAAATATGATCAGGCTGGATTATAGATCAGTGCCACACACTAGATTTTGGGTGTATTTTGGTCTGTTAAAAGAAAGTCCCTCCCAAAATTTTAAAGAAAGAAAAACTTATATATGTACAAAAATAAGGGTTGATATGATGAAGGGATGGAATATGACTGTAAAGATGGAAATTATAAAAAATTTTAAAAAAGGATTTGATAAGTTGTTTGAAAAAAGAAAGAAGAGGATAAAAAAAAAAGAAAGAAAAAAGGGAGAGAATGTGATCAGGCAGGGGAGTAGAAAAAAACCATACACTAGAGATTTAGAGTATATTTTGATCTGTTAGAAGAAACTATCTCAAGATTTTAAAGAGAGAACAACTTATATATATATGCCAAAAATACGGGTAACTACTATGAAGGGATAGAATATGACCCTAAAAATGAAAAATAAAAATGTTTTTTTTTAAAAAGGGATTGATAAGATGTTGGTTGAAAAAGGGAAAAAGAAAAATTCAAAAAAAAAGAAAAAAGGAAAAAGAAAAAAAGACAGTTAAAAAAAATAATTAACTTTGAAAGACTAAAGAATCATGGTAAAAAAGCCATGAAGTCTATGTGCAGTATTCCCCTAGCGCTGGAGTTCTGCCGTTCTCATTGATCGGTAAACCTGGTCTTGGCTGGCTGTTCTCGCTGATCTTCTGGGGGAGGGGCCTGTTGCCGTGGTTCCCAAATGTCTTTGCCGGAGGCAAAATTGCCCCTCACTTGCCAGTCCGGGCTAAGTAATCTGCTCGGGTTTGCTCTCCGGAGCTTTTGTTCCCTGGAAGCTTTCCATACAGCTTTGGAGGCAGAGAGTGAAAATGGCGGCCTCCCAGTCTCCGCCCCGGCGGAGCCGAGAACTCGGGGTCCCGCTCCTCAGCGAGCCCCCAGAGAAAAGCAGTCAGTCACTCCCGTCCCCCCGGTCTCCGGCCACACTCCGCGCTCACCCGGCCTGTGACCGCGCCTTTCTATCTGGCACCCGACCCCGGGTGGAGTCTCCAAACCCAGCAGATCCCCGCGGTGCGCTCCCGCACCTCTCCTCCCGGGGGAAGAAGGTGAGTCTCCCCGGATCTGCCGCTTTTTGGGTCCCTGCTGGAGGAGCAGTGGCCCGACTGTGCCGCGGATCACGGTTTATGGCAACCCCGAGCTGAGAGCCCGCGCCTGGGCTCCGTCTCCACAGCCGGCTTCCCTGCTCCGATACCTGGGAGCTCTGCCGCACTCAGGCACCCCCGGTCTTTCTGTGACCCCGAGGGTCCTGAGACCCCACTGTCCCGCGAGGGCTCCACCCCCCACCTCGCCACCAGAGTGACGTCCCTCAGCGGAGCAGACTCTAAAAGTTCCGATTTTGTGCTCCGTGGCTCTATCACTTGCCAGAAGCGGCCGACGGAGGCCCCCCCCCCCCCGCCGTCTATCCTCCCGAATAACGCCTTGGATTCACTTCTCCGCACGTCCTACCTTCCAGAAAGTGGTTGCTTTTCTGTTCAGAGAGTTGTTGCTCTTCTTTTCTTCGATCTCCTGTTGAGTTTGTAGGTGTTCAGAATGGTTTGATCCCTATCCAGCTGAATTCCTGAGAGGAGACGAAATTCAGGTCTCCTACTCCTCCGCCATCTTGCTCCGCCCCCTCTCTCCTCGCTTTTTAAAAAGTCAGTTGTTTTGGTCTCATGTAGGGAATCTAGAAATTAAGATACTCTCTTAATTTACTGAGGACACTAAGGACCTTTTTTAGTGAAAGACACTCATTTGCTCTCCTTTACCTTGAGAGATATGTAGAGCCAATGATTTGTATTCCCTGACCCTATAAGTCTATGAAAATTTTGTCAAGTTCTTAATGAGGAGGCAGGACATGTTCTCTAAATCTCTAGTCTCTGAGGATTTCCACTCCATGTGTCTTTTAAATAACTTTATTGTGGAGTAACTGACAAATATAATTGTATATATTTAAAGTGTACAATGTGATGATTTGATATACACACACATTGTAGAATGTTTAGCAAGGTCGAGATAATTAGCACATCCATTACCTCACATAGTTAACTCTCTTTTCTTGTGGTAAGAATGCTTAAGATCTACTCTCAACACCTCTGAAATATGCAATACCACATTATTAACTATAGTCACCATGTTGTACATTAGATCCTCAGCACTTATCCTTCTTATAACTGAGAATTTGAAATAATTCAAATTCATAATTTGTACCATTATGAGAAACAGTATAGAGATTCCTCAAAAAATTAAAAATTGAACTACCATGTAAGCTGGCAATCCCACTTCTGGGTATATATCCAAAGGAACTGAAATCAATATCTCAAAGAGGTATCTGCACATCCATGTTCATTGGAGCATCATTCATAATAGCCAAGATATGGAAAGAACCTAAATGTCCTTCCATGGATGAGTGGGTAAAGATGATGGGATATATATAATGGAATATTATTCAGCCACAAAAAAGAAGATCTTGCCATTTGCATCAACATGTATGAATCTGGAAATCATTATGCTAAGTAAAATAAACCAGACAAAGAAACACAAATACTTGTGTGTGGAATCTAAAAAAAAATCCAGTGTCTAGTAGTATCATTAACTCAAGTTTTATCCCAAGCCTGTTTAACACAGCAAGCGTTGAAACCTAATTAGCTTTCAGGTGGCTTTCTTCCATCTTGACACACCTCTGGAGCTAAAAATAATAGGAACAAGAGGATATTTTGGTTCATTTTATCTGATCATAAGTATTTTTTTTTAATTTGGAGCACATAGGACTTATCACCACACAGATACACACGTAAACAATAATACACAAGGCCTGTTTGTTGGATTATACTTTTTATAGCTTAAGTGGCGTTCTTACATTCTTATTTCCTGTTAAGAAAATCTTTGGGGGGGCCTGGGTGGCTCAGCTGGTTTAACATTTGACTTGATCTCAGCTCAGGTCTTGATCTCAGGGTAGTGAGTTCAAGCCCTGTGTTGGGCTCCACACTGGGCATGGAGCCTACTTTAAAAAAAAGAAAAGAAATTCTTTTAAGTCAGAAGAGAAAGCATTAATTTCTTCATTTTAAAGAATGACAACTGAATGAAACGCAGTACAGCTAAGCAAAATACTCAAGGTCAAACAGCTAGAAAGTGACAGGATGGAAGTCCAGATTCAGGTCTCTGAATCATCACATAACTTCGAAAGTTGTTATTCTAATAAATGCACAGTATCATTCAAATGTTTGTCATTATTCACACTGGTTCCTAAAACATAGTTTTACTTTTTAATCCTAAAGAAATATATACATTTTTTAAAAGATTTTATTTACTTATTTGAGAGAAAGAGAGAGCGTGCGTGCATGTGCAAGCAAGAGGGAGGGGCAGAAGGAGAAGCAGACTCCCCAGTGAGTGGGGACCCTGGATTATGACCTGAGCTTAAGGCAAATGCTTAACTGATTGAGTCACCCAGGCACCCCGAAATATATACTTTTTACACTGTTCATGAAGGACCTTTCAGTACCCCTCAGCTGAATTTTGGATTTGATTAGGACTGAAAAACAAGTTCAAAGAAGAATAATCTAAGAGTAACTGGCAGTCAGATTCAAGGAATGAATAGATCTTACTGCTTTTGCCCTAATGGTCTGTAGAAGGCAGGTTGGCTTTCTAGACAGAATGATTGCAGTTTACCCATTATCTCCAAACCAACCATTTTTGGCTATTAGGCATCAGTTTTCAGGGAACTAGATACATTTCTTTCCATCTAGAGTACTATTTTGTTTCCTTGTAAACATCAAAGAAAATAAATTCCATTTAGATGATTTCTCATGATTGACACCAATAATTGGGCTCACATGGTTAATAAGACAAAATCATAAAAAGTAGAACTCATTTGGAAAAATAGAGTGTAGAGATGGTGGGGTCATTAGTTGGAAAATAGAAAATCTCTGTTGAAGTGCTCACAGTGTAGGAGGGGAAACTACATTTTATTTCTACAAATACTTATCGAATGGTGCTGTGTGCTGGATCCTGTGCTAACAGTACAAAGATTCATTCCATCACAAATAAGTCCAAGTATTTCTTGTGCACTTAGCGTGTGTTAGAGACCGCTACTGGTGTGGGGAACACAGCAGTTAACAAAACAAAATCCTTGTCCCCATGGTCAGGGCATGGTATGACTAGTCTCACCATGGCAGCAACTGATAGAAGAGATGTATGTTGTCTTTAGCACGGGCCTAATTGGAAGCTAATGAGTATTAATCAGCTGTCATGCAAACTGCAAACACTGGTAGTCAGAGCTGGATTCAAATCCAAGTCCCAGCACTTCACACAGTGTAGCCCTTGGGCAAATTACTCACTCTTTTTTTTTTTTTTTTCCAGAAGATTCTTTTATTAAAACTGGGTGACATCAGTAAAGGGACAGTACAAAAAAAATTTTGGTCCATGAAAAAACATAATAATTCAGTTAATAAAATTATCTTCAACAGGGACACTGTGTAGGAATGCTGAACTTCCTTCTCATGGTTCCAGCCCCAAGGAGAGAGGCTGTCCAGTGTCTGTGGGGAGAACCTTTTAAGGGAGGGATGGGATAATGGGAAGAAGGGGAAGACAGGGAGAAAATTCTGTACCTGGTGTGGAAGAGGCAGGGATATGGGGCTGGAGGTTGTGCTCACAGGAGCCTGAGGAGGGGGTGGGGAAGCAGGGGCTTTGTCAGTTCTGTGGGTTTAGAGCCCAGGCTGAAAGGAATTCCCCCTCTGTGCCCAGCTGTCTCCCACCCTGCTATGTTGAATCTGCGAGCCTGGGATATGCTAACTTGGGGTGATACAACTTGGAAGAAGAATCTGAGGCTCTCCTGGAAAGATGCAAAACCATCTCAGTTCCAAGGGGCCAAGATCACAAGGTCCTGCTGCTACCTGAGGGGTCTGAAGCTTTGAGGGCAGGGGCTGGGGAGTCACAATCCTGTGAGGCAGGGAGAGGGAAGAGTCACAGACCCAACTCAGAGCTATTTGCCAGCCCTAGGCGCTTTCACTCCTCAGTGCCCTAGAAGTCACCAGTGGGTGTCCACTGGGCAGACAAGGGACAGGAAGACAGGGATGGCCCAGGGCTTTTACCCATTTGATTTTAGGCCTGTTTCTCCACGAAGGGATAGGGGAGGCAGGGTGGAATGAATAAATGAGTCACACCTCCAAGCAACCGCAGGAAGGAACCGCCTCTGCTGGCAATGACAATACCCCAGGTTAGATCCCTGGGGCTCTGACAGAGAAAGGCAAGATTCCCCCACCCAAATGCCCTGTGTTAGGACAGCTTGAGAGCAGGGGATCCTAAAGAGAGCAGCTACAGGGAGTGTGCTGGGAGGGAGCACTAGCTGACAAACTCCAATACTGATGTGGACCCCCTACGAGGGAGTAAGAGAAGCACTGAGACAGCAGGCCAATCTAGAGGGCTGCGGACTGACCTGGGGCTCAGTGGGGCCCAACAACCAGGGTTCCTTTAGTGCTAGAGGGCAACAAGTAAAGGGAGAGTGTGCTCCAAACCTGTGGAGGGAAGGAAGGAAATTGGATTCTGTTATCCGGAGAGCCAAGATCAACTAGCTTATAGAGTGCCCCCAGGCCTGAGTCTCAGAGAAGGGGCTAAAGCTCCAACTCCTGGGTCTCTGAAGGGCAGGATTGGTGTAGCCAGTCCCCTTGAAGACCACCTGGCCTTAGGCTCAATCCATTCAATGCACTGATTACCACTACATGTTCTCTCTCTAATACTATCTAGAGGTCCTATGTAGACCAGGGGAGGGTAGAGGCACATGGGAACTTTGTGGGGCAAAGCTGGGGGACAGGAAGGGATGGGGTGGGAGAAGAGGGTGACAGGTGTCTTGTGAGACAGAAATGTGAGACCCTCTTCATTCTGGTGTTGTCCTTGAACCAACAGCATCCCCTGGAAGGCCCCAGGCAAGACCAAGGCAGGTAGCACAGGGCCCAAATATGAATCGGTGCAGCCAGATCAGGGCTGTGGGAGAGGCCCTATGTATTTCGGATTCCCAAGATTTGCTCTAATTCTTGTCATCTCTGCTGCACCTTGGAGTAGAAGTACCGGCACTCAGCCTCCTGAGCCCAAGGCTAGAAGTAAAACTCGGCTCGGCGCTCTTCCTCTGGGTTACCCACCACATCGGTCATGGTCTTGAGGTCCCGGCACTGGGACTGTAGCCAATCATTGATGAAACCCTGAGGGTCTCTGGCGAAGCTCAGCATGAACTCTCGCTGGGTCTTCAGCTAACTGATAGTTTCTATTGTCTCATGGATCTTGTTGTCTAGAGTAGCATCTCCTGCTGGCTGGTAGTAGACAGCAGGAAAGAATTCATCTGGGTCTTCAAAGTATCATCCACTTCCACATCGATGTCATAACAAGCGGACTTTTTCTGATCATTTGGGTCAACACTGATGACAGGATTAATGATGATGGGTTCTGGTAGCATAAGCAAGGCATGGAGCCGTTGAGGGATCTCTGAAAACTTCGTATGTTGAGAGTCAAAAATCTGCTGGAGATACTTGTCACAGATGACAAACTCCTGCTCGTGAGGGTCCTGGAGCTTATGTATCTTAATATATTGCCACAGTGCTTGGATGATCACTGGGCAGGTCTGGGTGTGGATGCCCAGGAGCCGAGCCAGGCGAGGGTCTAGTTTAAACTGGGGAGGCTGGAGGTCCAGCAGCAGGAGGACAGTACACCGTACATGCCCGTCTCCTGGCTGCTTCACCTGGAAGCTGTCCATCTCCTGGGCAGGGGCGGGCCTGTGCCAATCCTCCAGGCTCCGTCCTTCGACCCGAACCTCCTGGAAGCCACCGTCCCCTCCCCATCCTCGGCATCTGATTTAGCCGATTGAAAGTGTTAGAAATGAAAATTCGCAGCTTCCGTTTTTGCTTGATGGGACGTTTCAAGGCCTCCTGGATATCTAGCCGTTTCCTCACGAGAGTCTGGTCCAGCTTCCTTTCAAAAGCCAAGAGATCCGTATAGGCCTGGGCTTCTGGTACCAGTTCACGAATCCTTTGAGGGAAGAATTTGGTCAGCCATCTTCTTTTTCTTTGCATTGTGGTTTCGATTTTGGACCGCCTGCTGCTGGACCTGCTGGACCTGCTGAGGTGCAGGTCTCTTGCGGGACTGGTCCATCCCTGACTGGGCCATCCCTGACTGGGCCAGGCCAGGTCAGACTGAAGGGCTCCCCCCATAGCCAGGGGGTCCCATGGAGGGTCCCGGAGGTGTCATTCGGCTGCCTGGCAGCATACCTGGTCTTGGATGGGCCGCTCCGGGCATCGGGAGCAGTACAGCCCTTGACCCGGCGCCGGGCCCGTTCGCATGGGAGGCCCTGGAGTCCCGCCCGGACCCAGGGCAGCCGCTGCGCCTGCCCCTCCTGAGGCTCTGGCGCCCCCGCTCAGAGCCGCAGACTGGAAGCCCGCCTGGGCCTCCATCTAGCACCAAGCTGCTGCTGCAGCTGCACAAAGAACCGGAACCGGAAATTACTGTCTTTTTGGGTGTCAGGTACCCTTTTAAAAATGGCACCTACAAATATTGTAACAAAGTTGTACAGTGGTAGATTGTGACTACACTTACGGTGGTGAGCACTGAGTAATACACAGAATTGGCAAATCACTATGGGGCGTCTGGGTGGCTCATTCGGTTAAGCGTCCTGCCTTCAGCTCAGGTCCTGGGATCCAGCCCCATGTCATCTGGCTCCCTGCACATCGGGGAGCCTGCTTCTCCCTCCACCCTACACATCCCCCCTCCCCCGCTCATGCTCTTTTTCTCTCACTCTCTCAAATAAACAGAAAAGAAAGAAAGAAAGAAAGAAAGAAGAAAGAAAGAAAGAAAGAAAGAAAAAGAAAGAAAGAAAGAAAGAAGAAAGAAAGAAAGAAAGAAGAAAGAAAGAAAGAAAGAAAGAATTGGCAAATCACTATGTTGTAGACCAGAAACTAATATAACATTGCATGGCAACTATACTTCAATAAAAAAATAAACAGACAATAAATAAATAAAATGGTATCTACATCATATACAATGAAACATTTCACACAAAGCACATCACGTAAGGGCCTGAACATAGTAAGTCTCAAATGTGTTTGTTTCCTTTCTCCACCATTTCCTTTGTGAGGACTAAGTAAGGATGATATGCCCTTTGGGAGATGGCTGTCTGCAGAGCCTGGAGGCGTTCCACTTTCTGGATAAACAGACTTACGCCTGGCGAACTGTACTGATTAAAAGTTCCAATAGAGGAAGAACAAACTAATTTGGAAGGGGTAATCAAGACTCTTCGTAGTCCAAACGGGATGATTTCCCGGCCGTGCACAGAACCAATAAACCTCCACCCCAAAGACAAAAGTAATTTTCTGAACCCGCACGAGGTTCCTCCAGAGAAGGAGGTTTTGCAGAGCACAGTGGTCATAGCTGGGCAGTGCAGCCGGAACCCCAAACCTGCGCCATCAAAGGGGGGAATCACAGAATTCTTTGCAAAAGAAACATGATTTTACTTAAACTCTTATCCATAGTACTTAAAATCACTGCAGGTGATTTGACCCAGGCAATGGCTCCCTCCTGCCATCCCATCATCTGAAATTTAGGACCTCATTTTCTGCTGCTTTTGCTCATTCCTCTTCTGGGTCTCATGTCCTCCTCTTTTGTCTCCATATTGCACTCAGTGTTTTCTCCCACTTTCCATTCTTTTGTCTGCCGTAATCTATATCTTTTCTTTCCTTGTGAATATCATACTCAGTGTCCCCTTTCCTGTGAAAATGGTGCTGTTGTCACCAGAACAATGGGCTCCCTGAATGATTTTCCCAAATGGGGTCATATTCACCTCCCCACTCCTCCTGGTCTTCTTTGTCGCTAGTGTCTTAGGTTACAAGATGGCTCCCCAAGGCTGTGAGTAGAGCCTGGGTTCTAGAGCTGAGTTAGATTTCTTTCTCTGTGAGAAACTAGGTAAGCTTGTCTGAGGTTTAAATTCTAATTGCCAACTTGAGTCTCAGGTGATAGGCCAGTCGGCATGTGTTCATGTTAGAAATATTTGCTGGGACACAACCACTAACAAAATCTGTCCAGAACACAATCCCCACTAGGGCGTAGATCTCATACCATGAGTAGGACAGAACACCCAGCTTCACCCCGGCCCCCCAGTTGGAATAAGGGAGGGCACTTTACTCTTTGGCAGCCAGTTGGTACATCGGCCACCTTGCTCCAAAAGGAGAGCTGACCAATAATAGTCTTTCTCAAAGGAATTTGAATGAGGAAAAGGAAAATCAGGCACAAGAGAGATAAAAGTGAAAGGTGCTGGGAAAATATAAATAAAAACAAAACCTTCGCCCAATGCAGAAGACCTCTTTACAAAGACAGTAGAGAAAGAAAGCACCTTTGTTATTGAATAAGCCTTAAGCCAGAATGTGAGGAGCACCACAGGCAACCCGCTCAGAGATTGCAGAGACAGAAAGAAACTGTACCCGTGTCTGCGGCTAAGCAGATACAACCTGTTACATACATGTTCTCAAGATAAACAATAACTAGTCCTCAAGTATGACGACTTGCCAGCACCATTTGTCATCCAGAGTTTATCCGAACCGTACTTGGTATTGGGGTAATTGGCTTTCTCCAAAGGAAAAACAAGCTTCTCACATCATTATGGCGGGAGGGAGATTGGAAACCTGGAGCAAGGAACCCACGGAAGTTAGGCTTCTAACCTGCCACAGAAACTAGGAGATGGAGGCCCTCGCTCCTCCAATGTTCACATTCCAAAGAGATGGCTCCCTGGTCCTTGAGAAAGACATTCCTAGTCCCGAAACTGACACAAGCCCTATCTCATCTTCAAAAGGATTTACATACATTTTAGAGAAGATTAAGAACTTATAATAAGTTTTCTGAAGTAAGTGCCTAAAGAAAAGTAAGGGAGGGAAATCTCTTTCCTAATTTCAATGGGACAATGAAGACTTCTAATTTGTGTGTCTTTACAACGATCCTGAGGTAGAGAGAGGCTGCGAGGGTGTGGCACTCATGATGGACCTGTGTGAGCTGAAGTGACATGGTAATAGGACAAAAGAGTCAGCACAGGCTATAAGGTAGAGACATCTATCCCAATATTCATATTTATACTGAAATCTAGAATTGAGAGTTAGGAGAAATGATAGAGAAACAGACATGTCCATGTAGCAACTAGCTGAGCAGATCCACCATTTTCCCCTGTTACAACTGCCTTCCATCCAGACACATTCATTTAAGCCCTGGCTGTCCAGATTTCACCACATTCCTCTGTATGTATGTGTGATTACAACCACATGCCCTCCTCCACACGCACACCTCTGAAGTGGCACGAGGGGTCTTTGTTTCTTGTTTTAAAAAAACGATTGCTTAAAACATGATGGAAAGACCTCTCCCTGAGAGGTTGTTAGGGACCCTTGTATTGTGAACACCCTGTCACCCAGATAAAATTGCCTCCTCTGGGGGAGCTTTGACATCTGGAACATGGGTAGGTCATTCTATGAAGTCAGAGTCCTTCAGACAACTCTAGCGAACAAGTTGTGGACATGCAACTTAATGAAGCGGATGAAGGATCGTGACGACAGGAGGCGATCTTTCGTTTCCTTAAATATCACAGCTCCTCTATGGTAAGAATTAGCCTCTGTGCAAGATAATCACAGAGCAAGATAGTCATCTGTTTGTTTCTTTGCTCATTCATTCAACCAAGCAACAGTTATGGGGCCAGGTGAGGTTCTGTGAACTGGGGGCCCAACCGTGGACTGGCCAGACCCAGTCCCCTGCTGTCGGGCAGGTACGCCTTGGCAGGGGAGGCAGACCAGAAGCCCAGAAACATATAAAGATATCATACATCAGGGTACAGTGGGCGGGGGGGGGGGGGATAAAGCACAGAATGGTGGGTGCTGGTGTAGATAGGTGGTCAGAGGGACCACATATATTTTGTGTTTATTATCACTCTGGTGTGGGTTAGGCCCACAGGATGAACTAAAGCATGACAAATCACATTTCCCAAGGGTCAGTGAAAAAGAAAGCAGATGGCTGGAGCTGGATGCTCGAAAGGAATAAATACGAAAACTCCCTCTCTGCGCCATGGAGGTGGGCCAGCTCCTGGGCCTCCACTCAGCTTCCCTCAGAGAGCGCTTGAAGAAGCCAAGTGAGGGATTAATCATTGTCACTGCTATTCAGTTAAGGAGCCCATTGCCAAAGGAGCCCTGACACATCTTCCAACAGCGATGCAGGCATAAAGCCCTGGGGAGGGCAGGGGGAGGACACGGGCCTAGTTACCCCGAGACCCTGTGTTATCCCAGAGCACCCCCAGGAATTTACTTTTACCGCAGTGGGAAGCGTCTGGCCCACCTGACATCTCAGGGTCATAGTAGTGGCCGACATAAAGGGAGTTAACAAACGCCCTGCTTGGTATGAACTTGCACAGGGTTATGACCCGACCCTCTGCCTGCGCACGTCCCACACTACGTCCCACACTACGTCCAGACTGCCTTGCAGTGCAGCTGAGTGTGCGTGCCTTCTCTCCCAGACCGTCCGCAGCTCCCGGGGACAGGGACCTGGTCTGTTCCTCAGCCAACTGTCCAGCGCGCCGTTGCGCTTGGCCTGTGGAGGGAACTTCACGCAGCTGTCGAACAAGTGAGACCAGATCGAGTCAAGGGCTTTGCAGCCGTACCCACTCCTCTTCTCAGTAAGCTACTCTTTGAAGCAAATGAAATGTAAGGACTGATGATACTATTTCCGTTATCAACTGCTTTGTATTCTGTGTGGGGAGAGTGAACTGCTTGGAGAAAATAAATGGGCTAGAGCTGGGAGGTTTTTAAATGACCCTTGAAGGGGAAGGTTTGGAGTCCACGGAATGAGAAGGTGGATAAAGCAATAGCTCCCCTCGGTGGCCTTCCAGGGTCCTAACCTTGAGGACCGCCGTCTCGGGCTGCGTTGTCTCTGGTGGGCTCCTGGCCGAGGACACTTGGCGACGCGACACGGCATGTTCATGCTCAGACGTGCTTCTGGGAAAGACACGATACCAGGCGCCTTGTCCCCAGCCCAGGGGCTTCTCCACTCCGCCGCCTTGTCCCGACAGCTCCAAAAAAAGACCCTATGTGCTGAGGACACCTGCCCTTTAAGCACAATCACGTTTTCTCTTGAATGTATGAATGCATAGAGCCACAGTCTGTATTGCTCACATGAAAATAAACTCACAGAATCACTGGAACTTTGCCAAAGCACTCAAGTGAAGTGATGGACATGAAATTTGGGGGTGCTCAGCCCCCCAAAAGAGTACGGTCAAATGCAAACTTTACCCCCCAAAACAAATACATAAATCTACGTTGAACCATGTTCAACAGGCAGCCCTCCACGCCATCCATCTGGGGAGAGGTGAGCAACTATCCAGTGAAAGCAGGAAAGGTCCTCTGCCCAGAGAAATTGGCCTTGAGGAGAACTTTGGCCTGATTCATGCAAATAACGACCACAGCTGGAGCGCTAACACCTCTTAGCCCTCCCAGGATCTGAGGAGGGAGCTACTCTGACAGTGGTAGGTCTCTGTGCCCGGGCTGGGGGCGCAGGCGTCTGGCCAAGCGCGAGACTGGGACTGAGCCCCATGGCCAGAGGCAGACTGAGAGGCAGGGGATACGATGACAACAAAGGCCCTGAGTTACAAGGCAGAGCTCGGGAGGCCGCCCCATCTTGTACAGCCTGTGTGATCGTGGGCCAGACCCGTGGTACACAGTGAGCCTTGTTTCCTCATCCTCAGGCCCAGGCCCCGCACTTAGCCTAGGAGAGTGCACTGATCAGGGTGAAGTACAAGGTACTCCATTAGCGCGTGAGGAGAAACTATCGGGACTTCTGTTTGCATTTTACTTTTACGGTCTTCTGTCTTTAAGTTTCTATTTTTGTGTATGTTTTGAATGCACATGGTAGTACAGTGGTACATAGACAATTTAAAATTATGTGGCCAAAATGGTGTGAAGGCCACCGGCTTAGAGACTGCGAGTTAGGAAAACATGGGTTCAAATCTCTACTTTGCCACTTATGAGTCTCTTGACCGTAGGCAAATCCCTTAATTTTTCCGAGCCTAACTTTCAATCTGTGTATTAGCAGGATAATAATAGCACACACGTCATATGATCGTTGTGAGGATTAAAGGAGCGCTTAGCATGGTGCCTGGCAAGAAATAAGTGTGAAATAGATAATAGCTCTTATTACTCATCAACAAAATGGAGACGATAATTTCTTTCTTGCCAAATTGTTGTGAAATTTAATGACATGCTATATTTAAAAGCACTTTGTAAAGTATAAATTCCAGACAAGTGTAAGGCACTATTTTTACTGCTTGTTGAAAAACATTTCCAAGTGCCAGAGTGTTAGACCAGTTCAGCTCAACCCTTCCTCTCTGGGACCACCCGACTTTCCCTCACATTTCAGAGTTATCACGGGGGGGGGGGGCCTGGGAGAGCATGCTCATTAGCACTGGTGCCCTGAGATGTTTCTCTACAAACACAACTTGAACATTACCTGGACGGCTGGGTGTGGCCTCGATAAGGTTCCTCTGCTACCTCCACGCTTCAAATGTTAACGTTTTCTAGCTAAGACCAATATATTCCTAGTATTTCCCAAAATTCTTCTCCTTTAAAATATAGGGTCTGCACGTGAGGTGGTTTGTTCACATAAAGCAGCACTTTCAAAAACACAAGATTTATGTGTTTAATAAGATCTACAGAATCCTGTGAGTTGGTGCCAAACTACGTTTCAAAAACAGGGCTGGCTCCCTGAGCGAGCTATTTAAATGGAAGAAAACATAACCAACTTAATTGCAGCTTTCTTTTGGCATAGTAAATGATTTATAACTCAAATCATCACTGTTTTAGCTCTAGTAATACCGTATGACACCAGCTGACAGAGCAATGAATACAATAATCCATATTCTGACTCCTGCTGTTGAATCACCTTTAATCTGTTTCTTTTGGTGACTCAGGGAAAAGGTGGCAGAGTGAGAGTTAAGATGGTAGAGAAGGCAGGCTGGTACTTACCCACTTACCATTGACTGAGATCTGGGAGCAGAATGTTAGGGAATACCCTCACCTCCAGTTCCTTCGGGGCTCCATGTTGTAGAGGAGGCAGCTAACTCAGGGATGGTCCGATAGCTGTCATTCTCCAGTCCTGAAGTTGGGGTACAGCCTCCCTGGGACCAAACTCCCATGGGCTAACAAAACGGAACTTCACCTGACTCTGGGCTTCTGGAAAACAGTGATGGGCAAGAAAATCCCCCCACCCTTTGTGTTCCGGGAAATGGCCGTCTGCAGAGAACCACCGAGCCCTATGTGATACGATTAGAAAGGGCTCAGGATGACCTCTCTGAGGACCTGTGACCAGACCAGATACAGAGCCTCCCAATTCCCACAAATGATTAGCTGAACTGGTGGTCTCCACTGACCAATCAGGAAAACTGCGCACTAACTTAACTTGATTAAACTTTATCAGGCTTCCCACCTTCCCCCAGGCCCCAGGACTTTGGCTGCCCCTAAGCTTCAGCAAGCTTTCGTGAGTACTGAAATGCAGAACATTGTCCCCTCAGTGGCCCTTTCTTGCCCAAGCTGTCTATTCACACCCCCTGCTTGCCCACCCCACCCCTGAACGCCCACTTCTCTCGAGCTGTCACTACTCCCCCCGTAAAGAAAAGCTCTTTCCGCCTGACTTTCAGATGCCTTCTTCCTATTGCAATAGTCCTTATGAATAGAGTTTCTCCTTACCCAGGTCCAGATTTGTTTTTTGAAAGGAAAGCTACACTTTATATTCTACCCTTAGCATTTTCTCTCAAATGTGTTTTTTTCATGTATTCGCCTATTAAACAAATCTGTACATATCAACATATATAGAGAGAGCTCAACGTTGGTGCTCCTGATAAAATAAAAGCAGCAAACTCTCTCATGGTGTTAGGCTATTGGGGAAGAAGCTGAAAGAGAGAGAAGAAAAAAATAAACATACAACAATATCAAGTGCTTCGGAGATAAATACAGCAAGATAAGTGAGAAAGGGTACCCTGGCTTGGGAATGAGTTGAGATTTTATGCATGGTAGTCAGATAAGATTTCACAGATACAAATAATGGAGAGAGCTAACAGTGTGAAGTCCCTGAGATGTGTTTCTGGGGTGTGTTTGGAATGTTCAAAGAATAGCCAAAAGGCCAGTGTGGCTAGGACCCAGTAAGCAAGGGGCAGGAGATAAAGTTAGAGGAGTGGCGTTTTCTAGACCATGCAGGCTTTATAAGCCAGAGTAAGGACTTTGGTTTGTACTCTGAATGAGACAGAAGACCAACAAGGAGTTTGAGCAGTACTGCGGCGATCTGACTAACACTTCATAGAACGTCTTAACGGAATAATACTCTGGAGTCCAGGTGGAGATCAGACTGGGAGAGAAGAATGGGAGAAGCAGGGAGAACATCTAGGGATCCAGCACAACAATCCCTGCAATAGAAAGAGGGTGGTTTACCCTGACGTGGTGACAGATTATAGCACAAGAGGGCAGGACCCGAGGAGCTGGAGTTTGGAGGATGTCATGCTTTATATGCTTATTAGACGCTAGGTGAAAATTTTATCTATTCATACAAGTCGTGAGTTTGAGACAGAGATCTTCACAGATTTTGGATGTTAATATCTATGAAGGGAATATTATTGATTATCTAAATAATTAAAATGTAATTATTTAAGTCAAATAACTATTTAATTGCTTTGTGTACTTAAGCCAAGTACGCATATTTAGCTTTGCCTACTACCACAGGTCTACTTTGCCTGATATGCTAATTGTGCTTTTGCCTCAGGCCTTTGTCCCCTCTGTCTCCCAGTGTCACTCAAAGTGCACCACAGTAAAAGCCAGAGACAACGAGCCAGACTGCAGACTGACACACTGCTTTCTTCCATGGGACCATCTTGCAATAAGAAAGAAAATGCCAGCTGGCCTGAAAATTGAGCTTCGCGAGGTGGCTGGTTTGCCTTCTGGAATGGTCTCTTCACCTTAACCCTTCCTGGAAGCAAACATTTCACAGACCACCCTTTGGGGAACACTGTTTGAGACCACCAGCTCATTCACAGATAACTACACGGCTCTTCTTCATCTCACACAGGTCCCTGAACAGGTGTCCCCTTCTCCAAGAACATTCCCTCCCACGCAGCTGTCTGCGTCAGCCTCCTTTACCTTGCTTTCCTTTCGTCTGTAGCCGTGACCATTACGTGACTTTAGGTTAGGTAATTATTTGTCTAGTTCAATTGAACAAAGCGTGTTCAATTAGGGCGTGAACTTTGTCTTATGGAGTTATAGCATCAGTGCCTAGGAAAACTACCAGGCTCAGCCGAGGTGAAAGTGGACGAAGGGAAATATAATGACTGAATGCACGCTTATTCATATCAGGGCCCCTGCTCCCCTTTAATTTGTGTCCATCCAATAAATCTTTGCACTTCTTTATTTTTAACAACTCATTTTCCTCAATTCAGGTATATTTGCGTTTTGTTTCTGTTTTAAACCAACCTGAAAGTTTTTCACGTTAAATGAATAGAAATTTAATCCATTTACCTTGTCAGACCGATATGTTTAACTTGCATTCATTATCATACGTTTTGCTTTTTTTTTTTTTTTTTTAAGATAGCTGTACTCTTCTTGCTTTTTCATATTCTGCTATTTGGACTGAGTTTGGGAAACTGTTTTCCCCTCATCGTTCTGTAGTTTCTCAGATTCTCACATCAGGGATGAAAGACTAACTTGATCCCCCCCATTATTTACAATTATTGTAAATAATTGTAACTTCTTCCCTGTGTCCTCACCTAACCATCTTTGGGTTTTCAATATTTATTTCAGCATCTCCATGTAACCCTTCCTGTTCCAAACCTTCATGTCAGAAAGCCTTATCATAAAGTCACATATGTGATGGACTCACAGTTTCATTAGGAGTTAGAATTTCCTCCTCAATCAGGCAGAAAATCTATTTCAGAAGAAGCCAATAGGATCTAATTATTTTTGAGCCATCCATTTCATGTGAACCGCAATATGTTGTCATAGATCCTATAATATTTCAGTTCACTCATCTCACAGTGAAGTTTTGACTCAGGCAAGAAGTAGGACGGATATTTGTGGTCCCAGTCCACACCCTTTAAGGAAAAGTCCACAGATACAAACCATTCTCATGGTCTAAGGGCCTGGGGTGAGGACAGGGAGCATAAATCGTAGATTGTCACTTGATGAACCTTCACTGGTGCCACCAGCAACATCAGCTCGCTGGAGAGATGTCCTTTGCCCCTGTTTTCCTCCTAGACTCACAGGGTGGGAGCCAAGTTGAGCTTCAGATTGTTGCTTTCCTGTCCCCATGAAATGAGAATGAACACGAAGGGTTTACTGGTGGAACCCAAACCCTCCCTGTGGGAAAAGGCAGGAGGGAGCCTGTTGCTGCTTTCAGTTCTTGAGCTAATCGCTTGTCCGAGGGACTCTTCCTGAGTTCCGCACCCACTTCCAGCTCTGTTTTCTCAAAAAGAAACAATCATGACAGCATTCCTCCAACCGGGAAGCGTGATTTTCGTCTCTAGTTTTCAGCTATTTTAAAAATATATTTCTGGGCCGCCTGGGTGGCACAGTTAGTTAAGCTTCGGACTTTTGGTTTCCACTCAGGTCATGGTCTAAGGGTCGTGGGATGGAGCCCCAAGTGGGGCTCCATGCTCAACTCAGAGTCTGCTTGGGATTCTCTCTCTCCCTCTGCCCCTCCCACTTGTGCTCTCTCTGTGTCTCTCTCTAAAATAAATAAATCTTTAAATATATACATATTTCTGTATTTTACTGGTCATTTAAATTGAAATTTGAGAAGAAAAATAAAAACGCCTTTTCCTCACACCACCATCTTGCTCAAAGGTAATTTCTTTGTTTTCTACTCGGTAGCAAGCATGCTAGAAAAAATTCTGAGAACCAGTTCTGGGAGTCAGTGCTCGGCTTGGTTATTCAATGCTGTTATCAAATCAATTTTGGTTGTGAACTCATAAATACCATGACATGCGTATCTCAATCCGTGTAATCATTTAAATCTAAAGGAGTAATTATGGATAGGTAATGCAGAAAAATGAAGGGAATTAAGGAGAAATGAGTAATCATTTTTTTATTCAGCTGAAACTGTCAAGGACCAAAGGGCAGGAGATCTGAAAGCAGAAGTAATTGACTTTCCTCAGTATCTATTATCTTCCCAATAGCATAGGATTTATAAAGTAATAAATAACAGTAAGCTGAAGAAGAAGGCAGATCTGTGTATCTAGTCTCCAGGCTTGATCAGAAAGCAAACAGTAGGCTTTCACATCTCCAGTATTTAAAATCATGTATTAATTTCTCTATCACACGATATGTGGGCAATTCAGCAAACCAGAAATTATTTAATTTAAAAATTGCCCTAAATTTCCCCTTCTGATGCTTATTCATTATCTTACTCATCTTCATTTCTGGCTGGAACTGTCAGGAGACAGATTCTCAATGAAGTAATCAACAGTTCTGTGTCATGGAGACAGCTGTTAGGTTTCAGTGGTGGGTGAACTGGTTGACTTTCACAGATACCTCCGGCCATTTAATTGAATGATTTAGGCATGACTAAAGGCTAGACAAATGCCTTGAGGAGTTAATTTGAAGGAATCATTACCACATCAAAACACATGATTATCATTAACAAATCATACAATGCCCTTCGTTTGTTAACAGCATTATACAGGCAAGTAGCAAAGATTAGCAGCCTTTCTGGGTTTGTTAATTTGCTCACAAATCACAACTATAGGAAACAAAATCCGGAGTTACATAATCAGCCCTAGAGGAGGCTTACTGGCTTGTGCTATTAGCGAAGATATTTGGAGCATTATTCCCAGGCTTGCTGGGGAGGGTTTGGAGGGATGGAGTCCTCCCTCCAAGTGGCTTTAGGGGGCACAGTTTGCAGAGTATAGACTTGTATGCAGAGACTGGAACCCCGGGAAGACGCCTGGAGAAGGGGGCACATAGGAACGATACCCCGTGGGACTGGGGGTGGCGCGGGCGCTCAGGGGGTGCTGGGAAGGCACGGGGGTGAGAAGGCAGATGGGGAGTTGGAGGGTGCCTTGGAGACTGAGCTGGTTCCCCCTTATTTCTAAGTATAATTCAGAGGCAGATCAAATCTGAAACATTTTATTTTTGAAAACCAAAAAGTCTTTTATTTCTATTCATGTGAAAGTCCAAGGTGGTGCCAAATATATAAAATGTGTGATCGCATCCCCCTGAGTCCTGTGATTCTGCTAGTTCCTCACCAAGCTTGGCAAGGACCTTTCTTGCGTACAATTACTAAGCTGCATTATCTAGTTGGAAACAGCCCAGGTGCTTCACAGTGAGAGAAGAGAGCAATTCAATTTCATTTGTATTACCCTGGCACCTTCCCTGCCTTATTCTACCAAGTGGCCTAGAATCAAATGTTGAGCTAGCACTCTTTTAACTAGTGGTGTTGAAACCAGGGATCAGAAAAATTATGGACATGGCCAAAATCAATAGCCAGTTAATGACAGAGCCAAGCCCCTCATCTCCTAGACCTTTAAACAGCTCTCTTTAAGTTGGGAGAGAAAGTCCCTCTTAAGAGACTATAAGAAAGCAGCTACCACATTTTGTTGAATTTCAAGATATAAATTTTATGGACCACTAAGAAAAAGAAAGATTGTCAATTATAAAATTCCATTAATGGTGAGATGTATCCTAATTTTACAGATGCTACTATATATATATTAGAGATATATAGTATACATTATATTTTTAGAGATGCTAGTCTATGATATATATACACATAATACATTATTTATATATTAGAGATGCTATATCTATCTTAGAAAAGCATCTTAGAACCGAAAAAATATGGTAATAGAAATCCCCGGTGTTCCCAACTAAAGTGGAAGCTCATCTAGGCAGTATACTCCATTATTTCAGGTGCAAACCAAACAGAGTGCCACACCCAATAGTTTCAACCATGGGCTTTAATTAGTCGCTTATTCTATACTAAATCTTCTATAGTAAGCTTATTCTTCAGTTGGTGATTCTATAGTATTTGCTCTGTGAAAGTCCATTAATATAATCTATTTATCTTCTGTACACTTCTGCATATTTAAAAAAATTTTTTAGTTAATAGACTTTTAGAGACATTTCAGATTTATGAAAAGATCAAGCAGAAAGTAGAGTTCCCATATACCCTCTCTCCCCGCTCCCAGTTTCCCCTATTATTAACATTATGCATTGTTGTAGCACATTTCTTACAATTGATAAATCAATATTAATACATTATTAATTAACCGAAGTCTACAGTTTGCAATAAGGTTCATTCTTTGCATTATACAGTTGTGGGTTTTGCAAATGCATGATGTTATGTATGCACTATTACAGAATCATATAGAATAGTTTCACTGCTGTAAAAATGCTTGATCTACTCATCCCTCCCTCTCCCCAAATCCCTGGTAACCATAGGATTACTACCATGCCCCCATAGTTTTGTCTTTTCCACAATGTCATATAGTTGAATTCATATTCATATTTTTGGCTGGATTTTTTCATTTTCACTTAGCATCTTTCACTAAATGTGCATTTAAAGTTCTTCCATGTCTTTGTATGTATGACCTGGTAGCTTATTTATTTTTATCACTGAATAATATTCCACTGCCTGGATGTACCAAAGTTTATCCACTTACTTAATGAAGGACATCTTGATTGTTTTTAATTTTTGGAAATTATGAGTAAAACTGTTATGAAACCATAAAAGACCCTGAATAGCCAAAGCAACCTTGAAAAAAAAAAAAAAGCTGGAGGTATCACAATTCTGGACTTCAAATTATATTACAAAGCTGTAGTAATCAGAACGGTATGGTACTGGCACAAAAATAGACACATAGATCAATGGAAGAGAATAGAAAACCCAGAAACAAGTATATGCTCAATTAATCTTCAACAAAGCAGGAAAGACTATCCAATGGGAAAAAGACAGTCTCTTCAATAAATGGTATTGGGAAAACTGGACAGCAACATGCAAAAGAAGGAAACTGGACCGCTTTCTTATACCAAACACAAAAATAAACTCAAAATGGATTAAAGAACTAAATGTGAGACCTGAAACCATAAATATCCTAGAAGAGGACACAAATAGTAACTTCTTTGACATCAGTCATAGCAACTTCTTTCTAGATATGTCTCCTGAGGCAAGAGAAACAAAATAAAAAATAAATGAATGGGACTACATCAAAATAAAAACTTTGTACAGCAAATAAAACAGTCAACAAAACAACAAGGCAACCTGTGGATGGGAAAAGATATTTGCAAATGATATGTCTGATAAAGGGTTAGTATCCAAAATATATAAAGAACTTATAAAACTCAACACCCAAAGAGTGAATAATCTAGTTAAACAATGGGCAGGAGACATGAACAGATATTTTTCCAAAGAAGATACACAGATGGCCAACAGACACATGAAAAATGCTCAACATCATCAGGGAAACTCAAATCAGAACCACAATGAGATATCACCTCACACTAGTCAGAATGGCTAAAATCAACAACACAAGAAACAATGGGTGTAGGCAAGGATGTGGATGAAGAAAGGGGAATTCTCTTACACTGTTGGTGGGAATGCAAACTGTGCAGCCACTCTGGAAAACAGCATAGAGGTTCCTCAAAAAATTAAAAATAGAACCCAGCAATTGCACTACTAGATATCTACCCAAAGAATACAAAAACACTAATTCAACAGGCTACCTGCACCCCCAATGTTTATAGCAACATTATCTACAAAAGCCAAATTATGGAGACAACACAAGTGTCCACTGACTGATGAATGGATAAAGAAGCTGTGGCATATATATATATATATATATATATATACACACACACACAACGGAATATTACTCAGGCATAAAAAGAGAGAAATCTTGTCATCTGTAATGATATGGATGGAGCTAGACAGTATTATGCTAAGCAAAATAAGTCAAAGATGGACACCGTATGATTTCACTTACATGCGTAATTTAAGAAACAAAATAAATGAGCAAAGGGAAAAAAAAAAAAAACAAGAGAGGGAGGCAAAACAAGAAATGGACACTTAACTCTAGAGAACACACTGCTGGTTACCAGAGGGGAGGTGGGGGATGGGGGAACTAGGTGATGGGGATTAAGGAGTGCACCTGTTGTGATGAGCACCAGGTGATGTAGGGAAGTATTGAATCACTCTATCGTACACTTGAAACGATTATTACACTGTATGTTAACTGAGTTAAATTTAAATAAAAACTTCAAAAACCTGTTATAAACTTCATGTGTAGGTTTTTGTGTGGATATAAGTTTTCAACTCATTTGTGTAAGTACCAAAGAGTGAAATTGCTGGATCTTGTGGTAAGAGTATGTTTAGTTTTGTAAGAAACTGCCGAATTGTCTTCCAGGGTGGCTGTGCCATTTTGCATTCCCATCAGCAATGAGAGTTTCTGTTCTTCCACATCCTCACCAGCACTTGGGGGTGTCAGGGTTTTAGATTTTCACCATTCCACTAGGGGGTAATGGTATGTCATTGTCATTTTTATTGTAGTTCCCTTATGATGATGATGTATAATGTTGAGCATCTTTTCATATACTTATCTGTCATCTCTGCATCTTCTTTGTTGAGGTATCTGCTCAGATCTTTTACCTACTTCTTGTTTTTTTTTTTTTTTTTTGGTTTATTGTTAAATTTTAAAGAATTCTTTGTATATTTTTGCTTTTTTAATTTCTCCAAATAAAACAGTTTAAATAATTCACAAATAAAATAATTTAAATAATTGACAAATAAAGTATAAATAATTTTCATCAGAATCAGAAATTTGCATTAACAATAAAATAAAATAAAATAAAAGTAACCTTTAAGTAGGAAAATGAATTTCAGTTTTCTCCACTGTAAACTACCTTAGATAAGATTTTTTTTTCAAGCACCAGAAAACTTCTTATAATGTGAAATCACTAACCAGTCAGATAAATAATTTTCCTCTTTTCAGCTTGGATTAATATAAATTGATTATACCTGTGGTTGCAGATAGAGGTCAGGGATGAGGTGCGATTTAGTTTTACACATATTTCTTGGTTATAAAATAAAACTAAAGGCCTATGATTTATTTCTTGGACTGCTTCAAGTGTCCATGAATCAAAATGTTATGTGTCAAATATATGTCTATGTCAGTAACTCTGTTTGAGATAATCATAGTAGTTTTTAACTAATTAAAAGTGAATTAGATATATGAGGAGAAGTAAAGGAACAGAAATTATAGTAGATATTTAACTACTTAATATTCTTTTTTTAAATAGACCTAATTTTTAGAGTAGTTCTGGGTTCACAGCAAACTTGAGATGTTTGAGGTTACAGAGATTTCCCACATTCCCCCTGCCCCACATGCACAGCCTTTCCCATTATCAACACACACCCCCACTCCCAGAGTGGTACATTTGTTATAACTGAGGAATCTACATTGGCACATCGTTATCCTTAAAAGTGCATAGCTTACATTAGGGTTCACTGAGCTTTTTAAAAAATAAAGTTCAAAAATACGATGACAGTCACTGGCCCTCAGCTCCCTATGTGCCAAGCTATTTGCTAGAGATATTTTCCCATCACCGTGTGTCTTCCATGATTCCTGGAGCAGCCCTCTATCCTTTAGGTTAAGACGGTCTTGTTTAGGGGTGTCTGGGTGGCTCAGTCATTAAGTGTCTGCCTTCGGCTCAGGTCATGATCTTGGGGTCCTGGGATTGAGCCCTGCATCGGGCTCCCTGCTCCATGGGGAGCCTGCTTCTCCCTCTCCGACTCCCCCTGCTTGTGTTCTCTCTCTCACTGTCTCTCTCTCTCTGATAAATAAATAAATAAATCTTTAAAAAAAAAAAAAAAGACTGTCTTGTTTATCTTTTAAACTTTAGGGCTGATGAAGAGCCAAAGACACAGTAAGTGTTAAACACTTACTGTTGAAAGAATGTCTGTTACACAGCATATATATTCCTCACCGGTTTCTTTGAGTTTGAATTTGTGTATTAATAAGGAAGACAAGTTTCCAGCCTTCGCCATTCAGGTCATCTTCCTCAGCCAGTATCAAATCGTTGATCACCCCAGCTCTGAGGTATAGTGAGAAACAAAGTCAGCACGACTAGCTGTTCCATTTGTAATTCATTTTCCCATTGAAGAATGAAAGTCACAATATTGGGTTCTATTTTGATGTGTTGTAACTAGGGAGGCTGTTTATTTTAATTCTCACAGAACTATTTGATCCACTTACCATGCTTGAAAACAGCTCTTCTGTTTAGATTTTTCAATAGGATGCAGTGCTTTTCTAATGCAAATGCTTTATCAATCAACCAGCACTTGGTGTCTGTTTCCTCTGTATGACAGCGTCCGAGAGCCTTGTTCCGATGAGTTTCATATTTCAACAAGAGACTGAACCAGATAACCTTGAGATGTGTCCCAACTTTGTGCTGCGGTGTATAACAGAGCACATCAGGGCTGACGTTCAATGACTGTACTTGGTCTCTCTGTGAGATAATCCTTCCAAACCCTATTTATCACACCGTTGAAAAGAAAATTGAATTATGAAACTTGACAGCGTTCAAACTGCATATCCCTGAAACACAAGACTTCATACATCTGGGGATAGAATTGTAACAGGGCAGCTGAACAATTGTGTATTTGGAAATCTATTTTAAAATGAATTTGCTTTTGGGCGCCTGGGTGGCTCAGTTGGTTAAGCAACTGCCTTCGGCTCAGGTCATGATCCTGGAGTCCCGGGATCCAGTCCCACATAGGGTTCCCTGCTCAGTGGGGAGTCTGCTTCTCCCTCTGACCCTCCCTCCCTCATGTGCTCGCTCTCTTTCTCTCTCATTCTCTCCCTCTCAATAAATAAAATCTTTTTTAAAAAATGAATTTGCTTAAAAATGTGGGTAATAATTCCAACTTTCAGATTAAACTAGAGTCTTCTCATTGTGTAGATTTCTTCCCATACTCTACACCCCCAAGCCCTGCCCCAGTAATGGTTTTGTGACTAAGACTGGTGTCACCATAATGTTCTTGGGACAGAATGATAGTCCAATGACTCATCAGGCACTAGAAAGGGAAAATATTCGAGACTTAACATCATTGGCATTTGAAATATTTCAATACTGTGAATCTCTTCCTAAAAATAAAGACAACTAAATAACTTGATTCAGTGATAAAAGCACAAATCGAAACAACTGTGACAGAGTACAGAACAAATTATAATTACTTAAAGAATCATTATGATTACTCATAAATACCTTAACATTTGCCAACCAATTTTTCTTGTCAAAATACATTGTTTCTTCTGGGGCTCAGACCCTCAATTTGCCCAATTACTCTCCACAAATGTTCTTTTTGGTGGCTGAGCCACACAGTGATATTTAGCTTCTAAAGGCTTTTTTCTGTAGGAACAACATTTGAGAAGCAGATGAATACCTTTCAAAGGCAATTGTAGTTGAGGTTGTGGGTGAGAAAGATGGAGAAAACATTATCTGAGGACTCTGGCTTATGCCAAGAAATCACTGAGTAGAGCAGAAACTCTGAAATGCAGCTCACGTAGCTAATGGCATGCAGTTCTCAGCATGGCTAGCATCCTGTTGTCTTTCTTTCCCTTGTTTCCCCTGGCTTCTCCCTTCCTTCACTCAATCCGCGTGTCCATCCCTTCTTTCCCTCCTCTGTTTCCTTTCCCTGTGCTTCTCTCTGTGCATATTGACCTTCTGAGGTTTACACCTCAGAGACAACCGGGTGTGGGACCTACAAAAATGGGTGTCTTTGCCTTTCTGATTGCACCTCTGGGAAACTCTAACCATGCTCAAGATATGATTAATTCCACAGTATCTAGCTTTTAGTAAGCTACCCAAACACATTAAAAGTTGTATAGGCACAGAGTGCATCCCTGGAAAGTTGTCCATACCTGTTTTAAGGGGCTGTTTTCATGAACCTACACCTTGTTTTGAGTGTCCCTCTTCCAAAGCATTTATCTTCCTCTAGATGCCTACTGGCTGCTCAGCAATGGCCTGCCGCAACCCCACAGCCATGCCTCCCTTACTCAACAAGATCCTACACTCTTGACCTCCTTTCATCAAAATTATGTCTCATTCCTCTAGGATACTGCTATGTGACTGAAGCTAACTTGGTTGATTACTACAAGCCAACCCTTTAATAATTTAATAGATAATGTTTGCCTTTTTCAGGGATTGTCACCTAGAATCAAGGTTTTCTCAAAGAAGTGATTCAAATAAAGTCTTTATTTGATCAACAAATATTTATGAAGTACTTCTTAGGTTCCAGGTACTGTCTATGATGTTGGATATTCAGAGGCAGACAAAATGCACATGGCCCCTAGTCCCTATCTTCATGGAGTCTTACAGTGTAGTGGGTCTTCGAGTCAATACTGTAGAGTGATTGTTCTCATACCATTTGAATCACATCAGGTAAGTCTAGGTGGTCCTGTAGGACCAACCAGATAGTCACCACATGAACTGCAGACAATTTTTTGGTCGTTCTTGGTAGCATTTACATTCTGGGACATATACCAGCACAAACAACAGTTATGTGAGTTAGAAATTTCTACTCCCATTTTGAAAAGCAAACTGGCTTCACAGAGTTAAGTCCTTTCTACTTAGGGTCACAGGACAAGCAAGTAGCAGTGTCAGGATCTTGAGAATACTTTGGAACCCAAGTCCATCATTGTCCATTCCACCATAGGTGTCACTTCAGATCCTTCCCAAGGGCCTTGGATAGGTACTTAGCACATAATCAGGAATCACATGCCATCTTCGGGTTCCCATTGTATGCATACCATTCTCTCCCACCGGAGAGAGAAGACTGCAAGGCAGTTTTAAACTATTATTCAATGGTCCCATGCTAATAACATGTCATTCTTATTGCATAAAATATTCTTGCTAGAGTCATCCAGCTAGCACCATGTCTAGTGCCGATGGTCTGGAATACGCACATGGCGGCTCCATTCCGTCATTCTCGCCCAGCCCTTCCTTAGATATTATCTACTGTGCTGGAAGCCCCTAACGAAATCATGAACTCCTTGACTCTTACAGACATGTGTAAGGTGGGGGTGTAGGTCCTAGCAAGAATAGAAGCAGAAAAGGGAGCAAAAAGCAGATTTTTATGGAGTCCTTCAGTTTCCTTGTGACAAGGAGAATTATACGGAATGGGGAAATATTATGTGCTATATTTACTGTGTTTTAGCTTTTGTGCCTGTAAAGTTAGGATGATTTTCTGGAATATATGTTCCTTTACGATTGGGGAATGTTGAAAGGGATGGTGAGGAATGTCAATAGAATTACATCTAACAATTATGAAAGTATGAAATCAAATATTGTTTAAGTTAAAATCAGAATAACCATATACAGTATGTACTAAATTTGGGAGCATGAGCGGTGCTTTTTATTTTGAAAAAATATCACAAAATTCCAAGAAACTATGATCTCACTATTCTCATCACAAGACTGTTAATAATATAGAAAAACTGCTTTTGAAAAATGTTTAATCATTAAGATAAAATGGCCATGAAAATTTCTCCCTTAATAATCAGAGTCCTTTAGTTGGGGCACCTGGGTAGCTCAGTCAGTTGAACGTCCCACTCTTGATTTCAGCTCAGATCATGATCTCAGGGTCATGGGAGCGAGCCCTGCACCAGGCTCTGCGCTCAGCGTGAAGTAGGCTTGGGAGTCTCTCTTTCCTTCTCCTTCTGCCCCTCCCCATGCTGTGCTCTCTAAATTAATTAATTAATTAATTAATTAAAATAAAAAAACAGAGTACTTTAAGATTTGAGGAAATAAAGGAGAAGTAACTAGAGAATCTATAACAGTGACTGATAGTGTGAAATCTTGCCGGATGACTTAAACAGCTTCATAACAAGAATGGCACAATGTACATTTTTTATACACACTCAAAATGATTATCATTTTATCTGGAATATAATGAATCACTTATTTACGTATAGAAAAATTATCATTGTATTATACAGATCGGTGGTACCCATAAAAATTACCTGGGAAGCTTTTCATAAAAATGCCAATGCCTGATGTCCTGCCTCAGAAATTCTGATTTAATTCATGAGGGATGGAGTAAGGCATTGATATTTTTAAGGATTTTCCAGAGACTCCAATGTGCTGCCCTTCCCCCACCAGCTGGGGTGAGAATGACTGCTACAGGTGCATTTTGTTCAAATATATCTGTGTTGAGATATACAAGATAAATATTATAATTACATTTTTGGCAAAAAAAATTACATTTTGGCAAGATATATCATAATTCCACCCTTGAAGCAGTATTTTGGACTTGAATAAAAATACAAGCCAGAAAATATGTTAAATAAATTGAATCTAAATAATTATAAGTATAAACATGACCGAAGATGATGGCAATCAGAATTATTTATCATCACCTCATCCCAGTAAAATACAAATTCACCCTATTTCATTTAAGATTTTTTTAGTATAAAATATGTGGTCAATTTAAATGAGCAGCATTCCCCTCCCAAAAATGGCTACAGTGTGTGACTCTAAACCTGTATTTTTGTTTTGTGTGTCTATCTATATATCAAATAGAATCATATGTGGTTACATAATCCCAAATCAAGAATTCAGAACTTATCATGGTAATTTTCTTAATTAATGCATCAATAATTAAACACACACACACAAACACACACACACACAAGGAAATAATCCTCTACTGAGTTATTTGCTAGCGAAGCACTTCTCACCTTGTAAAAACCATGAAATGTATTTGGAATAGATTTAATTAAAATTAACACATTTTAAGCTACTGTTGTGAGAGGGTGACTATTTCCATCATCCTTGCTGTTGGTCTGACACTTGCAAGAACATACAGGCTTTATTTAAAGAAGCCTTTACCATCTTCCCTGTCCAGTGTATAGCACCTGGCTTATGCGATAAATCATTCTGGTTTGGTCCACAGAATTCTGGGTATGGTTTTCTCAGCAATTCAGCATGCAGTACGGAATTAAAATCCTGCAGGCGAGTGTCTGACTGGAAAGATTGTTAACTTTGTCTCTTTTGTCTCTCAAACTCTTTGTCTCTCAAACTACAGCTTGTCTTTTTTTTGTTGTTTCCAAGTATCTCAAAAGAGCTCAGGCGTAAAGTTGATCAATTTCCTGTATGCCAATCATTCAGAAACTCAGCTACAAGGCAAACAAAAAACTGGAAGAAAATATCTATGTGAAATATGTCAGAGTCAATCAACTTGATATGTACAAAGCTCACTCTAATTGATACAAAGACACAAAAACCCCAATAGGAAAATGAACAAAGTCAAAGAACAAAAAATTTATAGAAAAATAATTGACTAGCAAATGCATTGGAAAACTTGACCTCGGTCGTAATAGAACAAATTCAAACTAAAACAATGAGGTACCTTAAAGAAAAAATCCATTCATCAATTTTTGAAATGGTAATGCTTATTGTCAGCTGAACTAGTCTCCTCACACAACAGCTACCCGCAGCATCCATTTGTACAACTTTTCTGGAAAAGAGTTTGGGAATGTAGCCAGTCTGTATTATTTATGGATTCCATCTTTGCTAATTCACCTTGTGGCTAAAATGTATTTGTAACCCCCAAGTCTGTACTGCCAGCCCGTTTGAGGTCATTTGTGGACATGAACAGGATGATGCAAATTTTGAGTCCCAGTGCGTTTGCACAAGGCAATCTCTGCCTTCTCATTTCAGCTCTTATTCTGCAAACAGCATGGTAGGAGCCAAGGGCAGGCTCCCCAAATGTGCCACTTTAGCATATTGATTATCTTAAATAAAAGTTAAGAAACAGTTGGTGCAGGGCGCCTGGGTGGCTCAGTCGTTTGAGCGTCCGCCTTTGGCTCAGGTCATGATCCTGGGGTCCTGGGATCAAGCCCCACGTCGAGCTCCCTGCTCAGCAGAGAGTCTGCTTCTCTCCTTCTCCCTCTGCCCCTCCCCCTGCATGTGCTCTCTCTCAAATAAATAAATAAAATCTTAAAAAAAAAAAAGAAACAACTGGTGCAAGACACTCAGACCCTACTCTGTCCCCCTGAAAGCAGGAAACAAATCTCCCATATGAAAAATATTTTCCCTATACTAAGAAGTAAAAAAGACTTCCTCATCACCAGAGATAGTGACTTTAACATCAAAAAAGCTTCAGAAATAAACCTTGTCAATTTTTTACATTCTACTACCTCAGCAGCTTCCACTTCCTCTTCGAATTCCTTAATTTCATTATTGGTCCTCTATGTGCACGTAATAAAACTTTGTGTTTTTTTTTCTCCTGTTAATCTGCCCCATGTCAACTTAGTTCTTAATCCAGCTGGAAGACCTTGAGAGTGGAGAGAAAATTCTCTCTCCCCGACAGTGTTCTTTTCATGGTCTACTTAGCGCTATGTTTTTCTCACTTTTGTGCTTTTTGTTGGTGACTTCACTGTTTAAAATGGCCCCCAAATGTGGTGTTGTCTGGCGCCCCCCAGCACAAGGGGCTGTGATGTGCTTCACGGAGAAAGTCCATCTGTGAGGTAAGCTTAGTTCAGGCATGAGTTATAAAATGCTGTGGGCCATGAGTTCCATGTTGATGAATCAGCAACATATATTAAATAAAAGATTTTAAAGCCTAAACACATAAAACAAGGTATTGATCAGTCAATGAAATGTGTTGAGCAGAGTCCTGCAGGATCCTGACCTTGTATTTCCTGCAGGAGCAACGGGTCAGTATTTGCTAACTCAGTCTTTGCCGTGACTTTATAAAATATAACTACCAGGAAAAATGAGAAACGACTGAATATATCAAGAGTACTTGTACAAGTCCATGCTCTTGATCCCCCAAACCTCCCCTCACTGCTGTATCTAGAAAAATAATTAGAAGAGTAGCCAGGAGGTCATGGCAGTGTCAAAATAATAAAAATTAAAAAGGCTTGGTGGTGGTGGGAAGGTGTATTTGACACAGCGGTCCCTTCCAGAATGAGCAGTGGGGAATGTGAGGCGAAAGCAAACGCAAGTGGTCTCTAGAAGCTGGAAAAGGCAGGTAACAGATGGAGTCTTCCCTGGAACCTCCAGAAAGAACCAGTCCTGCCCATGAGCGAGACTGTTTTTGGACTTCTGACTTCCAAAACTATAGGAGAATAACTTTGTGTGGTTTTAAATCACTGATTTTGTGGCTGTTACTGCAGCAACAGGAAGCCCGTATAGGGTTAGGTAGTAAGGACCGGGCAGTCTTGCCATAGAGCGTATTTGGGGAACGGTTGGAGCACTCTTGCCCCAGTGGTTTCGATATTTATTGTATACCATAAGTCTACAATTATTTATTTATTTTATTATTAGGTAAGTGTTTTTTAAAAGATTTTAATAAGCCTCATCAGAAGTAATAAACAAAAGAAGCTCTTTTTCTTTTCATTTCTTTTTTTTGCTTTTTTTAAGTAGGCTCCATGCCCAGCGTGGAGCCCAGTTATGGGGCTTGAACTCACTACCCTGAGATCGAGCCTTGAGCTGAAATCGAGAGTTGGATGCTTCACCGAGTGAGCCACCCAGGTGCCCCAAGAAGCTCATTTTTAATAAAAGAAAATTATGTACTGCCTTTCATTTATCAAGGAAGTTATCGATAAAACATGCCACTTGATAAAAATATTTGTCCACATTTACATCCACCTTCAGGATATCACTGACCATGTGAAAACCAGAAGGCACAAATCTACTGAAGAAGCTTGAGCACCTCTTTCAGAAGTTAATAATTACTCGAGACAGCGCTCGAAGATGACAACTTAAAATACGCAGCTGCAGAAGGTGCCTTTATAGCTCCCTTTGTGAAGCGTGACTTTTTCATTTACCTTCAGTGACCATCCTACGAAGTGAATTTCATTTGTTTCGGCTTGCGGGTTTTCTTGTGTGCACAGCAGAAGTGAAGCCATAACACTGCGCATTTGTCCAAACCCATGGTGTGCGCAGTACCAGGAGGGAGCCCTAATGTCAATCATGGACTCTGGGTGACAATGATGTGCCAGTGTAGGGTCATCTTTGCACAGATGTACCATCTGGTGTGGGAGAGCGATACTGGGGAAAGCTGTGCATGGGTAGGAGTGGGGGTAAATAGAAAATCTCTGTACTTTCCTCTCAATGTTGCTGTGAACCTAAAACTACTCAATAAAGTCTTTCAAAAAATGTGAAGCCACAAAATTGGGTTCATTAACCAGAGTTACATGGTACCATCTTTATATCAGTCACCAAGTGTTCCAAACAGGAAATCCATTATCTCCAATAATGATTGAAAGCTATTTTTTGTTGGGGTGTTAGAGGTGAAACAGTATCATGAATATTATTGTAAATGCTATTAAAAAAATTCAACATTGAGGGGCGCCTGGGTGGCTCAGTCGGTTGAGCTTCTGACTCTTGGTTTTGGCTCAGGTCATGATCTCAGGGTCTTGATTCCAAAGCTCCTCACTCAGCACACAGTCTGCTTGAAATTCTCTCTCTCTCCCCTGTCCCTGCCCCCACTCTCTTTCTCTCAAATAAATAAATAAAGTCTCTTTTAAAAAAGTTCAACATTGAGAATAAAGTTCTTTGATCTTGTAGCAATATAGATACTTATTTTGGTAGAACACAGTGTGGTGGTTAAAAACAATGATTTCACTAAATTGAGAAACCTGTGGAGCAAAAGTATACTTAGAACTACTTGTGGTCTAAACACAATTCAAACAAACCGTGATATTCTCCTAACTGAAATAGAAGATGTCAAAATATATAAACGTTACATATTTACTTCATCAAAAAATTTTGCAATGAAGCTGATGTTGAAAATAATTTAGGGGCGCCTGGGTGGCTCAGTCGTTAAGCGTCTGCCTTCGGCTCAGGTCATGATCCCAGGGTCCTGGGATCGAGCCCCGCATCGGGCTCCCTGCTCTGCTGGAAGCCTGCTTCTCCCTCTCCCGCTCCCCCTACTTGTGTTCCCTCTCTGTGTCTCTCTGTCATAAAAAAAATAAAAAGAAAAAAAAAAGAAAATAATTTAAACTGGTGGTGCACACACTTCCTCAAGCTTTTAAGGAATGACTTCATAAATCATCCTAAGTGCCCTACAGTAGAACTGAATTTTCTGTAAATGTACCTTCTAAATTGTAATTGCATTTTGTTCGTTATTTGGTGTAGTGTGATAAATAATGGGTGCCAAGGAGGTCTAGGTCCTAAATTTCTAGATCTTGTGGACATTACTTCATATGGTAAAACAGGACTTTGCAGATGTTATTAAGTAATGGATCTTCAGATGGTCAGTTTGTCCTGGATTGTCCAGGTGGACCCTAAAGGCAGCCGCATGTACCTTGATTCTTAGAGAAACAGGGAAATTTGACACAGGCAGAAGAGGAAGCCATGTAAGTGTGGGATCGGAGATGGGGTGATGCAGGCACAGGCCAAGGATTGCTGGCAACCACCAGAGGCTGAGAGGCAAGGAGAGATTCTCCCTGGGAGTCCCAGGAGGGGTGAGGCCATGGAGACACTGATTTTGGCCAGTGAGATAGATTTCAGACTCTGGGCAACCAGAACTAAATTTCTATGTCATAGGACACCAAATGCACAGTAATTCATCACGGTAGCCATGGGAAACTAACAAAGTTGAAGATTTTTGATCAAGATATTTGATGAATGGAGCACCAGCAGCTTTTTATTTGAATTGCAATGATTGAAAACAAAGCTCACAAACAGTAAGACATCGAAATTTGTTCCAACAAAAACAAGAGAACTAAACAAGTTCCATGACGAGAGCTCCAACCATGCATGATTTCACTTGGAGTGTCTCAACTTTTGAGAAAACTCTTTGTATGGAATTCCCACTTAGAATTGTGCAAATTAGTATTTTGTTTTGGAATAGGATTAATAGAGACATCCTACAATTTCACAGCATCTAAGTATGGCAAAAAAAAAATCATCAATAAGAACTTGTCTTTCTCAGCATAATAGGTCAGATGCTAAGTGTAATAAGTCAGACTGAAAAAAGACAAAGACCATATGATTTCACTCTTATGTGGAATCCAAAAAACAAAACAAAGGAACAAACAAAAAAAAAACCAAAATCAGACTTATAAATACAGAGAACAAACTGGCAGTTGCCAGTGGGGAGGGGGAGGGGGGATGGGCAAAATGGGTGAAGGGGAGAGGGAGGGACAGGCTTCCAGTTATAGAAGGAATAAGTCACGAGGACAGAGGCACAGCCCAGGGAAAAAAGCCGATGGTGACAGACGGCAGCCACCCTTGTAGTGAGCACAGTGGAACTAACGGACAGAGATGTGGAATCACTGTTAGATGCCTGAAACCAGTGTAACATTGTGTGTCAGCTACACTCAGATTTAAAAATTAAAAAAAAAAACAACAAACCTTATTGCAGTTAGTCTGAATGTTAGCAAAAAGAGAATATTGAGTTAATATTTACACACGTCAAGACAAAAAAATAGTATTATAAGTATCCTCCATTTAATAGAATTTGCTTTGAGCTTATCAGGGGTATCAGCAGCTACAGAGAGACTATTGCTCAATTAAAAATAGTATAGTGTACAAAGAAGAGCAAATTGAAAATGTCAAAATTTCACACTTATTAACCGTTAATGCAATTTGTAAAGATTACAGACTATTTTATATAAAAATTGAAAATAAAAACCTTATTGGAAAAAAATACATTCTTTAAAAAATCATAAGTGACACTTTATTAGAGAAGGACAATAAGAAACTGGCCAAATTATACACTTGTGTTATTGCTTCTGCCATGTTTAATGTTCAATCAGAATTTTTAAAAATTTTGCTTTTTGACGTACACACACATATGTATGTGTTTTTTATTGTTTTGGAGAGAATTCTAGTTTTGAAATTAGTTTTTGAGTAGCACTACTAATAGGCCCACCAATATGATAAAAACAATTGTTTGGTGCATAAACATTTCAAAAATTGTACAATTTTAAGTATTTTATTACCTCCTTCAGTTCTACAAAGTGCTCCCGCTTAGATGATAAATTACACAGCTGAACAGTCTCAAAGGAAAGAGTGGCCGAATCTGATTTCACCTCAGTCTCATCCTTTTAAAAATCTGTTCAGTGTTTGGCAATTTTGCTCATTGTCTTCAGGGAATGAAATGGAGACGCTAACTGGGGCGGGCATTGTGCTGGGTACTTCATATATACACACGAGTTTAGGGATCTAAGTACAAATATGTATCAAGAGTTCCATTTTAAGGATGAGGAAATGGGTTTATAGGCATCAAGTAGTGGCCAGAAAGCTAATCAGGAGGCAGCAGAGATGGAACCGGACTCCACTGGATCAATGTGCTTCCTCCTCCTCCAAGTATCTAGAGTATGAGCCACTCCAATTAACCTCCATGACCACATCTCTCTCTTTTGGTGGTTACCTCTCATTTGCCTTCTGCGTCTTGCTGGGCCATTCTCTGTACAGCCTCGCCTTTCACCTCTGCTTAAACATCTGACGTGAGGACTAGCCCTGAGTTACTGATGAAAACATGCCATGCTCATCAAGAACTGTACATTCCTTCCTCACCGGACGGAGGCAAAATGAACAGTCTTGACCACAGATTCTTTTTTTTTTTTTTTTTTAAAGATTTTATTTGACAGAGAGAGACACAGCGAGAGAGGGAACACAAGCAAGGGGAGTGGGAGAGGGAGAAGCAGGCTTCCCGCGGAGCAGGGAGCCCGATGTGGGACTCGATCCCAGGACCCTGGGATCGTGACCTGAGCTGAAGGCAGACGCTTAACGGCTGAGCCACCCAGGCGCCCCTTGACCACAGATTCTTAAAGAGGAGGCTCATCTGTTAGAGTGTAATGTTTGGTAGAGGAAACCTTCATTCTCTCCAGAGACTTATGAGTGGATACGCTTGATAGTAAACCAGCAGATGGAATGGAATGAGCTCTTTTGGTGCTCATCTTAGCATCTTGGTCTGTAGCTGGGTACCCGTAGTCAGTCCTTGCGGGAGAACCCTGGACTGAAGGGTACAGTGTCAGTAGGGGTCTCCAGGATGATCAAAAGATACCAACACGGCGGCCTCACCTGTCTGGCGTGACACAGTGTTGCATGATCTCAGTGTTCTGCCTGGTGACGTCACACATGGTGGACAATAATCAGCAGCTTCTTTCTCCTCACACAAATTTCAGGTAGAAGCTGCTCTAGATCAGTTGCTCAAAAGCCAGTTACTGAATGCAAATTTAATAAATTTGCTGTAAGAAACCCCTTTCTATGATGCACCATGTGGTTAAGAGCTTTTCTTCCAAACTTTTAAAAAAACTATCGAAGTATAATTGACATGCAATATCCTGTTAGTTTCAGGTGTACAGAATGATTAGATATTTTTATACATTACAAAATGCTCCACACAAGCCTAGTTGCTGACTGTCTCCATGCAAAGTGATTAAAATATTGCTGTATTTTATTGCTGTATTAAAATATTCCCTATGCTTGTACATGCACCCCAATGTTTATAGCAGCAATGTCCACAATAGCCAAACTATGGAAAAAGCCAAGATGTCCTTCGACAGATGAATGGATAAAGAAGATGTGGTACACACACACACACACACACACACACACACACACACACACACACACACACACACACAGGAATATTATGCAGCCATCAAAAGGAATGAAATCTTGCCATTTGCAACAACGTGGATAGAACTGGAGAGTGTTATGCTGAGTGAAATAAGTCAATCAGAGAAAGACATGTATCATATGATCTCACTGATATAAGGAATTCTTAATCTCAGGAAACAACCTGAGGGTTGCTGGAGTGGTGGGGGGTGGGAGGGATGGGGTGGCTGGGTGATGGACATTGGGGAGGGTATATGCTATGGTGAGCACTGTGAATTGTGTAAGACTGTTGAATCACAGACCTGTACCTCTGAAACAAATAATACATTATATGTTAAAAAAAAAAAAAGATAGCAGGAGGGGAAGAATGAAGGGGGGGAAATCGGAGGGGGAGACAAACCATGAGAGACGATGGACTCTGAGAAACAAACTGAGGGTTCTAGAGGGGAGGGGGCTGGGTTAGCCTGGTGATGGGTATTAAAGATGGCACGTTCTGCATGGAGCACTGGGTGTTATGCACAAACAATGAATCATGGGAACACTACATCAAAAACTAATGATGTAATGTATGGTGATTAACATAACATGATAATAAAAAATAAAATATTTCCTATGCTGTATACTGCATTCCCACGACTTATTTATAACTGGGAGTTTGTACCTGTTAATCCCCACCAACAAATTCATTCTAGGTTACCAGTTTTAAGCTTATCTTTCTTTTAAAAAATATATTAGATTTGTCTCTCCCAGATTTCTCGCTGCCACAGTTATAAATCAAAAGGACAACTGAAGAGGAAATGAAAGAGGCATTAATGCAGCTATATTCAAGAACATGGTCCTTTAAAATGTTTGGGTATGAAATAGTCTCATAAGTTTTTGTGAATACATTTTTTTTCCTGTCAACCAAATTGAACAGGTAAAGGAGCATATTTCGCCTGTGACTATGAATTTCCCTGATGCTTCTGCGTGTCAAGCTGGTGGTAGTTCGAGACTGATCAGTTCATAAACCCCATGACTTTCCTCCTCTGAAATTAGTTTGCTCAAGAAAACCCCTTGTCATTCTACATGTTTGTTCATACTCATGACACGTTCCCAATCAATGGATTGTTTTTGTGTCCATTTTAAACATATTCACCCAACATTTTAACCAAAAATGTCTCTAGATATTGCCAAGTGTCCCATGGAGATAAAATCGCCCCTGTGCAAAAACACTGAGGTTGGGGCGCCTGGGTGGCTCAGTCGGTTGAGCGTCTGCCTACGGCTCGGGTCATGATCCCAGGGTCCTGGGATCGAGCCCTGCGTTGGGCTCCCTGCTCAGTGGGGGAGTCTGCTTCTCCCTAATAAATAAATAAAATCTTTAAAAAACAAAAAACAACACTGAGGTTGACTTTCAGTACAACGCTTCACCAGGGAATTCTAAGACCCTTCTATAGGATTACATCACATAGAGCAGAGTTGTCCTTCACAAACAGCAGAGAGAGACGACTGTCAGCTCTCAAGACTCACTGACAGCTCCTAACACACTAGGACCTAGCAGCTGCGCAGACTGTCTGAGGCTAGGAACTCAATCTGCTGTTATCTTTGTTACATAACCGCTTCCGTCTCCGGCTGAGCCCTCACACGATGGCCTATTTAGACGGAGGACACCTGCTGAGGCACAACGTCCACATCACTAAGTCCCCCAGCGACACAACAGTTGCCGGCTGGGATGTCGACTACCAGCACTGCTAAGCAATTTAATTGATTTTAGGACTTCTTCCAGTAAAAATCTTTTTTGAAACAAAAGAGACTAAGAGAATGCATGCTTTGTTTTAAAGCAAACTGTGCCAGCATCACATCATCGCCATGTGAAGAACACCTGGCAAAAACAATTACTGGAAGGTTGGAAAGTAGATCCTATAGGTTCCACAGTTCGGTAAAAAAGTTTGGAAACCCTTTTTAAGGGGGGAAAAAAAAAGAGTGCTCAGTCAGGCTTAAGAGATTAGTGAGAAGAACGTAATTTCATCTTTCATCACAAAGGTTCTAGAACTCTTCATTACAATCTTACGTGCTACACACGCTGCCTTCTAAATACCACAGGGAATGGGTGTTGCTGGACAATTTTCCAAGAATAAGTATCGGGGTAAGTCTCCCATTTCTTAAAAACAGACTTGATAGAGCACTGCTTACAGATGAGCTGAACTAGTGGGACTCTGTCTCTCCACGATCCTGTGATTTACCATGTGAGAGATGGCAAAACACCCCAAACAGTCCTACTTCCTCCATAATGGGGGTTGGTTGTATGTTAAATCGTGCCTTTAGCTTCAGGTTTAGATCAATCTGGCCTGGGTCTCCCTAGAACTGCTTATTCAAAATCCCCTGTGGTTGTTTCAAGTGCATCCCTGCTGAAAACTCCTGGCACTGGTGCAAAGGTGATGAACAGGACTCACTTTCACGACACCCTCCTCTCTTCCCAAGTTCGGGCCTGCGCCCCGATCCTCCGAATCCACATCCTAGAATTCCTGACCCACAGGCTGCAGCCCTTCAGTGATAACTGATCTAAGGTCAGGAGGTGTGTGTTATCGGCACGTGGAGTATGTCCGCCCAATTTTTAAACCTGCCCTACTTCCTAACAGACAATGTATGCACACACACACATGCACACACATACTCACACCCCCAAGCTGCAGGGCAAGTGCTCAGTTAGCTCATGCCCCCAAATCACAGGAAAAGAAAAAATGTCTAAGTATATGACTTAGGAACAAGATAACTACTTTTTCATTACAGGGGAACTGAAAACAGCACCAGCCAACAAAATTAAAACTCTTTAAAAATTGATATGGCTCTTTTATAAAACAGATGAAGTAATAAACACACATACACAGAAATGAGATTTGACTATAATAAAGTCAATTAACATAAAAGAAAAATGAGTCCGTTTTCTTTGACTTTATACAATTTAATCACTTCATTTCACACTTTCCAAATTCACTTTGGACCCAGCACATCCTGGGGTTTTATATATCGACCAAGTTGCTCTGCTAGAGACATTCAAGTTCAGGAGCAGATTCCTTGCACACTCATCCATTTCTGTTTAAGAACAATAAGGAGTCTTTTTCATTTCTTTTATAGAACATAATTATTTTTATTACAAATTTATTTAAATCACTTTGGACCCAGCATGTCCTTAGGTTTCACCCACTCATCAAACTGCTCTGCGGTGAGATAGCCAAGTTCAATAGCAGTCGCCTTTAAGGTTGATCCATTTTTATGTGCTGTCTTAGCAATCTTTGCCGCCTTGTCATACCCTGAAGAAAAAATAAAAACGCAGTGCAGGAGTTTGTAGTGAAATCTGGTTTTCTAAAGCAAAAGGTAATCTTTTACTCAACTGAGGCTACTGATCTCTTAAGTAACATTTTTAATCTTAAAAATATTTAACAGGGGCACCTGGGTGGCTCAGTCAGTTAAGCCTCCAAATCTTGATTTCAGCTCAGATCATGATCTCAGGGTTGTGAGATTGAGCCCTGTGTCGGCTCTACATTCAGTGCAGAGTCTGCTTAAGATTCTCTCTCTCCCTCTGCCCCTATCCGCATTTGCACTAAATAAATAAAATCTTTAAAAAAAAAATTAGCAGTGATTATCTTGAGAGCTGTCATTTCTGATACAGAATAAAACCTTTACTTTTCTTAAATGATACAGACTTAAACATACCTCACTTTCTACAACAGATTTGTTCCTATGGGCAGTTGGCCACTTCAATTGTCTTTGGGTTCCCCTGTGTAGCTCTCTGGCTAAATGCTAACGTACAATAGTTTTTACTTATTTATTTATTTATTTATTTTTAAGAATTTATTTATTTATTTGACAGAGAGAGAGACAGCGAGAGAAGGAACACAAGCAGGGGGAGTGGGAGAGGGAGAAGCACGCTTCCCGCTGAGCAGGGAGCCCGATGCGGGGCTCGATCCCAGGATCCTGAGATCATGACCTGAGCCAAAGGCAGATGCTTAACGACTGAGCCACCCAGGTGCCCCTGTACAATAGTTTTTAAAAGATCAAAAGCATTATTACCCCATCTCAATACTACACCACAGAATAACTCCTATTTTCACAGGGGGAAGAACAAGAAAACAATATAGCACCAAGACATGAAAACATACTTCTGAGTAGCAGACACATGTGTTGTTTCTCGAAACATGTTTAACTGGAAGCAATCGTTCTACGAAAGCATAAGCAGCTAAGTGCTGCAGTGCCCCAGCAAACAGCACCCCTGTGCGGGAGCTGTGGGGTCTGGCTCTGAGGCAAGGTGGGGGAGGGGGCCCCAGGGAGGGCCGCACCTGCCAACTGCGTCCAGCAGCACTTCACAGTACCCTGACCTCTTCCCAGAGGTCGCAAGGATACAGGGGAAGTTTTAGCACAGATCTGTTCTCGTACCAAAGGCCACAGGTATGCTGTTTGCCTCAGTTATCTGCCTCTGGAATTAACAGAGGTAAGGGCAGGGACAGTTTTGCAAGTTGTCTTAACACAACCGAAAAAAAGGTCAGAAGGCAAAAGCAATAAAGTACATAAAAGGACGCCTATGTGGCTCAGTCGGTTAAGCGTCTGCCTTTGGCTCAGGTCATGATCCCCTGCTTCTCCATCTCCCTCTGCCCCTCCCCCTTGCTTGTTCTCTCTCTCTCTCTCTCAAGTAAATAAAATCTTAAAGAAAAAAGAACAAACAAAAATGAAACCAACAGAGGAGGAAAAAACCCCCAAATGCCCCCAGATCAGAGGACTGTGGTCAAAGGGACAAAAGCCTTGAGGCAACAGGACCGTCAACCAGGCAAGATGTTACGTGTCGGCATGTAACCATTAACCATCTATGAAACACATTATGGGCAATTTTAGTACTCACCCGAACTCGTGAATGCGAAGCATGTTGAAAAGGGCATTTACTGATCAGAGTAACTTTGAGAAAGAATTTTCATCAAATGATCAGGGTCAGTATTAGGTACTGTGTACTCTTACACTGAGGACGTTAGAGTCTAACTCTTACGCTAACCATTCAGCTCTACTCTCTGGGTCCCACAGATACCTGTCACCAGCCAGCCTGTTCCACAACAAGCCGGCAGAGAACCCATGACAAGCGGCTACAAGCTCACACTACAGAGCAAGGTCTGGTTTGCCCACTTATCCTTGCATGGCCTTCACCTCACAGAAAACGGATTCCAAGAAAGACTAGCCAATCACTCAGCGTTAGGAGCACTTCTAACTTAAGTGTTCTGACATACAGATGTGAGGGAACATTTCTCACATAAGCCTTTGGGTTCCCCTGAGTAACTCCCTGGCTGAATGCTAAAGTACAATAGTTTTTAAAGGATCAAAATATTATTACCAATCTCCATACTACACCACAGAATAGGCTATAACCATAGCTACCTCTCTCTCAGAGCTACCTGAAGCAGTCAAATGAGCTCTAACTTTATAAAACTGAAATTACCGCTTGATGTGAAGCCAACAGAAGATCTGCTTTGAAAATCCAGGATTATAGAAGAATATTTTAACCAGCAACCATATCATGCTAATGACTGTATCATAACTTGTTATAAAATAGAAAATCAAAGAATATGTTAACAACCTCAGCTTGGCAGTAAGAAGGTGGGAAACGGCTTTCAAGGCACCATAACATAATGCAGCGAAGGCCTCAAAACCTGCAAGCTGAAACTGTATCTTTAGTGAGGATCACTATGGTCAGTCCACAATCCAAGTCAGGATGTTTGAATTTACACAATAAAATATTTATAATTCTGGAAAAGGCTTGCAATATAAGAGTCATGGTTTTAGATAAAATATTTACATTTCCCCCACTTTCCCTATAAGCAATGAATACTACCCTTCTTCTTTTGTTCTTATTGGTAACTTCACATTTCTGAATTGAATAAAACAACAAAATCAAAGCATATTAGAGCACGTAGAGAAGGCAGAAAAATGAATTCATCCCACATTGCTAATCGGCAGTGCCACCTAGTGACGCTACCAACTGAGGGGACCCTTCCCAAGTAGTCTGCACAGAATGTTGAGCATCTCAATACCGTTATGATTTATTTAAGTTTGAACTTCTAAATTTACATTTCAAATAAAATGAAGCATCACTGACAGCGTATTAATATATAAACAGTGTCTTTCAACACAATTTCGAATATTTTATGAGATTTTACCAAACAATGCCCAAAAGGAATTTGCTGTCCACCTTGATCCAACAATTTCTTAAAAATATTTTTGCTTTTTAATTCTGTAGTCAAAATGACATTATTATTCCTTAAACCTTACCTATATGAGGATTAAGAGCTGTCACCAACATTAGGGATTCATTCATCAGCTTGTTGATCCTCTCTGTGTTGGCCTGGATTCCCACGACGCAGTTTTCTGTGAAGGAAACGGCCGCGTCCCCCAGCAGCCGGGCTGAGTGTAACACATTTTTGATCTGTGACAGGAGGGGTGAAGGGGAGAGGGGGAGAGAGAGAGAGAGGGGCTTATTGAGCCTAACTTTTCTGTCCAATAATAGATATTATGTGCTGGTTCATAAATGAATACGTAATTTGATAAACATGTAGCTCTCCTACAACTTGTAAAGCACTATACCCACAGAAAGAAATTATGAACATCTGAGGACATTGAAATCTAAAAGACGTAAAAGCCATAAATACAAATAACTGGAACCCAAGAGACCCTGCACTGTGAAGAACACAGGTATGAAATGTTAGCACAGAGAGAAATTAATTCAGTTGCAGGACTATCGGTGAAGTCCTATTTGATGGAGGGGACTTAGATAACCAGAGTTGGAAAAAGAATCTTCTGGAAGAGAAGTAAAGATGCGGCAGTTAGAAAGTTCAGCCTGTCTGAGGCAGTCAGTGCAGTGAGGGCTTTCCAGGTCTCAATGGTCACCACGTTTTTAATGCTTAAAACAAATATTCCTCAGACCCTTTAAAATAACCTTTCACACAATATTTAAAACGAACATAAAATCAGTTTGCTTTAGCGTTTTTCTCCTTTTTGGTAACCTTTCCAATATGTGTAAAGATACATCTGCATCCTTCTCTCTTTTGGTCTAAAACCTCAGGGTCTGAAAACTACAGTCCCAACAATGGACTCCAGTAGAAGGCTCAGAACTTCAAGGTTTGATGTGTACTAATGACTTTAATATAAGGAAATGTTGGGGCGCCTCGGTGGCTCAGTCGGTTAAGCGTCTGCCTTCAGCTCAGGTCATGATCCCAGGGTCCTGGGATCGAGTCCTGAATTGGGCTCCCTGCTCAGCAGGGAGCCTGCTTCTCCCTCTCCCTCTGCCCTACCCTCTGCTCGTGCTCTCTCTCTCTCGATCTCGCTCTCTATCTCAAATAAATAAAATCTTAAAAAAAAATATAACCATGATGTATTTTCTATAAAAGACAAAAAACAGATTTTTGTTTTTTAAAATAAAAAGATTAGCAAGACATTTGTTGCACACCTACATTTGCCAGGCAGCTGGTATTAACTGTTTGGAATCTGACATGCAAGCAAAAGCTTAGATGTCTGAGTTCTGCTTTGGCCCGTCTTTTATTTTTCATGAGACTGTACATTCCGTGAGGGCAAAAAATTATGTCTTGCTTATTGTTCTATCACTAGTACCCAGTACAGTGCCTGATATAGATTTGACAAATACATTGAATAAATATTCTTAATATTTGTCATTTGCATGTCCTTATCAAATTAAAACCAGACTTTACACAGAGGCTTCTCAGAGGTAACAAACCTCTAATATATTTTAGATGTAACAATTTACACAAATAAAGGACTCCAAAGGATGACAGCTCTATTTTCTGAAGCTGAGAAAACTGGACGAAAGATCAAGATGATGCCACCTTGCTCCATCTTCATGAAGATGAGGGTAAAGAACAGATTTTAGACATGAATGTTTTCCAGGTATGCAGAAAAGGGAAAACAGATGAAGGAGAGCCAGAGAGGGACAGGGAAGAGCATGGGAGGAGGGTGCTGAGGAAGCCAAGGAGAAGTGTTTCAAGGCCAAGGTCAGACGTTAGCAAGTGTACGGGCCTGCAGAGGTTCCAAATGACCAGGAGAATAATCCAAGGACAAGTCGGGGGCGGAAGCCAGCAGTGGTGAATTTGCCTGAAAGTGAATGTGGGTTATCCTTCTAAGACGGCAGAATTTGAGGGAAGAAGAGAGAAGCAACGTGAGCAGGAGACAGGGTTGAGGGAAGGCTCGCGGAGACTGGACTTATTTCGAGGCACCGGCGTCCCCCTCACTGGGTGAGGCACAAGGAGGAAACCCACACCCTGTTTCCAGACTTTTTCTTCCTATTAAATAAAGCAAACCATCAACTTACTTGAGCTAAAAGTCACCTAATTAAATATCCAGGCTTAATCTTCTAACATTAACATATGCTTGACTTCCAATTGCTACTCACATGATCCCAGTACCTAACATATAATCTCTAGGAACCTTCCTGAAGGAAAACATGACACAATTAGCTTCAAGTCAAACAACGTGGAAGACTGGGCCTCCAGCTTACCATCATTGGCTTGAACACGTTCAGCTCGAAATGGCCGTTGCTGCCCCCAACGGTGACGGCGACGTGGTTGCCCATGACCTGGGCGGCGACCATGCTCAGCGCCTCACACTGGGTCGGGTTCACCTTGCCTTCAAGAGAGCCGCCGAGGAAAGAGTCCACGTCAAACATGCTGGTGGCCTCAGGTGTCAGTCAAGATTAGGTAGTATGTCAATCAACCAAGAAAAGAAAGGAGTCCGACTTCCTTCAATAAAGCAAGTCCCCAACCGTCAGGGCTGATACAATGAAGCAAACCAAGCAAAGAGCGAGGGCCGGGCGACCACAAACTGCGAACCACTCATTCAGCGGCTCCCGCACCACATGAAATACGGCCCTCCCCATCGCCACGGCTTCCGTTCATCGTGGACGTAGGTGTGGAGCCAGGCACTGAGCACGCCGCGGTGGGTGATGCAGCCCCTGGCCTCCAGGCTCTGGGGAGAGAGCTGGTAATTACAGCACACGGGGCGGGGGGCGGGGTAAATCCAGAGAAGCCAGCTGCCATGGGAACACTCGTAAAAAGGGCACCTCGCTGACACTTGGAAGAGTTCTCAGAGGAAGCGCACATTAAGCTGGAATTCTCCTCCTTGTCCTAAGTCCACCAACCCTGGGAGCACCCCTCTGACAAGTTCAAGTTTGAACCAGACACCCCAGATTCCTCTGACCAGTACAAGGCAACACACTGGAAAGGTTATTTCCGTTATCTGTGAATCTGGGTCCCTCTTTCCTCGGCAATTCCCCTGAATTTGCAGTCAACTGAACTCACATCATTTTTCAACATGAACTATTTTAAAATCAGATCTCTTCTCATTCTATACCCATGCTCAGATTTAAAAGAATCTATAGTCAGCTCTTTCTTTTTCACTATTAAAAGTCCCCTTGTCAGTTTCAGTCGAACCTAGAGAGGCCTTTCTTTATGAGTCTTGATCCTGTCACCTGGCGTACTGCTGTGTCCTTATCCACTGATGTGATCTGCAAGTACTCCCTGCCTTCACCCTCAGTCACCAGTGAAATGGTGAAGGGGCAGAGCCCTTCAGCCTGCTACTGAGACATGCCTCCAGTCTGAAGTCGACTCTTTAGTGTCACTTAAGTGTCACTGTTCACTCACTACATTCGTCTAACAGGGCTACCCACCCGTCCCCGCAGGATTCAGTGAATGTCACAGGAGTCTGTCAAATGACTCGCTAGAATCCAGACAGCCACTATCTGTGTCACTTCCCTTATCTGACAACACCAAAACCCAAAGCAAAAAATGAAATAACAGGCAGTTGGAAGAATTCGTTTCTATTCAACCCAGGCTGATCACTTTAACAGCTGGTTTCAGAATTCTTCTGGCTTGGGATAATGAAAGATGGAACTTACACATTCTCTCACGTAGGAATCAAAACACATGCGCCAACTAATTCTCTTTTCCTATACTGTTGGGTGACGTTTCCAATTCTGATCACAGGTGGCCCGCAGACCTCCTGAAATGAGCACACCACACACGTCCCTGGCCACGTTTGGGATCATGCTGAACACAAGGAGACACGCTCTGTTCATGAGAGTGCCCCGGTTGTTGTCAAGTTCCAGAGCTAGTATTTCCCAGCTCTGTCCTTACCTGGCATGATACTGCTTCCTGGTTCATTTTCAGGCAAGATCAGCTCTCCCAGACCTGAGCGGGGACCAGACCCCAGAAAGCGAATGTCGTTTGCGATCTTCATCAGACTGCAGGCAGTGGTGTTCATGGCGCCGCTGAGTTCAACCAGAGCATCATGCGCGGCCAGAGCTTCAAATTTATTTGGAGCTGTGACAAAAGGCAAGCCTGAAGAAAAAAAATAACTCTATGAGCTAACAGGTAGAATTAAATGTTTTTTTCTAATATCAGCAAGTTAAACAAAGTTCCAGGATATGAAAAGCAAAAACAGAAGAAAAATTTTACTTCAAGAAAAAATGCTTATCTTCCGATTCAAGCTTTGTCTACATTTCTTTAAGTCCTGAACCAGTGGGAAGAACCTGGTGATACTAGTGTGTTTAAAGATAAAGAAACAAGGACAGTAAATGCACTGAAAGAAAAAACACTATTCTTCTGCGAACATGAGTATGATGCCTGACTACTTTTGAGTAAGGAGGAAAAGTAGCTAAAGTTCACTTTATTCCACACTCCTTTCCCAGTACAATTTTTCCCCATCTTAGGCTGTTCTAGTCCCTCCTTTAGTCAGGACCCCACAGATCCCGAGAGGGCAGGGGGCCAAAAGGAGTTGGACATTTTCACTCAATGTCGCCCATGTTCAAAATTTTAAAGATCACATATTCTAATCCCTATAATCCAGTACTTCTCAATTAACACTTGACTGAAAAACAAATCTCTGCTAAAGAGCGGTAATGAGCATTATCTAATTATGTCTGCCCTTTCTGCTAGTTACATCTGTATCTTAAGAAGAGTTTTCTGGAGATGACAATTCGGCTGTAATAATAGTTATTATCGAGAACACAGCACTCTACTAAAGGAAAAACAAGATTCAAAAAGGTCATTAACTCAGAGAAATATCCCAGTATGATATAGGGAAAAAAGAAATTAAGCCTGTCAGTATCTCAACATATCCATTGAAAGGAATGTGTCTCAACCATTCACTGATTTTGCCTGCTTTGAAAATGGGCATTCAAAACAGCTTTAAAGGGAAAACAACTGAATATCACCATGATAGTAAATAAGCCAGCACTGACAGATTTTAATTGCATACTGTATGACTCACAGATGGGAAACTTAAAAGGTAAAAGGATTAATACGGCAACTTCTGAAACAGACATAAAACACGTTTGATGGGAAAACATTATTTTTAACATTAAATTCACAAGAATTCAAAGCAGAAACACCTAGAAAATATAGACCAATGTAACAAAAATGAGTCTGAGTTCATACCAGCGCTGACCTGTGAGTGCAGCCACTTTGGCGGCAACCTTCTCTGCAAAGCCAATTCTAGTATTCAAGCCCGTGCCGACAGCGGTGCCTCCGGCTGCGAGCTCATAGATCCTTGGCATGGTGGATCTTATTCTCGTCATCGCATACTTCACTTGTTGAACATAACCACTAAATTCCTGGAAAGAGAAGGGAATTAAGGTGAGAACATGTGAGTTCCTAACAGCTTACAAGTGACTCTGCGTTAAACAGAAGTTCTTTTAAATATGTTTCAGGTACTAAACTGTGAGCTACCAAGCGGAATGTGAACCATTTTAATTCATACGATGAACAAAGTATAAGGAAGAAGGAGGATTTAATAAACCTATAAGGTGGGACGATGCCACAGAGGATAACATGCAGCCTGTTTATACTCTCTTAATAGAAAGCAAAGAAAAACAACACAGGAAATAAGCTTTAAAAAAGAATGACTTTAGTACATTAAATTACTGGTTTGCTCGAAGGTGGTTTTTTTGTGTGTGTATATCCCAGACAACTTTGAGAAAGAAGAAAAACCCAGAATCCTCGCCCAAGACAAATGCAAACACAGATATTTTCTCCACACAATTTCAGTTTAAAAACCTAACAGAGAACAGAAGGATGCTTTAAAGTATTCAAGAAGCTCAACAGCTCACTGAAGAGCACAAGAAGGTAACCGGCCAGAGCAAGACTACAGCTTCAAGATGCAAGTTAATTCTGCTGTTAATGTCCCACTGGTTCCCAGAATTTGACACATTTTACAAAAGGGAGAAACATAATTTTTTGTGTGAACACAGCAGGGCCCCTTTTAAGAATTATGCAGGGACAAAAGGCGTAAGCCAGAACTCAACTGAACAAGCCAGAATATATGGTTACACTACAGCTATCTTTTTCCTGCCTAAAAACACTGAAAAATCATGAATACTTTTGATTAGCATTAGGATATCTTACTGTTTTAAAGAAAACATTTTAGAAGATAGAACTCCTTTCAGGCAGACCTGATTCATCTAATCTAATGTCACTACTATATACACCAGCTGGATTCATTTAAAAAGTTTCCTTTTATTGGGGAAAACCTGCATAAACTCAAAAGACAATTCAAATAAAGGCAAGTGTAGGTGCTCTGGTAAGGTGAAGTTGAACAGAAAATGGTTTCTGATATAATTGGTAGAATGATGATTCTACACAAGAGGCTGTCATGGCCCAAAGAGTCGTTAGCACGGTGGGTGGTTTTCCAACAGGTGACACACACAACAAGAAAAACATTAGAAACCAGAGGGACACTCAAAGGTTTCAGACACACACTGCTCCTCTGTAGAAACCATGCCAGGCGCTAAGAACATGATGCAAAGAGAAGAGCCTTCAGAGACAACTGAAGTTAGGGAGCTCACTTCACTCCCAGCACCTGTATTCCAATGAATCATTTTGTTTTCCTCATTCTTCCATAATGAAATTAAGCTAAGCAATCAAGCTTCTTGCAGTGTTCATCTGAACAAAACTACAAATGAGAATCTTTTCAAGTAAGCAGCACTCGCTCACCTCGCCATCACCTGATACCCCTAATTTGTGCAAGTCCTACCTCCCAAACTACAGGAGAGTTTTACTATCAAAAACTATTACCTGATGTTGACTCCTTTCATGTCCTTCGTGGTGCATGCTGTTAGACATTCTTTGAGGCACTGATCAAGAAACATAAATACTTTCTGGTATTTTGGGGAAGAGAGTAATACCTCTCTCCCATGTGGCCCAATACAATCTTAGAGGCAGATATGCCTTGCTTAATCAACTTAAAAGTAATTTTTATAGAGCCTACTAATCCAGAGTAAGAGAAAAAGGGAGGCAGGATAATGATCTTGGTGACGACGAAGACAATGATGACAGCTAACGCCAGTATGTGTTTATTACTACGTGTTGACAGGGTTCTAAGCCCTTTACATGAACCAATTCTAACCTCCCAACTGGGTTAGGATACAGATGTTATTTTCCTCATTTGAAAGCTCAGAAAACTGAGGCACAGAAAAGCTCACTAATTTTCCCAAGGTCCTGAAGCTTGTACATAGCAAAGCTAACCTCTCAACCCGAGCCAACTGCCCCGAGACTGGCTCACGGTCCGCATGCTGTGCTCTTCCCCTCAGAAGGTGTCAATAAAACTCCTGACGGGTTAATGCAGAATAATCTCTGCCACTGAACTGAACTGTTACAACCTGGCCTTCTAAACTAGTGCGATTTAGAGGGTAATATGTTGGCCATTTGTACCAATCCCCAAACTGAGTCCCATCCAGACACACTCCTCTACCTGCCCGAGGGTGAGAGGAACAGCATCCTGTGTGTGAGTACGCCCAATTTTGATGATATGGGCAAACTCTTTAGATTTTGCATCGAGAGCATCGTGCAGCTTCTGGAGTCCGGGCAGGAGCACCTCATGGACTTCCACAGCGGCGGCGATGTGCATTGCCGTGGGAAATGTGTCGTTCGAGCTCTGTTGGAAAATTTACACAAAATGGTAAAATGTTAAATCAGAAGCAACAAAAAACACACTTGAATGTCTCCACTAAAAATCTCACTAAATGATTATTCAAAACTCATGTCTTTAGTGCTCCATGACATCGATGTGTGGCAAGCCATAGGTCACTTAAGGTCAAAGCAGCAGCAGCTGGGTTTAATGAACTCAGGACTGTAGCCTGTATGCCACCTGCTCTTATGTACTATTACCACATCTGCTAGTAAATGACAGCACAACATCAAGTGCATGTAAAGATAGCAGTAATACTGGCAGATATCTACAGTTATACAGTACAGTCTTTTATTAAACTTGAGTAAAATTCTTGTCAGGTAGTTCATCACTTTAAAAATAGGAAAACCAAGCTCTCAAAGAAATGATGTGACTTGCCAAAACATTTAGGAACTGGCAGAACTGGGGCCTAAGCAGGAAGTCCAAACTCCATGCTCTGTTTTCAACTGGAAACCCCATACTTCTAAATTCTTGTGCTATTTAAAAACGATGTATTATTTTTGTAACTTTGTACTATGGAAAACGTCAAACCATTTACAGAAGTAGAATGAATGGTATAAGGAACACTCATGTACCTATAACCTAAATTCACAGTGCGCACCAATCCTGCTTCCATGTAGCTCCACCCCACTCTTCCGCCCGACTGTTCACACTGGATGACGCTCACATAGATTTCAGACTGCAGTACACATGCAAGAGAAGTTTATATTTAAATGCAAGTAATAAGTTTGAAAAATCCTTCCTACAGTAAACTTATGTGAAAAAGCTTCCCCATTAATACATAAAAACATGTTAAGTTACATCTAGCATGGGATCTTGATTTCTAAATATTTTCCAGTTAAGATCCTCCAAGAGTTCCCTGGAAAAATGGGTGCTGACAAGAGCTGGGGCAGGGAAACTACATGAGGAGGCTGGGGCACCTGGTGGTAGAAGAAAGTAAAGAACTGCTTTATAAAAGAAAAAAAGTGTGGGGGAAGGATGCGGATACATCCAAAGAACACAGGAGCCAACAGAGAGGGCTCCCAAAGCCAGAACAATCCGAGCAACAACATAAATAATAACAGTATTGGATTAGAACCCTAAGAATAGAATAAATATTCAAGAATCCACGTTGATATACATAAACAAATGAAGAAGTGTTGGGGTAGAGAGAACAGATCTTCTTTACAGGAAAGTTCCAATTAATACAAGTAGAAGGAATGAGGGGAGTACAAAATAACCAAAGACGTCACAGTCATAACTGCTACAAGCAAGATCCACTAATGAATGATAACCTTCATGGACAAGTTTAAGGAGAAAGAGGGTATTTGCATATCCTCAAAATTACCTATTAATTCTGTGTTGATTTTAACATATGACCAAAAATTCCTTGATATGTCTCCCTTTAGAAAGTGAAGTTTAAGTGCAGTGCCCGAGTACAGTTAGGCCTCCGCGGCTCACTTCTAACAGGGAATGGAAGGTGGAAAAGCCCACCCCCCTTACCAAGGGGTCGAAGTTCACATCACCAGTCCCAAGTCCTGGTGCTATCATGTACCCCAGCCATGATGCAGTAAGAGGAGCCCTTCACTTCTGAACAGTCTTCCCAAAATCCAGAGTCTCCAAACCCAAACTGAGGGATGTTCCACAAAATACCTAACTGCTTTCAAAAGTGTCAAGGTGACAAAAGACAGCTGTCAGAGACTGGAGGAGACTAAGGGAACACAGTGACTACTAAATGCAATGTAGCGTGGATGGTATCTTGGAAGAAAAAAGATATTGGTAGAAAACTAGGGGCATCCTAATAAAGTCTGTCTAATTAAGGGTGCTGTATACCAATGTTAATTTCATGGTGTGATAAATGTACCAGGGTCATGAAAAATGTTTAACACTAAGGGAAGCTGGGAGAATGGTATACAGGAACTCTGTGTGAAGTATCTTTCTAACTCTTTTATAATTCTAAAATTATTTAAAAATAAAGCGTTTTTAAAAAACAAACCAACCAATACAAATACACATACATACTAAATTCAGGTGCCCTAATAGGGATTTTTATGAAGTTTAAGACATAGACCCAAGATTCCTAGAAGAAGTAAGAACATGTAAGAAGTCCTTTCTACTAAAGAATATAAGCCAAATCAACCTTCCCTGTCAAAAAGCTAATGCCTATTTTACAAGCATAATCTCAGGTATTCTTTTCAATTTATAATAAACAAAAGATCATATACTGACCTGGCTTTTATTAACATGATCATTGGGATGCACGGGTTTCTTACTACCAAGTTCACCTCCGAGCATTTCAATTGCTCTATTGCTGATGACTTCATTTACATTCATATTTGTCTGGGTTCCTGATCCAGTCTGCCAGACCACAAGAGGAAAGTGATCATTTAATTTACCTTCGGCTACCTGCAGAAAAAAAAAAGTTTAAAAAATGAATCTTTAAAAATAAGAAACAGTCGATATCCATTTAGCTACTGTGATCAGCTATGATTAAGGAGTCACCTATCAAGTGCTATTATAAAGATGCTCACTTTCCTCATATGCTATATGATTTACTGATGGTGCCACACAGCCCGTGGTTGTCCGGTGACTCCAAGCTTCTGCAGCATCCATGTTCCAACCATCGCTACTTTACAAAGTGAAAGGTTACCTACCCTGAAAGATACAACAATTTCATGGATTGCGTGTGAAAACTGAATCAAAGCCATCTTTCTTCTGTATTTCCAACTGCCTCCTCTAATGATACCCAGATAGGGCCACCTGTTAAGGCCGGCACACATGTTTTTAGATATGTTTACTGTGGCGCTCTGCGGGAATATCCCCCAGATGTTACAGCTGCAGTCAGCATGATAATGAACGAGTTCCCTGAAAGTGAGTCTACTAATAGCTACTTCACCGCACACATGTCCAATGAGTAGCAACTGCCAAGAGTACAGACAAACACAGTCCAGACTTGTCCCTGTTTCTGTGATATAATCTGATGTGTTTGTGAATTATAAGCTTTCTAACAGAATAGGTGCTTAACTTCATCTTCTAGAATGATTTTAGCTTAAAAAAAATCAGTACACACCTTAGAAAAGTATCACCTTAAACAATTACTCCATTTTAAAGTAAAATTTTTTCCTGGTTATATAACAGATGTTCAGTGTGGGATATTTTGAGAAGTGAGAAAAATGTAAGTTACGATAGCCCAACCCCTCAGACACAGTGACTCTTGGCATTCTGGCTTCTCCCTTCAGGCTTACCCCAAGCAATGTGGGTGCATATTTGCACACAGAAAAACACATGTTTTCTGTTCATATTTTCCAAACACAATTAGGATCATAAAATACACACATTTTGATACCTCCCGACCCCATACTTCCTATACGGTAGGCTCTATCGTAGGACATTCTTAAGAAACGAGTTTTCTATGGCTCTACTATATAATTTATATAAGCATGTGTTATGGTTGGGTACGGTCTAATGTGTTATTATCATAAAAAGTACTGCAATGAACAACACTGTAAATACAGGTTTTTAACCATTATTTCTGACTACTTCCTTAAGATTATGTAAGTGAATTAGTGAAATTACATTCTCCATACATATCATCAAATAACTGACTAGTTTTAAAAGGAATCATTTATACATAAAATAAAAAATCAAATATAAGTTTAACAGTATCTCTTCAAGTTTTCTTTAAACTGTAAAAATTAAAAGGAAAAGTCAAGAGATTTAAAAATAAAAGGTATGGGGTGCCTGAGTGGGGCAGTTGGTTAAGCATCTGACTTGGTTTCAGCTCAGGTTGTGATCTCAGGGTTGTGAGATCGAGCCCCGCATCAGGCTTCAGGTGGAATCGAGACTCTCTCTCCTTCTGTCCTTCCCCCCCCCACTCTCTCTCTCTTTCTAAAATAAATAAATAAATCTTTAAAAAAAATAAATAAAAAATAAAAAAATAAAAGGTATAGCATCATCCAGAAACTTTTGCCACAATATTTTAAGCACCATATTAATACCCTCACCAAACAAGAATGCTGCCACCCTACCTTGAAATTCATTAACTTAGGAATTCAGTGCCCCTTTTCCCTGCCAGAGCCCGACAACATCTAGTGGAGACGTGGGTCTGAATCCACTGAGTAAACAGCACACTTATCACCTCCTACCTCATCTGCTGCCTTCATTATGGCCTCAGCAATCTTTGAATCAAGACCATAATCCTGGTTTACTTCAGCAGCCGCTCGCTTCAAGATGCCAAAAGCTTTAATAACTGGGATCTAAAATTAATCAGAAAAATATCTCAAAATTGCAAGTTGCATTAAGCATAAAAATTTAAGATTATTATTTTATGCAAGTGCAAAATCTGTACAAAAAACACTAAAGTAAGTAATGCTACAGTAACACTAAGATTACAGATAGGTATGTAATGAACCAAGATTCATCACGTATCTGTTTAGGGAACCAAACAAAAGCAAATAGGTTGACTCTTTTAATACATGTGTGTGTCTGCCCCCTCCACAAACACACACACATACACACACAATGTACCACTTTTTTATGATACATTATAATGGACATGTGTTTATTTCATATATATATAGACACAAATGGCACTCATTTCACCAGCAAGCACCATTATTTTCCCTCACTGGATTTCATGCCACATTATAATTTTTCCTAATATTTAACTGCCAGTAAGTTCGAAATAACCATACTAAATCGGTATCATTTCACCCCAAAGCCAAAAAGCAAGTTATTCTAGTCAGTCAATGAATGAGGCTTTGACACTCCTTAAGTCACTGGAATGTCCCTCAGAATATTTCTTTAAACCCAGGGTACTACATACACACTTGGGGCTGACGGCTTCTGATGCATCTAACCCGATTTCAAACACTTTCAGTTCGCAGATCTTTTCACTCCCTGCTCTGAATCACCTCACCAAATTTAAAGGGATGAGATTCAGCAACTTTTGATGACACTTCAATGAAGTGGTATCTGGTTTTTGTAAGACGAGAGAATCCTGTATTCTTGCCAAAATTAATAATGCAGATTGTAGTCTCAATCCCACACGAGGTATGAAGGGGGAAAGTGTGCAAGGGAGGAAGGAAGGGTGGGGAAAAAAAGAGTACAGGAGAAGCTACAGTCCTCAAGGAGAATCAAGGTGGAAAAACAAAGCAAAGGAAGGAGTAGGACATGTTAAACCTGGGCCGAAAAGAGGACACGCTGAGGGTCAAACAGAAAAGGAAATAACAAGAGAACATCTATGTTTTGAATTCTAAGAAACTAGAATTAAAACATTCTGAAGTGTTTTACCAAACGAGATAGAAACAAATGGCACATAGCATTAGAAACTTAAAATCTTTAAACATGACAAGGATGGGAATTTAAATTTGGACAGGGGCATACTGCAGCGGTGGCTTAAACCACTGCCAGACTCGTAACCGACGGCCCCTGCTCTGGCCGTCCCAGTGCAGTGACTGACCCTGGTGTCTACGGATTCAGAAAATGAAGAGGGTCACAGCACAGTTTCACTGACTACAATTACAACAAAATGGTAAAATGTCACTGGGGAAAAAAGAAGGGTCTCATTATTCTTAATTTACTCACGTTAGAAGTTCATAATCTTTTTTGGTTTTGTTTTCCTTTGGACCTCAGGTACCCTTGCTGCCGAAGCAGGACCATTAAAATTGAGCCATGCTTACTCCTACCAATAGTGCTTAGCACGGACCTCCTTAGTCCCAGGAGTTGAACTAGATGAGGACATTTTAGGATCAGCTGCTACCCTTTGTCACCTAACCATGTCGTCTGACCCTAGTTTACCTCAGCACCAAGCTGACTGTCGGTGGCAATGACAAAAAGATTTTCTTCAAAGAGTCAGCTGCCTGTTGTAAAATTGTATTAAGCCTGTCAAGATTCGATTGTAAAGGCTTAGGAATGGGCTAAAATATGGAAGTTAAAATGACTGTAAGATAAAAAGTGTATTTAGAAGACAGCTATTAAACAGTGTCTTCCCGGATGAAGCCTGGCTACTTCTAGGCTCCTAGCCCATCCTGCACCCTGGCAATGACTAGTGTTCATACTGCAGCTGGGCTCCAGCAGCATCTGTAAGCTATTCCACCAATTCTTTTCATTCTCTGACATCTCCGAAGCCAAGATGCATCATCATATAATCAATGGCAGGCACAACTCTGACAGCCTTTTTCTTTCTTAGTGCTACATACTGGTGCATCTTCTAACTGAGGTCATCTTAGATTTAATGAAATATGGCAGAAAGTTTTCTAATCCTTCAATCATTCATGTGGCCTTGCACAGATACTTATGTATTATCTATTATAAGGCAGATATGGTGAAGAATAATTTTTTATGTATTTGTGTATACTTTTCTGGAAACTAAAACCAAGATAGAAAGTATTATATTAAAGAAAAATCGGTTTTAAGTCAGTTTTAAAAAATCAGTTTTAAATCAGTGTAAAAAACTAAGTATTAAAACTGAAAATGTTTAAACTAAAATTCTAGTAAAAATCTGAAAAAAACCCAGCAAAAATAAAAAGACAAATCATGGGGCGCCTGGGTGGCTCAGGCGGTTAAGCATCCAACTCCTGATTTTAGCTCAGGTCTTGATCTCAGGGTCTAGAGTTCAAGCCCCGCATTGGGCTCCACACTGGGCATGGAGCCTAATTAAGAAAAAAAAAAAAAGACAAATCACTTAGTTCTATCAAATAAAGCCCTAAAATATTCAAACTCACAGCTCAAAGTAACAGTACTAAACTTCAAAAAGTTCTTTGATATTTTAAAGAGAAACATGCTATTACTCACAAAGCCAATTCCATAATAACTTATTTTAACTCTGTAAAATATTTATTTATAAAATAAAGTGACTCATTTGAATAAAGCCAACACTTCCATAAAACCACTTACTGGCATGCGTTCTGTCACACCTCCAATCTTAAAATTCATTGTAGATCTCACAGTCTGGGCGCCATAATACTTATCATTTGGGACCTTGAGTTCACCAAAGGTGTCAAACTCTATCCTAAAGGAATTTTGGCTTGCCTAAGAGAAAAAATAAGACACTGTTATAGCTTGAAAAGAAACTGAGTATCAAAACAACAATATCCTATTAGCTGGAAGGGGAAAGAATCTTTAATAAGTACTACAAAGACAAAAAATCCCACTGGATTCTTATTCCACTCTCCAGTTCTTTTCTTGACAAACTTCTGTCAGTTTTTTTCTTTTTTTTGAGTATAGTTGACATGCACAATGTTACACTAGTTTCAGGTGTATAACATGGTGACTCAACAATTCTAGGTCATGCTATGTTTGCCACAGTGTAGCTACCACCTGTCACCATACATTATTACCACACCATCCACTATATTCCTTATGCTGTACCTTCTACCCCATGACTTACTTCATTCCATATTTGGAAGCCTGTACCTCCCACTCCCCTTCACCCATTTTGCCCATCTCCTCCTCCCCTCCCCCTCTGGCAACCATCAGTTTGTTCTCTGTATTTATGGGTCTGCTTCTGCTTTGTGTTTGTTTATTCATTTGTTTTGATTTTTAAATTCCACATATAAATGAAATCATAGGGTATTCATCTTTCTCTGACTTATTTCACCTAGCACGATACCCCTCTAGGTCCATCTATGTAATCGCAAATGGCAAGATCTCATCTTTTTTATGGCTGAGTAATATTCCATTGCATATATATACCACACCTTCTTTACCCATTGAGCTGCTTCCATAATTTGGCTGTTGTAAATAATGCTGCAATAAACATAAGGGTGCATCTATCTTTTTGAATGAATGTTTTTGCTTTCTTTGGGTAAATATCCAGTAGTAGAATTACTGAATCATATGGTATCTCTAATTTTTTCAGGAACCTGCATACTGTTTCTCCCCAGTGGCTGTACCAGTTTGCATTCCAACCAACAGCACAAGAGGGTTCCTTTTTCTCTATACCCTCACAAACACTTGTTATTATCTTTTTGATTCTAGTCATTCTGACAGGTGGAAGGTGATATATAATTGTGGTTTTTTGTTCCTTGACAAATAGTGATGTTGAGCATCCTTTCATGCCTCTGTTGGCCACCTGTACATCTTCTTTGGAAAAATGTCTATTGAGGTCCTCTGCTCATTTTTCAATTAGATTATTTGTTGTTGTTGTTGTTTTTTTTTTTTTTTGGTGTTGAGTTGTATAAGTTCTCTATTTTGGATTTAACCCCTTATCAGATATCATTTGCAAATAATGCAGATGTTGAAGACAGACTGTAGAATTCACACACTATGCAGAAGATAAAGGAAAGCCTCTGCAGTAAAAATAGTAATCTTTTCCAATTCAGGAGTATACCTCTTACTGGTCAAGGTTTAGCCAATTCAGTGTACTTGGGTTAATCTCTATTTCACTGGGAACTTTAGAAAATGGTCTAAGAATGATACTTTAAAATTTGTAAATATTAGATATCTAAGCAGAGCTTCACCATGGTCTACAAATACTAAGTAAGAGCCACAGCACGGTGTGATATAAACAGCCCAGGCTTTGCAGTCAAACAGCCCCCCCACTTAGTAGCTGTGTCACCTTCAGCAAGTCAGTTTTTCTCATCTATAGATTAAATGTAAAGATAAGGGAGGATGGGCTAGGTCAGTTCTCAAGCTTTTCAGGGCAATGGCACCCTTTGAAGATATGAAGAAAGCTATGGATCCCTTCTCTAGAAAAATGAACATAAATACATATATGAAAAACCTTACATATGATTTTAGGGAGTTTATATCTTGAAGCCAATCCACCACTCAGAATAAGAATCCAAAGTCCCTTTTCTACCAAGGATTCTACCAAGTACCTCAATTTCTGCTAATAAAAAACTTAACAACTGCTCAACAAATATTTTAGAATACTATAAAAAAAGATTTACTGTAAAACACTAAGAAGTTGGAATTTACATGGGACAATTTATATTAAGGAGACTTCAGAAAGTTACTCAGAGCTTTAATTAATGTGCATTAATTATGAAATAAACATGGTCAGATGATTCAAAAGATTTAAAAATCCCTAGCTGAGTAATCCTGTTTTAGTAAATAGTCCTCTGAAAAATTTAATTTGTAGTTATCTTCTGGGACCAGACAGATTTACAAAACGCTTTATATGTTACAAAGCCTTTTGGATTGCAGAAATAGAAAAGTATCATTGTATCTAGGTAGAAATACAGTAGTGTTACCAATGAGGTACATTTTTTTTCTTTGTCTAGAAGTCTGCAGAGGACTGGCCTAAGCCAACAAGCAGCAACAGCTAATAAAAATAATCACACCTCAGCATTTACTGTGCTAATGTAGCAAATTCTTTCCAAGTATCACCTTCCTTGACTTTCACAACCACTCTAGGAGATTTTACTATTACCATCTCCACCTCAGAGGAAACACTGGGGCTTGGAGAGATTAATCTCAGGGATCACCCACTTAGAGAAGAAGGGCCTGAAACCCCCAAACCTTGGACTGTCAAAACCCGAAAGCTGTTTGGATTACTACTTTTTTGTTACTACTTCCAAAAGCCAAGAAACGGAGGGAGTAACTTCAGATTGGCCACAACCAGCCCTTGAGTTATACCCCTAACCCTGGAGAATAAAAGGAGGTGAAGATGTGTAGTTAGATTTTTCTCTAGTAGGGCTTGGTTACACTTGACACCATGAAACACCCACTTGCTTCCTACCCTGTAGATCAAAAGCACCTAGGGTTTTCTATCTCAAATGCACAAATAAAAATATGTTGCATTATGATCTTTGTTTTAGATAGCCTAAGGAAATATCCACATATGTTAAAGTAGACTTTGGCCCAGTAACACCAGCAAGCGTAGCAGTGACACGGGACACATAAGCTACATTTTCTTCCTCTCATCACCTCGTTACATGACAGCAACACCATCCCAGCTCCAAAGGGAGGTCAGTTTCCATCAGTCACTCGAGGAATCAGGTTCAGCTCCTTGGATTTACATCATCGCTTTCTGTGTTCAAAATTATTAATTTTTCATCATAAAACAGCAATAACTTTGTCCCCTAAGTAACTGGTTTCTATGGTAAAACTCAGATCCATTCAAAGTTACTTGAAAAGATCTAGATGAATATATTTTACTATATTCTTCAGCATAAACCTGAACAATTTTTTAATTCCAAATCAAGAAACAACCACCTCAATCAAATTCTAGGAGCTTGACAGTGATCATTAAAATGTGCAGAAGTCGGGGGGCGGAGCAAGATGGCGGAGGAGTAGGAGACCTGGATTTCGTCTCCTCTCAGGAATTCAGCTGGATAGGGATCAAACCATTCTGAACACCTACGAACTCAACAGGAGATCGAAGAAAAGAAGAGCAACAACTCTCTGAACAGAAAAGCGACCACTTTCTGGAAGGTAGGACGTGTGGAGAAGTGAATCCAAGGCGTTATTCGGGAGGATAGACGGCGGGGGAGGGGCCTCCGTCGGCCGCTTCTGGCAAGTGATAGAGCCACGGAGCACAAAATCAGAACTTTTAGAAGTCTCCTCCGCTGAGGGACGTCACTCTGGTGGCGAAGTGGGGGGTGGAACCCTCGCGGGACAGTGTGGTCTCAGGACCCTCGGGGTCACAGAAAGACCGGGGGTGCCTGAGTGCGGCAGAGCTCCCAGGTATCGGAGCAGGGAAGCCGGCTGCGGAGACGGAGCCCAGGCGCGGGCTCTCAGCTCGGGGTTGCCATAAACCATGATCCGCGGCACAGTCAGGCCACTGCTCCTCCAGCAGGGACCCAACAAGCGGCAGATCCGGGGAGACTCACCTTCTTCCCCCGGGAGGAGAGGCGCGGGAGAGCACCGCGGGGATCTGCTGGGTTTGGAGACTCCACCCGGGGTCGGGTGCCAGATAGAAAGGCGCGGTCACAGGCCGGGTGAGCGCGGAGTGTGGCCGGAGACCGGGGAGACGGGAGTGACTGACTGCTTTTCTCTGGGGGCTCACTGAGGAGCGGGACCCCGAGTTCTCGGCTCCGCCGGGGCGGAGACTGGGAGGCCGCCATTTTCACTCTCCGCCTCCAAAGCTGTAGGGAAAGCTTGCAGGGAACAAAAGCTCCGGAGAGCAAACCCGAGCAGATTACTTAGCCCGGACCGGCAAGGGCGGGGCAATTTTGCCTCCGGCAAAGACATTTGGGAACCACGGCAACAGGCCCCTCCCCCAGAAGATCAGCGAGAACAGCCAGCCAAGACCAAGTTTACCGATCAATGAGAACGGCAGAACTCCAGTGCTAGGGGAATACTGCACATAGAATTCATGGTTTTTTACCATGATTCTTTAGTCTTTCAAAGTTAATTATTTTTTTTTAACTTTTTTCTTTTTTCCTTTTTTCTTTTTTTTTGAATTTTTCTTTTTCCCTTTTTCAACCAACATCTTATCAATCCCTTTTTTAAAAAAAAAAAACATTTTTATTTTTCATTTTTAAAGTCATATTCTATCCCTTCATAGTAGTTACCCGTATTTTTGGCATATATATATAAGTTGTTCTCTCTTTAAAATCTTGAGATAGTTTCTTCTAACAGATCAAAATATACTCTAAATCTCTAGTGTATGCTTTTTTTCTACTCCCCTGCCTGATCACATTCTCTCCCTTTTTTCTTTCTTTCTTCTTTTTTTTTTTTAATCCTCTTCTTTCTTTTTTCAAACAACTTATCAAATCCTTTTTTAAAATTTTTTATAATTTCCATCTTTACAGTCATATTCCATCCCTTCATCATATCAACCCTTATTTTTGTACATATATAAGTTTTTCTTTCTTTAAAATTTTGGGAGGGACTTTCTTTTAACAGAACAAAATACACCCAAAATCTAGTGCGTGGCACTGATCTATAATCCAGCCTGATCATATTTGATCACATTCTGTTTTTGTTTTGTTTTGTTTTGTTCTGCTTTTGTTTGTTTTTATCTTTATCATTTTCTTTTTTCTTTTTTTCTTTCCTTTTCTTTTTTCTCTCTTTCCCTTTCTTTTCCCACTGCTTCAGGTCTTTTCTGATTTGTTTAGAGTATATTTTCTGGGGATGTTGTTACCCTGCTAGCATTTTGTTCTCTCATTAATCTATTCTCCTCTGCACAAAATGACAAGACGGAAAAAATCACCTCAACAAAAAGAACAAGAGGTAGTACCCACTGCCAGGGACCTACTCAATACGGACATTAGTACGATGTCAGATCTAGAGTTCAGAATCATCACTTTAAAGATACTAGCTGGGCTTGAAAAAAACATGGAAGTTATTAGAGAAACCCTTTCTGGAGAAGTAAAAGAACTAAAATCTAACCAAGTAGAAATCAAAAAGGCTATCAATGAGGTGCAATCAAATATGGGGGCACTAACTGCTAGGATAAATGAGGCAAAAGAAAGAATCAGTGAGATAGAAGACCAAATGATGGAAAATAAAGAAGCTGAGAAAAAGAGAGATAAACAACTACTGGATCACGAGGGCAGAATTCGAGAGATAAACGATACCATAAGACGAAACAACATTAGAATAATTGGGATCCCAGAAGAAGAAGAAAGAGAGAGAGGGGCAGAAGGTATAATGGAGCAAATTATAGCAGAGAACTTCCCTAATTTGGGGAAGGAAACACGCATCAAAATCCAGGAAGCACAGAGAACCCCTCTCAAAATCAATAAAAATAGGTCAACACCCCGACATCTAATAGTAAAACTTACGAGTCTTAGAGACAAAGAGAAAATCCTGAAAGCAGCTCGGGAGAAGAGATATGTAACCTACAATGGTAGAAACATTAGATTGGCAACAGACTTATCCACAGAGACCTGGCAGGCCAGAAAGGACTGGCAGGACATATTCAGAGCACTAAATGAGAAAAATATGCAGCCAAGAATACTATATCCAGCTAGGCTGTCATTGAAAATTGAAGGAGAGATAAAAAGCTTCCAGGACAAACAAAAACTAAAGGAATTTGCAAACACGAAACCAGCCCTACAACAAATATTGAAAGGGGTCCTCTAAGCGAAGAGAGAGCCTAAAAGCAACATAGACCAGAAAGGAACACAAACAATATACAGTAACAGTCACTTTACAGGCAATACAATGGCACTGAATTCCTATCTTTCAATAGTTACCCTGAATGTAAATGGGCTAAATGCCCCAATCAAAAGACACAGGCTATCAGATTGGATTAAAAAACAAGACCCATCGATATGCTGTCTGCAAGAGACTCATTTTAGACCCAAAGACACCCCCAGATTGAAAGTGAGGGGGTGGAAAACCATTTACCATGCTAATGGACACCAAAAGAAAGCTGGGGTGGCAATCCTTATATCAGACAAATTAGATTTTAAACCAAAGACTGTAATAAGAGATGAGGAAGGACACTATATCCTACTTAAAGGGTCTATCCAACAAGAAGATCTAACAATTGTAAATATCTATGCCCCTAACATGGGAGCACCCAATTATATAAGGCAATTAATAACAAAAGCAAAGAAACACATCGACAACAATACAATAATAGTGGGGGACTTTAACACCCCCCTCACTGAAATGGACAGATCGTCTAAGCAAAAGATCAACAAGGAAATAAAGACTTTAAATGACACACTGGACCAAATGGACTTCACAGACATATTCAGAACATTCCATCCCAAAGCAACGGAATACACATTCTTCTCTAGTGCCCATGGAACATTCTCCAGAATAGATCACATCCTAGGTCATAAATCAGGTCTCAACCGGTACCAGAAGATTGGGATCATCCCCTGCCTATTTTCAGACCACAATGCTTTGAAACTAGAACTCAATCACAAGAGGAAAGTCGGAAAGAACTCAAATACATGGAGGCTAAAGAGCATCCTACTGAAGAATGAATGGGTCAACCAGGAAATTAAAGAAGAATTAAAAAAATTCATAGAAACCAATGAAAATGAAAACACAACTATTCAAAATCTTTGGGATACAGCAAAGGCAGTCCTAAGAGGAAAGTATATAGCAATACAAGCCTTTCTCAAGAAACAAGAAAGGTCTCAAGTACACAACCTAACCCTACACCTAAAGGAGCTGGAGAAAGAACAGCAAATAAAGCCTAAACCCAGCAGGAGAAGAGAAATAATAAAGATCAGAGCAGAAATCAATGAAATAGAAACCAAAAGAACAGTAGAACAGATCAACGAAACCAGGAGCTGGTTCTTTGAAAGAATTAACAAGATTGATAAGCCCCTGGCCAGACTTATCAAAAAGAAAAGAGAAATGACCCAAATCAACAAAATCATGAATGAAAGAGGAGAAATCACAACCAACACCAAAGAAATACAAACAATTATAAGAACATATTATGAGCAACTCTATGCCAGCAAATTAGATAACCTGGAAGTAATGGATGCATTCCTAGAGATGTATCAACTACCAAAACTGAACCAGGAAGAAATAGAACACCTGAACAGACCTATAACCACTAAGGAAATAGAAGCAGTCATCAAAAATCTCCCAAAACACAAAAGCCCAGGGCCAGATGGCTTCCCAGGGGAATTCTACCAAACATTTAAAGAAGAATTAATACCTATCCTTCTGAAACTGTTCCAAAAAATAGAAATGGAAGGAAAACTTCCAAACTCATTTTATGAGGCCAGCATTACCTTGATCCCAAAACCAGACAAAGACCCCATCAAAAAGGAGAATTACAGACCAATATCCCTGATGAACATGGATGCAAAAATTCTCACCAAAATACTAGCCAATAGGATCCAACAGTACATTAAAAGGATTATTCACCACGACCAAGTGGGATTTATCCCTGGGCTGCAAGGTTGGTTCAACATCCGCAAATCAATCAACGTGATACAATACATTAACAAAAGAAAGAACAAGAATCATATGATCCTCTCAATAGATGCAGAAAAAGCATTTGACAAAGTACAGCATCCTTTCTTGATCAAAACTCTTCAGAGTATAGGGATAGAGGGTACATACCTCAATATCATAAAAGCCATCTATGAAAAACCCACAGCGAATATCATTCTCAATGGGGAAAAACTGAGAGCTTTCCCCCTAAGGTCAGGAACGCGGCAGGGATGTCCACTATCACCACTGCTATTCAACATAGTATTGGAAGTCCTAGCCACAGCAATCAGACAACAAAAAGAAATCAAAGGCATCCAAATTGGCAAAGAAGAAGTCAAACTCTCACTCTTTGCAGATGATATGATACTTTATGTGGAAAATCCCAAAGACTCCACCCCAAAACTGCTAGAACTCATACAGGAATTCAGTCAAGTGGCAGGATATAAAATCAATGCACAGAAGTCAGTGGCATTCCTATACACCAACAAGTCAGAAGAAAGAGAAATTAAGGAGTCGATCCCATTTACAATTGCACCCAAAACCATAAGATACCTAGGAATAAATCTAACCAAAGAGGCAAAGGATCTGTACTCAGAAAACTATAAAATACTCATGAAAGAAATTGAGGAAGACACAAAGAAATGGAAAAACGTTCCATGCTCAGGGGTTGGAAGAACAAATATTGTGAAGATGTCAATGCTACCTAGAGCAATCTACACATTCAATGCAATCCCCATCAAAATACCATCCACTTTCTTCAAAGAAATGGAACAAATAATCCTAAAATTTGTATGGAACCAGAAAAGACCCCGCATAGCCAGAGGAATGTTGAAAAAGAAAAGCAAAGCTGGCGGCATCACAATTCCAGACTTCCAGCTCTACTACAAAGCTGTCATCATCAAGACAGTATGGTACTGGCACGAAAACAGACACATAGATCAATGGAACAGAATAGAGAGCCCAGAAATGGACCCTCAACTATATGGTCAACTCATCTTTGACAAAGCAGGAAAGAATGTCCAATGGAAAAAAGACAGTCTCTTCAACAAATGGTGTTGGGAAAATTGGACAGCCACATGCAGAAGAATGAAACTGGACCATTTCCTTACACCACACACAAAAATAGACTCCAAATGGTTGAAAGACCTCAATGTGAGACAGGAGTCCATCAAAATCCTAAAGGAGAACACAGGCAGCAACCTCTTCGACCTCAGCCGCAGCAACTTCTTCCTAGAAACATCGCCAAAGGCAAGGGAAGCAAGGGCAAATATGAACTATTGGGACTTCATCAAGACCAAAAGCTTTTGCACAGCAAAGGAAACAGTCAACAAAACCAAAAGACAACCGACAGAATGGGAGAAGATATTTGCAAATGACATATTAGATAAAGGGCTAGTATCCAAAATCTATAAAGAACTCATCAAACTCAACACCAAAAGAACAAAGAATCCAATCAAGAAATGGGCAGAAGACATGAACAGACATTTTTCCAAAGAAGACATCCAAATGGCCAACAGACACATGAAAAAGTGTTCAATATCGCTCGGCATCAGGGAAATCCAAATCAAAACCTCAATGAGATACCACCTCACACCAGTCAGAATGGCTAAAATTAACAAGTCAGGAAATGACAGATGTTGGCGGGGATGCGGAGAAAGGGGAACCCTCCTACACTGTTGGTGGGAATGCAAGCTGGTGCAGCCACTCTGGAAAACAGTGTGGAGGTTCCTCAAAAAGTTGAAAATAGAGCTACCATATGACCCAGCAATTGCACTACTGGGTATTTACCCCAAAGATACAAAAGTAGGGACCCGAAAGGCTACATGCACCCCGATGTTTATAGCAGCAATGTCCACAATAGCCAAACTGTGGAAAGAGCCAAGATGTCCATCAACAGATGAATGGATAAAGAAGATGTGGTATATATACACAATGGAATATTATGCAGCCATCAAAAGGAATAAGATCTTGCCATTTGCAACGACGTGGATGGAACTGGAGGGTATTATGCTGAGCGAAATAAGTCAAACAGAGAAAGACATGTATCATATGACCTCACTGATATGAGGAATTCTTAATCTCAGGAAACAAACTGAGGGTTGCTGGAGTGGGGGGTGGGGTGGGAGGGATGGGGTGACTGGGTGATGGACACTGGGGAGGGTATGTGTTCTGGTAAGCGCTGTGAATTGTGCAAGACTGTTGAATCTCAGATCTGTACCTCTGAAACAAATAATGCAATATATGTTAAGAAAGAAAAAAAGAAGAAGAAGAATGTAGCAGGAGGGGAAGAATGAAGGGGGGGAAATCGGAGGGGGAGAAGAACCATGAGAGACGATGGACTCTGAAAAACAAACTGAGGGTTCTAGAGGGGAGGGGGTTGGGAGGATGGGTTAGCCTGGTGATGGGTATTGAGGAGGGCACGTTCTGCATGGAGCACTGGGTGTTATGCACAAACAATGAATCATGGAACACTGTATCTAAAACTAATGATGTAATGTATGGGGATTAACATAACAATAAAAAAATTTAAAAAAAATGTGCAGAAGTCAATTGTGGCTGAAAACACAATGTCAGCAAAAAATTCAAAAAATATGCTTACTGTCCCTATAATAAAAATCAACATCCCAAATTTGCAATAATAAACATTGTTTGCAGCAGCTTAGGTAGCTACTAACAAACTGTTGCAAGAAGCCAAAGTTATCTCTTTATTTGAACCCCAGGAAATCTATAGGTTGCATAAATTTGTAAAATAGAAACTGAAAGGATGCTGTAAAATACTTTGCAAGGCACCAGGAATTAGAGAAAACTATCTGTCAGAGAAGGCTATGTTTATGCGGGGTCAGCATCTATTAGAGAAGCTCATATACATATATATATATATATATATATATATATATAAATGTAGAAAAAGAGAGAGAGAGAGAGGAACTATGAACCAGGTAACTTTCCCAATCTCTTCATTCTTCTCAAAAACCTACAGAAGCCAAATTTCTTTAAGTGTTCTTTACAGTAACCCACAGAAAAGACCTTTATACAGTGATCTGGTACTACATAAACACATGCATATATGCACACAAGGCTGAAATAAAAACTTCACAAAACAGCAGGAAAATTTTTTCTTCTATGCCATTCTATTCTGTCAAAATAATAATAATAATGTTGGTAACTACCCACTACATTGATTTCACCATCCACTAATGAGTCCACCTAAGGTCTGAAAAGCACTCGTGTTGTTTTCAAGATTTTCCACATTATCGTGTACATTATCTCTTCCCAGTAGCTTGGGCAAGAAAAGGAGGAATGCTCATCCTGAATTAATGAGAAAATAATCAGTGCTTTTGATGAAAAATGAAGCGATGAATGGCATCTCTTAAATACATGTTTTTAATTCATACAACATAATCCACTATTACAAAAAACTAGTGTTTCTGAAAACCGTGCCTTCACATGCCATAATTCAGAAAGAGTTTCTAGCAGAAGGCAGTTTATCACTTCAGGGTAACGCCATGGTTTAAGTTTAACTGGCCAGGCATGGGGCAGGCACAAAGTGCAATTTGCCATGGGTTCCTGTGAGATCCGTGTTCATTTCAAATCACCTCCCCTTCTGGAGAAGCATGAAGGGTAATGGTCATGTTCACTGTAGTCTTATTGTCATTAGGCCCTAGAAATACAAAGTACTATTGTAAGCAGCTGTTAACCCCAGGAACCTCCGAAATTAATGAGGTGTTCTCAAAATCTGAATGCCAGTCTAAACCTGAAAGGTCAAAAATATGGGCCTTGAGCCTCTAAGATGTTCCCATGTACATTCATGTGTAAGATAACCATTAACTAAACCATGAAATCTCCTAAAGAAACAAAATGCCTTTCAGATTCTGTTTAAAGTGGGTTAAAAGAGTATTTCAGTATTCAAGAAAATCCAAATCATTTCTCATGTAAAAGGACTATCCAAAGATATAAAATCCACTATTTGACTTCATTGTGTTCGGGTTTTCGGTTTCTTTCTGAAGAAGTCTGTCTGGTCTTAAAATGTGGGTACTAAGGAGGGCACGTGTTGTGATGAGCACTGGGTGTTATACGCAACTAATGAATCACTGAACACTACATCAAAAACTAATGATGTACTACACAGTGGCTAACTGAACATAATAATAATAAAGATTTCTCAAATTCATAAACTTCTGCTTCCTTCCAAAAAAAAAAAAATGTAGGGTTACCAAGTCTTGCAATACTGGCAAATACATAATAAATGTTTTTTTAAGATTTTTTATTTATTTATTTGACAGAGAGATAGAAGCACTAGTAGGAAGAGAGGCAGGCAGAGGGAGAACCAGGCTCCCCGCTGAGCAGGGAGCCTGATGCGGGACTTGATCCCAGGACCCTGGGATCATGACCTGAGCTGAAGGCAGCCGCTTAACTGACTGAGCCACCCAGGCGCCCCTACATAATAAATGTTTTATTGATATTACATTGCAATACAGAAGATATTATCTATGTTTCCAGACTTTACAGCCATTCTGCAGATCATTAAAGAAATAAACAAAAGTGACTTTAAAAGATGTATGGCTTCCCTATCCACCATGCTAGCAAAGCAGTATCATAGCTGTTCTCCATTAGACATTCTTACTCTCACTGCACTATTTCTCCTGGGTAGTTTTTATCACATGGTAACTAACTGTGCATCATTTCTTTGCTTATTTAATCTCCCCTGCCAGTCTCTAAACTCTATGCCTGTAATGACTGTCTTTTTTTCATAGGGCCCAATACATAGCAGGCATTCAATAAATACGTTATCTTCCTACTGGATAAACATTCGTGTTCTTTTAGATAAAAGGTAACTTAGGGCATTTAGGGTTATGTAAATTCTCAACAGTAGCAGTAAGAAAAATTCCATAAAATCAACACAAAGATTTTGGAGTGGAGCTTAAAGGGCAAGAGATATATTTAGAATTAGCAGGGAGAATCTATCTTCATTTGATCTTAGCTATCATTACAACACTAAAAGCAAGGCAGTGCTATTTTTTGAACATTTAAAGCAGGACAGATTCGGTTCTCCAGTCTCCGAGTCCCTTTTACAAAACACTAAATTAGTAAAAACTACATAAATTTTTAAAAGGCTCTAAAATGCATTAAAATTATTAGAGCAGGGAGTTGCAGGAACATAAAGCACCCCTGATTTTGTAGTTTCAAGCATAGTAATGCCATGAAATTACCTTCACGTTTATAGTTCAGAAAATATCTTGGGCCTTTGAATTACGCTAGATGGAGGCACTAATTTAATGAGCACTCACTATTTCCCAAACACAAAGTACTTTCATATGGGCAATCTTGCTGGGTACCTGCTCTTATTTCCATTTTACATGCAGAAACCGAGGCACAAAGACAAGTTGCCCCAAACTCCAACTCTGAGTAGCAGCCTAGGATGTGAAATCACATCTGACTGCAAAGCTCATACTACAGCACAGTGGACTGTGCAGAACTGTTAACTCTTCCTAAACTACATTTATTTTCCAAACTTTTCCTAACAATACACGTGTGCATAAGTATTTATAATGCTCGTTAAAGCCCAAATTACTGAAGGTGCTACTTTAAAGAGCAAAAGACTTGAACCTGGACCTTGTTAAGTTCCTTAGGTCTTTCTGAATAAAAAGTACTGACTTAGCTACAGTTAGATCTTATCCAATCTCCCCTAACATACTTCAGGACACTGTCCCTCTCCACGAGTTTCAAGTTTTACAAAAGTGGGGGAAACCACAGTCAGCCTAACAAACGAAATAGGCAATTTTCATGAAAAGCAAAATCTTTTAAGTTCCTGAGAACCTTCAACCCCACCTGGAGGCCTGAAAGCAGATCACCACACAGCGGTGATAAGAAGCCACAGGTCAGAGGCGACCATCAGCAGCCGGCCTGCTAAGGGGCAGGGGCGGCAGCGGCCCTCGCCCCCGCCTCCCAGCCCGGCACAGTCCCCAGGGCAGCGGCCAGGGTGGGGGCCTCCGCACCGGCGGGAGCGCAGCAGTAACCGCCGCCGGGGCGCCCCCCACACCCCACCCGCCCGGGAACGCCCGAGGGAGCCCCGCAGGACCCTCGCTGCCGGATGCCGCCCCTGCCCAGCGCTCACTCGGGGCGCAGGCGGCACGGCGAGGCCCGGAAGCCAGCCACGCGGGCACGCAGCCCACACCGGCCTCTACCGGGACGCCCCGAGAATCCCTCTCGCCTGCCCGGCCGGCGAGCGAGGGCTGAAGGTCACCGCTGGAAGGCCGAGACTCGGACGGCCCGCGCTTACCATTCGGGCGAAGTTCGGGGGCCGCAGTGGGAAGACGCCCGCCGCTCTGAGGCCGGGAGCTGCGGCTGAGCCTGGAGGCCGCACGAGGCGACGCGAGCGCGCGAGGAGCCGGACGGCGCGATACATGGTGCGACGGGAGCCTGGGTAGAATTTGGGGGTGGTTGAGGCCACGCCTCCGCGAGGGCTGTCAGAACCCGTCCCGCCCACGGCGCCTCACTCTTGTCCAATCAGCAGCCCCAAGCCCAGCGGGTGGGGCGGGATCAATCGTGAATGGCCAGTAAAGAGTGAGGAGGCGGGCTTAACTTCCTTGTTGTGGAGCGGACCCTTGAAGCCCTCGGATTCATGGGAAACTCGTTAGAGGGGAATTATGGGAAAGGAGGTTCAGGTTACTCTTTGCAGCAGTTTGTTCGCTGTGTGAGGCGGGAGGTATGGAGAATTAGCTAATGAATGAATCCGTGGTTTGGTCAATGACATATTCTAGAAAGAAGTATTTATCATGTAATCACTCATTACTGGTTCTCTCTTTGAAGTCTTAAAATTTCTTCCAGATTACATCTTCCATATAGAAATTGTGGAAATCGAAGCAAAGTATAAACGATGAAATAATAATCTATAATGCCGACACTTAAAAAAGTCATTTTGAGGTCTCTGCAGTTTCCTTTCTCTTCTAAACGGGTACACTTAAGAACTGTCTTTTAAAGTGTAGTGAGGAAGATGTCTATAATTATAGGTGATTTTAAATTTTTGTTATTTACATTTACGTTCTCCAAGTTTTTTGCATTGATAATATATACATATTCACATTAAAGGCATATTGTTTTAGTATAATAGGATGACAGAAAAGCACGAACTGATACTAAATTGCTTCTGACCCACAGTTTTATCTCTTCTTGCTTCTCTTGTCTGTTGCTTGAAACTAGATGACAGTTAATGATGAAAGAAAACCATTGGATGATGTCTAGAAGTCAAAAGTCCAGGACCTGGAAAGCCAAGCTTATAAGAGTTAGTCTTTGCCAAACCTCTGGGTAACACTGCTTAGGTTATTTTGTGGCTTATGAATTTGACTCATATATATTTAAAATATGAGAATTTAAATGAGAGAGCATGATAGTTGCACTACAATCAAAACTCTAAAACCTCACCTGAACTCTTTAAACCTCAGTGTCTCTTCCCTCTGTCAACTGATGATTCAGAAATTACTAGAATACTTGATGAAAAAGTGAAACCAACAGTTACTTAGACGTTAGAAAGTCAGGACAGAAGAAATTCAGAATCAAAAGATAATGCAGTGGTTTTAGGAAACAATGAACCACCTATCCCACATGCTTAGGCTTCTCACCATTAAAAGGCAAACAGCACAAAGTTTAGTGTGAAGATAATAGTGTTAGTGTTGTCATCAGTTTGACAGAAAACTGCAAGAACATTTACTAACAATCACTATCACTTCCTAGAAAATGCTAATGTTTTGATGCATTTGCTCCATATCCTTTGTAAAATAAAAGAGATAACAAATTACTGATATTAGAGAGGCATTTTCTTCCCATCCTCCCAGAAACTATTATTTTGCTCTGTATCCTTTCAGTTCACTGGTGTATTTTTTGCTTTGCATATTGATATGCAAAATCAATGGTTTTAAAATTTTTTAATTTTACTGTTCTTTAATGGAACTGTTTTTGAGATCTAGCCATGATCTTTTTTTTTTAATTTTCTCAGATCGAGCCCCATGTCAGCCTCCCTGCTCAATGGGGAGCCTGCTTCTCCTTCTTCCTCTGCCTGCCACTTCCTATGCTTATGCTCGCTCTCTCTCTCTTTCTCTGCCTCTAGCAGAAAGAATATCCCCACAGAGTCAGGAGATCTGAGTTTGAGACCTGCACACCCCTTCTGACTTGCTCGGGAGACTGACTCCAACACTGTATCATCATCTCTTTGTACCAGAACCATCCCCTGGCCTTCCACCCAACCTCTGATCTTTTTAACTTACCTATCACAGGGGTTTATTACATTTTCTTTATCACATTTTCTTTTTTTTAAAGATTTTATTTATTTATGAGAGAGAGAGAGAGAAAAAGCAAGCAGGGGGGAGGGGCAGAGAGAGAGAGGGAGAAGCAGACTCCCTGCTGAGCAGGGAGTGGGACTTGGGACTCAATTCCAGGACCCTGGGATCAGGACCTGAGCTGAAGGCAGATGCTTAATAACTGAGCCACCCAGGCGCCCCTCAATATTGATATTTCTATGCCAGTTGGTTATTATTTGCCTCATGTATGTTTCTCATTTTATTTTGGATAATTTTGTTTCATTTTTTTCTTTGAACGTATCTCCTGTTTCCACCACATGGTTTAATATTTTTAAATACAAATTGGTAGACTTTTAGCAAATGGTCTATTTTAATCCTTTTCAACAACCATCTGCTGATACATGTTACAATCCAGAAAATTTTCTAAGCATTTTATGTATTTTTTTTTTTTTAAGATTTTATTTATTTATTTGACAGAGAGGGACACAGCGAGAGAGGGAACACAAGCAGGGGGAGCAGGAGAGGGAAAAGCAGGCTTCCTGCTGAGCAGGGAGCCCGATGCAGGGCTCGATCCCAGGACCCTGGGACCATGACCCAAGCCGAATGCAGACGCTTAACGACTGAGCCACCCAGGCACCCCATGTATTAATTCTTTTAAAAGTCAAAGCAGCCCTGCAAAGTAGGTCCTATTATTCCTGTTCACAGAAGAGAAAATTCATGCTGAAGAGTATCCAACTAGGCCACGATCTTAACTATTTTACACGCACATTGTGGGACTTATTTTCTATATCATTATTAATATTTCTCAGGAAACAGTACCTGGTACCACACAATGATTAAAAATAATTGATTAAAAAAATAAATGGGTTTTGGCAAAATTTATTTTCCAAATAGGGTCACAACAATATCTTCCATTCCATATGGCCTTCTACAGGGTGAATTTGCCACAGGAGAGTCTAAATATTCTCCCCTTTAATACTGGCAGGCCTTATGCCTTGCTAATAACCAATAGAATCTGAGAAAAGTGACTGCTAAAGCTAGAATAGAAAAGATCATGATTCTTCCTTGTGGTTTCTTGACACACTTGTTCTGTGGTGAGCCAACCACCACATAAAAAGGTTGGACTACCCTAAGACAGTCATGCCGGAGAGGCCATGCATGGGCATTGCAGCCAACAGCCCAGGCTCTCCTCCCAACTGACAGCCAGCATCAGTTCTCAGCCTTGTGAGTGAGCTGTCTCAGATACCTGGCCCAGACGGACTTACATAACTGGAAACCCACCAATAGAACAGATTCCAAGTTAGACAATCTAATTGTTGTAATTTTATTTCTCTTGGTTCTGCCCTTTTGTTGCAGAATTTTATCAAAAAGATGTGACTGCTGCTTGACCCATGAGCTAGACCGATGTACTTGGAGACTCCTCCCCTCCCCTGTCCTTGGAATGTCTCTCCGGCTCCCAGAGGCTGCTCCAAGGACACAGCCTTGAGATGGTGATGTGTTGAAAACACCCTCATGGTACACATGACTGAGCCCACTTAGGACCTCTTTATGAACTTTTAAGATTTGGAAGGTGGGTGTGGGGATCCATTAGTCTTGCTGCCACTCAAGACAAACCTCCTATGTAAGTTCCCTTTGCTATACTCAACATAACATGGTAATACAACTTTTCTAGAATTGTCTTTCATACAAAAAGTTTTCATTTGATTTTTTTTTTTTTAAGATTTTATTTATTTTAGAGACAGAGAAAGAGTGATTGCATGCATGAGCAGGGACAGGGGCTGAGGCAGAGGGTGAGGGAGAGGAACAAGCAGACTCCACACTGAGTACAGAGACCCACTTGGGGCTCAATCTCATGACCCTGAGATCATGACCTGAGCCAACCAAGAGTTGGATGCTTAACAGACTGAGCCACCCAGGTGCTCCCCACCGCCAAATTTTCTTTTGATTCTAATGGACAGTGTTGTTCACTGAAATTTTTAAAGAGTAGAGACACTCATATGAACACATTTACAAATATTTATTTACTGAGCATATGTTTGAAAGTTCTTGCTTTCCCACTTTTTATATCTTTTTCCTTTCTTCATTATACTTTGTCACCTTTCTGCAACAGAAATATTAGAGTGGTATAAAACTTAGATTATAAATTAAACCTTTTGCTCAGCATTCACAACATTATGTCCCATTTTCAGAATCTCAGCTGACTTTGACTGCCATTCCCAAGTGAGTTTCATGGTTTAGTTCCAGTCTGGGTTGAATGTGGTCTGTAGGTTTACTTGTCATTAAGAGAGGAACATTTTCAATTTTATTCTTCATTCTCATCTCTAGTCAGCATCTTTGCCTACATCAGGAAGATCAAAACTCTTCATATAAGGAGTCATGTGTGTAAATCCCTGTTTGCTGGCAACCCTGCAATGTAGTCCAGGGATATTGGATTGCTTCCTCCTAGTTGGCACTCTGCTACCCATCTAGCCCACCTCTTTCTAGGTCTCCAAGCCCAACGAGTTATCTCTGCCTTGTTTGCTGTTCTTCTTAATCGCTGGGAATATTGCATATTTGTTTTATAGAACTCATAAAATTAAATTTTTAAAAGTTGTAACTGGTTGTTCTAGACACTTTTTAAATTTCCCATGATCTCTGGTAAGCCTGTTTCTCAGAGTAGAGAAAAGGCAGTCATCACTGGGAGTTTGTTAGGGCAGGAGCCCAGCTCATCTTCCCATGATAATTTGGATTTTCTAGAAATGGAATTATGGCTTCATATATAAACTCTTTTTTTCTGTTTTTTAAAATGTGCTCTTTTTTTGGTTAATTTCTTCTTATTTTCACTTAGTTCACTGTGTTGTATGTGTGTGTGTTTCCCAATTTCCTGACTTGAAATCTAGTTCAGAGTTTCTGCAAGGGTGGGATGTATATCAATCTTGGTACCCTGGTGATGGTAGGTGGGCCAGGAATGTAACATTAATTAATATTGATCATTATCCCATTTTTTATTTTCTTTCAGCCCTACCCATTTAGTAAGAAAGAGTCTCTTTTTTTGATGCAGGTGTATATTTTATACCTCTCTAACACTTGCTAATATCTTTTTGTAAAAATAGAGGGAAAGTCTTTGGTGAAACTTTATCTATATCTATATATCTATATCTATCTAAGGTATAGAATTCAGCTACAATTTCTTTATTTTTCTATTTTTTTAAAGATTTTATTTATTTATTTTAGAGAGAGAGAGAGAGTGCACAAGTGTGCGAACAGGGGGAAGGGCAGAGGTAGAGGGAGAGAATCTCAAGCAAACTCCATGCTCAGCATGGAGCCCAACATGGGGCTCGATCCCGCAACCCTGAGATCATGATCTGAGGGGAAACCAAGAATTGGACACTTAACCAACTCAGCCACCCAGATGTCCCTCGGCTACAATTTCTATGTTTCCCTTCTACTCATCAATGAAACCAATTTTTCATTTGCAGCCATAATATAAAGTTACATTTTTATTTAAATAAAATGTACATCAATTTGAAACAAAATATTAAGTGTATTATGAAGGTGTTATGCCATAATTGAAATTTGGGAAACAATGGCTGGTTCATTTATTACATTACTTAATAATGAAAATGTAATATAAATACCTTTAAGTTAATCATTGACACCATATATTTTCAATTTAGGATACAGCGTTTTGTCCATGTGAAATAAGTTTTTTATTTTATGAGACATAAATTAAAAAAATTAGAGAAACAGTTCAGTATGTCCAACATCCCAATAATTTAGACAAACAATGTACAAGAAACCATTGAACAACTAAATTTAAGAAAATATCTTAAGACTAGCAGACATGAGTTTTCAGAGTAAAAGCCTACCAAGTGCCCAGAACAACTGGGAGCACAGGACAGAATAAGTCATATCAATGAGAAATGTTAGAACACTGAGAGCAAAAAGAAGATTTTCTAGAAAGAAAATCAAACAAGCCCCCTCATAAAGATTAGGAATCGTTACGACTTCTCAACAACATTGCAAGCTAGAGGGCAGTTGACTGATGTCTTCAAATTGTTGAAAGAAAATTATTTCCAATTTAATATTCTATACCCAGCCAAATCAAGTGTGAGGATAGAATAAAAATATTTTCACATGGGCAAGGTCTTAAAGAATTTACTTCCCATCTATCCTTTTTCAGAAAATCCCCAGAGAGAGTGTTCCACCAAAACTAGGCAGTAAGCCAAGGGAGAGGCAGTCATGAGCTTCAGAAAAGAAAGTCTCCAACATAGGCAACATACATGGAAAATTCTCTAAATGAACGTATGACCACTTGCACATATCATAAAGAGCAACCATGGCAGGCTGAAGCAAATCAGAGCCTCCAGGAGATATTTCTTCCAGAATACAAAATGTTTAAAGCCTTGAATATATATTCATGAAAGATTTAGACAATTGAGGGAGAATTTGGAAATTGAATTTCTGATAAGTCTTAGAAAATTCAGCAAAGAAAAAAAAAAAGACAACTATTAAACCAAGAAATAAAAATAGTTGTATTTTTCAGGAAAGGAGAAATAATCATTATTAAATTTGAATGGTCATAGTTATAATAAATCAAATATTGAATATTGACCTAACCAAAATTATGATGTAATATTAAAGGAAAAGAGAGATGAAAACACATTAATCCTCATTTCTGATAGTGGGAAGTCATGACCTACAACCACAAACTAAAAGAAACAAGAAATAAGTACTGGAATGTTACTGAGGAGAGTCCTAGACATATACCTGGAACTGGAAATGGTGGATCTGTGTGGGGACAAATGGCAGAGGGGTAGAGAGCGATCACTGCTTATGTAGAATGTCTTGAAGAACTTCTTGATTCTTAAAACTATGTGCATATACAATAACCTTGAAAAACACCAAAATTAGCAATAACAACAACACAAGCTAACCTACTTTCTCTGTTTCCAAAGAAAAATAAAGGAAAAAAAAATCAATTCTTCTACTAATGTGCTGGATTCCATACCCTCACAAAGACATTGTTCCTTAAATTTTCCACTCTCTTCCTTCTGTCATCAGTTTCTCTTTATTGGACCATTGCCAGAACTAATACTGTAAACTTGCTGCATTATCCCTCATGTTTTAAAAAACAAACCTGCCTTGAACTTGCATCCCACTTCAACTACCTGCCCATTTCTAGGACATACTGTACTCATGCACCGTCTTCACCGCTTCACCTCTCATTCTCTCAATAGGAGGGTCTGCCTCAGTCACCGGCTGCCTTCAGTAAGCATCACTGCACTGATACTGCTCTTGTCAAGGTCACCAATGCTTTGCACTAACCCCAGTGCAAGTCCAATGGACAGTTTTCTGTATTTTCAGCAGCACTAATGCAATTGACATGCCTTCCCCTTGGAACTATCTTTCTTGATCTTTGTAATTTTGAACTCTGCCCCCTTACTTCATTGGCCACTTCTTCATACTATTCTTTGCCAGCTCTTCACTTATCAATGAGGAAGTGACTCAGGGCTCAGTCCTAGAAGAGCTTTCCTTTTTCTTTAAAATTTTTTAGTAGATCTCCTGTACAGAGGGTTGATCTAACCATAATCTTAACTCTATAGCACGTTATAGAGTATAAGGTTCATTCATGTTTGATTTCACTATTTTTTTCCTTTTCTATTCATCCCCTACACTTTTTCTCCTTTTGGTCCCCAGAAAACTACTATAATGTGTTTATTTCTATCATTTTATTCATATGTATTCTTGTAAAATATGTACAGTTGTTTTGTGCATTTTATTTTATTTTATTTTATTTTATTTATTTATTTTTTTTAAAGATTTTATTTATTTATTTGACAGAGAGACAGCGAGAGAGGGAACACAAGCAGGGGGAGTGGGAGAGGGAGAAGCAGGCTTCCCGCGGAGCAGGGAGCCCGATGCGGGGCTCGATCCCAGGACCTGGAATCATGACCTGAGCCGAAGGCAGACGCTTAACGACTGAGCCACCCAGGCGCCCTGTTTTGTGCATTTAAAAAAATTTTGTGTAAATAGTAATGAAATACACATGTTACTCTCTTTCTCAACCATCTTCCCAGCCATTCCTCTATAATGAAGTGAGTTATCCATTTGCATGATTTTCAATGCCATCTTCATGCTGATGTACTTGATGTCCCCAGACTTAATTTTTCCAGCCTAGACTCCTCCTCTGTGTTTCAGATTTATGTATCCAACTGTATAATTAATATCCCTATTTATTTACCTAACTCAATACTCATATCTCAAACTTGATAATACCCCAAAGGATAAGTCTTAGTTGCCATCCCCACCCCATTTTTTCATACTCAGTAAATGGTACTACCATTATTCAAGTTAGAAACCTGGGAGTCTTCTTTGATTTCCGAACTCTGCTCCCATTCCCCAACCAATGCAGATACTGTGCCCAATTTACCAACAAATCCTGGCCATTCTACCTCAAAATTATATCTGAGTCCATCTACTTTCCTCCCTCTTCACTTCCACTATTATCTACTTGCTAATGAAACAAGTAAATGAATAGACCAGGTTTCATATAATAGTACATTTCATGTACTAGTAAATGTAATAAAAGAAGCAAGCTGGAAGATGTTTAGAGAAAGATGGAGGGGCACATCTTTTACAGGGAGAGATCAACCTGAGGATGTTGTGTTTGAGCTGAGACCTGAACGCTGAGAGGTAGGCACACAAACACAGAGGAGTGTTCCAGGCAGACAGCTGCAAGCATAAAGGCCATGGTGAAACAAATAAACAATTATTGAGCAAGCCGAATTCGTCAAACAAATATTCTGTCAACTTCAACTGTGTGAGGATGATGAAAACAGCAAAGCAAATATTGTATTAATTAATCTCTGCTAAATTTTAGTTTTTTACAAACCTTTCTTTTCCCCAATAATAGTGATTTGTTAGGTTTGTAAATACATGCAGAGAGAAGTGGAAATATTCAGTGTCTCTTATAAAGTGTACCATAAAGTATGCTTCTCTGGGAGTCATTCTGTTGGAAATGACCTGTTTTAGGGATTAACAAGTAACTGAATCCCCATGAGGAGGACACAGCAGTTACCCCATAAGTCCCTAGCTTGTCCCATAGCGTCAAGTTCTTCAGACTCAGAGGATGGGGGAAAACCAATTTCTTAATTTCTCTTCACCCTCAAGAAAAAGCCCTCCAGAGAAAGAAGGTATGATAATCTTTAACTTTCCTGAGGCCTTTCTAAGGCAACTCTTTCTACCTGACTTTTAGGAAGAATAGAGGGATAAGTACATTCTCCCTATTACAGGGACTGGGGAAATTCCTGGAAGTTATAGTACAAAGTAATTTTATCTGTTCACTAAGAGTGAAATGAGAAAAGAGCTAGGACTTAGAGCAAAATAATAATAATTGTTACCTATCAGTCTGCCAGCATGTTGTTTACAAGCTACAAAGAAATGTGTGATTCATTGCTAATCTCTTTTATCTCATCTACTTGCTTGACACATGTTTCTTTGGCCCATAACTGGAAAGTAATTTGACTCGCCTCATAAATAATCTAGAAATGTCATAGAACAACATCTATGAGCATCCTCATAGTCAATCTCAATGTCATAGATCATTTTAACTATATCATTTGTGAGGTGAGTCAACAATGTCATTCATAACAGTTAAAGTATCAAAATTTAAAAGTTATTTTTTAAATAATTAAATAAATTAATAATTAAATGTTATTCAGATAGTAACATACTATCAGATGTGCTTCTTTGAATAGAAGAGAAAGGGTATGTTTCCAGCTATTACAGAGAATTTCATGTAAACATCAGGATATCTTATCTGTGCCCAACTGCCGATATGCCATGAGTTTGTCTTCCGGGTGAATAACATTCAAAATGGGCATATCACATGTTGTGGAAAAAAAGTTTTGAATCCCTAGGCTGAAAGAGAACAAACAGAATGAAGGTCACTAGTTTAGTCTCATCTGGGCCAGTATAGATACCAAAGGAATAACTTCTCTAAAGACAGACAGATCCTGCTAACTTTACCCAGCAAATAAGTGCTGGATCATCCACAGTAAAATGGCAGAAGCAAAAATAAATCCTCTCTAAAGCAGTATACTGATATCTGAGGCTTCGAACTACTCCTATTTCTTTTCTTTCAAATACAATTTTGAGCACTCAGTTTAAAATGTGCACATGGAGGGGCACCTGGGTGGCTCAGTCAGTTAAGTATCCAACTCTTGATTTCAGCTTGGGCCATGATCTCAGAGTCATGAGACTGAGCCCCACATTGGGCTCCACACTGGGTGTGGAGTCTGCTTGGGATTCTCTCCCTCTCCCTTGCCCTTGCCCCCCCCCCAACCCGTGCTTATGCTCCCATGCATGCACTATCTCTCTAAGAAAAATAAACAAATAAATAAATAAATAAATGTGCACATGAAAATTAAAGATCACGGGTATATACCCACCCCCCGAAATAAGTAAATAACCATCAAAACAAACCCACAATAAGAATTATAGACACAGATCCTAAGGCAATCATGTTTGTTAAGTTACAAAAGACAAGCTTGAGAATTTTGGCAAGGCTACTAGAAATAAATACTAGAAATTAAAAATAGTGCAATATGAAAAAGAACCAAATAAAAATTTCAGAACTAAAAATTACAATAGCCAAAATAAAAATTTCAGAACTAAAAATTACAATAGCCAAAATTGAGACCTCCCTGGATGGGTTTATCAGCTGATTAGACACAAAAGAAAAGAGAGTTGGTAAATTGGATTATACTAAAAGAAGTTATGCATAGGGAAGCACAAAAAGGCAAAAAATAAAAGTAAAGACGAAAGGGTAAGCAGCATGGAAGACTAAATATTTGGAGAGGTAGTGGCTGAGAATATTCTAGAATTGATGAAAGAAACCCATCCACATATTTAAGAAACCCAATGATTCCCTACTGGGATATGTAATCTTTACCTATTTACATCTTAGTGAGACTACAGAAAACCAAAGACTCAAGTTAAAAGATAACAATTATAGATTGAATTTTTAAAATATTCAAATGAATGCTGTTCCCAAAGGACACATTAAAAACACACAGATACAAGAAAGCTGAAATCGAAAGGTTGGAAAAGATATAATACATAAATATGACACAAATACAAAAAAGTAACATTGATATCAGGCAATTAAATTTTAAGGCAAAAATCATACCCTGAGATAAAAATGTTCCTTCATAATGATAAAAGCTTTGTTTTGCCAGTAGCGTATAGCAATATTTTTTTTTAAGGAAATCTTTTTTTTTTTTAATTATGTTATGTTAATCACCATACATTACATCATTAGTTTTTGATGTAGTGTTCCATGATTCATTGTTTGTGCATAACACCCAGTGCTCCATGCAGAACGTGCCCTCTTTAATACCCATCACCAGGCTAACCCATCCTCCCAACCCCCTCCCCTCTAGAACCCTCAGTTTGTTTTTCAGAGTCCATCGTCTCTCATGGTTTGTCTCCCCCTCCGATTTCCCCCCCTTCATTCTTCCCCTTCTGCTATCTTCTTCTTTTTTTTTTTTTAACATATAATGTATTATTTGTTTCAGAGGTACAGATCTGAGATTCAACAGTCTTGCACAATTCACAGCACTCACCATAGCACATACCCTCCCCAATGTCTATCACCCAGCCACCCTGTCCCTCCCATCCCCCACCACTCCAGCAACCGTTAGTTTGTTTCCTGAGATTAAGAATTCCTCATATCAGTGAGGTCATATGATACATGTCTTTCTCTGATTGACTTATTTCGCTCAGCATAATACCCTCCAGTTCCATCCATGTCATTGCAAATGGCAAGATTTCATTCCTTTTGATGGCTGCATAATATTCCATTGTATATATATAAATATATATACCACATCTTCTTTATCCATTCATCTGTCGATGGACATCTGGGCTCTTTCCACAGTTTGGCTATTGTGGACATTGCTGCTATAAACATCGGGGTGCATGCACCCCTTTGGATCCCTACATTTGTAACTTTGGGGTAAATACCCAGTAGTGCAATTGCTGGGTCGTACAGTAGCCCTATTTTCAACTTTTTGAGGAACCTCCATACTGTTTTCCAGAGTGGCTGCACCAGCTTGCATTCCCACCAACAGTGTAAGAGGGTTCCCCTTTCTCTGCATCCCCGTCAACATCTGTCATTTCCTGACTTGTTAATTTTAGCCATTCTGACTGCTATGAGGTGATATCTCACTGAGGTTTTGATTTGGATTTCCCTGATGCCAAGTGATGTTGAGCACTTTTTCATGTGTCTGTTGGCCATTTGGATGTCTTCTTTGGGAAAATGTCTGTTCATGTCTTCTGCCCATTTCTTGATTGGATCATTTGTTCTTTGGGTGTTGAGTTTAAGAAGTTCTTTATAGATTTTGGATACTAGCCCTTTATCTGATATGTCAGATATCTTCTCCCATTCTGTCGGTTGTCTTTTGGTTTTGTTGACTGTTTCTTTTGCTGTGCAAAAGCTTTTAATCTTGATGAAGTCCCAATAGTTCATTTTTGCCCTTGCTTCCCTTGCCTTTGGCGATGTTTCTAGGAAGAAGTTGCTGCGGCTGAGGTCAAAGAGGTTGCTGCCTGTGTTCTCCTTCAGGATTTTGATGGACTCCTGTCTCACATTGAGGTCTTTCAACCATTTGGAGTCTATTTTTGTGTGTGGTGTAAGGAAATGGTCCAGTTTCATTCTTCTGCATGTGGCTGTCCAATTTTCCCAACACCATTTGTTGAAGAGACTGTCTTTTTTCCATTGGACATTCTTTCCTACTTTGTCGAAGATTAGTTGACCAGAGAGTTGAGGGTCCATTTCTGGGCTCTCTATTCTGTTCCGTTGATCTATGTGTCTGTTTTTGTGCCAGTACCATACTATCTTGATGATGACAGCTTTGTAATAGAGCTGGAAGTCCGGAATTGTGATGCCGTCAGCTTTGCTTTTCTTTTTCAACATTCCTCTGGCTATTCGGGGTCTTTTCTGGTTCCATACAAATTTGAGGATTATTTGTTCCATTTCTTTGAAGAAAGTGGATGGTATTTTGATGGGGATTGCATTGAATGTGTAGATTGCTCTAGGTAGCATTGACATCTTCACAATATTTGTTCTTCCAATCCAAGAGCATGGAAGGTTTTTCCATTTCTTTGTGTCTTCCTCAATTTCTTTCATGAGTATTTTATAGTTTTCTGGGTACAGATCCTTTGCCTCTTTGGTTAGATTTATTCCTAGGTATCTTATGGTTTTGGGTGCAATTGTAAATGGGATCGACTCCTTAATTTCTCTTTCTTCTGTCTTGTTGTTGGTGTATAGGAATGCCACTGATTTCTGTGCATTGATTTTATATCCTGCCACTTGACTGAATTCCTGTATGAGTTCTAGCAGTTTTGGGGTGGAGTCTTTTGGGTTTTCCACATAAAGTATCATATCATCTGCAAAGAGTGAGAGTTTGACTTCTTCTTTGCCGATTTGGATGCCTTTGATTTCTTTTTGTTGTCTGATTGCTGTGGCTAGGACTTCTAATACTATGTTGAATAGCAATGGTGATAGTGGACATCCCTGCCGCGTTCCTGACCTTAGGGGGAAAGCTCTCAGTTTTTCCCCATTGAGAATGATATTCACTGTGGGTTTTCCATAGATGACTTTTATGATATTGAGGTGTGTACCCTCTATCCCTATACTCTGAAGAGTTTTGATCAAGGAAGGGTGCTGTACTTTGTCAAATGCTTTTTCTGCATCTATTGAGAGGATCATATGGCTCTTGTTCTTTCTTTTATTAATGTATTGCATCACATTGATTGATTTGTGGATGTTGAACCAACCTTGCAGCCCAGGGAGAAATCCCACTTGGTCGTGGTGAATAATCCTTTTAATGTACTGTTGGATCCTATTGGCTAGTATTTTGATGAGAATTTTTGCATCCATGTTCATCAGGGATATTGGTCTGTAATTCTCCTTTTTGATGGGGTCTTTGTCTGGTTTGGGGATCAAGGTAATGGTGGCCTCATAAAACGAGTTTGGAAGTTTTCCTTCTATTTCTATTTTTTGGAACAGTTTCAGAAGAATAGGTATTAATTCTTCTTGAAATATTTGGTAGAATTCCCTTGGGGCGCCATCTGGCCCTGGGGTTTTGTTTGTTGTGAGATTTTTGATGACTGCTTCAATTTCCTTAGTGGTTATAGGTCTGTTCAGGTTTTCTATTTCTTCCTGGTTCATTTTTGGTAGTTGATACATCTCTAGGAATACATCCATTTCTTCCAGATTATCTAATTTGCTGGCAAATAGTTGCTCATAATATGTTCTTATAATTGTTTGTATTTCTTTGGTGTTGTTTGTGATCTCTCTTCTTTCATTCATGATTTTGTTGATTTGGGTCATTTCTCTTTTCTTTTTGATAAGTCTGGCCAGGGGTTTATCAATCTTGTTAATTCTTTCAAAGAACCAGCTCCTAGTTTCATTGATCTGTTCTACTGTTCTTTTGGTTTCTATTTCATTGATTTCTGCTCTGATTTTTATTATTTCTTTTCTCCTGTTGGGTTTAGGCTTTATTTGCTATTCTTTCTCCAGCTCCTTGCATACAGCAATTTTATTTTATTTTTTATTTTTTAGAGAGGGGGGCAGTGAGAGGCAGAGGGAGAGGGAGAGAATCAAGCAGGCTCCACACCCAGCACAGAGCCCAACGCAGGGCTCAATCTCATGACCCTGAGATCATGACCTGAGCCGAAATCGAGTCGGATGCACTTAACTGACTGAGCCACCCAGGCACCCCAGAATATAGCAATCAAGCAAGAGATTTTTTAACACACCTCTTTCAGTAATTGACCAAATGAGCAAAGCAAATTTTGAACACATGATTACTAGATTTGACCTAACAAATATGTATAGGAAAATGCACACAATAACTAAGAGCACACATTTTTTTCAGGCACAGGCAAAAAAACCACTTATACATATTTACCTTTTGCTGACCTTAAAATAAGTCCCATCCAATTTCAAATGTTTGAAGATGTATAGAGCATATTCTCTGACCACAGTGAAATTTTGTTAAAAATCAATAAGAGTAGGATAACTAGGAAATCCTATCTATTTAAAATGGAAGAAATACATTGCTATTCCACATAACTGTGGGACTAGCTAAAACAGTAAGGCAGTCATTCAATCAAGAGGAAAGAAAAGAAAAGAATAAAACACTATCATGATGATTATGGTGAGAAAAAAAAGAAGCTACAGGCTGTATTAATAAGAGTTTTGCAGTGTTGCTAGATACAAACTCAACAAAGAAAAATTAATTGTATTTCTATATACCATCAAAAGCAGAAAATGAATTTAAAGATACCATTTACAATAAAATGAGAAACAAAACAATAATTACCTAGAAATAAATCTAACAAAAGAGGGTGAAACTTCTTTCATATTTCGTATAAAATTGGAGAGACCTTGGAGAAGACCCAAACAAATGGAGCGATAAGCCATGTTTCTGGATTGAAAAACTCAATGTGCTAAATATGGTATGCTTCCCAGATAGAAAGCCTCTCAATAAAAAAAAAAAAAAAAAATCCCTACAGGGTTCTTTTTTGGTTTTGTTTTTTTGGTGAAATTCACGGACTCATTCTAAAACTTAGGTGGAAATGCAAAGCACAAAGAATAATCAAGGAAATTATTGAAGAAGGACAAAGCAGGCAAAATTCTTTAAGATATCAAGGCTTATTCCTGGGTGCCTGGGTGGCTCAGTCAGTTAAGCATCTGCCTTTGGCTCAGGTCATGATCTCGGGGTCCTGGGATTCCTGTTCACTGGGGAGTCTGCTTCTCCCTCTGCCCCTCCCCATGCTCCTGCTTTTTCTCTTGCACTGCGTGCTCTCTCTCTCTCAAATAAATAAATAAAATCTTTTTTTTTAAAGTCTTATTTTAAAGCAACAGTAATTTGGCTTGGCATAGGCACGTGTAGAGTAGATGGAATGAAATAGAATAGAAACATAGAATCAGGTCCACACATACATGAACACTGGACAAAGCCAATAGTGGGAGAAGGAAAGTCACTTAATAGTACTGGGGAAAAGTGCATATTTGTTTGGAAAAGAAAATGAAATTTTGTCTATGAAAATATTTATAAAACATGACATAAAGCAAAAGCCACAAAGACAGACTGATAAACTTGCATATGCTAAAATTAAGACAATCTTTTCATCAAGAGGCCACTAAGAAAGCAAAAAGGAAAAATGTATCAGAGTATAAGAAGGAAAGAAATTATTTGCAACATATATAAGGAATAAAACTCAAGTACAATGTCAGTTAAAAAAAAAAAAAGGACTACTCAAAAGAAAAGAAGCACTATGCAAAAGAAGAAAAGCAAATTGTGAATAGCAGATGAAAAGGTGCTCAACTTCATCAATAATCCAGTATAAATTAAAATGACCATGAGATAGAGCATGAACTCACTGGACATGCAAAAGCTAGAACTTTCACATGTCAAGTAAAAGTGAGTACCATACTTCAGAATATAACTTTGGTTTATTTAGAAAGGTTAAAAATATGTACAACAGGCCTATATTCCTAGAGATACTCATACATGGGTGCACTGCATTGTATATACAAAATTAATCAGGGCAGCAGCATTATTCATAATATTAAAATATTGGAGACACCTAAGTATCCATCAACAATAGAATGGATAAATAATACACAACAATAAAGATGAACTAGAATCACATGCAAAAGCTTGGATGGAGCTTAAGCATAATACTGAGAAAAAAAAGTAAGTTGCCAAGAAAAAAAAGCTTGAATTTATTTATAGTAAAGTTCAAAAAGAGGTAAAACTAAACTATTTTGGGGATGCATATATGTCAGTAAAATTATAGATAAAATCAAGAAAGTGATAAAGTCAGGATGGCAATTGCCTCTATGAAGGAGGGGTGGTAGGCAAGGGCCACATATAGATTTCTGGGGTTCTGGCAATGTTCTTTTTCTGGACCTGAGTGATGGCTACTTTACAATAAGTTATTGTACTACCGTATACTGTTTTGCGTACTTTACTTTTTTGTGTTACGCTCCGTGATTTAAAAAAAAAAAAAAAAAGAACGAGAGAGCGCTCTATCTATTGGCATGGAAGAATTCTCGAGCTATATGTTGTGAAAAAATAGGGTGTGGGGAAGTGTAAAAGTGTATAAAATTTACTACTATTTATGGACGGGAATGGAGGGGCAGGGGCTTTAGGGGAACAGGGTGACCCAGATACCAAAACAGTGGTTGTCTCCGGGCAGGAGAAATAGGTGCCCAAGGGACAGGGTCAGAAGACTTAGTCACTGTAAGACCCTCTTGTTGTGTCTTTTGAATTTCATACCATGTGAATGTATTACGTACCTATTCAAAATAAATAAATAAAAATGCCTAACAGCAAAAAAGTTTTCTAGCAACTCTAACCATCCTTATCCACAAGGGGCCGCTATTCAATGATGTTTAACTAGTTCCTCACCAGGGAGAAACCTGTATGATCCCTGCTCTCACTAGTGAAGAAGTGTCATCATTTATGTTCTTACTTTATTTTACACATCATGTTCCCGGGGGGGGGGGGGGGGGGGGAGGAACAACCCTCAATTCACAAATATGCGCCAAAAATTAATATGCATGTAAAATGGGATGAAAGAAGACAAAGACGTAGAGAGATAATAGGAATTCAGGGATGAGTTTAGAAGAAGCACAGGATTAAGGACCTCCCCTGGAGTCAATGCACAAATTCGATTCTAAGGTTTCTAGCATCTGATGCCAAAAAAGGGAAGTGTGGTTAGTGACAAATTCAAAATCTTGCTCGGGAGAGTATTAGTACTAGGAAAAAAAATTTTCCCTGGCGGTCTGTTAAAGTTAATCCGAGAGGACCCTCGAGGTGTGCTTCCTGACTGGTCTTAATAACAAGAATAATCCACCCATCAGTTGTGACACCAAGCGACCTCACTCTCCAAGGGAAGCGTAAGATGCTTTGGGACTTCAGATGAGCGAAGTTTCATTCATGGTTAATCATGAATGAAAAAGAAAGTAAGAATACATGCTGCAGAAGAAGAAAAGCCGAGAGTGCTTTTAAAAAATTCCCTGTCTTACACGCAAGACAGAGAACGGGTGTCTTCACTCGGCTGGATTTTTCAACATTTGGTTATTGCAATGAATTCTCTTTTTTCTTGAAGTTGAGCTGATTGTGCTTCGGGCCACTAAGGAGTTAAATGCTGTGCTCTAAGTTCAAGGGGAATTAGCCCGACTCAAACAAGGTGCACCCTGGGCAGTATAAAGGCGGGGAAATCAGCAGCAGGGAGACAGTTTCCTTTGTGACCGGAGCTGCACACTTATATAAAAGCACTTTGGCAGTTATGGAGTCATCTGACATTCGAAGGAAAAAAATAGCTGTCATTGGTGGTGGCTTGGTAAGACTCTATTTGGATATCCTATTCCTGTTAGTGGTGTTATATTATCATTAGTCTGAATAATTATTATAAATTGCTTGCACAGATTGTTCATCTTCTTGTGAAACTTCTCTGATATTTATTTTAAATATGGGATGAGTGGTAATTTGCTCTTTTCGACGAAAGGTATTTTTATCTCCATTAAATACAAAGGTGTCTGTTTTCCCTGGTCATTTTGGTTTAGCATTTCTTAAAAAAACAGAGCAAATTGAATTTGATTCATCCCCATGTTGGCTATGTTTTTAAAACAGATATCAGCGTTTAATAGTCATTTTAGTCCAAATGTTTGCCTCATTTGGTGAATAATTCAGTTTATACTAATAATAAGAATAAAAGCTAATGCAAAATTGTTATGTTGGATGTTCGCTAGTGGGAATAGCACCTGTTTGGTCTCCTGACTTATTTGGCTGGTCCCATGGGGCATGTAAGGTGGTGGAGTGAGGGGCTCCCCTGTTGCTGGGCATAGGAGATGAATCTGCAGAGCCTTGCCCCACACCTAGAAGATGTGGGAGGGGTCTCTCCTCCGCTGCCATTGTTATCTTACCAAAGCTGGTCTGTTTCATGTGGGGCTGCCTCAAGTAGACTGTATTTCCCCCCCTCAATAGAACTCCTATTTTGGAATAAAAGTATCACCATTGGTAAAAGCTTAATCATTTTGTTTTCACCTTTGCTGTACTCATTTGTACGCTTTTAGCTCATAGGTATTCATTCATTCATTCATTTACTCAACAAAAATTTCTTAAGAGCCTAATATGTGCCAGACACTGTTCAAGGCTGTATAGAGATTAGTATAGTTTATACCACACATTTATTTATCGAGTATATGCCAACTTTGTCTTTTGTTCTGCCTTCCTTATGATCTTTTCACCCAAAGTACTATGACAAGTTCCTCTAACATTTCTGGTTCTAGATTTCAGTATCCTAACGAATGCTGTCACATGCCATGTTGGTCAATGCATGTGACATATGTTGTCATTTCTTTATACAGGGCCTCAGTCCAGGTCTTTCCTATCGAAATTTTGCATGAAGTGAGATGCATGTATTCACCACAATGTCACTGCATGCCTGCTATTTGCCAACACTGCTTTAGTTACTAGGAATACAGTGGTGAACATTCCTGAGAAGTGAAAAGAGAACAGAGAAGAAAACAAATCATTTCAGTGAGAGATAGACATTGTAAAGAAATGCAAATAGGGCAGGGCTGTGGAAAGTCTTTGCGGGCATCTGTTTGGAGTGTGGTCAGGGACGGCCTCTTTGAGGGGAGGATATATGACCAGAGACCTGAATAATAGGAGGAAGCAACCATGTGCGGGGCTACAGAAAGCATTCCAGGCGGAGGAAAGAGCCAGAAGAGAAACCCTGAGGTGTTCAAGGAGCAGACAGAAAGGCAGAAAGAGTGAGGCTAGAGAAGAGGAGCTCCTGAGGCAGGAGAGCTGAGAGAGCCAGCTCCCCTAGGGTCTTAAGAGGGCAGGGCAAGAAGACTGGATTTTACTCCTAGTATCATGGGAAACCACTGGAGGACGTTAGGCAGGAAAGTGAGTTGTGATTTTAAAAGATTCCTCGAGCTAGTGTGTGGAGGAGTAGAAATTTTAAGACACGATGACCAGTTAAGACACTGTTGGCGTTTGTCCAAGACTCGGGCTATGGGAGCAGCAGTGACACCTCTTAGAAGGTCTCTTAGCAAAGGGGAGGTAACAAATGTGTGATTGCATATATGATTTGGGGAGGCATAAATATGTGGGGTCATCCATGGATTTCTTGCTGAGTAACACTTAAACTCTTTGTCATGTAACCACTTCATTATCTGCGCACATGCCTGTGCTGGAACATAGAAGATATGTATTAGAAGCAACTAAAATTTGGGGCGCCTGGGTGGCTCAGTTGGTTAAGTGCCTGACTTGATTTTTGGCTCAACTCATGATCTCAGGGTCGTGGGATCCAGCTCCAAGTTGGACTCTGGGCTGAGCATGGAGCCTACTTAAGATTCTCTCTCCCTCTCCCAGTCCCTGCTCACACTCGCTCTCTCTCTCTCCAAAAAAAAAAACAAAACTAAAACTCCTCTGCAAAGGAATTCTATCCACCTTATTGCTCAGGCTCATGCCTAGGAATCATGTTTGATTCCTTTTTTCATTTTATGCGCAGACCTCCATTACTCTTTTACTCCACCAGTAAGCTTTGGTGGCTCTATATCCAAAATCAGTGTCAATTCTGACCATTGCTACCATCCCAGTCCAGACCATCATCATCCCTCACCCACCTCCTGTGTGGTCCCACAGCTTCTACTCTTATCCACGGACAGTCCATTCTCCACATAGCAGCCACACCCATCCTCTTAAAACATAAGTCTGGTAATTATAACTCTTTGCCAATGCCTTCCAATGGTTTCCCATTGCAAGTAAAATAAAATCCGACTCTTTACCAAAGGTTCCACTTGAACTGAGCCTGTCTACTTGGCTGGCTTCACCATTTCCCTGTTTTATGTTTTTTTAATATTATTCATCAGCACCTGGAATTACACCCTTTATTTGTTTTTGAATTTTAACCTATTAAATATCTACCCCAACTAGAATACAAGCTTATATTTACCAGTGTATTCCAGTGGCTGGAACCATGTCCAACATGACTTATTGTTATTATTTAGTTAGTATTTGATAGATGAATGAACAAGAGGGATAAAAAACTCTCTTAAGGATAGGAAGATGAAGGAAATGTCACAATGGACAAAACCTTGAATTTTGAGCATATCATGAAATAAAGTATTAAATAAAGCAATTCAAGAAGGTTAAATTAAAACACAAAGGACAAATTAATTTTCTCTCTCAATTTCTTTCTTGTGTCTTTCTGTTCACCTTTCCCAATCTCTTCCTGCCAACGGGCCATATCCTAGTACCTTACACTGTCTAACACATGAAAGGCTCTCCCCAGCCCCTAAGGGGAAAAACTACAACAGAGTTGAGAACTTTTCCTTAGAAGTCCAAAGGAGGGGTGCTTGGGTAGTGTCTGAAACTCTTGGTTTCAGGTCAGGTCGTGATCTCAGGGTCGAGAGATCGAGCCTGACGTCAGGCTCCCTGCTCAGTGTGGAGTCTGCTTGAAATTCTCCCTCCCTTCCCCTCTGCCCCTCCCGCTCATTCCCATTCTCTCTCTCTAAAATAAATAAGTAAAACTTAAAAAAAAAAAAAGTCCAAAGGATACAGTGAATTCATCTTACTTTTTTTCAGTAGTAGCCTTGCCCACTGAGAAGCCACCCTAAGAATTTGTCCTTGCCCCACTGTAAGTGATCATCTGACCCTGTGATAGACCAATTAATTTCTTTTCTTTGAAGACCTGTCAAGTCAAAGAGGTCAGAAGGAAACGACAGATCAAGGAAGGAACTCTTATTGAGAAACTAGAGGTGAAAGAAACGAAACCATGATCTTAAACTGGTGAAAGTTTAAAAAAAAAAAACAACTTTAATCTGAATATTTAGAAAGATCACTGTATCGACTTAGACATTTTCCTCCTTGTGTGAAACACTGCTCCCCAAGCCCCCCGCCAATGCCATTACCTCCTGGAAGCTGGAGGGTCATCCTGTAAAGACCTCTTCTCTCCTGAAAATGCCCCCAGGGTTCTGTTTGCCTCTATCACAGGCTTCATCCTATAAAAGTTATTGATATGCATGGTTTATTTCCCCATAAAAGGTATTTACTTTTCTAAATCTTGAGATTGTCTTATCTTTGGGTCCTGCTCCCTCCCTTTTTATAAAGGTTATCTCAGTGCCTTATACTGTCAAACACACTAACATACTTTGTGTGCATGAGTTTGCTTTCAGAAGTGGGGAATCCTGTGCTTACAAGTTGGGGGCAATTAAAAGAAAGGCAATGTTTTCCACCAGAATGGTGTCATAAGGAATGTAGTCCTTGAAGGACGATCTTGAAAATGGATTTGACAAACAACCTCTGCCTTTCAGGCTAGAAGGAGGTCTATGGGTGCAGCTTTCTGATTCTGTAGCCTCGGGGGGAAAAACTGCGACACGAGCTGCCGTACTCTGTGTTAGTAATGTCTTTTCTGTTTTTACAAAGTGACAAGCCAGTGAAGTCGAAAGAAATTCTCTCTAACCCGTCCAGTACCCTCAGGCTATGTTCCCACTCAGGTCCTGCTTCTGGGGACTGTTTGCAGGGTTTACTGTAGGGTAGAAATGAGCGGAGCCAAAGGGCACTCTTTCAGCAACAGCTACAGCTCCTTGAGCCCTCATTTTTGGGGGGAAGCCAAGAGCTCTAGCTGAAAGAGCTACCGAGGATTCCAGGCTCAGCTGTGGCCCACTGTCCGAGCCCACGTTCAAAGATGTATCATAGGGTAGCATTGAAGCCTTCCTTCTGTCTCCCCTGCTGACAAGCAACCCCACTACACATTTGTTTTGAGATCCATTATCCCTGTGTTTGACCAGCAAAATGCTCCTTGAAAAGGTATTGAGAGGGTAAAGTCTTTCGAAACATCAGAATAAGGAGACTCGTGAACTTTACGACCTCTCGTCCATAATCATGCCCTCTCTCCCAGTGTTCGAGTCAGGTTAGTGACCTCTGTTCATGAAGTTGCCTTTGAAGCAACTTCACCTTGACTCTAGGAGAGGGTGTATGTCACAGCCAAAAATGTTAGATTTCTCTTGAGGATTTACAGGGTCAGAGGCATCTTGGTGCTGAATTGGCCCTAGACTGGGTTTCTGTCCTCTGTTCTTAGGATCTCTCCACCTCACCTGAATGAGACAAAGCATCTGATAGCGAGGGGACTAAAGTCAGCTGAGACTGCAATCAGAAAATCACTCAGAACACCAGATGGTTGTGTCTTTTAACTCTAAAATTCCATGGCTTCCTTTTCACCCTTCCTCATCCACATATCTCTATCTTTGTTCTCAATCTAGTTGTTATAAAAGCAGAAATCAAATGTCACCCAGAATTTTCACTTTTGCCAAAGTCAATATCCTAGACACATAGAAACCATTGAATGTTTTATAGTCTTGTGCCAAGGCCTCTGTTTTATTTTTCTGCAAATATTAATGAGACAAACCATGTAAAGAACGTAATTACTATGAGCCTTTATTCTTATTTTATTGATATGAAAGTAAATAAAACTCTATTCACTCCACTCTTGATTTCTACTCCCCAGGCACTGAGCCCTGTATGTGAGAAATGCTCACTTCATTTCTGCACTAATATCTAGCACCCTCTACCAACAGAAGGGGAGTGGATTTCTCTGTGGCTGTAGAGGTCATCCTGAATTTGCTCTGAGCTAAGGACAAGTCTTGATCCCACGCTCTAGCTCTCCTCAATCTCTTTTGTAGCTTTCCTTGTGCTCCGATCCCTCTCATCAAACAAATTTATTCTAGCTGTCTCCCTTATTATTTAGCCGTATCACCATTTCTCCAGGAGGTGTGACTAACGTTTTGAGATTATTTTTTTGCTACCCGGACAGCCTGTTAAGGTGTCCCATAAATTCTGCTGTTAGACCTATGTGATACAGAGAACTCACCCTTTAGAGTCTGCTTCATTTATTGCTTTGTGAGCAGCATCTGAGATGAAACCAGTAACTTCAGGCAGCTCAAAGCTTAACTGCCTGTTTTTCTTTCCTTTTCAATAGGCCCCAGATATTCTCGGACAGTTAGTCCATGATCCACACATACATCCGCCCAAGACCTCAGTGAGGCCTTGCCTTGAGAGACACAACTGTTCTTCAACCTAGGAGAAATAAAACGCAATGAAGAATCTTTAACATGGTCTCTCAAAAACACCCGGTCTGGGGGATATTCAAAACTCACAACAAAACCGTAAAAATAACTTGTCCCACACACTCTCAGTTTCTTTCGCCTGCTTTGTAGCTATTCCAAAAACAAACCAAGAGATCTGGCCAAATCTTCCGACACTCGCAGCTGTCAGCATCCTCTCTCCAGCTCATTTTGGCTTGCCTTCTTCCTCTCCTCTCTGTCCTCTTTCATTCTGCTGTTATCTTTATTTGCCCCTCGTGCTAAGGCCCAGGAGCCGCTGGGGCATCATTTCATTACTTCAGTCTTATCAAAGGAAATGAATGGGTGCCATATGATTGTTCACAAGCCAAAAAATTAAAATAACCTCAATGTCCAAATATAAGGGCATTGCGTACAATGAAATGTAATGCGATTGTTTAATATTTTGATTTAAAATATTTTCTGACATGGAAATATATTCACAAGATCCTGTTCATTTTTTAAAACAAAATCATAAAATCTACAACCTGGTACTATTTTTAAAAGAAATATTACGTGTTTTATATCCATAGAAAATTTTAACACTGGTTCTCTCTGGTGGTAAGATTGTGGAACATTACTTTTTTCCTTCATGTTTATCTAATTTTCTAATTTTTTTATTAAAAAAATACCAATTTCTTACCAAGTATCAGGTATTGTGGTTTGGACTAGAAATAGAAAGTGATAAAATACAAACTTTACAAATATCATTATTCTCTGGGCACTTACAGCCTATGGGAGAGTCAGACGAAAATGTAAATAAATAATTCAGTTCATCGTGGGAGATATTGAAACACATATTCCTATAGGCATCTGTGGAATTACAGAAGAAAAGGCAAATAAGTCTTTTGGAGGAGGAGGTATCAAGAAGAATTGCACTGAGAATATGAGTCTTGAAAGAAGACCAAACATTTTCCAGATAGAGAAAGCAGGAAAGGATTGTTCAGGCAAAGGGAACATTGTATTCAAAGGCATGTAAGTGTAAAAATGCATGGCATATTCAGTCAGGAAATATGCAGTAACTTTGGTATGCTTATTACAGATAGGGAATGGGCAAAAAATGAACTGAAAAGAGAGGTCGTGGTCACATGTAAGAATCTTTTAGGTCATATTGAAAATTTGGGACTTTTCCCCACAGATGTATGAGGAACAAATAAAGGAATATAAGACAGAAAATGCATCCTCTAATTTTTGTTGTAGGAGACACCTAGTCTAGTGTGGAGCATGGCTTTAATAGGTGGAGACTGGGAAGGAAGGATTTTCGGAAATCCATCAGAGTAGTTCAGGTGAAAGCTTTTCAGGGCTCTCTGAAAAGAGAATGGAGGGTAGGGTAGGAGGTCTATCTTGAAAAAGTCTCAAGGAGATCAACAAGACTTGTTGTCTAATTAAATATATATTGGCAAGTAGAAAGGGATGTTAAACATTCCCTGAAGTATCCTGGTTGGATGAACTAGTGGGCAGAGCTGCTAGTCTCTAAGCTATGGAATCCAGAAGGAGGAGGTTTGAAGTTTGAGGGAGGGGAATAACTTGGATTTGAGGCATGTTGAGAGGGAGAGACCTGCATGACCCCGCAGGTAGAAAGAGGTTCACTAGTCAGAGATGAGTTCAGGAGAGGGATCAAGGCTGGAGAAAAAGTCCTAAGAACCCCCACAGAAAGTCATCATCATCAAAGGAGGAAGATCAAAACTATGCTTGGCCTCAGAGACCAAATCCAGATGATACAGGCTAGTGAGTTCAGGGTAAGGTTTAAATATGAAAACACATAGCATATGCAATAATATCATGTGCAATTCTAGCAGATGGAATCATTACTAACCAAGTGTGAAGACATTTTTATGTGCTTATTTCATGGTGAGTGCTGCTAACAATCTGGTTCTTTTCATTACATTCATATGTTCAAAGATCCAATTCTTGAGAAATCAAAGTATAGTTGGACGAGTGGGAGGTATAAACAGGCTCTTCTGTTTGGTGACAAACTCACAAAGGCCTAGAAGTCTTAGGGAGAGTTTTATACATTTCATTAAGTCAAAAGGAGTTGACACGTTTAACATTACACTATCAGGTTAATTTCAAGCACATTATAATAAAGAGGCATAAAATGCATGACATTTTTATAGTCACCATGCCCCTTCCTACTAGGGTCAGCATTTATAAATTAAAAGGTACAGTTTTCTCATTATCATTAGACACTTGAATGATCACTGCTGGAGTGGTCACATGGGAACCCACGGAAATTTGGCGAATCCTCTTGATAAAAGTAGGGCAGCAATGGGGCACCTGGATGGTTCAGTTGGTTAAGCATCTGCCTTTGGCTCAGGTTGTAATCCTCGGGTCCTGGGATCGGGTCCTGGGATTGGGTCCTGGGATCAAGCCCTGAGATTAGACTCCTTGCTCAGCGGGGAATCAGTTTTTCCTCTCCCTCTTACCAACCCCCCCCCCCCATCCAGGCTCCTGTGCTCTCTCTCTCATAAATAAATAAAGTATTTTTTTATTTTTTATTTTTTTTAAAGATTTTATTTATTTATTTGAGAGAGAGAGAGAACGTGAGAGAGAGAGAGATCATGAGCAGAGGGGAGGGGTAGAGGGAGAAGCAGACTCCCCGTTGAGCAGCGAGCCCTACACAGGGCTCCATCCCAGGACCCTGAGATCATGACCCAAGCCAAAGGCAGACGCTTAGCCAGCTGAGCCACCCAGGCACCCCAATAAAATATTAAAAAAAAAAAAAAGCAGGCCAGCGAAACACCATAGAAGCATACTTCAGCATTTACATAAGAAATTTTCAAACAGTGTTCCTAAATGGTAAGTTAATCATCAACAGAGTGGGCCAGGATGGGGTCAAAGAAAGCACATGACTTGCAAAGAAGGAAGTAAGAGGAGGCAGGAAAAGAAGGCAGAAAAATAGAACAAAAGGGTCAATCCATAATTACGTAACCAACAATCTCCTCAGAGCTCTGCTCATGCACAAACAGACTAGACTAGTTGTTAATAAAGCTTTTAATTTGCAGATTATTCTATGATCAAAACAATCTACTCTTATGGACTTTGGATGCCTCAGAACAAATATAGAGACATTTCATCATTGTCCGTGAACTTGGTAGAACTGTCCTATCTCTGTCAAGGCAGAACTGCCAGAACTCACATCACGGAAAGTGTGGGTTGCTCCCAGGTGTCCAGCCCTGTCCCATTTCCTCTGTCCCCTCACCACCTTCATGTCTGGTTATGCTCAGAAGCCAGCTGAGCCTTAACTGAGAGTTTGTGGTGGGCTCACAATGGTGTACACACATTTTCCTTTCCTTTTATATCTTTAGGTCTAATTAGCCTTCTTGCCAGCGTAACCACTAAAGAAGGCACTGACCGTCCCGATTAAGCCCCTTTTATAGAAAGTGAGAAGGGGAAATAAAGGTAGAGCGGAAAAAGCACTTGAGTACCTTCGGCGTGGCAGAGCTGGAGAAGCAGGGTAAGAGGGAGCCGTATGTCCCTGGAAGTCCCTGAGGCAGCCTCCGCGGAGGAGCAGAAGGAAATGGAAGATAAAGTGACTAGTCCAGAGAAAGCTGAAGAAGCAAAATTAAAAGCAAGGTATCCTCATCTGGGACAAAAGCCTGGAGGTTCAGATTTCTTAGGGAAACGATTACAGAAGGGGCAAAAATATTTTGATTCTGGGGATTACAATATGGCTAAAGCCAAAATGAAGAACAAGCAGCTTCCCACTGCAGCTCCGGATCAGAGGTCACTGGTGACCACATTCCCACTGCACACGACCTTCCTCAACAGAAACCATCCCTTGTTGCTAGCAAGCTGGCTGGCTGATTAAAAGAGCTGAACTGCATGAATCTTCTAATTCCCATTATTTCTCCTTAATATGTTACTTCTCTGCTTTTTATTTCCTTTCATTCACCAATTTTCCCAATTTATTTTCCTTTCATTCACCAAATTTCATTCAAATTTGTCATTTGAGAATGACAGCTTTGCAGGTAGCCGTAGTGTGTGCTGCTATTGTAAGGGAATACACGTGTGTAGAGCTTTGGTTAGTTTTAACAGTGCACTGGTAAAGAGAACACGTTAGAGCAACATAAAGTAATCTACTTGAAAATAATTGTATGTATTACCTAACTTCTAGTGTAGGACTGATTCAACAAGTAACAAGCAAGTTTTACAACTGTAATATTTTGGCTTTCTTTAATTCATCTTAATTATAGCTTTGTATGTTACTCTTATTTACTATAACCTCTATTGTATTGATTTCTTCTGTATTTTCCTTTTGGATTTTGTAAAACAGAAGTTTAAGACCACAGGTTGGAAGGAAGATCACATTCTTCAAACAAAAATAGATGGGGCTCTGAAAGATTAGTTTCTCTGTGCTTGAACTGAATGGCTTTAAACCTGTTTCAGCTTTAACAGTAGAATTTTACTTGGGCAATATTTGCCCGTTCTGGTGTAAAAAAAAAAAAAAAAGCACTTTATTAGCCATGTTACTAATCTTTCTGGCTGGACCTATATAATATCTACCAGTATTTGTTTCTTTTAGTTTTACTCGAACTTTAGTTACACAGAATTGGAATTATAGTCTTTGTTTCAGAACATACTATGAGCATACCATGGTCTTGGAGAAGACTTTTATTTACTTTTTTTTGTTTATTAATAGTAACAAGCAGCAGCAGTAACTGAACTCACCACTCAACACTAGAATTAACACATTGCTGGTGACTTAGATCAACTTCTGTGCTTCTCCCTCACCCATTATAAGCATTGCCTTGAATCTCGTGTTTATCATTCTCTTGCATATATATATGTATATATATATGTATATATGTAGGTTTTATGTATGTGTGATATATTTATCTCATATCTGTACACATAAATAATATGCATATATACTTCTAAAAATTACGTATATATGTATATCTGTGATTTAGCTTTACCCATCCTTATTAGACTATCATGCAGTATGAAATCATCTGGGACTTATTCTTTTCATTTATAGTATTACTAAAATATTCATATTACTGCCTTTCATTGTGTGAATATGCCATAATTGATTTGTTCATTCCTCCCTGATGGCCATTTGGGTTGTTTCCAGTATTTTTGTTTGTATGTTAGTTGTGAAAAGTACTGCTCTGAACATTCTGGCATGTGTCTCCTGGATGTACGCCCTGAGGAGACAAGGTAGATTTGTCAGAGGTCATCGCTAGTAATGTGTAAGAGTTCCTCCAGGCCCTCATTCTCTCCAACACTTGACTTTTCATGAACCAAGATTATATTTAATCTTACTTCCAAATTACTTCATCTAGCTTTATTCCAACATTCCTGACCCTGTTGGTCTCCTGATCAATATCCTTCCCCGTCCTGCTCTCCACCAGAAAAGGAACAGTGAGAATTATGTGCTGTGAAAGAAAGAGAAGTTTCTCAAGCCTCTCTCTTTTCCTTCAGGGAGACTTACTCCATTTAGCCTTTGATTGTCTCCTTAATTGTTTTCTAAATGCCACAGAACAATATAGCCTTCGGGAGAAATTAACTTTATTGTATCAACTTCACTGTAGCTTTCCAGTTTTCTCTTCCTTAATGCAAACTTGTTACTGCTATTGCCCTTACTAGATAGTCTTTAACACACAAATGGAAGGAATGTAGATAGACGGGCAATTTTTCATAAATCGGAAAAAGCAGAGAAGGAAGAAAGAGATTTAAGATGTTTGTGTTTAACAAGGGAAATCACCTGTGGTGAAATCAAAGGAGCTGTGATTAGTGAAACATAAAAGGCTCTAGGGCTGTGCTGGAAAGGAGTGAAAAGTGATGGAAAAGTTGTTGAGACACACAGTGTTCTGTGCTGGGCACCAAGTCATGCTATTAGTGGAGACAGCTTGACCACTGCTGGGAAAGTGATACCAGCAATCAGAGAGGAAGTCACTTCAGATTGAGGAATTGAAAGGAAAGCAATCAGATAGAGGGATTAAAACGAATACAATTTGTCATGATCTCTTCAGACACATCAAATGCTAACAATTAACGTGTTCATAATTTCAGGAGTGGCTGCACAGGGAAAATTGATTTATTATAACTTTTGTTTAGAGCAGTTTTAGGTTCACAGCAAAATTAAGGGAAAGATACAGAGATTTCCCAATATCTCCAGCTCCCATACATGCACAGCACCCCCTATTATCAGCATCCTCCCCCAAAGTGGGATATTTAGTGCAAGTGATGAACCTACATGGACACATCATCACTCAAAGTCCATAGTGTACATTGAGCTGCATTCTGTGAATTTGGACAAATGTGTAATGACATGTAGGTACCATTAAAATATCATACAGAGTATTTTCAATGTCCTAAAAATCCTTCGTGATCCATTTGTTCATCCCCCACCCCAACCCTGGCTTATTTATTTTAACCAAATAGTTGAGCATAGATTTCTTGGTTGGCCTTACAGAATATTAAATATGTGGATTGCTTTGTAAAAATTAAATTTGAAACCTTTCCACACACTTAATGGTTTAAATAGGGACTAAGTTCTTAAAATAACTATCATCAGTCTACAGAAACTGAATGATACGAAGAAAGTTTGGTGGCCGCAGTATCAATGAATGGTGGAAGGGCCTCGAGCTTGAACCACTGGATGATTTAAAAAACAAAAAAAACCCCAAAAACCGAACACCAAACCAAACAAAAAAAACCCCAAACATAAGTGCTTAGGTGTCAAGGTGTCTTGGAGCAGAGGAGTAAAAACTGGAGGAAATAAAAGAGGAATCGGGTCTGCCTGTGCCTGCATCTGGACTGACAAATAGGCCCTAAACTCTGACCTAGTGCGCGGCCCTCTTCTCAGCCCCCACATCCACCAGGGAGCTGCTGAGAACCTCTGAGGCCTCCCACCTCCCAGATGTGCCCCCATCTATCTTTGTGATTCTTGTCTCCTACTTCTCGCTGCTACCTTCCCTTCCAAAGCCATCCTCCCTTCTGTTGTCATCAGTCAAACTCTGAGTCACTTCCCCCCAGTCCTGAAGACTTCAGCACGTTCACATCATCTTTTATCTATATCCCAGCACTGCCATCACCCTGAGCGACTATCAAAGTTCACATTGTTGACCCATGTGAATCTCTAGCCCCTTCATCCTTGAACTACATGCTTCCAATATCTTCCATCTCCACCATACTTCAGCCTCCAAGTCCCATGACCCATGTTGGACTTGGACCTCGTCATCCCACAGAACTGCCCCAACTAAGATAATAGAGGCAGACCTCAGATTCTGATTAAAAACCTCCTAACTTCCTCCCTCAGTTCCTGCTGCTACATCTGCTCTTCACAGGGACCTCCTACTTCTCCCTGTTCAGGAGCCCTCCTCTGTCTCCCTTCCATTTCATCCAACTTGGAGTTACTGTCCATCAGTCCAAGTAAAATCTTCAAGTCCTTGCTTTCCATCCCATCCACATGGCCAAAACCCCACCCTGTTTGGTTCCAATCCTCTGCATAGAAATCCAGGCTGCAAGAAAAAATATAACATAACCTCACATCTTGGTGCCACTATAAATTCGCAGTCTTCATCTACAGCTGTGTCTTCAATGGTATTCAGACACTCTTCTAATTTATTGATAAAAAGCTCACGTTCTGGAACCAGACAGGATCCACTTGAATCTTCACACCAACTCCAGCCCTCACTAGCTGTGTTACTGTAGGTAAGCCACTTCGCTTCTCTTGCCTCAATGACAGTACCCGTAAGACAAGATAACGGCAGTGCCTCCTTCATGAGGCTGTAAAGATGAGGTAGAGTAGATTGCTGGGCATAACAACCACTTCATGGCTATCATACATGAGCATTATTATTTCCTAAATCCGATTTCTCTGTTCCTTCTTTCTAGTAGATACTTTTAATCTTTATCGTGTGTGCCTTCTACTTAGAAAACCCTCCTCTTGACTCACCCACCCTTAGCTGGTGCATTCTTTTGGTCTCCAGGAAGTCATATCCTATCCCACTCCACACCCGTAATTTGGCTTGAGGGTCTTTTCTCTGTCCTCTCCTATTGTTGATCATCTTGTGTTATAATTGACTGGAATCCCCTCAAGAAGCCTGGGTATATCTTGGTCTCTGTTGTATCCTTAACACCTAGCACAAGGCTGGCACATAGGAAAAAAATTAATATATGTGTGTTAAATACAAATATACAAATAATATTAGAAAAAATGAAGACCTAGACAGGACCGTGAACTTCCTGAGGGCTGCTATTTTCTCTGGATCACTTTCAATGCTTAGCAAGGAATCTTGTAATACTTCTGAATCAATAAATATTTTTCAAATAATAATTTTTCTGTATCTCTTGAGAGTTGTTTTTAAATTTCCAAAAGGATTCCTACTCTTTTGTCAACTTGCTTCTTCTCTAGATGTCAAAATAGTCTCACTCTTCAAAGTTCAACTGAAAAGTACTGTTTTCCATGGAGTTTGTTTTACCAATCCCTTTGTTCTGGCTGTCTATTGCTGTGTAACAAACCACCCCAAAACCTAGTGGCCTAAAACAACACTCTATCACTATGCCTCACAGTTCTGAGAATGGTCTGACATATGGCTGCAATCATCTGAGAGCTTGAGCGGGCTGAATGTCCAAGCTGGCACACTCCCACGGCAGGTACTTGGTATGGGCTGGTGGTGAGTCAAGAGCTCAGTTGAGGCTCTTGTCTAGAACAACTGCAAGTGGCCTGTCCCTGTGGTTTGGGTTTTTCATTACATGGCAGCCTAGAGATATTTACTCTTCCCACATGATCACCGGCTTCCAAAAGGCAAGAAGCAGAAGCTTCCAGGCCAGTTAAGGACCATGCCTAGAAACAGCTCAAGTGTCAGTTCTACCGCATTTTATTGATCAAGGCTATCACAGGCCCTCTTGGATTCAAGGAAATGGAGAAATGAACTCCATCTTTTGATGAAGGAGTGTCAAGGTCATAACTACAGAAGAGCTTGAAGGATGGGAGATATTTTTATGGCCATCTCTGAAAACTAGAGTCTGCCCTATTGCATCCCTCGGGGCAAAATTTATCCTTTTCTGGTTTGTTCTCTAAGTACTTATTCCTTATGTTTTTTTATCATTGATTTCCACCTCTGGGTCCAGAATTATTTTGCTAGGAAATGTCTCTCAATCTATAGGCTTGCAAAACGTTGGGTAAATGGAGTAAAATTGTATGACTCAAACATACACAGCTGACCCTGAACAACAGGGTTTGAACTGTGAAGGGTCCACTTATGTGCTGATTTTTTCAATAAATATAGTACAGTCATATAAATGTATTTTTCTCTTCTTTATGATTTTCTTTTCTCTAGCCTACTTTATATGTAAGAATACAGTGTATAATACATAACAAACAAAATATGTATTACTATGTTACCAGTGAGGCTTCTGGTTAACAGGCTGCTAGCTACTAGTAGGTTACTAGCAGTTTTCAAGGAGTCAAAAGTTATAGGTGGATTTTCGACGTGCAGGGGTCAAACACCCCTAACCCCCATGTTGTTCAAGAGTCAACTATAATTATTATTAAAGTGTATGTAAATGTTTTTTTGAAAGATTTTTATTTACTTGAGAGAGAGAAAGAGAGAGAGAGAGCAGAGGAACAAGCAGACTCCCCACTGAGCATAGAGCCCAGGACCCTGAGATCATGACCTGAGCCAAAGTCAGTCACTTAACCAACTGAGCCACCTAGGTGCCCCAGTATATGTAAATGTTTTATGATTAAATTCATTATATATATATTTTTAACCAACGCATATTAGAAATTTAAATAATGCTGGGGATCTGTAAAATGTTTACGTAAAAAGTGGGCCTTTATACTCAAAAGTGGTTTGCTAAGCATTGATTGGTTTATCTATTTGTCTCTTCTTAACTGAATTAGGTGTTATTGAGCCCAAGGACTTAGCTGGATAGCCTTTAGATCCCTAAAGTTTAGTAGATTAAATCATACATAATAAATGCTCAATAAATTTTGACTTGGTTTCATTACAAATTTTATTTAAAAATGTACTATCTACCATTCATTTATACATTTGACAAATACTAATCAGGTACTTATTATATTATGTTGCGAACACAATGGTAGAGGCTAGGGATCAAATGGTGAGCAAACCATTTTGCAGCCCAGTGGGGTAGACAATATTGACCATACAATCACCCTAAAGATGTGAGCTTTCAACTGGGATAAGCTCTTTGTATTAGTTTCTGCAGGCTGCCATAACATAGTACCAAAAACCAATTGGCTTAAGGAACAGATTTTTAGTATCTTATAGTCCTGGAGTCTAGAAGTCCAAGACCAAAGTGTCAGCGTATTGGTTCCTCCTGAGGGCTGTTCTAGGCCTCTCTCCTGGGCTTGCGGTTGCCCAGCTTCTCCCCATGTCTCTTCATACCATCTTCCCTCTCTGTATGTGTCCAAATTCCCCTTTTTAGAAGGACACCAGTTGGGTTAGGACTCATCCTAATGACCTCATTTTAACTTCTTAATTATCTCTGTAAAGACCCTCTCTTCAAATAGGTCATATCCTAAGGTACCAGGGTTAGGACTGCACCACATGAGCTCGGGGGTGCGCAATTCAACCCATAACATTTTTCAAAGGAAAAGCCTGTAGCACTGTGAAAACTCAGGGAACTCAAGGAAGGCTTCCTGGAGGAAGAGATCCAAATAGCCAGTTAATATATGAAAAAGAGTTTAACTTTTTAGCAATCAGTCATATTAAAACCACACACCTTCCTATTTTACCCATCCACCGCAAGATTTAAAAGTTTGAGAACACCAAGTGCTGGCAAAGATAGACTCTCAGAAGCTGCTGGTAAGAAAACACATTGATAGAAAATTTCGAAACAGTTTGACGTAATAAAGGTGAAGATACATAAACCTTTGACCAGGGATTAAGCTTCCATGTATAAAATCCTAGAGAGAAATTATGCAGGTGTGTATCAGGATACAGGTACAAAAATATTCTTTGCAGCATTGCTTTTTATTTATTTATTTATTTATTTGTTTGTTTGTTTGTTTGTTTATTTATGAGAGAGAGAGAGTGAGTGAGCAGGGGAAGGGGCAGAGGGAGAGGGAGACGGAGAACCTTACACAGGCTCCAAGCTCAGCGTGGAGCCCAACTCAGGGATTGCTCTCACGACCCTGAGATCATGACCTAAGCCGAAATCAAGAGTTGAACGTTTAACTGACTGAGCCACCCTTTGTTGTTGTTGTTGTTGTTGTTTTAATTTAAAATCAATTAATTAACATATAGTGTATTATTAGTTTCAGAGGTAGAGGTCAGTGATTCATCAGTTGCCTATAACACCCAGTGCTCATTACATCGAGTGCCCTCCTTAACGCCCATCACCCAGTTACCCCATCCCTCTACCCATCTCCCCTCCAGCAACCCTCGGTTTGTTTCCTAGAGTTAAGAGTCTCTTGGGGTTTGTTTCCCTCTCTGATTTCATCTTATTTTATTTTTCCCTCCCTTTCCCTCTGTTCATCTGTTTTGTTCCTTAAATTCCACATATGAGTGAAATCATATGATATTTGTCTTTCTCTGACTTATTTCTCTTAGCATAATACCCTCTAGTTCCATCCATGTCCTTTCAAATGGCAAGGTTTCATCCTTTCTGATGGTTGAGTAATATTCCATTGTGTATATATATATATGCCATATCTTCTTTATCCATTCATCTGTCAATGGACACCTGGGCTCTTTCCATAGTTTGGCTATTGTGGACATTGCTGCTATAAACATTGGGGTGCAGGTACCCCTTCGAATCACTATGTTTATATCCTTTGGGTAAATATCTAGTAGTGCAGTTGCTAGGTCATAGGGTAGCTCCTTTTTGAGGAACCTCCATACTGTTTTCCAGGGCGGCTGCACCAGCTTGCATTCCCACCAACAGTGTAGGAGGGTTCCCCTTTCTCCGCATCCTTGCCAACATCTGACGTTTCCTGAGTGGCTAATTTCAGCCATTCTGGCTGGTGTGAGGTGGTATCTCATCCCTGCAGCATTGTTAATAATATTCCCAGTCCATCATTTCATAGTATATACATTTATCAAATCATTGTGTTGTATACATGAAATTTATACGATGTTATATGTCAATTATATCTCAATAAAAGTGTGAAAAATATTCTCAGACCAGAGACAACTCAAATGTCCTTCAACAGTAGAACAGCTAATTAACCTGTGAGATTGTATGCAATGGAAAATCATAGAGTAGTGAAAGTGGATGGCCTGGAGTTTATGTACAGTCATATAGATGCATCTCAGAAGCATTTTGTTGAGTTAAAGACGAGAAGATACACAAGTGTGATTCTAATTATGTGATTCAAAAGCAAGGATGGGTTATTACAAAACTCAGAATAACATTTACTCCTAGGTGAAAAGTTGGGGATCATTAACTGGGGAGCAGATGGTGGGAGCTATGGAGGGTTGGCAGTGATATTCTGTTTTCGACCAGAATGGTAGTTATATGGATGTTTGCCTTCTAAGTATTATGTAAACTGTACATATTTTGTGATCTTTCTGTATGAAAGTTATATCTCACTATAAAAAAGTTAAAAAAGAAAAACACCAAAGCTACCTCTGAAATCATACCATTTAATCTTGAGTTTATCCCATTATTTTTGCAAATGATGTTTTCTGCTGGTGATTGAATAAATCAACTGGACAGCCAAGACTAATACAAGTACAATTACACACGATGTCACATTTTGCCAGTAAAATTTCCCTATATTTGTGGAATCAGATAAAAATATGAATTAAATTGCTTTGATTCCTAGGTTGGATCATTAAATGCATGCTTCCTTGCAAAGAGGAATTTCCAAGTTGATGTATATGAAGCTAGGGAAGGTAAGACAAGACTGAAACTCGTGAGATGTGAAAATTCTGATTCTCTGACATCTTTCTCTTTAGATTTTAAAAAGAAGTGTTTTAGAAAGAGGAACTTATTATTTTTTTTTTTTGCAACCGCAACTATCTAAATTTAATTTAATACAAAATCACGACTATTAGTGTTTTCTGTAAAGGAACTAACAGGGGTCTTTTAATTTGGTTCTGATTGCACCAGTTGTTTAGGTGTTATATGCTTAGCCTGTCCTGAGGTATAATACGGAGTCTACTTTCAATGTCTTAGATATCCGAGTGGCTAAATTTGCACGTGGAAGAAGCATTAACTTGGCCCTTTCTTATAGAGGACGACAAGCCTTGAACGCCATTGGCCTGGAAGATCAGGTACCTTGTTAATGCATTTTCCTTGTAAAAGATAATACTTGCCATTTTCCAACAACGTTGCCAAACTTCTCACTGTCTAGTGTGTCGCTTGGAAATGTGAACAGAAGTAACATATTTTGCTGAGAGTACTTTTGCTGATAATGTGTCTTTGGGATGATACAAATTTCCTTAGATGTGTGTGTAGGAAAACACTCTGCACGGGGCTTCAGGAGTCCTGGGGTTTCCTCCTCATGCATTGCTTGCTCTCTTTTGTGATCATGAGAAAAATCACATATAACCTCTTTGACACTGAACCATTTTCCTTAATTGTAATACGTGATGTAGACCAGATACAATTTAAGTCAATTCCAAAATCTAAAGGTTAAAAAAAAAAAATCAAAACCTAAGATTTGCAGGAATATACTTTTCATTGTTTCCATCATACTGTGCTTTCCATCATCCTTTGCATTAATTTTTAATTTTTTGAAAATATTTGAAAAATCACATTTTAAAACCGATGTCTAACTTATTTGCATGATACCACGTTATGGTAATTGAAATTGATATTTCTGGTTTTATTTCAGGTTGTATCCCAAGGCATCCCCATGAGAGCAAGAATGATTCACTCTCTTTCAGGGAAAAAGTCTGCAATTCCCTATGGGACCAAGTCACAGGTCGGTTTACCCTGAAGATAGTGTTTGCTTGCAGTTGAGTCTAATGTCTGGAACGTGACTCTTGCTCATTGGCCTTTCCCTTCCTCTCTAGACCTCTCTCTGACATTGCCTGTATCAGCCTACCACTCAGAAACATATACTAGTTAACAAGTTAATTGACGGGAGGCCGTTAAAATAGGGCCCAGTTTCTAATAACCATTCAATAGGAATTAGTTACGTTGTCATCACTATTAGGCTCTTTTTTTGCCTGTATGCATCGCTCATGGTGGCCTGGGACACCCTTTCTCTCCTATCTCCTTTTAATTACATAAAGAAGATTACCATGTATTTATTGTCAAGCATAAAATGCAAGAACAACTCTAGAGGGTTTTCCCCAAACTGACTCTTTTGCCCCAAATTTAATTATAATGGAATTTATAGCATGAACCAGAAATTTTTTCAGTGCTGTATAACTTCTACAACAACAGAGGCCAGATGGTGATGTAGTTTACAAAAGAAAATCCATTATCCTGCTTTGTGTTTTTCTTATCTTTACATAGTAACACACAGAGTTGGGGAAAGTATGTATTTTTATCTAATATTTATACCTTCTAAGTTTGTTTCTTTGAAAGAGAATGAATGTACCAAACATCTATCAACTAGAGAAAAACCCAACTTGCTTTATCCAACAAGGCCTCATTTTATTGAGTGCAGAACCCAAGTGAGGTTTATATTCTTTGTCTCTGAGCTCCCACAGAGCTCCCATTGCAGGTGGATCAGCAATTCTCAGATTCCACTGGGATCTTGTCAAAATGCAGAGTCTGATTCTGTAGGGCCAGGATGGAGGCTGAGATTACGCATCCTAAATACACCCAGTTGGTGTCTGTGCTGCTGGTCCGTGGACCACGTGTTGGGCAGCAAGAGATAAAGCACAGGTGCTCATGGGAACAAGGTCTGTGTGGTGCTTGAAGCACCTCACACCTGTTAGGATGCTACTATCAGAAAACAGAAAGAGAAACAGAAAATAGTTAGTGTTGGGAAAGATAACGGAGAAATTGGAACACCTGCGCATTGTTGGTAGGAATATAAAATGGAAAACAGTCTAGTGGTTCCTCCAAAAATGAAAAACAGAATTTCCATATGATCCAGCAGTTCTCCTTCTGGGTATATATCCAACAGAACTGAAAGCAGGGACTTGAAGAAATATTTGAACTCTTGTGATCATAGCGGCATTATTCACAACAGTCAAAAAGCAAAAGTGACCCAATGTCCATCAATGGATGAATGGATAAACAAGATGTGGTGTACACATATGTAAGATAATAGAAAATAAAATATTGGTTTCTGCCCCTGGTTCCTGGCACAGAACTCCTAAAACTCTTGTAATTTCCTAAATGATTAAAGGACTAGGAGATCTTTTGTTCTAATATTTGGTCTTTGACTGTGGTTCCTAACACAGAGCTCCTAAATCCTTTGGAATTTCCTGGGTGATAAGAGTATCTTTAGTTATAATCAGGTAACTCTTGGTGGGCTTCTGGATGGGGGCTGGTCACCAGAAAGACCAAGACATAATTAGAAGGTTGGAATTTTCCCCAGAGTGGGGAGAGGGGCTGGGAGTGGAGTTAATGATCCATCATGTCCGTGTGATGGAGTCTTCATAAAAATCCCAAAAGTATGGGGTTCAGAGAGCTTCCAGGATCGTGCACACACAGAGGTGCTGGTAGAAGAGTAGCATACCCACAGAGGGTGAACACATATCTTGCCCTACACATCTTTCCATCTAGATGTTCATCTGCACCCTTGACCATATCCTTTTATAATAAACTGATAAACAGTAAATCAACTGTTTTCCTGAGTTCTGTGAGCTGTTCTACCAAGTTCATTGAACCTGAAGAGGGCTTCATGGGAACTTGTGATTTATAGCCAACTGGGTAGAAACCCAGGTACAAGCCACATTGCCATTGGCCTTCAATGTGTGTGTGGGGGTGCAGTCTCATGGGACTGAGCCCTTACCTTTGGGATCTGAGGCTATCTCCAGGTAGATGGTGTCAGAATAGTTAAATTGTGGTACAGCCAGCTTGTGTCACTGAGAAATTGCTTGGTGGAGGACCCCCCCACATCTGGTGTCAAGTGTCATGTGTGTGGTAGTAAGTGAGAGTAAAGAAGACACTCCCCAGAGGAGAAGGGGAGGTTTTTCTATACAACATGCTTTGGAAAACTATTAAGCCTTAAAAAAAAGGGAAATCCTGACACCTGCTACAACATGATTGAAACTGGAGGACTTTATACTAAGTGAAATAAGCCAATCACAGAAGGACAGATGCCATAGTACATTTATGTGAGTATCTAGAGTAGATAAATGCATAAAAAAAAGAAATCAGAATGGTGGTTGCCAGGGCCTTCAGGGAGGGAGAAGTGGGGAGCAATTGTTTAATGGGTAGAGAGTTTCAGATGTGTAAGATGAAGCTTTCTGTGGATGGATGGTTCAGCTGGTCGCGCAGCCATGTGTATGTAACGAATGCCACTGAACGGTACACTTAAAAAGAGTTGATATGGTAAATGTTGTATCATGTGTGTTTTACTACAATTAAAGTTTGCTTAAAAAGTGGTTGAAAAGTAAAACATTCCAACAACTAAGCGCCTATGGGAATGTGGGGTGGGAGTTGGCGGGGAAGGATCAAAATTTTCCATTTAGTGACATTCTCGAATAATAGCCCACTGATTTTGGTGTTATAAAAACATAGGTACAGAGTCTTAATGCATTAGCCAGGCAGGAGAAGGAAGCAGAAGGAAGTCTACTGACCATCCATAGGCAGATAAGCATTTTTGGATAATTAATATGTCTTGTTTCATCGGCCCCAAACTGAGCGTGGTGCTGTAGGAAAGAAACAGAAGATTTATACACGCAGGGCCAGTGTAAGCTGTACATATTAACTGTATCCTTTCCGTAAACAAGTGTCCGCCTGTGCACCACACCCCGTGCTTGCGCTACTTACTGAGGACCAGAGAGGAGTTTGCAACCTCGTGAGGACAGATGGTAGTCAGGTTTTTATGGAAAGAACTCTTCTGAGTGATGCTCAGCTGTGTGGTTCAGAGAAACGGGAGGTTTAGTTTTCAGAGACCTCACAGAGAAAGTGAGGTTTGAGACAGACATTTTGTTTAAATATTAAATCTGCGCCAAAATAGCACTTTCCCAATTAAACGAGGGTCCATCTATGGAGGGGAGTTGGGTGAGACCAGAATTCTAAAAAAAAAAAAAAAAAAAGTAAACTTTTAAGTGCCAAGTGTGTATTGGATAAGAAAACTCATAACGTACTTTCACTATAACACAGTCTTACAGAGATCAGCAACCTTGGGCTCTTTGGATCCAACCACCTTGCTTTACTGATGAAGAAATAGGCTGCATGGGTACACGAGGTCCACATCAGGGGCGACGCAAGGCGGGTGTCCTCATGCACAGTGGCCAGCACCCCATGGTGTAGAAGGTGCCCCCAGGAGCGCTTAGGGGCTTCATTAGTTGCACTCTTGCTTTTGTTAAATTGAAAGGGACCATAGTAATTGTCCTACCTTTGTCTTGGATTCACAGGGAATTAGCCAAGTAGACCAATTCTGACATCATCCCCCCTCTCACCTCCCCAGAGACTGAACCAATAAAGTGTGAGGAGACCGAGGAGGAAGACATGGTTCAGAATATCAGGAAAGTTAGATGAGCAGAGTGACTTGGACTTGAGCCTGAAACTGGCTTCCTTACCCCCAGCACCAGGGGAGGGGGGAGGGGCAGCGCCCTCTCCACTGACAGCCAAGAGGGTGAAGGTGTTGGTGGGAGTTCCCATTTGGGGCCTTCAGTACTTTAGAAGAGGCAAGAAATGATCACTTGCCCACGGATCCTGCCATTCTCAGTTCTTAAGAACTCAGTTAATGCTAATTTGCAGCCACCTCTCTTTCTTTGGTTTGCATTGTTACTTTTATAACACGGTCGGACACGGAGCTTCCTTTAAGAACAACATAAAATTGTTCTGAATCGCTCAATTCCACAGCCTGTGGAAGTGCAAAGCCCTCCCCGTGACCCCAGGATTTCGGCAAATCCTCAGGCAGCCCATCTTCTATCGGCCTCCCCCCTTCTCCAAGCCTCCCTCCTCCACCTGTTTTCTCTGCCCTTTCTCCTGGGCCAGGGTCAGACTCTTCAGTCTTGCTGGTTCCTGCCATCTCCCTCCCAAATTGCCCTGGGAACTGTCAAAATATTCCCTGATATACAGAGCAGGTCAGAGCTCCCCAATTCTTTTTAACGATGCAGAAAAATATATTTTTTAAATGTTATTTAATTCCAGCATAGTTAATGTACAGCATTATATTAGTTTCAGGTGTACAATACAGTGATTCAACAATGCCCTGTATTACTAGGTGCTCATCACAAGAAGTGTACCCTTGATCCCCTTCACCTATGTCACCCATCCCCGCACCCACCCTAGCTCCCCAATCCTCGCCCCTAATCTCCTATGCCCCAAGTGGAGAGATAGCACCCCCTTCCTAGAAAATATCCCCGTTTGCAGGCTTTCAGCATATAGAGTGGAAACTTGTTTTTCTAATATACTTGACTACATCAAAAACTAATGATGTACTGCATGGTGACTAACATAACATTAAAAAAAAAGTCTGTGCTGCAACTACTGTTTTACATATCCAACTTCCTTTAGGTTTTATTAATAATGTTTTTGGTTACCAGGGCCACTTTATACTTCCTCACTTGTTTGTTCTTTTTTTTTTTTAATTACTGTTTGATTTTATTAAGGACCTTTGTGAAGGTTCACTTGAAACAATTTAGTCTGTCCAGTCCAATTGAGTCACGAAGTGGCAAAAGCGGTCAGTTTGTGTTGGGTCAGTAATGTTCATTTATAATTACTCTACTACATGGCTGGGAAGAATACACAGAATTGTACAAAATGCAATATGATGAGTAAGGACAGTTGAATAATGACGCATAAAATAGATTAAATTGTAGTCATTTGAGCTGTTATTTGAGCTGTATGGCTGTCAGCTGGAAACCAGCGTTCTTTTTGTAGCTGTTTTTGTTTTGATAAATTAAATAAGTTCGATAAAGTGATCCAGATAGGAAATCTGGAGCTGGAATATGAGAATTATTTCTCTGTGGCCTTCATCAGAGATGAGGGGTTTTCCCCCCCGTTTTATTGAGAAACAATTGACATACATCATCACTGTATAAGTTCAAGGAGAACAGCATGATGGTTTGATTTATATGTATCGTGAAGACTTGTCTGTTCTCATTCACATTTTTTCTTCAGAAGATCATCCTTTTAGAATAGGCATTGGAGAAGTGAGGCTTGATGCGGGAGGCTCTAACTTTTGCTCATGACACAAGGCTGCCCCCGGACCCCGGGGAGAATTGACAGAGACCCCCTCCACAGGACCGCTGTGCGTATCGGTTCCCAGATGATGCAGGTGTCAACCAAGCCTCGCAACTGAGATGGAAAGAATATTTTCCCCAAGTCAATGAACCTTCCTAATTTAAATGTTTCCTAACATAGTCTGAATAACAAGTGTGGTTTCTGTTGAAACGAGATGATTAATGACACAGAAGACTGGAAAACAGAACAAAGAGGCAGAGAATGAAGAAGTCCTGTTCATTTTAATTTATAACGAAGACACCGGAAGCCCCTCCTCAGTCATTGTGTTTGTAGCATGACCCAGTTATTTTTACACCAACTATACATTTAGCTGTTAATATTAAATGTTTACTTTTGGATGAGGTGAAGATTTATAAATTAGCATATTTGCATTAAATGATGTGACGCTTCTAAATTCAGGAAACACATGCTTTAAATTTTTAAAGACTAGACTCACCCTGAATTGCAAGTCTGCATTACGACTTTTGTGGGCTCTGGGTGGGCACTTTTGTCTTTGTGGGTCCCTCTCTCTCTGAAACAATAAATATTAAAAATTACATTTTATGAATGCATTGGTATAAAGATTAATCCAGGCTGGATTCATTCTCATATATTCATTATATTTTTTGCTTCTGACTTTAGTATCAACTAAAATTAAAACATTTTCATGGACCCCTAAAAGTATATGGGCCCTAGGCTTTGTGCCCTCTGTGCCTCAGGGAACAGTCGACCCTTGCTGAACTGTCCTATAAAGTCGGAGAAAAAGAACACGTGTCCCAGGGAGGGCTGATCCTACTTCTACCAATACTTTGGGCCCCCCTCCCCACTCCTTTCACATTGAAATGAATGCCTTCAAAGTAGTCTCTTTAGGAAATAGTATGTTTAATCTAGTGATGCGGTCATTACTGAAGTTTTTCTAATAGCTCGATTTGGAGACCTAAGATGAAAATGTGAGATTTATGAGATGTTGTTAAAACAAAACTATCTTAGTGAAAATAACATTTTTTTGCTATAAAACGAGGATTTGGTTTTTGTGGTATCAAACCTTAAAAAGCCTAAGTTGAACATTGTATGTATTTGGTTAAAGTGTTTATTTTTTAAAAAAAGACTACTTAGCTAAATGGCTATAAAATTAAGCTTGCAACCTTCTGCTAGATATTTCCTATTGCTGAGTGAATAATGTGAGACATATTTGTCCATTCTCCAGAAGCAAATAGTATCTACTATATTTTTCTTGCAGTATATTCTTTCTATAAGCAGAGAAAATCTAAACAAGGACCTATTGACTGGTAAGTCCAAAGCTTATTCAACAATTGTCATTTCAGTAGAGTGCGTGAACCTAACTAACCTTGTCACATGATTTACTGGGATTTGCTTATGATTCCTTTTCATGGGTTATTCACGGGTTATTAGGGCAGGGTATGTACAATACAAAGTAGTAGTGATATATCCTCCAGCGTCTCTCTCTCATCTTATTGCTGATCAAAAAAAAAAATTATTTGTTCAACACATTTGATTCCTGTTGTCTTCTCAGCACTGGAATGAATGAGTGCTCACTCCCCAAAAAACTCATGGACTAGAGGAACAGCAGATACCCTCGAAGGACGGGCAAAGTGGCACAATTAGCCCCACACTACAGAAAGATGAAGAGCAGTATTTGGAGGCTGAAGAGGGCTGTGGTCTTTAGAGTATTGCGATAATCCCTGGGTGCATCAACCGAGCCCTGGACTAAAAGCTAGAGCACAGGGGGCAGAGGGGAGGGCGAAGGCTCATGATATTTGTGGGAGACCAAGTAGATAGAGGATGTAGGAGGTTGAAAAAGAGGAAGTTGTGAAATATGCCCTGAAGACTTCAGTGTGTTACAGACCCACCCATTAATGGAAAAACCACTGGATTGCAAATTAAATTTTTAGCTTGGATAATCAGTCCAATCACCTGCCCGGTAACCCTTGATCATAACAGTTTTTTCTCCTCGTCAGCATTTGTGCTAATCAGGTCCATTCCCCACAGAGCATGACACTTGAGTAATTCTACTATCTTTTAAGTCAATTCCTCTATGCAATTCAGCAGCCTCTGAGTTTTGGAGAGCAGAGATTCTATGTGTTTTATCTGTGTTTCTCCACAGCCCCCACCCAGCGTGAGTTTTCAGTGTGTCTGTTGAATTGAATTGAACTGGCAGGAGTCGTCTGCGAAGCTCACTCCTGCTGATTCACCAGGGACTTAAGAAATAGGGCTTAGTATTCTTCTTAATCCTACTTCCTTACTTATATTTGCAAGACTATCCTTTGGGTGGGTAGGTGTTGGGGGCAGGGATAGGTTGCTAGATATACTCATATTGATCTCAAGAAGCCCCAAAACAGCTTTTTAAAAAGTAGTCTATATCAGACCTAAGACAATCTGTTTAGAGCATCTTCTGAATTTGTTAAGATAAAAATGAGAGCAAACATTCACTAAGGTACCAGGAAGTATGTTAAGTGCTCCATATGCATTGATTTATATAACCCTCCCAACAGCTCTGTGAGGTGGGAACTCTTCCATCAGTTTTACAGGTGGTGAAGGAGGCTTCCAGAACCCCCACCCCCACCCCCCAGCAGCCCACACTGTTAATAAGTGGTAGAGTCTGGGCTGGAGCTTGAGCCCTTATTCCAAAGTCCATGCCTTTAACCCTCAGAGTCGGTGCCTCCAATATTACACACGAAACATCTGCTAACAGTAGGAGCTACAACTTGGGAAGAGCTGATCTTGGTGGACAGACCAGAAGCTCCCAGACCTGGTTTTCCTTAGGAATGTGCTGCACGGTGTGTAATTTCATAAATGCCATAAATACGTGAATAAAGTGAACACGGACTCTCTTCGCTCCTAAACATTGTTTGGCATTTGAATTCTTTCACACAGTTGTCAGTCCTTTAAACAAGTGTGTGAGCCGCCGGCTTCCCGGGCAAACACTGGCTCCTGACCGAACAGCATCCCCCCCACCAAGACTCAGGAACGAAATCATTGCCCTGTACCCCATGTAGGATTGTTTCTTGGTTCACTGTTCAGGGGGCGGGGGGATGTTAATAATTGTTAAGCAAAGCAAGCAGGAAAAGGACATGTGGTCAAGTATGTGTGATAAATCCTGCACGAAACAAGTTTTATAAGTTTCCTTACAGTATTCCTCAGGGCCTTTATTCTGATGGTCGGCATGGTGGATTTTCTAGAGCAGCGCCATCCGAGACATGACCACAAATGGCAGCCAAATGTGTAACTTAAACTTTTATATTAACCACATTTAAAAGCCAAAAAAGAAACAGGTGAACTTAAGTTTAACAATATATTTTAACCTAATAGATCCAAAATATTATCATTTCAATGTGTAATCAACAGAAGATAGTTATTCATGAGGCTTTTTTTTTTTTTTTTTTGTACTGAGCTGCCAAAACCTAATGTGTACAACACATCTCCATTCAGTCTAGCCACAGGGGGCTGAGGACCAGGACCGCACAGCTCGGGGAGGTCAGAGTGTTAGCATTTTGCTAATGGCTTTGACCACAAAATGGTTTTGATTAGGAAGCATATCCAGGACTAGTGTTCCGTGGAAAATTCTTTGGGATTTTTTTATACATTTAAATAAATTTTTTTTTTATTTTTTTAAGATTTTATTTATTTATTTGACAGAGAGAGAGAGGTAGAGAGAGAGCACAAGCAGGGGGAGTGGCAGGCAGAGGGAGAAGCAGGCTCCCTGATGAGCAGAGAGCCCAACGAGGGGCTCGATCCCAGGATTCTGGGATCAGGACCTGAGCCGAAGGCAGATGCTTAAGTGACTGAGTCACCCAGGTGCCCCAAGTAAAAAATAAATTTAATTTAATTTAATTTTTTAAAAGGTTGATTCCACAAACACATTTTGTGTTTATAAAAGATATCCATAGTGGTTCCGATAAACTCTGAAACTTCTGATTTCTCTGAAGTTATTTTCCAAAAGAGTACTTAAACACAGATAAATAGATCTGATTTGTAGCTTTAACAACAATAAATAGCCTGTAATTATATACCTCTTACCCATGAGAATTAATAGGGACAAAAATAATATTTTACTCTTATGACAAGAATATGATGAATTCACTACTTTCTATAGATTGCTAGCAGGCAAAATAAAAAAGCACCAAATAATTCGATTCTATTTATTGAGAAGTTTTAAATCTTCTTGCTCATTTTTTTTTCTCTAAGTGTTCCAGTGTTTGATTACAAAAAGAATTAGTATCAAAAATCTTTATTTGCAACAACGTGACTCAGAAGTCTAGAGACTTACTAAAAAGAGATAAAGAATCAGGCATAACCTGAGAAAGGAGTTTGGCTGACTATTTCTAATCACAATTAAAGTCTTAAGTTAGAGGCAACTTTTGAAATATGTGCTGCCTGTTTCTTTTCCAGGGTGACAACTGTCATAGCAATGTAAAAATTTGCATGATGGAATTGGTTGGATTTTTATTTATTTATTTATTTTTTTGAGGATGAGGATAGTTGATTTGTATTCATCATTTTTACTACCAAATTATCCTGGAACATTTGCCAAAGAGCTGTCAAATGACCATTTTAAGTAATTTATTTTTACATTTTTAAGAATAAACATCTCTAACCCACTGTTCTCAGAAAACAATGACTATTTCAATTTGATTAAGTGAAATGAGAATTGGAATTGTATTTCTATTTGGTTTTCTTCTTTGTCTCCTCAGCTGTTGAGAAATACCCCAATGCGAAGGTTCACTTTGGCCACAGGCTGTTGAAATGTAATCCTGAGGAAGGAGTGATCACAGTGCTTGGGTAATCACCGGTCAGCCTGTTGACTGCAGAGGCGAAGGGTTGACACAGAGAACTGGATCTGTAAACTTTGTTCTCTGGCTTATTTGAAAGAGTTAAATGATTACTAAAAGGGATTCAAAGGATTTCAGATCAAAAACCAGCCTTGGCTGGCTTCTGAACACCAATACCAGTGATTCTTCTTGATTCTGAACCTGGCTCAGCATCCGACCACTGGTGGCCATCCTCTTCAAACGCTCTCTGCCCTTGAAACAGATGACCCTCCACTGCTCTGTGTTTCCTCTCCTCTTTATGGAAATGATTTGTCTGCCTCTCCTTGGCTGCCTCTGTTTCCTCTGAAGTTCCTAGCGCCATGTCCCATTCTGCGATATGTCATGGATTCCCAGTCCGTTCAGCGACCACTTTTAAATTCACTTCGCTAAAATGAACCTCTCTAGCCCGTGCCTCTGTCTTCACTCTCTTCACTCTCAGTCCTTATTTCAATCCTAATCCATGCTATTTTCCTGTTCGACACCTTCACAGGTACCTCTTGCCATGATCTCAAACACATCTTAAATCACCATCTATTTCTCTCCAAGCATGTCTACTCCTGACTTCCCTAGTGCTATCACCCAAATCATTAGAGTCATTCTTGTTGTGCCCTCTTCCCTGTTTCCTCCCATTAAATCTATGACCCCTGCCCAGTCTTTCTTACTCCCTGATGGCTTCTGAGCCTACATCTTTCTCCCGAGCCCCGTGGTCTCTGGGCTCTCACGCCTGCACACGCAGGTTGCTGCACTCACCTTGTCCTCTCCATGTCCCCTCCCTCCTGAACTCTGCCTCCAGTTCAATACATCCAGTGCCAGATGAGTTTTTCTAAATTGCCACACTTCCTACATCAACCCCCCCTCAGTGGAAAAAGTTATTTTCTCTCTTTTGCCAGAAGAATGTATGTATTTAAACCTCTTGTCTTAACATTCAAAATTCTCTTCTTCTCCTCCCTCTTTTCCCTCCCCACATTGTCTTCTTTCCCTGAGCTTATCTCCCGATACTCTGCACTCAAGCTAAACGCACTGCTCTTGGCAAGTCCTGGGCACATCCATGCTGTGGTCCGTCCCTTCCCTCACTCTGCCTTCTTCTTGAGACTCCCTCCCTTTGTGCAGGGAGCTTTAGTCACACTTCCGTGGCCTGGCATGTCCTTATTAATGAGTACAGTGGTGCTATTCTCATTCTCGTGAGCAACACGGTCCTCAGGACGAGGGCTGTCATCTTCATTCTATAGCTATTGACTCCAAGCTCAAAAGTCAGATATGTACAAGTGAGGAGGGGCCCCCCTGAGTTGCTACTTTTTTATACCCAAACAGATGAACATCATCATTTTTACCACTAGAATGTTTTTTTTTTTTTTAATGGTCCACTTTATTTTTCAGATCTGACAAAGTTCCCATAGATGTCACTTATGACCTCATTGCAGGATGTGATGGAGCATACTCCACTGTGAGAAGTCACCTCATGAAGAAACCCCGCTTTGATTACAGTCAGCAGTACATTCCTCATGGGTACATGGAGCTCACCATCCCACCCAAGAATGGGGATGTAAGTCCTTTCCCTTCTTTGGCTCCTCCCCACAGCCCTCCCACCCCTCGGACTAGGGAAGACACGTATTCTAGTGCACTTGTTCTTGGCAGCATGTCTGGATGAATTCTCAGGTCTGTCATAGTCCCTTGTAAGGCATAATAAGTTGGGTGTGCAAATATCCCTTTAATAATATCACTTCTCTCCCTTGCCTTCGAGATATGCTTTCTTGAGTGGGCAGGAAAGAAGAAGCATCACAGCTACCCTACTGGAAATGCACAGGGAATTTGTCTGACGTAATCATGTCATTTTCCTATTTTTTCTTGGGAGGAAAAAAATGGGTCAGGAATCTTTCTGTATACTGACAATCAGAGTTCTTATACTCATGACTATATCAAATAATAGTTATTAAATAAAGTGAATAGAAGTTGTTGCAAAGAGATTTCCATTGCATTTTTCTCATTTCTTAGTTCCCAAGTTCAACCCTATGTGGCTTGAGGCAAGTACATCCTAGGTATGTTTTATATCGTCATAAGTAAATAGATGTAGGAACTGACTAAGGGAAATTAAAATACTAACAAAAGCAACAAGGATCTTGGCTTATAGGTAAAGATAAGTAAATAGTGTTCATTACAATGTGATTTGCATAGAAAACATCTGTTTTTGAGGTACAGATGCAATCTATCCTATTTGAAATTCAGACGTCTATAAAATAGCTAGTCCATTTGTGGTAGTGCTTACATACCAGGTATATAACCAAACTGTACCAGCCAGTCAAATCTGTATTTTAACATTAAATCATTGTCTATTTTTTCCTCCTAGTCACAAAAGTATTTAGTAATTCTGAAGTGCTAGTCTTATGGTTTTCAGGTGAGCCTTGTTCTCATGGCCCAGGATCTGATAATCCTGGGTTACAGGATATTAGGATCCTGTTGAAAAATTACCCCAGATGAGTGGACTCATGCCTCCTAACGTAGATTTAAGATCGCCATTTATTTTTTCTAGGTGTTCATATTTAATAGTGATGATTAGTGGTTTACAAAAAGTCTCTGCTCTTAAAGAAAGAACACTGTTTTGACAGAGCATTGGGACTCAGACCTGGAAGTATTTTAACATGGCCCCAAAACAATCCTAGGAAAACTCCCTTCCTTCCTTCTTCCCTCCCTCCTTCCCTTCCTTCCTTCCTTCCTTCCTTCCTTCCTTCCTTCCTTCCTTCCTTCCTTCCTTCCTTCCTTCCTTCCCTCCCTCCACCTATCTCTGTCTCTCTGTCCTGCCCCACCTTTCTTTAACATAATAGACTCTCCATTCCATCTCCGAGGGTTGGAGTGGGGAAGAAAGATTGGGTGAGGGACAGCATGGGTGAATATTGGGGGGGTGCTTAGAGAATTGGGTGGGAGGCTCATCTCGAAGCTGTTTTTGCATAGCAAGCACCTGTTTTGCTCACATTTCATGTTTGGAAAGACTTGTGGTGAGGACCCAATGGGGATTATTGGAGCCTGCTCTTGGATAAAGATATCTATTGAGAGCATGACTTGATAATAAAGAAGCTGAAATTTTATTTATTTTTTTTTTAATTATTTTTTTTTTTTAAAGATTTTATTTATTTATTTGAGAGAGAGAGAATGAGAGAGAACACATGAGAGGGGGGAGGGTCAGAGGGAGAAGCAGACTCCCTGCCGAGCAGGGAGCCCGATGTGGGACTCGATCCAGGGACTCCAGGATCATGACCTGAGCCGAAGGCAGTCGCTTAACCAACTGAGCCACCCAGGCGCCCCAAGAAGCTGAAATTTTAAAGGATTATTTTCTAGAGTCGTGAAATATGTATGAACATCAGAATATTCTTGGTATCATAGTTGCTACATCAAAACAACATATAAACCACTAATGGTGAGGATGGGGCAGGGAGGAGGGGTATGTATTGTCTCCCAAACTTTTTCATCAGCTGTTTGAACCTTCACTAATGTAGTAAATGATAAATCAGTTTCAGAGCTTTGCTCTTATCTTTTGGAGTTCTAAAAGGTCATAGAAGTGGTCTAAAGATAGCAAAAGGAAAAGCAAGGGCCATGTACCTCATCCCGGCTGGTCTCCTTACTCACAATTCCTAAACTCCTGACCTAAAACACTGCTCATTTCTGCCGCCTCTGCTTTGCTCAGCAAGTTCACCCCTCCCAGAAGCCACCTTCCTTTACTTCTTATCTAATCTATGGATCCCTTTGTAGTTTTAACCACTCCAGCCCCACACATTTCTTCCCTGCCCAGCTTTTATTTCCTATCCTTCAACTTCAGCATCTGCCTATTCAACTGCATTGGAACCTCTTTGAGGGCAGAGAGTTACGCACTGACTCATTTCTGTGTCTGCGTGTTGAGCTTATTTTGAGGCTCTGAGATAAAAAGCCAGGAAGGAAGACACAAAGAACTCTAACAAGTGTAAAAATGCTGGCTAGGAGATTATGCTGCCCTTTGTGTGTTCTTCTTACCATGTAAGATACACACATGGCAGGTGCTCGCATACTTGAAATGGTTGGAAACTGATTACATGTTCCTATGTGTATCATATCCCCAGGAACCTCCAGGATTAGGGTCAGTTGGGTGTTTGGGTCAGTTGATCTGCCCAAGCAATCAATACTCACTCAGGCTGCTATTGGTTTGTCGTGGGCTCACTAAAAAGAGAAGACTTCCTTCTATTATTTATGTTGTAGGAAGCAAATGATAAGAGGCTTGTTGGCAAAATTTTATTTTGCCCATGAAATTTAAACTTAGGACCTTTCTGTTCACACAAATAAGTCCCCAAGTAAGATGAAAAATAAAGTATAAAAATATCACACACACATATATGGACATATACATATATAGTTTATATGTTTATGTGTATAATGTATATGTATATACATGTATGTGTTTATGTGTGTGGGGGTGTGTGTCTGCGTGTGGGCTTAGAAATGAAGAGAGAAGGTGAGAGAGAGAGAGAGAGAACATCTCACAGCTTGTTCTCAAATCTTGAATTTCATCTGGTATCAAGAACCCACCTAAGTTATAGGAATTTCTAAAGACAGGACAGGAAGGGTTTTTAAGACAACTTCTATTTTAAATAAGAGAAGGTGTGCGTATCACCATGTGTATGATACTATTTGAATTGCTACAGAAACAATCACAACATAAGCAGAGTCAGTTTTATAGATGTGCTGTATTAGTGCATTAATCCAACACAAATATAATTTTTTCCCCCTACAGTACGCCATGGAACCTAATTATCTGCATGTTTGGCCTAGAAATACCTTTATGATGATTGCGCTTCCTAACATGGTAATATAGAATTTATCAATGTAATTTTGCATCTATAAAGTTTTTCATTACTTGCTTTTGTATTTTGTATGTATGCCTAATTGCTTTTACACTTAGCACGTGTATACTTTTAACATCATTGTTTAGTCTATTTAGTGATTATATCATTGAAACTTTGGGATTCCTGAGGAAAACCTGAAGGAATTCCAATTATTTATCATGGAAAGGAGATTGAACACATATAAGTTACAAGTGGCAGTTTGTGTGTGGTGCCTGTCCTCTCCCCCAAGATGGTGTAGGAGGAAATGGCCTTCCAATAAAGCCAAAGAGACTCGGGTTCTACGCAAGGCAGTCCTTCCAGTGTGTGAGGTGTCTGGGACGTTGGAATATAGATAGTCAAAAAGGGGCATGGCTGTTCTTTCATTAGACCCTGGAGACTTTTTTCGCTCTCTAGATCTAACTACACATTTGTCTAGTGGGTCTTCTTCTGTCCCTTGGCAGCAATGCTGGGGCCCAGTGCCTCGTAACATTACCTGAAGAGGAAGAAGAGACAGGAAAAGTGAGGAGAAATTCAATCCAACCAGCCGATTAGTTATATAAGGAGGGTAGTGTCTGCGATTAGTAATCTAAGGAGGGTAGTGGTTGCTTGGTGAAATGGCTGAGGTTTACCGTGTAGAAATTCTAGTAAGCGAGAAGCTGGGGAGCACCTGGGACTTGGGGGGCTTTTCTTTGGGAGCGAGGGGAGAAAGCCAGCTGTGTTTCCTGCTGGCCTGGACATTTCTGCCGGGTGTCCCTCGGCCACAGCAAGAATCTGAGACTACATTCTCTCACACTCTTCCTCTCCTTCTCGCAGAACAGATCTTTCACGTGTACTTTGTTCATGCCCTTTGACGAGTTTGAAAAACTTGTAACCAGCAGTGATGTGCTGGATTTCTTCCAGAAGTACTTTCCAGATTCCATCCCTCTAATTGGAGAGTAAGTTTCAAGATGTGCAAGTGGGCCTTTCTCTCCACTGCTTTGAGCTACTCAAAATCCAAATAAAGGTGCTGCACCTTACTTCCATTTGGATGAAATGTGACTGGTCCTGGATGGGAAGCCTGCCTTAGAGCAAAAGTCTAAAGCAGATGTTGTGCTGTGAGTGGGAATTCTGAAAACCCCATGGCAGGCCCAGTTTCCCTGGGAAAGACAAGTCACCCACATCCCCAGGCCTCTCTGCCTCCTGTGTGGGCTCTCAGGCCCTTGGAGGTTGGTGTGCTGCAGAGTGGGGCTGTGCTTCCCTCTGCTGGTGGGCACACAGGTCCAAGGCCCAGCAGATGCGAGTCGGGGTCCTCACTTTCTAGCTGGGTTCGCTTTCCTAGCTCACAGGGCCCTCCTGGGAACATGGCGATCCATAGCGGTACCTGCCCCAGAGTGTTGAGAGGACAGGACAAGTTCTTGCCCATAGATCGTTCGGCACAGGGCCTGGCACATACAGAGCCCCCCAGCTGAGAGCTAGCTTGTTAGCTGTCTGGTTTATGACCCACGGCCCCTCTGCCCCCGTCAATGCCACCCGCCCCCAGGGTCTTGTCACTGGGTCTCACTAAGTACCTCTGCCCCCACTGTCCCTCCCTGGAATCCAGCTCACTCCCCACCTCCAGCAGGTTTTCATGGAGGCAGCACAATGCTGCAGAAAGCGAGACTTAAGGCTGCTTCTGCCCCTCACTCCCTGAGTCTCAGATTGCTCATCTTTACAATGGGCATCAGGACATCTACCTTTGGGGGGCAGTTGTGACGTGACATGCACCAACTATATAAAAGGGTTGGCCCACTGCCAGCCCACAGCAGCTCTCTTTAAAATGGTCGATTTCGATCCTTACCTGCTGACTCAGTGTGCACTGATCTCCCTTTCTCTGATGTTGAGAAATCTCTGCACGCCACAATTTACCCCTTATGTTTCGTGGTTATTTCTTGCCTCTCCAACCAGACTTAAAATTCTTGAGGGTATGTACTGTTTCTCTACTTACAACTGCCACAAATCCTCTGTAGATGCCTGACGCTCACTAGCTTCCAAATCTATGTAAAGTCGCGTTCATTTTAGTTTTTGGTGTGTGTGGCTTTAATCAGATGCACCACGTCTCAACGTCTCAATTTTTCCACTAAAACCTAAAACACAACAGAACAGTTGAAAATTGCATGACCCGCACGCCTGATAAGAAAATTTCATAACACATAACACAGATGCATTTCAAGTTCTTGAGATGCAGTCAAACTTGTCCTGGTTGGATGTGATTAACATTGTTGAGAACAAAACAGGCAATGAGAACAATGGAATTTCAGGAACTCGAAGAAACTTCAGTTTCTCCTTTTCCTGTTTTCTTTCTGGCATTTTTGTGTGTTTCTCAATAAAATCCAATGGTAATGAAGTCAGTACATCTGAAAGAATTATGCAGGATTTAATACCCAACTTCAGGTGCTTATGTTCTGGTTGTTTCCCTCTGAAGGCAAACCCTGGTACAAGATTTTTTCCTGTTGCCGGCACAGCCCATGATATCTGTGAAGTGCTCTTCTTTTCACCTGAAGTCACACTGTGTGCTGATGGGGGACGCAGCTCACGCCATTGTGCCCTTTTTTGGGCAAGGAATGAATGCAGTAAGTCCTTCCTCCCAAAGTCAGTCAGTCTCAACCAAAAAATCGTAAATAACAATCATGCCTAAAACTATCCCCACATAATGTCTGAGAAAACAATCAATTCCACAATCCTACCAGCTGTTTAGATTGATCACCAGCTATAGTCAAGTCTTGGGTTGCTTGATCCAGTAATTTCACATAGGAAAAAGCAATAATGCAGAAGACGGTTTTCTGTGCAGTTAGAAAATATATTGATAGCTTGAAATTTGGGAACCTGTCAGCAATTCAAGCCTTAATTAAAACAATTTTTTTTGAGATTATGCATAAATATATAAATGTTAGGCTCAAAAAAGAAAAAGAGCCCAAACTGTCTGTTGTTTTCTCCACTTTTTCTTTCCAAAGGAAAGGAAAATGCAATTGACAGAGTTGAAGAAGACTATGAAATAGATTTGATGTTGAATACTACTGCTTTCATGAAAGTTTTATTGTTCTGGCTAGAAAAAAATATTTCTGAAAAGAAATAGTGCTCAAATATGAAACATTAATTTCAAGGAATCCTAAAATAGTTATCTAGACAGACAATTATTTTGTGTGTGTTTGATAACTAATAGCTTTATAATCACAGCCTTTTATTGTTTTGGTGATCGGGATCTATCCCAAGTGTAAATAGGCTATAAATCTAATCACTTATATTTTCCGCAAAGTAGTCTAAACACTTTGTTTTACAAACACCTAAGAACACACCAATTTTAGGATAGTGGATAAGGGCCCGGGCTCTGGCAGTATAAGGCCCGGTTCAAATCCTGGCTCCAAGATTTATTAGAATATGTTCTTGCTCAACTAACTTAAACTTACCTTTACTTCCTTGTCTGTAAAATGGGTTTTCAATAGTGCCTACACCATAGAAGTTCTTGGGGGATAAATGAATGAATTAAGTAAAGAATTTAAAAGTGTTATTATCTCAGCCTATGTGGTATTTTGCATCTCTAACTTCCTGTAGCATTAATAGTCTATATTGATGACAAGAATATTTATTTGCTTCAGATATAATCTCTATAATTGATGTGAAAAATATTTTTTTAACGTTTACATTTTTTATATTGTCTCTAGAACTATGGTTTGAATTCCTAGAAAGCAGGAAACCTAGCTTTTGATTTTCTTCTTCCCCACTGCGTTTAGCGTCAAACCTTACCAAATAGTGTTAATTTTGTGGATTTCATGACATTGGAAATTTGCTTTAATCTTTGGTTTAAAGGAACTAAATTAATATGAGAGTTCTAGCCTGTCATTAATTTCTCTAAATGTGAAGCTTAAAGACTGAACAGTTTAAATAAGATTCGAATACTCATGTTAGAGCAATATAATTGTTCTTGCTTCTTAAAGAAGCAGTGGAATCCATCAAAATTACAAGAGTAATTTAAAATTTTGATCAAATTCCAAATCATTATAATCAATATGCATTAGGCAAAGACAAACCATCAGGTATGCAATTGAGGGTCATTTATGATCCTAATTTAATGCCATACGTGACTAAGCAGCTGTGTGCTGGTTGAAGGCAAACATCCTATGAATCATACTCACCAATGGGAAGTCTGTTCAAAATTGCTCAGAAGCTTTCATTATTTCCAGTTTATTTTTCCCTATTTTTTCTTATTTCAGGGCTTTGAAGACTGCTTGGTATTTGATGAGTTAATGGATAAATTCAATAATGACCTTAGTAAGTAAAATTTGTCAAATGGACATGGACTAGCCCTGCTGATTAATTGTGGACCTATTTCTGACCCTGGAGGAGGGCAAACCCATGATGCATTTTTCCTGCTCAGGATTATAAATTTTTCTGTTAGCAGCCTATGCCACTGCTACCTACTCAGACAAGGAGCACCCAGAGAGGGAAACATAGTTTCTTTTAAGGTTTGTACCTGGAGGTCTGTGCAGTGATCCTCACGAAGAAAGACGTTCCCAGGACCAACATTTGCTCAGAATACACTCCTTGCTCTCCCTTTCCGCCTGGGGAACCTGCACCTGCATCTCCCCCCCCCCCCCGGAAACACTTGCAGGAGCTCCACTGCTTTCTTGCTTGTTGCCTTATCAACGTTGCAGTTGCTACTTCCATTTGCCTTTGGTTAAAACTGATTCCACCAGATATATTGATTTGATGGATCCTGGAGTTTAAGATATTTATATGTAATGTGGAAATTAAATTAAATTAAATTAAATTAAATGTACACCATAAGTTGCTAACAATAGCCCGAGACCTGGATAACTGTTACTGCTTCTCGGCATCCGTGGTCTCAAAGGCTACCTGTGAATTTAAACCTCGTTCAGGTAAGGGATAGATGTAGAGAACTGGCTGTAAGTCTACACCCAGATTCCAGTCCTGACTTGCCAACTTACCTGTAAGACCTTGAGCAAGTCGTTTCAGCTTTTTTGAAGTCTTGGGTTTTCTTTTTTTTCTTTTCCATCTATATAGTGGGGACAATAATACTAACTTCAGAGAGATGTGAAAATGAAGTAAAATTATTTGTGTAAAGCTTTTTTATTTATTAGTTTCAGAGGTAGAGTTTGGTGATTCATCAGTTGCATATAACACCCAGTGCTCATTACATCACATGCTCTCCTTAACGCCCATCACCCAGTTACCCCATCCCCCTACCCCCACCCCTCCAGTAACCCTCAGTTTGTTTCCTATAGTTTAGAGTCTCTTAGGGTTTGTCTCCCTTTCTGATTTCATCGTACTTTTTTTCCCTCCCTTCCCCTATGATCCTCTATTTTGTTTCTTAAATTCCACATAAAAGTGAAATCATACAATAATTGTCTTTCTCTGATTGACTTATTTCACTTAACATAATACTTTCTAGTGTCCTTCGACAGATGAATGGATAAAGAAGATGTGGTATATATATACACACACACACATATATATACACACATATATATACACATATATATATATATACGTTTATACAGTGGAATATTACTCAGCCATCAAAAAACGAAATCTTACCATTTACAACAATGTGGATGGAACTAGAGTGTATTATGCTAAGTAAAGCTTTTTTTAAAAAAACGTCTGGCACAAAGTGAGTTCACAGTAAATGTTTGTGATGGTGTTTTAGGAAGTCCTTGGACACTGGTGTCTGGATCAGAAGAGACTAGAGGGTCCAGGGTAAAGTTCCTCTGGTTTTCTCCTTCCTTTTCCAGTCATCTTGCTCAGATGCTCCGGATCCAGAGGCATTTTGTTTCCTCCCGTCTCTGCCCTGGTGGGATTGATCTGCATGTGATAGGCATGACGGAGGGGATGGAGGGTTCATATGTCAGAACATACTGTCAGCACTGGTCTTGGTTACTACAGAACAAAGATAAAACAATACTGATTATGACAATGAGACTCAACTAGCATTACTGAACATTTCATATGTGTTGGGTATCTTGCTATATTTTTTAATCCATTTTCTCATTTAGTCTCCATGGAAAACATGGGGCATATGTACTATTGTCCCTGTTTTACAACTTGTCCCTATTTTACAAGCTTAGAGACTTAGAGTAACTCACCCAAAGTCATATAGCTACAAGTGTTGGATCTGGGACTGACAGCCAGGTTCTCTGACTTTTGAAATGGCATCCTTAATAACTAGCGTGGATTGGCCTTGTGAGAGTTATACTGGTTAGTCATTCATTTATCAGACATTTATTCAGTATTTACCATTTACCTGGTTAAGATTTCGGACATGAATAAAACATGAGGCCTTCCTCTGGGAGATCACAGAATAATGATGGAACTGATAGTTAGCTGATAAGTTGTCTTCGGTACAGTGAAATAAATGTGGATGGTGTGGCAAGAAAGGACATAAAGGAGAGTAGAAGATTCTAAGTGGGACTGTGTGGGGAGGGGTCACTGACCATCATTTCTATGAGCTGCTTTCCATTTGTGAAATAAAGAAAATAATGATTGGCTAACCAACAAGTATATGTTATATTAACTTTATCATAAGTTTTATTTAATCACAGTAGGAAATGCTTGTGTGTTATTGTTCAGTATTCATAGATTATTGGTCATTCAGCCTGGTTACCCAAAGTTTGAAAAGATTAGAACAGTGGTAGAGTATACACCATTTAATTTGACTGGTATAGAGGCCGGCACATTTTCATAGACTGTATTGGAAACGATGTATTATTCAACTTGGCTCCTAGGTATGTGTCTTCCTGAATATTCAAGATTGAGAATTCCAGATGACCACGCGATCTCAGACTTGTCCATGTATAATTACATAGAGGTGAGTGAGGGGGTTGGGCTCCATTCCATGAGATCATTCCTGATAGTCTAACAGATAGTCTTTTCTTTTTAAACAAAATTTTTAAAATTTTAATTCCAGTGTAGTTAACATACAGTGTTATATTAGTTTCAGTATAGAATACAGTGATTCAACAATTCTATACATTGTTCAATGCTCATCATGGTAAATATACTCTTTAATCCCCATCACCTCTTTCCCTCATCCCCCCACCGACCTCTCCTCTGGTGACCACCTGTTTGTCCTCTGTAGTTAAGTCTCTTTTTTTGTTTGTCTCCTTTTTTCTTTGTTTGGTTTGTTGCTTAAATTCCACATATGAGTGAAATCATATGGTATTTGTCTTTCTCTGACTGACTTATGTCACTTAGCCTAATACACTCCAGGTCCATCCATGTTGTTGCAAATGGCAAGATTTCATTCTTTTTTTATGGCTGACTAATATTCCGTTATATATATATATATATATATACTATATATAAAATCACCTCTTCTTTATCCTTTCATCTATCAATGGACACACTTGGGCTGTTTCCATAGTTTGGCTACTGTAAATAATTCTTCAATAAACATAGGAATGCATATATCTTTTCAAATTAGTGTTTTCATATTCTTGGGTAAACTCTTAGTAGTGGAATTATTGATTCATATGTAATTCAATTTTTAATTTTTTGACAAACCTCCATACTGTCTTCCACAGTGGCTGTACCAGTTTGCATTCCCTCTAACAGTGCATGATGGTTCTTTTTTTTCCATATCCTCATCAACACTTGTTGTTTCTTATGTTTTTAATTTTAGCCATTCTGACAGGTGTGAGGTGATAACTCATTATGATTTTGATTTGTACTTCTCTGATGATGAGTGATGTTGAGAATCTTTTTGTGTGTCTGTTGGCCATCTGTATGTCTTCTTTAGAGAAGACATGTCTTCTGCCCATTTTTAATTGGATTCTTTGGTGTTTTTTGATGTTGAGGTATGTATGTTCTTTATATTTTGGATACTAATCCTTTATCAAATACGTCATTTGCAAATATCTTCTATTTTGTAGGTTTTGTTGTCTTTTAGTTTTGTTGATTGTTTCCTTTGCTCTGTAGGAGCTTTTTATTTTGATGTAGTCTCAATAGTTTATTTTTGTTTTTATTTCCTTTGCCTCAGGAGATATATCTAGAAAAATGTTGCTAAGGCCAGTATCACAGAAATTATTGCCTGTGCTCTCTTCTAGGATTTTTATGGTTTCAGGTCTCATATTTAGAGATTTAATCCATTTTGAGTTTATTTTGTGTATGGTGTAAGAAAGTGGTCCAGTTTCATTCTTTTGCATGTGGCTGTCTAGTGTTCCCAACACCATTTGTTGAAGAGGCTATCTTTTTCCCATTGCATATTTTTGACTCCTTTGTCAAAGGTTAATTGACCACATAATTGTGGTTTTATTTCTGAGCTCTCTATTCTCTTCCATGGATCTATGTGTCTATTTTTGTGTCAGTATCATACTGTTTTGGTTACTATAGCTTTGAAGTATATCTTGAAGTCTGCGATTGTGATACCTCCAGTTTTATTCTTCTTTTTCAAGATTTCTTTGGCTATTTGGGGTCTTTTGTGGTTCCATACAAATTTTAAGATTATTTGTTCTAGTTCTGCATAAAAGGCTGTTGGTATTTTGATAGGAATTGCATTAAATGTGTAGATTGCTTGTGGTAGTATGGACATTTTAACAATATTTGTTCTTCCAATCCATGAGCATGGAATGTCTTTCCTTTTGTTTGTCGTCTTCAATTTTTTTCATTAATGCTTTGTAGTTTTCAGAGTATAGGTTTTTCACTTCCTTGGTTAAATTTATTCCTGGGTATTTGATTATTTTTGGTGCAATTGTAAATGGGATTGTCTTCTTACTTTCTCTTTTGCTACTTCATTATTAGTGTATAGAAATGCAATGGATGTCTGTATATTAATTTTGTATCCTGCAACCATACTGAACTCATTTATCAGTTCTAGTAGTTTTTTGGTGGAGTCTTTAGGGTTTTCTATATATAGTATAATGTCATCTGCAAATAGTGAAAGTTTTACTTCTTCCTTACCAATTTGGATGATTTTATTTCTTTTTCTTCTCTGATTGCTATAGCTGGATTTCCAGTGCTATGTTGAATAAAAGTGGTGAGAGTGGACATCTTTCTCTTGTCCCTGATCTTAGGGAGAAAGCTCTCAGTTTTTCACCAGACTATGATGTTAGCTGTGGGTTTTTCATATATGGCCCTTATTATGTTGAGGTATAGTCCCTCTAAACCTACTTTGTTGAGGGTTTTTATGATGAATAGATGTTGTACTTTGTCAAATGCCTTTTCTACATCTATTGAAATGATCATATGATTTTTATCTTTTCTCTTATTGATGTGATGTATCACATTGATTGATTTGTGAATATTGAACCACCCTTGCATCTCAGGGATAAATCCCACTTCGTCACAGTGAATGATTTTTTTTAAAGTTGTTGGATTTGGTTTGCTAGTATTATGTTGGGGATTTTGGCATCTACGTTAATCAGAAATATTGGCCTATAGTTATCTTTTCTGTGGTGTCTTTATCTGGTTTTGTACTAGGGTAATGCTGGTCTCATAGAATGAATTTGGAAGCGTTCCTTCCTCTTCTATTTTTTGGAATAGTTTGAGAAGAATATGTATTAACTCTTTAAATATTTGGTAGAATTGACCTGTGAAGCCATCTAGTCCTGGACTTTTGTTTGTGGAGGGTTTTTTGATTTCTGATTCAATTTCTTTGCTGGTAATTGGCCTATTCAAATTTTCTATTTCTTCCTGATTCAGTTTTGTGATGTTATATGTCTCCAGGCATATGACAAAATTTTTCATAATATTTTTTATAATCCTTTGTATTTCTGTGGTGTTAGTTATTATTTCTCCTCTTTCATTTCCAATTTGTTTATTTGGGTCTTCTCTCTTTCTTTGATGAGTTTGACTAAAGATTTATTAATTTTGTTGAACTTTTCATAGAACTAGCTCCTAGTTTCATTGATCTGTTCTATTTTTTTTAATTCTTTTTTCATTTATTTTTGCTCTAGCCTTTATTATTTCCTTCTTTCCACCGGTTTGGGGTTTTATTTGTTCTTCTTTTTCTAGTTCCTTTAGGTGTAAGGTTAGGTTGTTTGAGATTTTTCTTGCTTCTGGAGTAGGCCTGTATTGCTATAAATTTCCCTCTTAGAACAGCTTTGCTGAATTGCAAAGATTTTGGACCATTTTGTTTTCATTTTCATTTGTCTCTATGCATTGTCTGATTTACTCTTAGATTTCTTGGTTGACCCATTCCTTATTTAGTAGCATGTTATTTAACCTCCATGTATTTGTGTTCTTTCCAGACTTTTTCTTGTGGTTGATTTCTAGTTTTATAACATTGTGGTCAGAAAAGATGTATGGTATGACTTTGATCTTTTTTAATTTATTGAGACTTGTTTTATACCCTAATATGTGATCTATTCTGGAGAATGTTCCATATGTTTTAGGATGGAATGTTCTAATATATTGTTAGATCCATCTGGTCCAATGTGTCATTCAAAGCCACTGTTTCCTTGCTGATTTGTTTGATCTATCCACTGATGTGAGTTGGATGTTAAAGCCCCTACTATTATTGTATTACTATCAATTACTTCTTTTATGCTTCTTATTAGCTTCTTTATGTATTTGGGTCCTCTCATGTTGGTGCATAAATATTTACAATTGTTCTATATTCTTGTTGGATTATTCCCTTTATGATTATATAATGTCTTCTTTGTCTCTTGTTACAGTCTTGTTTAAAGTCTATTTTGTCTGATAGAAATATTGCTACTCTGGCTTTCTTTTCAGTTCCATTTGCATGACAAATGCCTTTCCATCCCTTTACTTTTAATTTGCATGTGTCTTTAGGTCTGAAATGAGTCTCTTGTAGGCAGTATATAGATGGGTCTTACTTCTTTTATCCATTCTGTCACCTTGTGTCTTTTAATTGGCACATTTAGCCCATTTACATTCATGGTAATTACTGATAAGTAGTATTTATCGCCAGGTTGTTGCTTCTTTTATGGTTGTTTTGTAGTTCTTCTCTGTTCCTTTCTTCTCTTGCCCCATTCTCTTATGGTTTGCTGGCTCCTTAGTGGTATATTTGGATTCTTTTCTCTTTATTTTTGCATATCTATTGCTGGTTTTTCATTTGTGGTTTATATATAACAAAGAATGCTTATAGAATTCTATATTAAGTTGATGGTCACCTAAGTTTGAGCCCATTCTAAAAGCACTAATTTTTTACTCCTCTCCCTCTATCCCACACTTTAGGTATATGGGTATATTTACATCCTTTTATTTTGTGAATTTCTTGACTGATTTATATAGATATACTGATTTTTACTGCTTTTGTGCTTCCTACTTTTCTTACTCTTATGGTCTTTCCTTTCCACTCAGAGTCCCCTTTAACATTTCTTGTAGGGCTGGGTTAGTGTCATTAATTCCTTTAACTTTTGTTTGTCTGGGGAACTTTTTATCTCTCCTTATATTTTGAATAATAGCCTTGCTGGATAGTGTAGTTTTGGCTGCAAGTTTTTTCTTTCAGCACTTTGAATATATCATGCCATTCCCTTCTGGCCGCTGAAAAATCAACTCATAGCCTTAGGGCGTTTTCCCTGTATGTAACTGTTTTCTTGCTGCTTTTAAGATACTCTATCACTACTTTTTGCCATTTTAATTACTATGTGTCTTGGTGTGAACCTTCTTGGGTTGATTTTGTTGGGGGCTCTCTGTGCCTCTAGGATCTTGCTATCCATTTCCTTCCCCAGATTCAGGAAGTTTTCAGCTATTATTCAAATAAATTTTCTGCCCCCTTTTCTCTCTCTTGTCCTTCTGGGATCTCTATAATCTGAATATTCTTATGTTTGATAGTGTCACTGATTTCCCTTAGTCTACTTTCATTTATTATTATTTTTTCTCTCTCTTGTTCAGCTTGATTGCTGTCCATTACTCTGTCCTCCAGGTCACTGATCCATTCTTCTGCAGCCTCTAGTCTACTATTTATTCCCTCTAGTGTATTTTTAATTGCAGTTACTGAGTTCTTCAAATTGATTTGTTCTTTTTTATGTTTTCTATCTCTTTGTTGAGTGTCTCACTGAGTTCCTCCACTCTTTTCTCAAGTCCAGTGAGTGACTCTATGGCCATTACTTTAAATTCTCTATCAGGCATATTACTTATCTCCATTTCACTTAGGTCTCTTGTTCCGATTTTGTCCTGTTCTTTCATTTGGGACTTATTCCTCTGTCTCATTTTGCCTAAGTCGCTGTATCTGTTTCTGTGTGTTAGGAAAGTGAGCTTCATCTTCTGCTCTTGAAAGTAGTGGCCTTTTGAAGAAGAGGTCCTGTGGTGCCCTGCAGTGCAGTGTCTCCTGTTCACCAGAACCTGACACTTCAGGGGAGTCTCTCATGTTAGTTGCCTGTGCCCTGTTGTGGCTGAGCCACATTTGCCTTCAGTCCAAGCATCTGCAGACGCTGTCTTTGCCCGTTGTGGTTAGGGTTTTATCCCTGTGTAGTTAGTGGGCCAAGCTGGGACTACCTTGGAGTTGAGTTGAGTCAGACTAGGTGTTGGTCAGGGCTGTCATACCATCAAACTTCAGGGTGCTCTCCCTCTGTTGTCCCCTGAGTTTTTGTTGGTGGGAAGAGCCTGCATTCAGGCTCTGCCCTCAGCCCAATGCTGGGGCTGCCATTGGACTGGTATGTGTGGTCATATTTCTTTCTCCCCAGGGCAGGAGTCACTTTAGAGTGGTGCTGACCCCTGTTGGGGCTGCTTGCCACTGCCAGGCTTGTGGCACTGCTTTGGGTGGACTTCTGCCAAGGGTGTGTTGGAAGTGGCAGATCTGCAGGAAAATGTGGGGGTGGGGGTGCTGTTAGCAAGGTAGGTGGAGATAGTTGGTGCTGCAGTGGTTCTGGCAAGTGTCCATGTGTTGAAGCTGGGAGTGGGGGAGGGAATGGCATGCACCAGCTCTTTTTTTCTTGGAGAAGTCTCCCAAAGATACCTGTCCCTCAAGCACATGCTCTGAGATTAGTAAATAAATCTTCCCGCATTTCCTAGGCATTTTTCAAACTCTTGCTTCTATACTATATTGTATATCAGTGATTCTGTTTGTTGTGCTGTCTCTTTAAGGGTGGGGATTCAGTTTCCTCTCACCCTCCAGCTCTCTCCCAGTGGAGCCCTCTGATTTTTGAAGTTCCAGGTGTTAAGCCCCACTGACTATAAGAACTCTCCAAGTTAGGCCCCTCTGGTTTTCAAAGCCAAATGTTATGTGAATTTGTCCTCTCAGTGTGGGTGCCCTATGCCTAGGGTGCCTGGCGTGGGGCCTCCTGCTCTCCGTTCTCCATGTCAGCAGTGCCCTTACCTCCTACAGATAGTCCTGTGGGTCACTGTGGCTCCTGACTGTGTCTCTGTCCTTCCTACCTTCTTCAATGTGGCCTCTTCCCTATACTTAGCTGTGGAGAGTCTGTTCTGCCAGCTCCGGGTCATTTTTCTGGGTTTTTTACACTGATGTGGTTGTTATCTAAATGTATCCATGGGATGAGATGAACCTAGGATCCTCCTACTCTGCAATCTTCCCCAGAAGTCACAAATGTTCTTTAATTTTTCTTTGCTCCAGCCCCATCACATACATGCCAAATAAGAATAGGTACAAAAAGAATACACACACACACACACACACAGTATTCCCTGCACATGGGTAGATTGTGACTGTAGACGTGACAATGACCCACACACATCATGTCCATCTACATTTTAGGGACATTTAAGAGGTAACAAAGATGACAAAATTCTGATTTCAATCACTGATAATTCACAGGCTCAAACCTTAGACATTTGGTAGAGCTAGTAATATTTTATTTTAAGGAAAATATAATTTTGATATGTATTAACATATTTGGAAGATTTAAGAAACATTAAATGACCTTAACACTGTTAACATTATAAGCTACAAATTTGGAGTAGCTTTATAATATCCGTTGAGGCCTTATGCACTGAAAAAAAAAATATATATACCAAAGAAATTCATGGTCAGAGGATCAATACTCAGAAGAAAAACACAATTACATTTTGAGTCAGTCACATGAAAAACTCACAACAAATAGTTACGGTTAAACTTTTTAAATGATCAAATGAAAAATCCTACAAGATAAATTTAAAGAAAAGACAGAAAAAAAAAAAACTAGACAAAAAAGATAAAGTGGATTTCAGTTTGAGCAGAATTGTTTCATATGTGGTGAAGGAAGTTCTATAGGATACTGAAAGTCTTCGCTGATGTAACTTGCATGTGTCTTTAAAAACAAGACAGCTATAACACAATATTTGTTCTCAGAATGGAGTAAGTCAAGACAGACACAGCTTCAAAGATCCCTTCTTGCCATGAAGATTCCAAACCAGCCAGGAAACAATGGCAATTAGTCAAATCTTTGGTCCCACAGACTATCCCCAGATCTGGTTGAACAAACCTTTCACTGAAATGGAGTTCCCGTATTGCCCCATGAGCAAAATAGAGTTCTCTAACAGGTTTAAAGCAGTTGCTCAACCTTTTCAAGGTAATGTCTTATACTTTTACTAAAAGGGATTGGAAATGACTGTTAAGGAAATAAGAATTTGACTACACTGTGTCCAGCTTTGCAGTGAATGGGAATATGTTGTAGTAAAGAAATAAACGTTATTCATTGGAGGTGTTCTTTAAGACTCTTACGTTATTGCAGATGAGAGCACATGTCAACTCGAGGTGGTTCATCTTCCAAAAGAACATGGAAAGATTTCTTCATGCTCTTATGCCATCTACCTTTGTCCCTCTCTATACCATGGTAAGGTCTGGATTTAAGACACCTCCTCATTTTATTCTTCTGTTTAGCCATTAAAGAATCACAAGAATACTTTTTAATTGTCCTTACAGGTCACCTTTTCCAGAATAAGATACCACGAGGCAGTGTTGCGCTGGCACTGGCAGAAGAAGGTCGGAACAAATCGAAGTTCATAGTGTTATGGTTATGGTTCTTCAGGCAGATTCAGAAACAATGTGATAGACACCAAATGTTTGCTTCCAAATAAAAACTGTCCTGGTACACAGAGGGTAAAGTGCCTAATGAACAAAATTACAAAAAGGGAGAAAGGAAGAGAGAGCAAGCAAGAGGGGGAGAGAGAGAGAGTGCTTCTGAAGGGAAGAAATTCAAAAAAGAAACTGATGCTATTATTTATTTATTTTTTTAAGATTTTATTTATTTAGAGAGAGAGAGTGCGAGCACAAGTGGGAGAAGGAATAGAGGGAGAGGGACAAGCAGACTCCACGCTGAGCTCAGAGCCTGACGTGGGGCTTGATCCCACAACCCTGAGACCATGACCTGAGTCAAAATCAAGAGTCAGACACTTAACCAACTGAACCACCCAGGCGCCCCTGATGCTAGTATTTCTAAAAGTTTTACTTTATTTTAGCAATGTGATTTTTTTACTTTTATTTAGCAACTGAATTTTGCTCTATGTAATATCTTTATGGGTATAATTTGTAAAACTGGACAGAATTGAATCACTTATAAAACATAATCTAATTCCAATTTAATGCCATAACATGTTCATTTTAAGCAGCTGACCCAGAGATGCCAGTAAATAGACATTCAGATTCCTGATCTTTGACTTTGAAAATCTGACAAGTTTATTCATTCAGCAAATCATTTTATTCAATGTCTAGACACTGAGCTGGGCATGGTGATGAATAAGCAGCAGCCCCTCTCCTCCTGTAGCTCAGAGGCTGGTGGGGCAGGCTGACAGCTTCCGTGGAGAGGCACAACTGCCTTGGAGGAGAACGGAAGGGGCCGGGGTGGGTGGGGCTCAGTGGGCCTGGAAGGCAGCCCTGATGTGTGAGAATGGCCGGAGGTGCAGCTGGAATGGCAAGAAGGACCTCAAGCATTTTGAATATTATGTCGAGGGAAGCAAGGAGACCAATGGAGACTAATAGACTCAGGTGTGGATTTTAGAAAGAATGCTTTGCTGTGTGGAGACTGGATTGGAAGGAATCTAGATTTATGCCTACAAAGATGAAAAAAATAGGACCCCGGCCCTCAAGGAGCTAAAAGCCTAATAGGGGAAAGACAGTGACAGGCAGTGAGAATGCGGGACACTTAATGCCACCAAGCCAATCACTCTTCTCATGGAGACTCTGTGCAGGGTCTGAGCAGTGACTGAATCATTTGTGGCTTCAGCACAGTACTCTTCTAAGATAGCACTATAACTCTTTTTATAAACTGTGTGTGTGTTTATGGCTATACAAAGGCAGACTGCTAAGAATTCATTATACAGAACACATGGATTCAGTTATTTCTGGGAAGGGAGAGAGGACAGAGACAGAGGAAGGAAGCTCCAAATTCCTGACCTTACCAACCACTATAGGTCTTGACCTAGTGATCATGCAATTAAATTGCTGTTTTAGGTTAAAGAACAAAGAAGACATTGTATACTCCTTGGTTGTTTAAGAATTAAGTCTTTTAAGATCTTTATCTCTGGACAAATAAAATGAGACTTCTTGCTGTTTTTACAGGTGATAAACAAAGGACTCTTTTTCTTTGGGGCACTGATAGCCATTGGTAGTACCTACCTATTTATGAGCTCCATGTCACTGAGACCCCTGCACTACTTCAGAAGACCATGGGACTGGCTCACTTACTTCCAGATAACAGGACATGTTTCCCTGCAAACTCCATGGAGTCACTAGAAAAAAATCCCAATATCATTAGCAGGTGATATAAAGATTCTGAAGTGGCAAATGGATTTCTTTTTAACTAAAACTAAGGATCAAAACCATGTTTCTATCATCATCTTTAATTCACTAGTGAAAAATATATGTCAGCTTACAATTAAATTCAGTATAGAATTTCTCTGTGTGTTCACTGTGATTATTGGGGGGGGAACCAACCCCAAACTACAGTTTAAATTGCAAAACACAGCTTTTCCACAACACTACACATAGATGTGGTCATTCTAAATATAAAAATGCAATGATGAAGATCTCTTTCACTTCTCAAAAAGTAAAGCACCAGAGGCCTCAAGGAAGACATTGATCACATCTTCTCTTTCAAGGACATAGTTAAGGTCACAATGGGACTGACTCCTAACACCCAGGACTAAAAACTATGATTTGCCTAACATGTTAAGTACAGTTTTGATCACGTGGATGGAACTTATCCAGCATAGAGCTCAGCTTCATTTACTAAAACTGGAAGTATAAATTAGGAATTTGGGGCACTCTAGAGAGTTACAAAATAAACTAATTTTATTTCACAGTCTTCAAAGGCCAGTATTACCTTTTGAAAATTAAAAAAAAGGGGGGGCTATTAATCCCATACTAAGTGAAGAATAAGAAGAGTTTTATTTACAAATTAAACATCAATATATACAACAGAGTGGAAAGGAAATAAGGGAAGACAGTTTTCATAGAAATTATTCCATTTGAGACTCTCAAGAAGCAGTTTACTAACCAGCGATAAACTTGATTTTGAAAAGTTCTTTTAGTGAAAACATTTTCTTTGGTTCTTCCTTCTTCAGTTGAGCAACTGAAACACTCAGAAGTCTTTCAAGCATGATTAATCATGAAGATGCTACACCAGTAGGACAGTCACCTAAGAAATAAAAACTAGGCAATAAAATTAAATGGTTCAGTTTCTTTTTTGTATAGTTAAAGAAATCCTTGAGTTCTAATGAGCTGTGTGTAGTCTAAACAATGACTCATGGGAAAATGGCATCTTCGCTAACACTGACCATTGATTAGCCAGTAGACTGACTGAAGAGCAAAAAGGATTAAATAATACATTTTATGAGTACAGTTTTACACTTACTTTCATCCCCTTCAAATGTAGGTTTGTTTAATTTTTTGCTTGGAACTCCTTTTCTAAACCCAAAACTCTTGGCAAAATTGTGGCAAATTGTCAAGAAGAGAAGATAATCTTGCCGAGTTATGTTTGAAATGAAACATGGAAATACTTATCGGCCATCAACACATCCTTTCCATGTACATCCCTGCTAATGTATGATTCCCTAGCCTCCATGATTACTTTGAAATTCACCACCTTTTCTTTGCTGGGTTGCTTTTTAATATTCTTTCTGGAGCTTGCTTAGCAGCATTGCTTGTATACTATACAATATAGTATAGAAGCAAGAGTTTGAAAAATGCCTAGGAAATGCGGGAAGATTTACTTACTAATCTCAGAGCGTGTGCTTGAGGGATAACACCTTGCCTATTCATCTTGAAGCCCCTCTATATCACACTGCATACGGCAAGTCTTTTTTTTTTTTCAGAGGAAGCCAAGGTGCTGATTTTCTTTTTCACCCTGGAATTGTCTCTTTGATAAATTTGATTGGTCAAACAGAGGATGTGACTGTGATTAGGATCCGACACTACAGAAAATTTGAGATTTCCTAGTGATTTCACACATGTATGATACAAAGTTATTTTTACAGCTATTTTTGAGCTGTGAATACAGCTAAGTATTTTTGAGAAAAATGTATTATGTGCCTTGGAAAATAGTGTCATTTAAAAAAATATATTCAAAATGAAAATTTTCAACATGTTAGAAGTTGATGGTGCCAGATGCCCATCTTGTGCCATAAGTGGTTTTTCGTTATGGAAAGCACCCATTGAATTAAAACAATTGTCTTGCTCAGTTGCTTCCAGAGACTAGAAAGCATATGGGCAATTCAGATTTCCTGCTGAGCCACAAAAGTTCTGTTGATATTGTGGGAGCCCAGGGCAGGCTGCCCCAAAATATGCCACAATTTTGAATTAAACTTCCTTAAGAAACAGCAAGTGCAAAAAAGACAGTCTGACCTTCCTTTGTCCCCCTGAAAGCAGGAAATCTCTTGTGTGACGAGTACCTCCCTAAAGCAGGGGGTAGAGAGACATCTGTATCATCAGAGAGAGAGAATTGAGGGCTGAAAAAACCTACATAAATAAACCTTACTTTTACTAAATTACTACCCAGCCCAAATCCCGTTTAGAATTCTTTACTGATCGAAGCTCCCAAACATGAGTTTTCCTGTCCTGTCAATTCCTTATAGATTTATGTCTCTTTGTCTAAAATGTGTAAAAGCTACATGTCTTGCTCATTTCTTTGGGTCTCAATTTTATTATTGGGCCTCCATGCACGCAGAATTAAACTTTTGGGTTTTTTTTCTCCTGTTAATCTGTCTCATGTCAATTTTATTCCTACACCAGGCAGAAGAAACTTTTAGGGCAGAGGAAAGTTTTTCCTCCCCCAAAATATTACATAGAATGGGGATTCCAAAACAGTCCTTATAATGGAAGTCTAGAAGTGGTTTCCAGTAGAAGGCCTCATCTTTCATTACCATTATTCCTTCCTATAAAGGACGAACTTGGATTACATCAACCTTTGGCACACTGGTTTTGTCACTGTCATCGACTGATAGTGATTCATCACTGGTGATGATAAAAATAATGGAAGAAGAATTAAAAGTCACTTTTTTCTTTGGTCTGTCCCCATCTTTTTGTGACATCACAATGGGTCTGATCTGCATTTCACTCCCATTGGCTGGTAGGTCCTTAGCAGGTCTCTGACATCTCAGCAGTCGGAAACATAGCAGTTGCAAAAGAGATCTTCGGAACTGGGCAGAGAGAAAATAAAGTTGAATATAAAGTAAAAATTTGGCCCTTAATCTGGATTAACATTCAATAAAATTAGTTGAGTTTAATTTTGGTTGTTCTTTTTTGTTAGCTGGGGTGGGTGTGGGGTTAGGTGGCAATGCTCATATGTACCTAAATAATCCTGGAGTTTTATGGTTTTTATTATTATAATTCTCATTAACAAAATCATATAGGACTATTACAATACCTTATAATCTCTATGGATTCAAGTTGCATGCGCCTTTTATGAGGGCAACTAAATCTGTTTCTTTAAGGAATTTGAACATTAATTCATTCCACAAATATTCAGTGAGCGTCTACAAGGTAATAGCCACTGTGCTATAATTTGGGAATATTGTGGGCAGCAAAGACTGACAAGGCCCTTCCTGCAGAGTTTACAGTCTACTGTACTCACTAATGTTCCTTTGATTAGGTAAAGAGTTTAATTCTATAAAGATTAGGACCAGGATATAAATGAGAAAAACCTTGGGACACCTGGGTGACTCAGTCAGTTGAGCTTCTGACTTTTGGTTTTGGCTCAGGCTATGATCTCAGGGTCTTGAGATCAAGCCCTGTGGGGGCCTCTGCACCCAGCAGGGAGTCTGCTTGAGATTCTCTCCCTCTGACCCTGCCCCAACTTGTGCTCTCGCATGTGCTCTCTTTCTCTCTGGAAAATAAATAAATAAATCTTTTAAAAAATAAATGAGAAAAACCTTTTTCTTGTTAATCCACTGAAATGGTGGAGTCATTTGTTACAATAGTCTATCATGACCAATAAAACACATAAATAAAAAGTTACTTAATTTAACTTTTATCCCCTTTGTTCAGAGCAAAATAAAAGTTTAATACATGGGCTTTCCCAGATCAGGAAATATCAATGAAAAATACAATAGCTAGCTACATTGATTTCTGTCTTCTTTAAACCTCACTTATACACAAGTTAGTATTTATTTTATACTCACATTTAAAAATATTTGCTTGAGACTATCTGTTCATCAAACTAGTGTTTGCTATATCAGGTTAAGTGCTAAAGATACATTATTATAAGGGTTAAAGTATGCCAAAATACGTTTTCCCACATAAATGGTAAGCTCCTTGAGGATAAGGACCATTATTTTATTTATTTGTTTATTTTTATTTGTTAGTTTATTGTGTCTTTTAGACTTCCTGTTTAAAGTGTGCTCCTGAACCAGAAACATGGGGACCACGTGCAAGCTTGTTAAAATGCAGAATCTTGGCCACCCAGGCATACCAAATCTGAATATACACTTTTGTTTACAATCTCTCCTGGTGTGATGTATGCACATTAAATTTTTAAAAGAACTGACATATGGCCCACTGGCCCAGAGAAAGAACCCAAAAAATAATTATTAGGTAATATATTTTAAATGTAATTATTTGCCTGTTGAAGTGGTGGTTCTTAAAGTATGAAGCCCTTACATGCTCAAAAAATTAGTTATGAACCATCTTGTCAGAAAAATTCACATGTGTATATTCTTAAAAAGTTTTATGACTAATTTCAGGGGTTCTCATGGCTCTCCTGAAGCCAATTCACATAATTCTCAGATTTTAAAGACTCCAAGTTAAAATTCTCTGGGTTCAAGTAAATAGATAAATGAAGGCATCATCAAAGAGAAAGACCATCAGTGAATGGAGATTGAAACCATATGAAAGTAAGAAGAGGGAGATTTAGCAGTGAACATTATAAGGTTAATTGAAGAAATGCTCTCTTATTCCAAACTTTTGAGCATTAGTAGCCAGAGTAGCTATTATCGCCTGTTATTCCGACCTGTTACTTTAAAATTCCAATGGAGGGGCTCCTGGGTGGCACAGTCCGTTGAGCATCAGACTCTTGGTTTTGGCTCAGGTCGTGATCTCAGGGTTGTGAGACTGAGCCTTGAGTTAGGCTCAAGGCTCAGTGTGCAGAGTCTCCTTGAGATTCTCCCTCCCTCTCCCTCTGCCCCTTCCTCCTCCTCTGCCCCCCGTCCCTCCACCTCGTGTTCTCTCTCACTCTCTCTCTCTAAAATAAATAAATATTTAAAAAATAAAAATAAAAAAAATTCAATGTAGTAATTAGCCATTATTTATAACTTCTAAATTCTCTTATATTTAAGCTTTGTAACTTAGAGGCTTAGCTTCATGCTTCATGGCAATCATAATGGGGCCTCTCATAGTCATGACTGACAATCATCAAGTCAAAACCTTTCTACCACAAAAACAGATAATAAGCTTCCCATTAGATCTAGAGGAGTTTCTGGAACCAAATTAATTTGAGCTACACACTGGTTGTGGCATGTGAATAATGGTACCTGTAACCCTAAGTGGTTAGCTATGAGCATGGACTTTGGTGTTCAAGCAAACCAGATTGGAATCCAGGCACCAACAATTCCTGGATTGGGCAAGTCATTTAAGTTTTTTGAACTTGTGTTATAGTTCGTAAATAAAGCAAGAAATATTAGTGCCTATCTCATGGTGTTTTGAAAGATAATGGGTATAACCTCCATAGTACAGTAAGAATTTTAAGTAAATTAAACTTTGTGGCTATTATTATTACTAGACATAAAATGTTCCCTGATGAATTAAATATTAACTTTAATAGAATTTTACTTAACAAGATCTTTTGGTAGATCGTAGAATTGTTATTATTTTCTTTGGGAATATCTTACATTTATTCCTGAACACTTTTTCCTATAAAATTCTTGATTTAGATTTTATCATTGAAGATGTCCTGAATAATCTCTATAAAAAGTATTATATTTTCCAACAACCACATCCACATGGTGAAAACAATGTGTTTATTACCATACTTACCTTTCTGATCATGATGATATAAATAATTGGATTATATACAGTGCTTGATTTAGCAAAGAGATATGAAACAATAGATACTGTTGGAGTGACCAGGTGTCCATAACCATTAACCACCAAGAAACAGATCACGATATAAGGCATCCAAAAGATAAGGAAGATAAATATCATTAAAAAGCACATTTTTGCCACTTTCTTTTCATATCTTAAAATCTTAATCACTTGAATTGTCTGAAGATCTTCGACACAACGAAGCTGCAGAAAGGAGAAAGAGTTGAAAATGAAAGAATCCTTTTCTCATGTTGTTTTGATAATAGATATTCAGACAAAATTTCAGGGCCCACCCTAGTGGAAAGACAACTCAACAGGACCTTGGGGGCCAACTCCTAATCCAAGAACCTGAAGCTGGGCACAGCCCTTAATCTCTCTGGGTCTCAGTCTGTGCATCTTTAATATAGTACTTTGAGCCACATAGCCTCTTTGATCCTTTAATGGTTTTTAACGTTTTCCAATTTATTTAAAGAATAAAATGGGGGCACCTGGGTGGCTCAGTTGGTTGAGTGTGGGACTCTTGGTTTTGGCTCAGGTCATGATTTCACAGTTGTGGGATCAAGCCCCCGCCCTACTGTGCTCCACACCCAGTGTGTAGTCTGCTAGGGATTCTCTCTCTCCCTCTGCCTCTCCCCTCCCCCACCAAAAGCATGCACGCTCTCTCTCTAAAATAAATAAATAAAATCTTAAAAAAGAAGAAGAAGAAAATGAATTATTTTGCCTAGATCTTCCAGTCACTGAAAGACAACCTGAAAGAGTTCTGATAAATTGGAAACAGTTTCTCCATGATCCTGGAAACTCTTATCCAGATCATAATCCTCAACTTCTCAAACCAGGCAACAAACATGTGATGTCAGTTCTGCATGGTTAAGCCGGTCTTGATTAAACTTAATTCCCAAATGAATTCTTGCTGGAAACTATGGTGACTTCCCACTCACAGCTAACTACAAAGTGGAATTTGATGGGGACCTTGCTTGTGGTTGGTTTCATCAGGGCTCAGGTGCAGAGAACACTTGTAGCCACATTCCTGTAAACTCAGCATATCTGCTTTTATTTTATCCCTATTAAAGCACTGAGGAATAATGGCCTACAGTCTGAAAGTTGTTTGGGTTTCTCAGATAAAAGTTCTTTAGAAGTTCCTTCTATTGTTATTATAAATTTGTTAGTAAGGGGAGGAGGATAATATTCCTCTACACCAAAAGTATGTTCTTAAATAAAATGGTTATTTCTATCCTAAAAAGCTAAGTTTGCTACAAAAATACAAATGCCTTATATATTTAAAATAAGGTATCTTGCATACTGTTTATATTTAGTATACAATTTTAAAACTGGGAAATCTATTGCATTCCAACAAAATCTAAGGGTTCTTTTTATTTCTAGCATTATCATAAAAATTAAGGAAAAAATTTCCAAATAAATCAGAACATGTGCTTATAGTATTTAAAAGCATATTTGAATTGATACAGCTAAATTATTGATATCCACTAAAATTACATTTAAGAAACTATATTCTTAGTAGAATCACATATTCATATTGACAGAGAATAGGAAGAAAATATGGATAATTAAAATGATTGAGTTTTTATAGAGTAGAGAGAATGTATAGGAGTGGGCATGATTGTAAAGTTGGATACTATTATTATCTATGTGTACAATTCTATTTTAAAATAAACTATTTTATTTAATGTGACAGAACAGCATTTTTTTTGGGTGGGTAGGAGATTTTCCCTAGAGTTTTTTAAGAAGGTTGTGGAGTTCTAGTTAAAGCTCTCGATTTGGAATTAGGTCTGGATCCATATTCCAGATTCACCCCACTTTTGCTCCTGGCAATCAGTTACTTCCTCTAAGAGTCAAGATTAAAGGAGGTTCAAATGAATAACCTATTGGACTTAACGGAAGTTGGGTCCTAGTTCCACACATACAACTTTGTGGAATTGTATTCAAGATTAAATATTTATTTACATTGGAATTATATTTGAAACTAACATATTTATATGCATTTGTACTTTCATGATACTATGGAATATTTGGAATCATGATTTTTGGTTTCTCAGAGTTTCAATTAATGAATATATATACACACACATACATATATATGTATATATATATTCAATATACTCAATATATGCAATATAACCCCAGCTCAATCATCTGTCCCCAATTCCCCACCATCCAGAGCTCCCACAGACTCATCTCTACCCTTTCTGGGCAACTCAGCTCCCATCCTCTCACCATTTTTCAAAGCAGAGCACTCATTTATCATCTTGGAATTACATGCATGCTGGAGAAGTTAATTTAAGGAAATATTGAGTTGGGAAAGCCCAGTTCCTCTTTGGTATAAGGATATAGTTCTGACTACTGTTTTGGATTATTTGGGTTTGTATATGTGTGTAGTTTCCATGATTATTTTTCATTTATCTCTTTTGGTCTCTCTGTTTTATCATTCTCTATTCCTTCACTCTGTTCTTTCCATGTTTTCCAAATAAAGAGCTCTACTTAATGTCTTACCCTATTTATTCAATCATTTGAGAGTATTTTTCAAAATTGCCATGGATGAAGCAAAAGCATATGCACAGTTGAATTTGTCCTGAAGGATGAACCACTTAAGACAAATCCCCCAGGGGCGCCTGTGTGGCTCAGTTGGTTAAGCGACTGCCTTCAGCTCAGGTCATGATCCTGGAGTCCCTGGATCGAGTCCCGCATCGGGCTCCCTGCTCGGCGGGGAGTCTGCTTCTCCCTCTGACCCTCCCCCCTCTCATGTGCTCTCTCTCTCTCTCTCTCAAATAAATGAATAAAAAATCTTTAAAAAAAAAAAAGAAAAAAAAAAAAAAAAGACAAATCCCCCAGAATTCCCAATAAAAGTGTCCTCTGCCTATATTAAATTGGGCTCATTGATCCAGACACCTGTAGATTTTCAAAAACTTCACTGTGAATCCTCTTCTCACATGAGAAGCTATGTCTCCATCACTGCTATGAGTCACCCTTCTGGATAAGTAAACAGAGGCGATGGTGTCTCCAAGTTCTGAGTGGAGAATATTGTGGTCTAGAGTCAAGTCCCTTGACACTTGTACCACTTATCCTTTCTATGCACTGTCTGTAACTCATTCCAAAAATAGTCTCTGATCAACTATTGTATGAAAGTACTGTTCCAGCTATAGGTGAAAAACTAAATAAGACTGGGTCTCTGCTTTTAAGGAATTCGCTGTATTCTGAGGGTGACAGGCACATAGACTCCTTCCATAGGTGATACATGTCATGAGGAAGATGACCAGAGAGGGCTATGGGAACACACAGGATGGGTAACAGATTTAGACATGGGTAAGGGCAAGAAGATACTGAGCTCAGCCTTCTGTGGTGAGTCAAGTAAGGAGGAAGGACAGAGTGTTCCAGGGACAGGGAGTATCCTAAAGCAAAGTAGTAAAAGAACACATGTCAAGTTCTGGGAACAAGAAATACTGCACTTGACTGGAATCTGAGGTGGCAAGAGGGTAGGCATGTCAAGAAATAAAGCTGGACACATAGACAAGAGATGGTAATGCAAAACTCTGGTAGTCACACTCAGGGGCTTTATTTTTAATCATGAAGGCAGAGGAACCTTTAAAGGACTTTAAGCTGGGCAGTGATATGAGAAAAGTTGCATTTAAGAACAATTACTCTGGCAGAAGTATGGAGAAAAATGGATTAGAAGAAAAGAAGAAGAAAAGAAGAAAAAACTAAGGTCCTTTTGAACTGAGTTTGTGGCAATAGGAGAAGGGAAAAAGGATATGAGGAAAAATAGGAGGTTGAATAGATGAAAATTGATAATTGGTTGGGTGTAGGGGGAGACATGGATGAGGAATAGTCAAATATTGCTCTCTCATTTCTGGCCAAAGAATAATGACCATTTACTGAGAAAGGAAATGGAGGAGCAGCAGATCTGGGGGAAGGATGACCAAACTGTCTTCACACACATAGAATCTGATAAGTCTGAATGTTCTGAAGGGGCACCTGGGTGGCTCAGTCAGTTAAGCATCTGCCTTCAGCTCAGGTCATGATCCCGGAGTCCCAGGATCGAGCCCCACATCAGGCTCCCTGCTCAGTGGGGAGTCTGCTTCTCCCTCTGTGCCTCACCCCACCCTCACCCCACTCTCTCATGCTCTCTCTCACTCTCAAATAAATAAAATCTTAAAATAAAAAAAGAATCTGATAAGTCTGGGGGCCATCCCAGTGGAGGTGTGCAATAGGCAACTGACTGTGGGACCTGACAGAGGTCAGAAGAACACCCTGGGTCAGAAATAGAGATTCCAAAGTCACCAAGCTATTGTTAGAAGGGGAAATCCTAAGAGCATATGAGATGCCCAAGGCCAGTGTGTAGTATGAGAAAAGAGCTACACACAGAATGCTTGGAGGCCCATGGGAAGCAGCCCTTGGCAGAGACCTAAGAAGATGGGCCAGAGAGTCAGCAACAATGATAGGAGACAGTGGGTCCTAGAAACAGTGGAGGAGAAAACCACAAATGAGTGGAAGTTGTTAATAATGCCACAAGTGTCAAATGTCATGGATGCCAGAAAAGAAAAAAGAGATAGAAATGTGTTCATTGGATCTAACATTTGGGAGATCATCGATTACCTTAATGTGGGCTATTTCTGTGACAGTGTGCTCAAGGAAGGAGGCACCAATTTGCAATGGGTGAGGAATTAAATGCTAGGTGAATTTATTAAACTACAAACTCTATGAGGCAGGGGCAATATCTTATACATGTTGTATCCTCAGAGCTCAGTCAATGTCTTAGTCAGCATGGGCTTCCATAACAATATACCATAGATTGAGTGGCTTAGACAACAGAAATGTATTTCTCACAAATCTGGAGGCTGGGAAGTCTAAGGTCAAGGTGCCCGCAAGGTAGGTTTCAGTATGAGACCTCCTTTCTCAGCTTGGAGATGGCTGCCTTCTCTCTGTGTACTCATACGGTGGAAAGAGAGATGGAGGGAGGGATGGAGAGATGGATGGAGGGAGGGAGGAAGAGACACACAGAGAGAAAGAGAGAGCCACTAATCCCATCATGAGGGCCCCACTCGCATGACATCGCCCTAATTACCTCCTAAAAACCCCATCTCCAATACCATCGATTGGGGATTAAGGCTTCCATATATAAATTTTGGAGAGACAAAAACATTCAGACCATAATAGTAAGTAATTGGTGCATTCTAGATGCTCAACAAATATTGGCCAAATGAATGCTTATTGAATGGTGATATAGTACCAAAAGCCACTAGTGGTTCTTTGAGTAAGCACGGGTGGGGAGAGCAATAAAGTGACAGCCAGAGGGAGTTGAGAGTAGATTTTGCTTTTGTATAATATTAGCATAGTTATTGCTAAAGAGAAGGAGCCAGTAGTAAGGGAGAGACTGGAGATGTAAGTGAAAGAGAAAACTAATACTTGAGAGAGGTCCCTGGGGCAGAGAATGGGGTTGGGGGAAAACCAGAAGCTAGGGTCAGCTTGGTCCTGAGAGATCTATTCCATGACCCTGTAACTGAAGAGAAGGGCCTACCAATGAGGCTGAACAGAGAGGCTTATATAAAGGGGGACAGGGAGGTGAGAAATTTCTTGATAATGGCTTTCTTCTGCCCAATAAATAAGCATGATTATTTGATAAGAATGAATGGAGGATAGGGCAAAAGATTAAAATGATCACTGAGGATTTATAGTGGCGATTGTGTGAGAGATTGGACCATCTAGGGATCCAAACATCACTAGACACTGCTGAGAGGACATCTGGGTATGGATATTGGGAATCTGGGGGCAGATTTTCCTCCAGCTCCTCTTTGTAGTTTGACTACAGGCATGGGGAAAACCTATCATTCGATTGATGTGGGGATTTTTTTTTTCTTTTTTACAAAATGGGTATGTATGAGAAAAGTTCGAATGTGGAAGTTGGCAGGGTTTATGATTTAAAGTGATACATGTAGCCATGTTTGATTAAAAAAAAGGTGAAAGCTAGAGGGGTTTAGCAGGGTGCATAAGAGACTGATGAGCAGGAGTTCTGAAGAAGAAAGACACAAACAGGAAGACATGGTGAGTGAGCAAGGAAAACATACATGGCTAAAGTAGGAGACTGCCTCACACAGTCACTTCAGACTCCTTGCTAGCACTCAACAGGAAACTCGCTTGTGGTCAGTTCTTGTGCTTTATATTTCAGAAGTGATTTCCAGACAAAATATCTATACTATGCTCTAAGTGGGTTTATGCGACCTTTGAATGAATAAAATCATGGGAAGTGTGGAATTTCCTTGTTTAGAGTTCTTTAATTCTAAGAGTGCTAGAGAATGCAGGTGTTCTTGGTTGTTACTGATTTTATCTGTCTAGAACATCTTTCCTTCCTCCTTGTGGTTTAGAGAGTAGCGTAGAGAGAGTAGATGTTACTCCTCATTGGTCTTTTAGAGAGTGACTCAGTGCACAATTCTATTGAGTGGGAAGTCCCCTAGAAGTGATCCAGCTGCGGACAACCACTAATCATGTAGGGAGAGTTTGAGTCTCTTCTGCACAGAATTGTGCACCCTGGAAATAGTTTAGGGGAGGGGCATTTGCAGTTGTCAACTTACCATTCGAATGGAATACAGAATATGGCCATAGCAATGGGCTATGACGCCCAGAGGCACCACCAGACAGCCAAGAAATAAGAAAAGCACAAAGGAGGAGTCATTGGCGTCCTTGGATTTCCAGTCCACAGAGCATCCTAGTCCATGTACGTCCAGGATGTACCTGTTCCAGCCCAGCAGAGGTGCTCCTGACCATGCCAGTGAGTACAGCCAGATGTAGGTAATGGCCCTCCAGGCCCAGGAAAAATTGATCACTCTGGCATGGACCACACGAATATAACGTTCATAGGCCAGCACAGTTAGGGTAGTAATGGAAACAATCCCTGCAAGAAGAGAAAGTGGGACAGTATAACATGGCGCCGGGGCAGACGGACGTAGCAGAGGTTACACTGTCCACTGGACACACCTCACAGTGTGTCTGGAACTAACAAGGTGCTCTAAAAGTGACATATCTAAGAGGAATAATGCCCCAGGAAATTTGACTGGAAACATATTTACCCAGAACAGAAAACAAATGGCAGGTAGATTGCAGCAGGACAAAAAGAAAAGCCCTAAAGCCAGCACCACCCCGATGATACAGCTCCTGTGTTCAACTCTCTGCCAGAGAGAAACTCTGAAGAGTCAGAGTCACTAAGTGAGTCTCATTTGCTTTGACCTTCTCTCAGTTGTGTCTGACTCAGTATTGAAGATGAAATTGAAGTGGGTTTCACAAGGCTGAACTGACCAAAGTTATGGTAAAAGTATGCAGGGGGCTGGGTTAACCTTCCTGCTCGCAGATGTTAGCCTATGAACTGTTCTCGTGCAAGACTGCTGACAAGGGAGTGAAACCGTCTGTGCTCCCCTGGTCTTCATTTATGCCTCCATTTTGCAACAAATATATTTTAACAACATTATTCATTTATTTCCTTGCCTCTTCCCAGAGACTGATTTATTCAATCAACAAGCTTCTATTGAGCACTTACTGTGTGCCAGTCACTTTTTCAACCCTGGAAGTTTAGGGATGACAGAAATGCAGAAATCTAGGTGCTTGGAGGGAACCCAGTCGTGTAAACAACAGTAAGACTGCAGGAGGTATAAATGTATTGCGGGAGTCACAGAACAAGGGGCCTTTGTGAACCAGGCAGAAGCATATTCCAGGAAGAATTAAGAATTATGTACCAGAGCATGGAGATGATTTAAGGGTCTAAAAATGACGAGAGGATTCAGAGGTGCCAGGACTCAGAGGATACAAAGGAGAGAGGAGGTTAGAAGGAGCAGATGAGGTCATTGGAGAAAGGCTTTTGATTTCTTGCTAAGGGTTTTTATTTCTTTCTCTGTTCTTTAGGAAAAAAAAAAAAAAGACCACTTTTCCTGTATAAAACAGTGATTATAAACCTGTTACTTTGTCATGTTTTTTAAGTGTGAGGTAACAACAGTTATCTTCTTCCTCCTCCTCCTCCTTTTTCCTCTGAAAGGACCCTCATTCCTGCAGTGGTATAGAAATCCCGTCCCAGGCCAGTGCATGGAGACCAGCTTGAAGGCTACTGCAGTAGTCCAGGCAGGTATGATGGGGCCTGAATTAGAGTACCTTTAAAGGTATGAACAGCAAAGTCTGGATTCCAGGGACATGTGATTAATATCAACAGAACCCACCAGCTTATTGAATGTGAAGAGGGAGGGAGAGAGAGGAGTCAAGAATCACTTGGGAGATTTCTAACCTGTGTGACAAGTCGAGAGTGGTTACATTAACAGAGTAAAACTACCAGGTGTTACAAGCAGATATGGGGGAGAAAATGAAATTGTGAGCTCCCTAGAACACACTGGCATAAACATTTGTTGAATGAGCAGATCAAGAGAAGCTGTAGAATTCTCCCTAATGGAGAATGAAAATAAGACCTGTGTCAGGTAAGTAGGTGGGAGCATGGGGGTGGGGCTTCAGAAATCCCAGAGTGATCCCAGCTCCCCACTAAATAGCTCTGTGACTGGCTATTCATACAATCCCTGTAGACTTTAGTTTTGTTGAAAATCCCTTCACATTATAAAATTTTCACTATAAGAGTGTGAAATGAGGAGGTCCTAGACTCAGAAAGCCACTGACAGAACAGAGTAAATATCCATTTTATACCAGGACAGGTTTGTTATTTGGAGGGAGGGCAGCATAATCCCCTGTGTTTGATGCCTGTGGTATTTGATAAATGTTCGTTGAATACATGAATGTTTAATAAATACATAAGGGACTGGAAGAGGAAGACAGGGTTTTGGAGTATGGTAGAAGGAAATATTTCAGGAAGTAGTGCTATACTCACAAATAATGTACTTACGTTCAGATTATGTTAAGTAATTCTGGAGGCAAGGAAAATATCAAGTTGTGTATTCTGCCTTCAGAACTAAGAATCAACCTTCACCTCACTAAATTTTTACCTGAAGAGTGATACTGTCTTTTCTTTAACTGAGTATATTCCCAGAAGGAAACCAAAAACCTAAAAGTAGTTACATAGTAAGACTCTAATGAGGTTAGATACTGTTGGTTTTATTTAGTTTACAAACTTTCTTATCAAATACATGGCATTTAATTATATAGTTGCCTTTAAATGTTAGAACAGTTTTGCGCCTTCAACTTTCAGTTAATTTACCTTGAATACGATTTAGTTCTTCTTAGGCAAGAAAACTTGCTGCAAATATGTTGTAGATTAGCAAATCCCAGTACAGATGAATAAATGAGTCCTTATGATTAAAGCAATAAGCTGGGATAATTTTAGCTAACATTCATTCATTCATTCATTCATTCATTCATCCAGTAACTATTTACTGCTGATATACGTGTCCATCAGTGTGCCAGCAAATGGTGCCAAGAAGGGAGTGACACATGCACCTCCTAGAACTGACAGTCCACTGGGTGAGAGTGATAATACAGTCATGTCAAACAAGCAAATTAGTGGCATGCTACCAAGGAGAGAGACGGTGCAGAAAAGACGTGAGGGAGGAGGCTGCCGGCGTAGAGGATGTGGCAGTCTTAACGGGATGTCAGGAGAAGCCTCATTGTGCTCAGGGCTGAATCATGAAAGACCCCAGCTCTGTGACCAGTCAGGGTGCAGAAGTGTGGTGAGTTTTCCCTCTTATTATTTAGGTCAAAGAGGTAAGAGATCTTTTCTGTGTGATATAGTTTTGGACCGTGCCTGTATCCTAGCAAGCACGATGAGCTTCCAGTGCCTGATTCAGTTGCTGACATTCAGTACCATAACCAGTTAGCACAGTCCCTGAATATCCAAGCCTTCCCTGACTGCATGGGCGTAAGAGTCAGACTGACTCAGTCTTGTAGGGTGACCCATTGGAACAGACCTAAACTACATCTTTCCTTACACCCTCCCCCTTTTTTTCTCTCTCTCTCTTTTTAAAGATTTTATTTATTTGTTTGACAGAGAGAGATAGTGAGAGATAGTGAGAGCAGGAACACAAGTAGGGGTAGTGGGAGAGGGAGAAGCAGGCTTCCTGCTGAGCAGGGAGGCTGATGCGGGGCTCCATCCCAGGACCCTGGGATCATGACCTGAGCTGAAGGCAGATGCTTAACAACTGAGCCACCCAGGCGTGCCCCCCCTTTTTTTCTCTTAACAACATGTATTTACTCATGACTTTTGGTCCTGCCTGAGTCAAAATTATTTGCTGTATTCTGGAGAATGAGAATGAGCGGACTGTCTTACAACTACTTCATACGTAACTAGAGAGAGCCTAATTCTCTCTTCCCTTAACACTGTGGACAGGGAAGGGGAAGGTCACGGCCCCAAAAGAGCACCCATCATCTGTGAGGCCCCATAATAATCATGCTACATACAGTAGTATCCCTCTTTGTGGAGAAGGAGTTCTGTGGCTCTGAGGGATAAGGAACCAATAGGAGGTGGAGACAGTTTTGAGAACCCAGGACTGGCTGAGTCCACAACCCATAATTTTGCCTTTTTCCACCTGTCCCCACAAGCTCTACTAGGGGTAGCATGATGTCCCTGCTCTCCCTGCAAAGCTGCACACTGATCACATATGCCCTAAGTGTGTTTCCCTGTGCCCAGTAGGTTCTTCTAGGAGAAACCAGAGGCGTGTGGTGCCTACCCTTGAAGAGACTACAATACTGTACATTGTTGTAGACCCAAGACCAACTCTATGCAACATTCGAGGGCAAGGTAGGATGATACAAAATCATATGGTATGTTTACTGTGCAAGAACAAACCCGATAAAGTAAAATTCCAGCGGATTGTGCACACACACAGCAATGAACAATCATTTAAACTTACATTTCCATTCCACTTTCCCCTAAAAATTTTATTCTAGTGTAATATATTGGTATGGCTGAAAGATTTTAAATTATTACCTTATTATATTCTTCAACAAAAAATGTATTTAGAAATTGAAATTTTTAAGTTTCTTGGATGGCAAGGCACTAAATGTTTAAAAAATTGTCTTATGGATTGAGTTATCAGCTTTTATTAGTACACAACTGTTCAAAATATTTTGTTAAATATTAAAAGTAAAAAACTTAGAAATACATCTCTTAAAGTGATCAGTATAGCTTTCCCTCACCACAAAGAATATACCCTATCCACAAGTTACTCTTACCAATGCTAGAATGATAAAGGATGAATTCTCTTCCTGTTTTTCCTGTTTATAAAGTTAAAGATTTCTTGATCACACATGTATCCAGATGCAATGGAAGGAATTTTGTTATATTCAATTCTTATTGATTATAAGAACATTCCTTCTATATTCAATTATTTGAACTCTCCTGAATTTATATGCCAAAAAGCACAGAGTGGTTATTGTCAAAAATTATATTTAATGATCTACCAACTAACAACTCAACTTTGTTAAAAGCAAATAACTGGAAACCACCTGAGTGGTCATTCACTTCCCCAGGTTCCTCATCAATATTTTAACTTGTCCCTTTGTTTGCCATCCTGGAACGTCCTCCCACCCCTCCCTGGTAATTTCCCACGGTAAGATTTGGGATGGGTAAGGAGTGTATCTTTCTGTGGGAAGTGGGAGACGGGGTATGGAGAAAGGGAGGGTCTGGATCACAGGGAGCTGATTTCTAGGAGAGAATACAAGTTGAGAATTTAGAAGTTGATTCTCTTAAAACTGTCCTTGCATAAGCATTCCAAAGGGTTGTATCTCAAGGAGTATGCAGACACCAGTTTGAAGACAGAGGCTATAAAAACTAATCTTGTTGGCATATTATGGAGACTCTGCTTAATCTTGCTGCATCACTTACTTACGTTGGGATACAGATGGCAAGCCTCAAACTGCCAGCCACATTCAAAGCCGGCTGCTTTGACCCCACTGTTCCCTCTGCCTGAAATGCTGACAGAGATCTCACAGCTTGGAGGAGAAGACAGACACGTAAAGAAGTAATTACAGGAATGTGATATGTACTAACCCAGAACTGTGTCTGGGAGCTGGAAGATACAATCGAGGAAGCATGGACCTCTGCCTAGGGAAATACTGAGGAAGGTTTTAAGAGGAAAGCAATATTTGAATTGACGAATGAAAGGGAGTTTATCAAGTTGATGAGGGTGAGGATATTTCAAGGTCAAGGATATAGCATATAAAATGCATGAAAGCAAAAAGAGGTATCCAAGGGTTAACTCTGTGCACCACATTGAGTCAAGTAAAGTTCTTTGTGATATAACTTGATGATTATGCATTCGCTTACAAAATTTATCAACAATCCAATATCATGCACATACAATACACCAGGCACTGTGCTAGGAAATGGACAAAGGTAAACTATAAAAGAAAGAAACAATAATAGAGTGATAAATTCTATAATAGAGGAATGTCTATGATATGAGGCCAGTCTTGGATTCAACTTCAGTTTCTATACATAAATACAGATCACTCTGGGAGGATTAATTAATATCTATGAACCTCAATTTGCTCACAGTAAAATAGAAGGAATAGTACCAAAATGCTGTCTCATCGTGAGTGTGTGTATATGTATTACATGAGAATATGAATGTATTTAGTAAGATGGTAATATATAAGGTATTATTACTATTATTGAATAGTTGAGTATCTGGGGGCTAAATTGCTTTAAGTGGTAGAAACCTGGCAGAAGGCACAGGAACAGGTGGAGGAGCTCTGGAGCTTAAATATGAGTGTATTTATAATATATACAATTACTCAAGAACAGTCATTTCCCCCCTTTGGCCACTAGATGTCCACATTGAGTAGCTTATTTATAGTTCAGTGGTCTAGACTCTGGATAAGCAAGTTTACACTAAATAGAGTAAGTGCTTCGAAGAGGTATTACCTGGACCAGGCTCCAGATCAGTCAATACCCATCTGTTAGATTAAAAAGTTAATATGACATGGTTCATGTCTTCAAGGAGCTCACACTCCAGAGAAGGGGGTATGAGGAGAAACTCCAAATCCGATAATAGGAGGAAACGATCCAGTTTTTCTCTGGGAAGCAGGCACTACCTGAGTGTAGGGAGTCTTGTAGATTAAATACATTTTAACCAGGCAAATAAGGAAGGGTGAGGGGGGAAAGGACTGTCAATCCTATTCCAGCTTATGTAAACACATGGAGACCTGATAGAGCTTACACTATTTGGGTTCCTGCAAATAATTCAATATGGTGGAAGCAGAGAGTTCTAGGAAGAGAGAAGAGAAAGACCAGGAACTCCCCCAGGAAGACCCTTACATGTCATGCAAGGAGTTTGGAATATATTCTGAGGGCTTCAGGGAGCCATTAAAATGTTCTTGTTCTCTTTTTTACTATACTATTTTAGAGAATTTTGTTTTACTTTCTTTCGGTTTTGCTTTTGCAGATTTTCCTTATGGAAAGTTCCCTCCAGCTGTGATGTGGAAAAAGGATTGTGAGGAGGGACAAGTCTGGTTATTGAGAAATCTACTGGAGAAATACCATTTTGGTGATGAGGAACAGAACCAACACAGTGACAATGGAGAAGGAGAGACAAATAGGGTCCAATAAAATTTAGGAACATGAATATTTGCTAGACGTAGGAATGAATGAAGAATCAAATGAGGTCTTGGGTTAATTAATGGTTGGTGGTGCACTGACTTGGAAAGAAAATGGATAAGATGGATCTGGCAAGGAAGATGATTGGGGGATAGTGCACTTCATTGTGGATTCTCAGGGTGATTTTGAACAAATCACTGGATGGTCTGTATTTAAAATTCTCTACCTATAAAATGAGACAACTGTTAAACCTGCCTTGTAGCAGGTAAAATCTTACAGATAATACAGTAAAATCTTGCAAACTAAGTGGGTATACTTTTTCTCCAACCAATGAAAATTCTTGTTCATTCAAAAACATGTATTGATTTGTAGAAATTTCTAAACATACAGCTTAATTACTTTCATCTACATATAGCAATGGAAACAAAACTATTTGAAGTTGCTTAATAAAGATGTTTCTTTATTAATTAGTGACCTCTATTCATATTTGAACAACATTAAATAAGGAAAACAATATGCTTAATATGCTTGAAAAAGCTTATTCTCTTAGGCAAGTAACCAATTCTTCTTGGAAATCTTGTTTACATTGCTTATTAGTTGAGTAATCTTTCCTGCTCCCTTTTACTTAATTAACAAGGGTAATTTCAGCCCAGTAACACATGGAGAGTCCCTCCTGGGTGTCAGGTACTGTTCTAAGCAGTTTGCCTGTGTTATCTTTTTAATCCTCACAACTCTGTAACACACATAGAAATTATTATCATCCCCATTTTGTAGGGGAAACTGAGATAAACATGGTTAAGTAACTTGCCAAGGTCCCAAACTAATAAAAAACAAGAGACAAGATTCAAATCAAACAGTCTGCTTCCAAAGTCCACACTATGCTAGACTCATTTTCTAAATCCTCTTTGGAAATTTTAAAAAATTTTGTACTAGTGAAGTAGACACTACAGAAAACATAAATAATCCATGTGTTACCTACTACATATTGAAAAAGTCATTTTTTTTTTTAAAGTAGGCTCCCTGCCCAGTGTGGAGCCCAATGCAGGGCTTGAACTCATGACCCTGAGATCAAGACCTGAGCTGAGATCAAGAGTCAGATGCTTAACCGACTGTGCCACCACCCAGGTGCCCCTTGAAAAGGTGATTTTTAAACTCAATTTCTTTTAAGCTGAAGAATTTTAAAGGAAATTAGAGATGACCATGTTCATTTGAATAGTTTCCCCACCATTGGAAAGCCCATTTTCCATTTGATCAATACGAGAAGTTCTTGGAAACACCCAAATGATGCATGGTCTTTAGTACACCACACATTTTAGGCATTCACCAGCCGTCTATTATGCCAGAAACTTACTTCTAGTTAATAAATCCTTCTTCCATATCTGTTTCCCTTCCTTTTTCAAATTCCATTTTTCAATTGTTTGTTCCCCAGAGTTACTGTTCTTCAGGGTTAGTACACAGAAATTAGCACACAGAAATCCAGCACAGCGTGAAATTTATAGCTCTGTGGTCAAAAAATTATGATTTCAGGTAGTAAGCAGCTTACACAGAGATTTGGTTTTGACCACCATGTGGAAACCTAGCCACCAAATGCTTGTTGTACATTAAGAATTGGGAACCCCCTGAACAAAAGGGCCAGCAAACCCTCAGAAGAGAGGGAGTCCTCCAGGCAGCCTTCAGCCTGTGGTTTGTGGGCTAGCTCCTCACAGTGCACCATGTCCACACTGTAATCTTAGTTCTTGTTCGTGCTGCCCTTCACTGGTGTTTCAAAGGAGTGCATTTTCTCCCCCCAAACTAGTGATTTTTTATACGGGAGGTGGAAGCAAATAGTTGTTGATTCCGTTGGTAAAATACAAGGGAGTTTGTCTACTGTTGTGTGTCCCCTTCTCCTAGGCTACCTTGGGTGTCTGCATAGTAGCCTGGAAATCATCCCAGACTCATTTCCCCAATGTTATCTTTGATTCTTTCAATATAGGCACCTCTGTCTGCCTTCTTGGCCTTCAAACTTGGCTCCTTATCTTCCTATAGCTCCATTTGGACATATAGCCCAGTTTCAGACTGTTCACCCTGCCTCTGATTTGACACTGTTTTAGGGTTTGTTTGCTCTTTGGGGAAAGGAGAGCCCCATCTTGGGATAAAGTCTCATCAGAACTTACTTTATACTTATGTCTACTTGTCAGGGAAGGATATGAACAAGATAGATCATGATGGGGAAAAATGGATGATCATTATACTAGGAGACCCAAGAAATACCCATTGTGACCGGAGTCTACAGGCCCAGTGTGAAAGGACAGTTTGAATATAAAGTAACTGGTCCGTGGTATTACTTAAGGTTCCCATAAATGACAACATAAATACAGCAGGACAACAGTCCAGAAGACAGGGCGCCTGGGTGGCTCAGTCGTTAAGCGTCTGCCTTCGGCTCAGGTCATGATCCCAGGGTCCTGGGATCGAGTCCCACATCCGGCTCCCTCCTCAAGGGGAAGCCTGCTTCTCCCTCTCCCACTCCCGCTGCTTGTGTTCCTGCTCTCGCTATCTCTGTCTCTGTCAAATAAATAAATAAAATCTTAAAAAAAAAACCAAAAAACAAAATAGTCCAGAAGACAGCCAGGTGGAAGGATTTATCAGGAATTGAGATATTCTAAATTATTATCCTAATTTAACTGCACTAATAAAATGGGTTTGGGTGCCATGAATAAAATGGGAAGCATACATTTCTTTGTTTTTACCAATTAATCAAAATGACCTCTTAAACACAGCAATCTCGATCTTACGAGAACCCACTACAGTGTACCCAGAAAAGCTGCATCAGAGAATGCTCCTCTAGCAGGACCTTGCCTCTGGTTCACTTTAGGAACGTGTATACATGCTCTCTCTCCCCTCTCCTCTTTCCTCTAGTTTGCATTTTCATTTCACCGAAGGATTTTCTTTTGAAATATTTCTAAATTCATCTCTGTGCGTCCCATGTTCCATTATTCTCATTCAGGCTCACATCCCACAGTGGTTGCTCTGACCTACTCCTAACTGATTTTTTTCCTTTGTCCAGCCTCTATCCTCTCTTGCACCAAATACCAGTTTGAGACTGGATTCAGTTTACGTGCTATCCCAGATCTCGCTGAGCCCGTTCACAAGCCCCCACTCCCCAACGTGGGCCATGACCATCTGCCTTACTCCCCAGGAATGGTGGTTCTGATATAGTCACAAAGCTCAGCTGCTGCGGCTACAGCCCCCACAGGCCTATGTGCTGGACCAACCTGCACCTTTGACCTCACTGGACAGGGCACACATAGGCTCTGGCTTCCCCAGCTGCTGCTCTGACTCAGCTGACCCAACCCAGAGTGGGGGGATGGTAGCCCCTCATGGAGCAGACTGGGACCAAATGAGTCAAGAGACAAGAAGGGGCCAGTGATTAAATTGTTTACACCCCCTCCCCACCCATTCCATGGATTATTTCAAGATGTGCTAGGTTCATACAGCCTCTCTGAAGATGTCCCAAAGGATGGAGCAAACAGCTGTTTTGGGGAGAAGCTATGGCTGGCTCAGTGGTGCATCCTCGGATACTTGGCTTCCTTTCTTCCTTGCCTCTTCCTGGACTCTCTCATTCTTGATTCCCTGGAAATACACCCCAGTACATCATTAATCCGTATGCTTTGCCTTAGGCATTATTTTGGGGGAACTTGTGCTAATAATCTCACAAACTTTATAGTCTCCTCTCTGGCATAATGACCTGCAAAGCTCCCTCTGCTTAATGCACTGGTATTCAAAGAACTCTGCATATTACTTCCACTCCCTAGCCCATCTTCTCTTTCGCCATTTCTAACTTCCTTAGTGCATGCCACACTCTGCTCATGCACAGCCGAGACCGTACCTTCATGGCTGCTCTTTACTACTTCCTGTATTTTGGTCACAATTCTACGTATTCAGGTCTTATCTTTCCAGTTAAATTGTAAACGCCTAAGAGATAGGGACCATGTCTTCTGTATCTTGACATCTTCTCTGGCTTCTGCAATAGTTAACAAGAGATTATTATACGTTTGTTGATGATAAAAGTTATGTATATGTGACCATATTTCTTCTCAAATCAAGAATAAAAACCCTGAAGTAAACACAGTCACACCTGTAATTAAGCAAACACTAATGTGAAGTGATGCTTGGAAATAGTCACAGTCAGATTTCAAAGAAAAGGAAAATGTTTCTAAAGGAAAATACAACATATAAGTCAGAAGAACATAAAACAAGACCAACTTCTTGCTCTTTTTCCTAAGGCATCCCTAGCTCAACTCAAAATACTATGTAACAGTCATCACATGATAACTTTTGATTATTAAAAAGCCCCTATAAAACTCATGTTTATGGATGACATAAAGTCAAATGATATTCCTGTTAGATTTGTCATCTCTTGTTCTCCAATGACAATAACAAATTATAACACCTATTTCGTATAGTGTTTCATAATTTTCAAAGTACTGCCCCATGTGTGTTTATCATCAGTTCTTCACAGACCTGTGAGGCAGGAAAGGCTCACGTCCTCATTTGGTTAGGCTGTGAGAAACGGGTTTGGGATTTGGGGTGAGCCAAATGTCATAAGACGAGTAAGATCTTGCTTGGAGGAGAACCCACATCTTCTGACTGTGAGTCCAGAGCTCTGTTCAGATTTTCCTCAGAAAGATTTGACTAAGTGTGTTGGTTGTGATCAACAGAGAAGCATGGAGTCTTGTTAATTCTATGGAAAAATTCAACAGATGAATGAATTATGGGACATCCATGTCACCCCTTGCCTGCAATGAAGATTCTGGTTTTCAAGTACTCTCTGAATTATTAACCTGGCACCAAGAGATGAAAATCTGAGATAGCCCAGAAGAGCAAATTAAAAATATGAAGAAATACGAGAGGTACAGAATTAAATCTTAATTTAGTCATTTATAATTTACAAAACCCTCAAAGGAGCTCAGAGCTTAGGTTTCAAAGCAGGTGGTAACACTCTGGTTCCATTTTAAGGTCGCTTTCTATCACCATGTCGCTGAGACAAGTGGAGAATGTTGAGATATAGCCAAGGACCAATGTCACTTTTCTCTTAAGAATGAATACAACACACTCAGCTTTAAGTGTGTGTGTGTGTGTGTGTGTGTGTGTGTGTGTGTAAGTAACTTATCAACTAAAAACTGTGGTATGAGATTCCTCAGGACCATAAAAGGAGAATGGGTAAAAAAGATAACAAGCTTGCCAGAATGTGTTAGGGACCAACCTAATTGCTGTGTCCTGGGCAGTGCAACGATGGGACGAAACGCTGGAGGTTTAAAAGGCACATTTGGGAGGTGGGAGGCGTGTAAAGTAAAACCCATCTCGGTGACTACTGTGGAGCAGTTTGGGTGGGTAAGAAAAGATCATTTTCTTGAAAGTCTTAGTCATCCTGAGCCGAGAATGTCAAGTGGAAAAAGGCTAAATAAAGATTGGAGGTGGGGGAGGGAAACTTTACAAATAGGAAGCATTCTGCCTAAGGACATGAGGCAAAGCTAGCAGGTGCTCCAGCTGATTTCCAGACCCATTCATATGCTACAGTTTCCAGCTTCCATCCCATGTTGTCAGCTTGGGCTTCATATGGAGTCTCCCTTGAGGTTTAATTTAAAACCTTCTATATCTGAGCAGTGAGTCTGTCTTCCATGGTAGGAATAGTGACTCCAAATGCCAGCTCTTGAAATGGCAACAAATGAATCTCCTGGGGAAATTGTTGAAATGTGGATTCCAAGGCCCGGCCCTTGAAGATTCTGCTTTAGTAGGCCTGGGATGGAGCCCGAGAATCTGTTTAAGAGACTCCCAGATGATTCTGACTGACTTAGGAATGGCAGGTCTAGATTTCAATTAAATGGCCTTTAACATAATCTCTCTGTGGCTTTTTGCTCATTTCCCAGGTTTTCTTCCACAGAGTCAACACCAGTGGAGGAACACAAGAAACCACTATTTCATTTCCCAGAACGGCATCCCACAGGGACACCGGCCTCTGGTCACACGCAAAGCTCCAGCTCTGAGGGAGGGGCTTGTCTATGTTGTGTCGGCAGCTCGAAGTTTCTTCGTAGCTTACTCACCTCTAGCTTCATTCCTGTCTGCCCTTGTGTTTTGCAGTGCGGCCACTTCCTGTGCTCCCGGAAGCTCTTATGATGCTCCCGGAAGCTGTCATGATGCTCCCGGAAGCTGTCATGATGCTCCCGGAAGCTGTCATGATGCCATGTTTCATAGAACCAGATGCAACCTGGCGTAGAATGGCTGACGGTGGTGTCATTTGACGAGCAGCTTTTATAAACCTGACAGATGGCCTTGTACATGTGAAGCTGGCCCTGGCCTCAACAGTTACCAAGACACCAGAACCCGTTAGAAGCGAGAAGTTTGTTGGAAAGACATTGGCAGCAGTTTCTTCCCAGAAAGGGAAGCAGAGTGAGGACTAATGTTACTTCTTAGGCAATTTTCCCATATTAGAGAGAGCAGAGTGAGGCCTGGATGCACAAGAAATATAAGGCATATTCTAGGTAAATGAGATAAAATTATTTCAGGGTTAGTCACAGCTTAAAGGCAGACAGGTACCATACCAGGAGCATTGAAAACCTTCCTTAAATATTTAAATGGCTCTAACATGTGGGGCCCTGAGCTACTGCTGGGGAAGTAAAGTCATCAGATATGGTCCCTGATGTAAAGGGGGAAAGGCAGCATAGAAAGACAAACCAAAATGCAAAACTGTGTATTTGAAATTCCAAATGAGACATTCAGACCTAAGTGCCATAGAAGCTCAGAGAGAGGAAAGAGCACCAAGAAACTGGGGGGCTTTATATAAAGGGGTGGGACTGAAAGATAATGAAAAAAAATCTGTTAACCCAGCATACGCCGTGTCCACCAATTCCAAATTTACTTATATCCCCTAGAGCGGTGCTGTCCAGTAGAAGTATGTGGGCCATATAATATTTAAGTTTTTTAGTGGCCACACTTTAAAAAGTAAAGAGAAACACATAAAATTAATTGACATAACATTTTATTTAATCCAACATATTTAAAGTATTTTGATTTGTAATCAACATAAACTTATTCATGAAATATTTTGTATTTTTTTCATACTAAATCTTCAAAATCCAGTGCTTTTTTTTTTACACTTATACACCTCAATTTAGACCCTCTCCATTTCCCATGCTCAAGAGGCACAAGAGTAGCAGTTACTCTGTCGGACAGCACAGACCTAGAGAAACTTTTGCATATTGAGTAGAAAGAGATGTATACTAGGATATACTTTGAGGCACTGTTTATTATAATACAGAGAAAAATGGGAAATAACCCAATGTCCATCAAAAGGGGGAAATGGGTAAATAAATCATGACCAAAAAAACTGAAACCTTGCTTGGTTTCATGTTACATTCATGTCTGCAGTGACCTCGAGGACAAAGGAGGTGGAATGGACTGGAGAGAGAAATATATAAATGAAAATTTTATCTGTAATTTTCCATTCTTTGAAGATAGATTAAGATAAATATAAGAAGGTTCATCTCTGTTCACTGAAGGTGGCAGATATGTGGGTACTTATTGTGTCACCGTTTGTTCTTTTCTGTATTTATAAAAACTTCTAAATAATTTACAAAAGGAATAAAATTCGTTGAGGGTATGGAGGTAGCAAGTAGTAGTAGGCATTCAGAAGACAGGCTCTTCAAAGAGCAGAACGGGGTGGTCACAAATCAAGGGACAGTTGGGGGTGGCAGCTAGACCATAAACAGATGATCCAGGAGGGAGAGAGAAGACTCTGAATAAGAGCCCAGTAGCCCAATCTTTATATTCCCTGCACATCTGTGTGACAGCCTGAGTTCAACCTCACTGTGGGCAAGTGTTGACAGACAAAACATTTTCACAGGGGGAAATGAGGGAGGAATGCTTTGGAAACCACAGTGATACTCAGTGGGTCACCTTTTTGACTACCTGGCCCTGGGGTCTATGGGGTACGTCGAGAGTTTAGCTAAGCTACTCCATACTGTTGCTGCCTCAGCCTCAACTTTGTTTGGTCAAATGGCCTGCAGGGCATATCACACTAGCCCCTCATGCAAGCGCATGCCTTACAGACTAGCCTACAGTCACAAGCAAACCTAAGTTCCTCATAGGACTTTTCCCAACAGCCCTTATGATCAAGTCTCCCCTGCCTCCCAGGGCCTTCCCCTTGTCCACCCCTCAGATAAGATCTCCATGTAGCATACCAAAACCTCACTCCTTTTGGTTGGATTGACCAATCTTGCCTTGGCCCAGGAACCCCAAAGCAGTCCACCCATGGACCCTAATAAAGACATGTGCCCTGGGGTCCTGCCTCTCTCTGCCCGTACCTTGCCTTGACCTCCCCATAGGACCCCTTGACGGGTGCCATGTACCTCCTCCAGGACTGTGAGTGATAAACTATCTCAGTTTCTCCTGTGGTCTAATGCTGAACTCTGACCCACCATCCAGCACCCTATACTCTAATTAACAAATGTTAATTTAACAACATTATAATAAAGTGTTAAGGGGGAAAAAAAACCAGCCTCTGCTCGGTGGTGGGAAATCAGGGTCCATGGGGGCTGCCAGGGTTAAAGGAAAGTAAGGAAATAGCGAAAATGTTCAGAGAAGATGCTGAAGATACAAGGGAGTTTGCTGCTCATGAGGGGAGGCTGAGCACACATGGCAGGAGCTCAGGATTGGATCAGATCAAGAAATACACTGAGCCATAAAGATGTGAGTTATCACAGACTGAAGAGGTTTTCCCTTTTGGCACCAACTGATAACCGCAGGGATGGGAGGTATGATGGGATTTGTTCTGATCATCTCTGGAGGCTAGAGGAGGTAAAGAGTGTCTCCAGAGTCTGAGTCCTGAATGATCTGCTTGCCGGTATGTTGATTTCTGAAACATGTGCTCTCTTAGACGTCATACTGCAGAACTTTAGATTGCTTTAGATTTTTGACTATTCTAACAATGCTGTGAGGAGAGATGGTATAACATCACCATCAAGGGCACTGGGTTCAGGCTCTGTATCCTCCACTTTTTATGAAATCTTGAATAAATTAATCTCCTGGTGCTTTACTCTCTTTAACTGAATATTGGGGTAATAGTAGTATCTACCTCACAGAGTTGGGATAAAGTTTAAGAGTTAATATGCATGAAGCACGTGTAACAGTAACTAGCAGGAGGTACACACTTAGTAAGCACTAGCCATGGACATTATAATCCATTTGCTATACATTTCCATACATCTATGATTACCTCCTTAGGATAAATTCTTGGCAATATAATTGTTGGGTAAGAAGGTATACAAAATTTTAATGCTTTTAATACAACTTGCCAAAATATGCACCAGAAGCTACATTAAATCCCCTCTACTGTATCATCAGATACTTGCTTTATTCCCACTTATCTATATCACAATGCATGACAACCCACCACCTACCCAGCAATCAACTACAGTTGCCCTCTGTATACTCACTGACCCAGAATGCAGGAGTTACAATCTGTATTTTAAAGATATTCCCATTTGATTTATACTCTACAGTACAAAACCATTGTTCTAGAATTTTATCAACTGAGAAATCAATCGCTATAACATTAGTTTACCCAACCTCTTTGCAATATCAACACTTTAGACCAGGAACTTTTTTAAACTCCCCTTGTCTTCTAGAACCCCTCTCCTACCTCTTCTCCTATTTCTATGTCACCTTTTTTTCCCCCTTTAAGGAAAAAGAAACTGGATTATTTCATTTAATTGGGAAGTCTAAAGTGGCACTGGCTGCAGGCACATTGTCCAACAGAAATATAACATGAGCCATGTAAACTAGGAGCCTGAAATAATTCATCTCCTCCCATCATTGGCTTGGTTGCTCCCTATGTGGCCTAAGTCTTAGAAGGACTCTCTGGGAATCAAGGTACTGGCAGCATCTGACTCACATCCTTGAGGCTTAACAAGCCCAGCACGGGGGGGGGGGGGGGGGGGGAAAGGAATGTATATCCAGGAATCCTAGAAAAGGAATCTTCCCAGTCTGGGACTAATCCAGGGGCAGGAGTTACTACATCAAACCCAGTGGAGTGCCATGTTTGCATTCCCAACATGTCCCTATCTACCAGCTCCTTCTCAGCTGTCTTGGGATTTCTCTCACTCTCTTGCAGCACTGATATCCAATCAATCACTGAGTCATGCTGATTTAATCTCCCCAGTTGTTCTCAAGTCTGTCCTCCTCTGTCTTACCTGCTATGACCCCAGTTCAGACTCTCATCATCTCTTGCCCAGATCTTTCAATAGCCGTCTGGTCTCCTTTCTACATTTTTTGCCACCCTTGGATTCCTCCTCTATACATATCCAGATGCAGCCCATTTCCTTGGTTAATGACATGAAGTGCTATACCACTAGGACAAAGTCAAAACTCCCTAGCATACAAAAGCCTTTAAGACCTTCCAGAACCACCTCCTGATCACCTTGCATGGCCAACCAACCCTGTTTGCTTTTCCTCAAAACCCGTTCCCAATTTTGGTTAAATGTATTCCACTCATTCAAGTACCAATGCTGAAATTTTAGTCATTTTCAGCTCCTTTTTCTCTCTACTTATCCATAACATACAGTCATTTTCCAGGTCCTACATTTCTATGTCCACATTTTTCTCTGCCTGTTGCACTCTTACCACCCTGCCCTGCCCAGGCCATACCATATTTTTCCTCCTGCCCAGCCATCTGTAGGTCTCTGCACCTTCCCAGCTTTCCTCCACATTACCAATGGGTATGCTTTTAAACATAACCTTAACTAGAAAAACTTCAACAGCTCCTCATTATCCACTTGTATTCACAAGTCCCCCAGTATTCAAGACTATGATAATTAGTATGGTTCTACACAGCTGATAATTAGCATGGTTCAGGATGGCTGATACGTGGGACCCTATCCCCTGTGCCCACCTCTCCACACCAGGTCACTGCTCTAGCCATGCAGACCACTTCAATGTTCCCATGCCTGTTTCCATGTTCTCCCTATATGGAATGTTCTCCATATTGACTTATAGAAATCCTTCTCAACCTTCAGGGCCCCAGCTTTTTTCCTTCATGAAGCCTTCCTAGATTTCCCTAGTCAGACAAAACACTCTGTGCCTCCACTGAAGTTTGTCTATACTTACATCACAAAAATGATCACAGCCTCGTTAATGGAGTGGTTAACTGTGCACCAATGTCAGCCCCAATGGAGTGGGAGTTCCACTACTTACCAATTCTATAACTTCGGGAAAATTATGAGTCTGATTTCTCATGTACACATGGAAATATTAATACCTGCCTCCCAGGGTTATCTTAAAAATGAGATAATATGTATAAAGAAATTAGAACTGTTCCTGGCACATGAGTAGTTACTTTCTCCTGGACTTGCTCTGAGCCCTCTCTGAAGACCCCACATCACATTTCAGTCACAGCATGTGCATTCTGGAGTCCAACTCCTTGGGACTGAGGCCCAGCTCTATCACTTACCAGCTGTGTGGTTTTGGTCAAGTTCTTTGCCTTTGCAGTGTCTGTTTTCCCATCTGCAAAACGGGGATAATAAGAGCACCTACCCAATTGGGCCATTATGAGGATTAAGTAAGATAAATATAGCAAACCCTTAGAACAGTGCTTGGCATAAAGGAAGTGCTCAGTACGTACTAATTAAGTTATTAAGTCTGCATTCCCAGAGTCTAACACAGCAACTGGGGGACAACGTTCAATAAATGTCACATTGTATTGAACCCTATATTTTTCTTTGCAGTGTAATTTAGGTGAGGTTCTTCCCTGTATTAAGAATACTGACCCATTCCATTACAATTTAGGTATTGTCTATAGATAATCCCTGTTTATTGTCAAGCTGCTACACTTTCTCATTGCTTGGTGAACTATCAGTGAGTGAAAATGCAGGTACAATTCAATTATGGGTGGTTTATTTAGTCTTGGATTGGATTCTCCGAAACTCAGAGGATATTATTATATACATGTAATTTGATTCATTTGCCTATAGCCTGTCAAGTGAAAAGCACTCCAAAAAAAAAAAAAAAAAAGTATATTAAAATACATTCACATTGATTTTGAGATAGTTGTTTGCAATATATACAAAGATATCATCTAAAAAGGTAACAAGGAAGTATTACGAAAAAACACTAAAATAAATATCATCCTCTCATTTCTATGTTTTGCAGAATTATTCTATTTCTGGATTAATAAGTTGTTTTTTTTTTGAACCAACAAAATCTCTAATCTATCCTGACAAGTGGGGGAGGATGAGATATATTCCCTAATTCTCTGAAGTCTGTTTTGGAGTTTGAGTTATATTCCTTCAGAAGGAAGCAACTGTTGACTATTGAGGGAGGTGGACAGGGGCATTAGGGGGCATGTGGGGGGGCAGCAAGACAGTAGTTCCTACCAACGATGACCCTATTGAAGAAGCACTTACAGTCAGAAGATGTTGGGGAAAAAAGGTAAAAGAAAGGAAAACAAATTCATTATAAATACTCAAAACTTGAATGAAGAGTTTTCAACCTTGGCACCACTGATATTTGGGGCTGGATAATTCTTTCTTGGGGGAGGAGGCTGCCTTGTAAATTGTAGGGTGTTTAGCAGCATCCCTGTCCTCTACCCACTAGATGCTGGTAGCACCCCCTTGCTAATTTTGTAGTTTTGACAACCAAAAATGTCTCCAGACATTGCCAAATGGACAAAATCACCCTGGTTTGAGAATCACTGTCTTGATGGGAGAAAATTAGCTAAAGTATGAGGTGGAACATCTTATGGATTTTAAATGTTCCCTATTTTTCAGTATTTTTGTTGATTCACATAGACTTATCATAAAACTAATTATCTATGCTACTAACAAAAAGACCCGGGACCATAGTTCTGATATATTTTCCCAGAGCTTGGCCCCAGTGGTCCTCTGTCTGGAATGGGGTGATGAAGGTAAAGGGGTGACATGAAAAGAAGGGTGCAGCAAATCTGGGTTTGGTGGCCTGTGAAGTACAAGATACTATAGAGGGTGTAGAGTTACAGCACACTCAGACTTTATTTTAAAGGAAATTATAATCTCATGACAAATGACTTCCAGTGAAGTTCTCATCTGTTGCATTTTCCTTTTAATAAACACCTAGTTGGTATTTGTCTCAACAACAGAGGCCATGATAAAAAATGGTATGCAGTCATGAAGTGGGACTGTTAAAGGAAGAGACGGACATACAGCTCATTTCTCTGTAATACTTCACTGAAGTCATTTTAGGAAATTAATAGTTATATTAATTGCCTAAAGACAAGATTCCCTGGTCTTCCCCAGCAGGACATTCCCTCAAATTTCTTCTTTACAATGGGCAATAGCAATGCTGAAATTGGGATAAAAACTTTAAACTTACACATAATGATGAAATTAACTTATATTGATGCAAAAAAATACTTCCCTATACTTCATTAGTAATATTTCTGTTATTTTTAAGTATGGGGGAGGAATAAATAAAAGAACAAATAAAAGTCTCTAACAGGGGCACCTGGGTGGCTCACGTGGTTAAGCGTCTGCCTTTGGCTCAGGTCATGATCTCGGGGTCCTGGGATCAAGTCCCACCTCTGGCTCCCTGATCAGCGGGGAGCCTGCTTCTCCCTCTACCTCTGCCTCTCCCCACTGCTTGTGCTCTCTCTCTTCCTCTGTCAAATAAATAAAATCTTTAAAAAATTTTAAAAATCTCAAACAGACATGGGTGCTCCAATGACTTTAATCATGTGATAAGTAATAAAAGGAACTGGTATAAACCCCATGGCATGAATGTCCCCAAGGACTCTTATTTCTTTAAAACTAGAACATGCCTAAAGATTAGGCACTAAACTACGAACAGGTATTTACCTTCCTATTATACTTTGTCAACCCTGCACTTCTGAAGCCACTCACTGTTTCCTCCAATGACAGACATGCCTTTATTCATAGTCATCGTTCAGAGGGTGTTAGGGTTAAATACATATTTAGCAACAAGAAAATGCCAAAATCCTAGGACAACAGCAGGAACTAATAGACACTGCATATCAAGAAATGAAGTTCTCAAAATAAATACTGGGGTAATGAAACTGTCTGCTTTGATTTCGGGTATGACCTTAAGTCATCAACTTTCTTCGCCCTCTCCCAACCCATTGTCCCACTTTAGTCACACAGATCTTAATTGATAGGAAGATTTTTTGCTACTTGTTGAAAAACAAATGTCCTCTAAAATTCTAGGAGCCACTTTTCAAGCAGTGGTTTCTGTGTTACACACTCTTACATGCGACACACAGCTGTGCCGACCCGGAGGCAGCCTGGCACAGTTATGCTGCAATTCTCATGAATGAACTTGGCACTCACTAGGGGTGCATCCACGTCAGTCCCTCAATTCCTCCAGGTCTTATCTGGGAAACGGGTATAAATACCCGCCCTTTCTTACCTGACATAGTTGTCCTGAAGTTCATGAAAGAAAATGTAGTTGTCAAGAGAAAAGGCAGTGTTCCTACCAGTGCTGCAGCAGGACTGCTCTCCTAATATGCATGTTAGAGTCCAATTCTTCCAGCTCAGGCAGCTTCTTTGTTCATGCCTTACAGAGAGCTGGCTGTATTGTGTCCCCTGCTGTTGAAATGTGAATACATTAGGTTGTTGGTTAAAAGAATTAAGAACCACACTAGAAACAATGCCTCTTAATAATGAAGGTAAAGATACTGAAGTAAAAATTTAAAAATCTTCAAAGAGGAGGCGACTACCTCCATGCAGTGAGAGCATGACTCCCACTTGTGCTGCCAGGAGGAAGGAAATACAACTCATCCTAATCAGAACTTCTTGGCCTTGGAGCTTTATGATCTGCTTCATCGTTTTGGTGTATTTACACTCCTGACTCCCTGAGCTCTCAGTGCCCTGGGTCCCTGGGACCCCATCTCTTGTACTTTCTCTTCATGTTTCCCCCCAAGCAACACAAAAAACTTCTGATTAATGTGAGAAACTTAATTAGCTGAGTGGTAGCTAAAATAGACTTAACTGACCTTTTAACTCTTAAGCAACTTGTTTCCAACTGTAGTAAAATGTTTGTACTCCCTTTAAAGGAATGCTGTGCATCTCAAACCAGATTTCCCTGTTTCTTTTTCTTTGTGGGAGGGGGGGACAGGCTGGTAGTAGTTATAGTGGGGAATATGATGGATAGAAAACGTTTTATATTCTCATTAAGGTAAAAAGGTATATTCTCCAACAGAAAGGTTCTCAGGTACAGAACTTACTCATTTTTCTATTTCGAATTCTTAGAATGTTAATTCATAACCCACAGTTGATGTTCAACTAATGTTTGTTGTATTCAATCACCTTGCTTTGGATCAGTCAGGCTGACAGGAAGAAAGGGTCTGCTAGCATCCTCAGTGCCCTGAGATCTGTCCTTAGGTGGTCTCCCTGAGAACATTCCTCAGACAGAGGCTTGGCCATGTCTATGAATCCAAATCCTCCTTCATTTCCCTGGCCTCCAAGACTCCCAAATGAAGAGTGTATCCTTGGATTTGGGGCCACACTTTTTAATTAGTATGTAATGTCTTCATACAGATGTCCTAGGATGCTTTAATATTATTTCTATTATTTCCACCTCTGCCTCTGGGGTTTCCATGTTTTAAAAAAGTGTTGCCACAATATACCTTATTTCTTAATTCTGAGCAACTGAGGAAAAATACAAGATACAAAATCCATCTTAACCAGTAAGTCCTTTCCAACAAGAGTTGTAAAACTCTCTGTCTATGTTTTTGGAGATTACCTTTTGACATTAAAATAAAAAAAAATACATTTTTTTTTAATTTGAAGAATTTTATAAGTTTCCCAAAAAATCAGTAACTTTCTCACCAATTCAGTAACCACTTTACCAATTATTTTTTTATTTGTATCATACACATCAACATTTTACAGAAAAAAAGAACCCCTTAATGTTAAACTCCAATTAATTACATGTTTTCTTCTAATTCTTTTCAATGTAGACACCTAAACTTTTACACAAGTATAATCAGTACATAAAATAATGTTTTAACACTTTTGAATCTCATTTAACATTTTTCATACAATTTTACATATATCATTTAATGACTATGTAACGGTCTACAATAGCAATACCAATATATCAAAATTTACTTATCCATTTCCCAAAACTGGGCTTTTTTTTTAAACGTGTAAGAATAGAATTGCTAGAAGTATCTTGTACAAGTAGCTTATTTTTCTTTTAAATATTTTCCTGGGCATATGCTGTTCAAAGTGCCATGATCTAGCCAAAAATAGATTGGTTACAGAGCTTTTGTTATATTCATCTAAATAGTTCTTTTAAAAATTACTAATATAATGCTACTGGTATGAAGACACATGAATTTTAAAATGTTTTGCTAATATAATAGCATAAACCAGGTCAAAGTTGTTTCAATTTGCATTTTTAATAGTAGGAAATCTGAATATCATTCCAAGAATTGACTTTTACTTGAATCTTCTCATTTGTACTCTATCCTTTCATAAATTTACTTAGTAAAGAGTAGAAACTTTATGGTTTTACATCTACTTTTTAAAAAATATTAAGCACTTTATCCATGAGTAATCCAATCTCTTCTTTTTTTGTCTTCTTCCTATTTAGTGTACATTTTTCCTTTTTCTTTAGTTGATCTCACCTACGCTGCCAATGATATTTCCACTGCCATAAAGTTTCTTTTGTACTACTGGGATGAGAATTGTAGTCTTTTTATTTTTACCTTTATAATCAACATTTTAATTCATACGGAATGAATGGTCTTACCATGTGTAAAGTGGGCCTAATTCTTTTTTTCACACTGACATCCAATTAATCTTTCCACCAGTAGTTCTTACATAATTATTTCTTTCCAACTGGTTTATTAAGTCTTAGTTAAACTTCCTACTCAGCATCATAGTATATTTAGAAAGGTTAATTTAGGATTTAAAGGGCAAGGCTCTCATTTCTTTTTCCCTAAGTTGAAAAGATAAATCTATCTTTCCATGCCTATTTTCCTAATTTGCCACAATTCTGTCAAATTATATAAAGTATCAGTTGGAATGTTAAGTGGAAGCATAATAAATCTACATATTAATGTCATCTAGTGGCATTCCTTTGGATATGATTTCAAAGACATTATCTAACTTAATCTTCACAATAATTCTGCAAAGTATTATCTCTGTTTTATAGATGGTGAAATTATTTTGATACGTTTAAACCTTAGGATATACCTAATAGAACCACTTTGCCATATTAAAAAAATGCATAAATATTAATACCAATTCATGACTTCTATTTTCAGTAAGCTGTAAATTACTTAAGTCTTTGTTTCATTTTCCTCACATACAGAAGAGCAACAAAAGACTATTCACAACTTATTTTGGCCTAGTAACATCTGCATATTTTTATAACACGTTCAGATCAAAAGAAACATTATTAAAAAGCATTACTTTGTTAAAACTTAGCCAAATTCTGCTTCCATGAGCTCCTTAGCTCTAAACTATATTTATTTCTAATTAATCCTTATCTTCACATTTCCCTGACCTGAGTATAAGCTGAGAGACCGGAGTCTGCTCTGCTTCCCCCGAAATGCTACATGGACTTTCATGAGTGTCTTCTCCTCCTGCAGCACCTGCACTCCTCTAACACTTAATGTTATCAGAGACTTCAAAATCCTGACAGCCTGGATTCCAACATTGGCTCTTCCACATACCAGACCCTGGGCAAATTATTAATAGTTGTCTTTACCTCTTTGCCTCTTCTTTAAAAACATATTCAATACTATCAGCCTCACAGGGTGTTGAGAAACTGTAACTAGAAAGCACAGGTGCCTAGCACATAAGTAAATGCTCCATTCCAGAACGAAAATTGGCACTGGAGGGCTCTCTTCCTATAGGAGTACCATTCAGAGGAATGGAAACAGGAGACTGAAGGGGGAGGCAGTTTACCTCTTCTGACAACCCCACAGGTTTTCACTACTGGAGTACAACAGTTTTGACTTCTGATGGCTCTAGAAAAAAATGTTTCTGTTCTTTAGATAACAGTTGAAAGGCAGAAGTGATCATGGAGGCAGTCATCTCACTAACTGCGAGGTGAGACTCAAGGGAGGAGACTTGGTGAAACCCTCCTTCCATTCACTCCTATTTGTCATAGTCAGTGCTGCTAATTAAAGTGGTAGTGCCAACAAGGTGGTAGATCTCACCCTCATGAAGAAACCTCGGAAATCTATGGATGGCTTTGAAAAACCACCAGTATCCCAGGTTAGAAATGCCTCACTCCATCTCTTCTTAGGAATTTCAAAACAGCCAATCTGTAGTACCTTTTCCTGGGGCAATATATTTTTTTCTTTTGGCCTGAGTTAGTTGTTGGAAGTTCTTTTCTTTTAGGTGCCAGCACAGGGCTCTGCAGAAATTTTCTGAAGTATTAAACCAGAACTAATCTGACCCCTAGATTTCCTTTGGGTCAAATTTCCCAAGAATGACCTCTTCAGTGACCAGATGAACAATCCACACTTCCTGTAATACAGAAGACTGTGGTGGTGTCACTGCCGCACCGGTTACAAGGGTCAAGTAGGGGAACTGAACTGCACAATGTGTTGTAAACACTAGACCTTCACAAATAAAGGATCATCCAAAGCTAATCTTTTAACAGTTGGCACTTGCATAAGTTGCTATTGCCACCACTGTGTCTGTACATTTATATTATATACAAAAGACCCACATAATTTACTGTATGTGTTTAATTATTCAGAGGTGGTAGCAACTAAAATAATTGCAAAAGTAAATAAAATATTCCTTAGATATTGTTATTATAGACTAATAAAATCTGAAGGTCATTAGCAGACACATATTACATCCCTTTAAGCACAGTTGCTAATATAGAACCCTCACTAATACACCCAATACTAAAATAAAACTAACCTTATCCAATAATCAGTTACTGAGAGATTAACAACAACATCCAATGAATGAATGTCTCAAACAGAATTAAAGACAACATCTGCATAGCATTTATCATATAACCAGTTCTAATTAATCATATAGGAAATGGTCCTTTAAATGAAAATATTCTGATGCCAGGATGCAGGCCCAAAGTAGCATTTCCAGTTTGCTTTTTTCTAGTTTTGAAGGTGCTTCCCTGGGCTTTCTAGGTTTTTACTTCCCTCAGAGGAGTCCAGTTTGGCCATGATTATATTATTGGTTCCAGGAGCCTCTGGTTGTTTATCATCACCATCAAAGATAATGTCTTCTGGATTCGGAGGTGGGGGGCAGAATTCTTCATTGGGAAAGATCTCCTGGAAAAGCGTTTCAGCTTGCTTGACTGCATGCTCATTTCCCAGTCCACAGTCAGGCCCAGAGCAGACATAAACATTGGAAGGTAAGCCATTATATGAGCTTCTGCTGATTCCCGAGGAATCTCTCATATTAAAATAAAGAGCCCACAAGAGTCTTGGCTTTGTAAGTTCTTCCTTGTCTATTTCTGTTTCAGTAAATGGGGTGAATAATTTCTTCACTACTAACTCTAAGTCTTCTCGTGCTGTTTTAGAAGATGAACAGGTCAGATGTACCAGATAGGTGTCTTTCATGCACGTCATGGTTGAAGAACATAATTCAGTGACACGAACAGCACATGTTCCTGATTCCACTGGAGGCACTACCAAAATGGAAATTTGCTGATCTGAATCTGCCTTTAGTATAGACTGATCTGTAATGAGCACTGCCCTGGAGATCTGCTTATACTGTACATTTGAGCATGTTTCCTCAGAAAGGTAACTATCCTCCACAATAAAATATTTAGCATTTATTCTTTGACCTAAGTGATCTATAATTGCTTTACATCTTCCAGATTCTTTGTCAACTACAAGGCATTGAACTTTATGACGAAGACAATAGATTCCACCAAAAACTGCACACATCCTGCAGAAACACTGGGGAATTTCTCCTTGCCCATACAAGGGAAATAAAAAGGGAGTGTTGCCAAACCGTCCAAGACACCGAAGGAAGTTTTTAGTTGCTTTAAGGCCATCTATTGTACTGCAAGATGACTCTGTCATTGCAATTGAGTGCAGCACAAAATGTTGGAGATTGGGGGTTAATTTTTTAGTTTGTAAGTACTCTGAAAATGAGCATTGCACAAAAGCCTGGTATTGATCAGGATGTTGTTCATAGTCTAAACAAAATGTAAGAAATTTCATCAGTATCCTCTTTTCAACCATAGTGAGTTCTTTGCTATTAAAGACATCTGCTCTGGAACAAGGCACCTGTTCTACTTTTCCTTCACGAAATGCAAGAATCCTAGTGACGTTTTTAAATTCTGCATAACGACTAACATTTGATTTGATTAAGAGATCAATTAGCAATCCTTGAGAATACAGCAGCTTTGATACCAAATCAATATTAAACCTCCTGCTTTCTTTAACTATTTCAGAGTAAGTAATCTTATTTCTCTTTGGTTGGTCAGTGTTGTCTTCCTCTATAGGCTTGTTTTCATCTTTATCTCCATCTGAAACTGTGTGTATACAAGTTTTATCTCCACAATATTTTTCTTTTGCCAAGGTGTCCTCAACATCAGTTACTTCTAGTGAAATTTCTCCATCACTTTTTGGAGTGTCTTTGGCAGGCAATTCATGGCCAGTAGCATATAATGAATGTGTTTCTTCAGACAAGCATGCAGAATCCAGAGGTTTAGAGGTGGTACTAGATGTTACTGAGGAAGTATTTTTCTGCAGAGCATCTGTCTCTTCAATATTGTCATCCATATCCTGACTGGCATAACAAAAAACTTCTATGTGTTGAATACTTTTGTCCTTCTTGCGAAGAGTGATAGCTTCTTCTGTTTCATGGATCAGGCCTTGCCATGAGGCAGTACTTTCTTCCGCAATGTCACTGTTTTGCTGATACTCCTTCAACCAGGAGAGCAATCCCGAAAAGCTGAAACTTGCCCAGTTTCCTCCATAGTAACTTCTTGAATCAAGATGCAGAACCCTCTGGCCACTTCTTGAACATGCAGCTGCAAGGATGGATTCGGGCAGACCTGTCCCTATTATGACCACATCGAACTCTGTGGGAAGACTGTCCGCCATTCTGGGAGATAAAGCGTCTGGTGACAACTGCCGATAAAGGAAATGTGTGTGAGTCTAGGCTGAGGGCTCAGCTGAGATGTGAATATGCTGTTATAAAATCTCTCCTTGTGTTATTCCAAGTCATCCCAGAAGTACTGAGGTTGCAGGAACTAGCTGTTTACAGTTACCCTTTCTTAATATTGTTTTCCTTATAGGTCAGTAGCATAAAAATATGATAAAGTATATCTAATCACATCTGAGAACACTAAAACGGATGTGTGGTTTTCATTCCTGCATTTCATCTTAGCAGTAAATGTCAAAATGCATTACACATGCATTTGTGACCGGAACTCTTCTCTGAAAGAAGAAAATTCAAGAAAGAATACAACTGTAAACAATATTAAGAGAAAAGTAATTTCATGCAACAGCAATTACAATTACTCCACTGGAGTCTGACTTGTTATCAGGACATAAGCCCCTAGGAAAGCAAATCATTAAATGCTTTCTTACATATTTTCTAATTTCTCAAAAATGAACAATAGAGATTTACCCCCCAAAACCACGCAATAATGAGGAAGGGACATCATGATGTCCCATAAAAACAAAGAATTTTCATAATACAATTCTGTAACTTTTGCTTTTAATAAAATTAATATTTGAATAAAACTATACAGAACTGTGAGCTTAGACTGTAAAAAATGTGTGGTTCCACCGTGTTTATGGAAACAGACCACATAGTATGTGCCCATTGTCATGAAGAGGAATATTTCTGTGGCCAATTTAGCCTGTGGGTGATTTTAGAACAGCTGAATGAAGGCATTTCCATGCCACAAGCACCCGTAGGATCTCGTGGTAGCATCGTGAGACTATTTCAACTGAATTAACCAGCGAGATTATTGCAAAAGGATTATTTCAGTAAAACAACTAGCATTTTGAAATATTTAGGTGCAAAAAAAGGTCTACTGAAGGGAACATGCATTTTTAACGAATCTTTATATGAATGTACATAAGCACATGTGTTTTTTTAGGTATAAGTTAAAAAGGTAAATTCCTATATTTGTAAGTTAAAATATTTTAACATAAATAATACCTGCTTCTAAAATCCAAGGGAACATAGAGTGACCTGCATTTTGCCAGACTCTGGCTCTATGACACTGAATCTCTGTATCCCAAGATAAAGGCCCGCCTAATCATCATCCTCTGCTAAGACCAACATGTTGTTTGCTGTTTTTGAAGGGTAGGAGGTAGCAGTGAAGAAAGGCCCTCCCATTAACTTCTGGCATAATACTGGTTATATGCCATACACAGAACCTTTGTGTGGCGCTAGGTGTGGCTAGAGGTGCAACAGCCAAGGGGGTAAAAGGCATACTCACCTGGAAGTCTTTAGGCTAAGGCACTATACACACCACGTGAAGGGGGCCTTTCTATCAGTTGTCATTGTGCAGTTTGAGGAAGAGTTCTCAGAGCGTTATTTTTCTCTATCATTACACTTACTGAAATTGACATCAGTACTAACTGGGCCTGCCTAGGCTAAGATGACCAATTAGCTTGGACATTTGTAAAATAAGCCATTCAACCGAAAGTTGGATTAAATTGACTAGTTCACTGAACAAACCAATCAGTCAGTTTAAGTGAAATGGCAATCTTAACAGTCCTGTCTAGTCAAAGCCTCTGCCTCAAGAATATCAGAGATTCTACTTGTTTTCAGCATTTCCTGAAAAACCAGGAAATGAGCACCAATGAGGCAGTTGCGTTGCCTACTCATACATGTATGTAAGTATGTCTGCATTACTTAATCCTGCCTTCTTCTTGCAGGGTGTGTGGAGGAAGACAGAACCCAGGAAGGTATATGAAGAAGCGTAACCACAGCATGCACTTATTCTTGGCTCAGGAGATAGAACAGAGGATACAAGCCATAGTGCTAAAACCAGGCACCTTCTAACCCACAGATATCAAGAGTCCTCAAAATACCAAGCACATAGGACAGAACAACCTTAAAGAACATTTAGCTCACTCCCCCATAAGAGAGATAACAAAATTGACTGCAGGCGGGATTAAGTGCCTGGGAAAGTCCACACAAAAGGTTAGCCAGGCAACAGTAGAACCCACTCTTGTGTCAGGAGGCCATTGGGCTTTCCACTTGATAGGGCAGCCTCTCCAGGAACCCCTAGAACAAGCAGCCACTTCTGGCATTTTTAAATGTCCTCCCCCTTCAACACTCCATGGTTAGTTCTTGTTCAGAGAAGCACCCTCCCTTCCGTTGACTTTAACCCTTATCTAGAAGCACAATCCTTGGAATTTACTTCAAGCAAAGAAATTCTTAATCTTGGCTAAGAACTTTTTCAGTCCATCATAACCCCACTACTGACTTGTCTCCCAGGGCTTAAACAAAGTCTTTGAATCTCTTACTCCGGAGTTTCCACCTCTAATTTAAAAACAGGGATAAAATCATGGTTGAAAGCAGTAACTATATGCCCAGAGCAACAGAGCAGTCTTCAGGCGAAACAGCGTGTGTGGTGAACGTTTCTAGAAGTCTTAGAAAATCCCTTCTGACTAGGATCGGACCTGAGCAGGAAGAACTGAAGGAGGAAAAAGCAATGGAAGGAGACGCAGCAGCAGAATGAGGTCACAGAGGCAAGAGATGAGGAAGGGGGTGAATGCTGGTACTAATAAAGAACTCAACATACCCTTGTTTTTAAACCCCCAGGCCCAGAGTCCAAATAGAAACAGAACTGTCCAGCACAGAAAAAGCACTTACTTCTTGGAAATACGAACTTTCATGTCTGTGATCAAACACCTGTTGCCCAGCCCAGGGAGCATTACTGATGACACTTTGGGTTTAAACTTCAATCATCCTCCTTAAATGAAAGCTTAGCCCTGCCTAAAAAATTGCCTGACAGGTATTTTAAATTAATATAACGTGTATAAGCACATAGCCATCTATATCACCACCTACATACACTTAAGGCCCCCTCCCAAGTTTCAAATCTTTGTATAAATAAAACTCTCAGATTGCTTATTGACGGGGGGAAAGTAGTATTAGACTATTGGAACCATTAAGTCAATCAAATAAATGAAATCATGATTTCTATGACAATTTTGTTTCCTTTAGAACACCAAAAAGTTAATTATAACAAATATCATAATATTTGGGTTTGCCACAACATAGGAGGTTGGGGGAATAAGACAATTTCTGATAATGCTACAAAGATTTTGTTCTTAAAAACCTGCCAAGATAAAAGCAGTAATAAATTATCAATATATTTCACTTTTTTTTTTTCAAGGAACTTTAAGACCTGAGAAATACACATTCCTATTTCACATCTTGTGTCAATGAAATTCCTGGAGCACACACAGAAAGATAATTCCCAAGCTTAGAAAATCACATCTTCAATGATACATCCTTCAAAATGATCATCCTTCAAAATGTCAAGTCTTAGGGAGACTTGAATCGTCCACAGGATTAGGAGTATTGTTGAAATAAATGTTCAATTAACAATCAAATTCTACTTTAATGAAATCTACTGGCTGCACAGCTAGTTATTTGTCCATCTAGGGTGGGATTCTCTGAGCCAGCTGTAATCTCACCTCAGATTTCAGTGTGCTGGAACCACTAAGGAGGAAAATACAGTAGAAATAGCTTATAAGGCCACATGCCGATTTGCATTCTGAGGACCCGAATGAAGCTCTTTCACTTCCTAGGAAGCATTCAAAGGTTTACATCTGCTAATGAGCAAAATTAAAGAAAAAAATCACACACACTGCCACTCTGCTACAAAGAGCATTGAATTAAATCTCTTCTCATCACCCTCTCCAGCCTTCATGAGTTAGTTACTCGTTTTCTTGAATCTGTTGACTCTACAGCCCCTCGTTTCTTTCCTCAAAGTGTAAAGCCGCTGTTTCGTGCCCTGTTGAATTGTATTAGGGGGTGAAAACAGAAATGAGACGAACTGGACAGCGGATGGAGGGAGTCAGGGAGGAACTGGGGCCAAAGCCGGGCTGGGGTTTAGGGTCGGCTGCGGGGAGAGAAGTGGCCACAGGGACAGCGCCGAGGCCGCCGTGGGGCGAGAGGAGGTGAAGCAAAGAGGAAGGAAAGCCATGCAGCTTGGGGTTGACGAGAGGAGGCGAGACTGGCGCGGGCGCTGAGCTGCAGGGCGGGTTGGAGATGAGGAGCTGAGAGTGGGCTGGGTGGCAAGGGGACGCACAGAGATGGTGGCAATGCAGGGAATGGAAGTTGGCGGAGGGGAGAATGCTTTCTCCTCCCAGCCCAACTCACCGAAGAGGCTGCTGCTAAACCCGTCCCACACGCAGCCCACGGTGTCCCAGACCCAGCCGTTCCTCAGGCAGGACACGAAGGTAAAGGTGACCCCGAAGAGGGAAACCAGCAGGTCGCTGAGGCTGATGTTGACCAGCAAGAGGTGGGTGGGAGTGCGAAGCCGCTGGAACTTGTAGTAGAGGACGAGCACCAGCAGGTTGTTGCCGACGCCCAGCAGCCCGATGGAGCCGAGTAGCAGCGCCAGGCGCTCGTACGCGCCCGGGCTGAAGAGAGGCGCGGGGCTGAGTGTCCCCGCCGCTCCCGGCCCCTCGGCGCCCGCGGCCCCGCCGCCCTCCCAGTGGCCCTGGCCGCCGCTACGGTTTCCCGAGTACATGGCCCGGCGCCGGCGCGCTCGACGGGCGAGGCGCTCAGCCTCCAGCGCGGCCCGCGGCGCGCTCCGCACTGGGTGGGGCTCCAGCTCCGCCGCCCGCTCGGGCCATTGTACGTGCCAGGGCCGGGACGCGTCGCCCAGGACCGCCCTCCCCTACCCCTTCCGCCCGGCGCGCCCCCGTAGCTCCGCACCCTCCCGCGAGCCGCGTTCCCGACACGCCTTGTAGCTCCGCCCCCTACCTCGGCTCGTCGCGTTCCCGCCGCTCCCCGCGCCTCCAGCCCCCTCACTGGCTCCTCCCCCTGCCCCGGGGGCCTTTTCTGCCGCGCCCCTCCGGCGCGTCCTCGGCTTTGCTCGCTCCCCTGGCCGCAGACTCTCCGGGCCCCTGCATTCCTGCCCCGGGTGTGCGCGCTCGCGTGCACGCGCGAAGGGCCAGCGGGGAGAAGAAGTCAGTGGGGGTGCAAATCAACCGCAGTGGCTCCCCACACCCCATCTCCCTGCACCCAGCTTGAAAGCATCGCACCCGTGCACCCATTCACTCACTCACTTGTGCATTCACTCATTTATAAGCATTTATGAGCGCCTGCATCTAACATGTGCTAAGAAGAAGGTGGGTCAGGGCCTTCCATCTTGGGTTTCTCACCTTCCCGTGAAGCTGTAATAACCCACCACTAGCGCGCAATGCGACTCACATCTCACACAGGTAACGTGAGCCCCAGGCTGGATCCCGAGGCCTGCCAACGTTGTCCTTCCCGTCCTGCTCCAAAGTAGCGGTAGTCTGTTCTATTACTGAAGCCTGCCAAAGCCCTTCACTGGAGGTGACTGTCCAGGCTGTGCCCTCAAAGCTTCAACCTAAATCTAGCAGGTATAGAGAGGTAGGTGCTATATTTAGAACAGCACACATTTTTCCACTTGGCCTTTTCCCCAGTAGCGATGAAAATATAGTACAATTCAAATATAGGTTGTGAACGTGATCACAGTCTGTAAGGGCCGTGCCGCTGTTCCTGCATGCCCCTAACAAGGTCCCAAAGGAGGACCACAGTCCGGGCCAGACCTGAAGGAGGCTCTGGGAACTGGTGACTAACACGGTGTGGAAGGGCAAAGGAATTGTCCTCTGTGAGGGTGTTTACCCTTTTCACCTCTGTTCAAAAGACCAGTAGAGAATGACTAGCTTCACTGAACCCCCATTCTAAATTCCCTGGACATATAGAATCAAATAGGGTGGGGTGATCTCTCCACCCTGGTGCATTGAGCAATAGCTGAACAGCAGTGTGTTCTGCCCTCAAAACCTTGATTTGTCTTTAAAGATTCCAATCTGGATTTATCATCTATGAGACTAACCCATCCACACCTTTAAAAAATTCATTTAATTTTATATTTTAGATGTACGGAACCATTTAACAAGTTCTGCATGTTTAATGTTCACTGTGTTTTCATCACACTTCCTGCCCAGTCTACAGTAAGTTCTCAATAAATATTTGTTGAATGAATAAAGGACTCACTATATTTTCTCTAAAGCATTCATTCATTCATTCTTTCTTTCATTGGTGCTGAAGCCCTGCCCTCACAAAGCTTACATTCTGGTTGTGTTGGGACAGCGGACAATAATCAAATAAGTATGTATGCAGTGTGTCAAGTGCTGATATGTGCCATAAAGAAATATAAGGCATAGAAAGGGTATGGGGGAGAGAGGGAAAAGGTTATTTTGTATAGGTGGTAATGGATGGCCGTGCTGAGTTCTGCAAGCACAGGGACATGTACTCGGTTGGGAGTGTGCTTAGCATGTTAGAGAAAAAAACAAGGAAACCAATGTAGCTGGACCAGAAGGGGAATTAAGAAATGAGGGCAGAAAGGTGGGTGAGCTGTGATTGGGCAGATCATGCAAGGCTATGGCCATTTTAATAAAAGAACTTTGGCTTTTACTCTCTCAGAGTCAAGTCCAGGGTAACATCTATGGGAGAGGAATAACAGCAGGGAATGAAAAAGAGGAGTAAGAGGCTTTTGGCAAATGTGTAAGAATTCTGATAGTCATTTTTACAATGCTATTACCTATTAAGGATGTTTATTAGACTTGAGAGAAACAGGCACTGTTATCACAAATATGATTTAAATTGTCAATAATGATACATATTTTTATGTATTTTCAGAATTATGATAAGATGATGGCAAAATACTACAACTTAAAAGGTAAGTGTAATACTGGCATCAGGACAGACATATAGACCCATGGAACAGAATAGTCAAAATATAAACTTCTGTGCATATGGTCAATTGATTTTTGACAAGGATGCCAAGGCCATTCATTGGGGAAAGGAAAGCCTTTCCAACAAATGGTGCTTGGAAACCTGGATGTCCACCTGCAAAAAAATGAAGTTGGACCTTTCTCTTACACCATATAGAAAAATTAACTCAGAAAAGATCAAACAGCTAAACTTAAACACTAAAACCATAGAACTCTTAGAAGAAAACATAGGAAAAACGTCTTCACTGCATTGGATTTGGCAACAATTTCTGGGATATGGCACCAAAGGCACAGGTAACAAAAGAAAAAATAGATAAATTGAACTCCAACAAAATTTAAAATTTTTGTGCATCAAAGGACACTATCAAGAGAGTGAAATGACAACTCCTAAAATATTTGCAAATCATAGATCTGTAAAGGATTAATACCCAGAATATAAAAAGAACTCCTACAACTCAACAGTAACAACAAAAAAAATCCCCAAGGACCCAATTCAAAAATGGGCAAAGGACTTGAATAGACATTTCTACAAAGATATACAAATGGCCAATAAGCACCTGAAAAGATATTCTACCTCATTAGTCATTAGGGAAATTCTCAAAAACTAAACTCTAAAGCAAAGAATGGAAAACAGTAAGTGTTGGCAAGGATGTGGAGAAATTATAACCCTGGTGTGCGGCTGCTGCTGAGACTGCAAGATGGTGCAGCCAGCCACCGTGGAAACAGTATGGCAGCTCCTCAAAAAGCTAAACATAGAATTACCGTATGATCCAGTGATTCCACTCATATATATTATATAGATCCAAAAGAATTGAAACCAGGGTCTTGAACAGATATTTGTACACCAATGTTTATAGCAGCCAAAAGGTGGAAATAACCCAAATGTCCATCATCAGATAAATGGATAAACAAAATGTGGCATACAATGGAATATTATTCAGTCATTGAAGGGAATGAAATTCTAGTACATTATAACATGGATAGACCTTGAAGCCAATATGCTAAGAGAAATAAGACACAAAAGGACGAATATTGTGAGATTCCACTTTTATGAGGTACCTAGCATAGGCAAATTCATGGAGACAGAAAGAATTGTGGCTGCCAGGGGCTGAGGTGGGAGGAACTGGGAGTTAGTGGTTAGGATCACAGAGCTTAGGTTGAAGATGATGCAAAAATTCTGGAAATGGACAGTGGTGATGGTTGCATAATATTGTGAATGTACTTAATGCCATGGAATTGTACACTTTTATGTTACATATATTTTACCACAATAAAAAAGTTTATGCAAATTGCGCCTGCATCTAACAGAGTAGGAAAATAAAACAGATGTAACCAGTTTATTGAGCAAGGTAGACTCAGCATGTGTAAGCAGAAAGTAACTTTACTCTCTCTCCCATTACTCATTTCAATTGTCTTCTCTGCTCCTGTTCTTTAACTGCCTTTGGATGGCATTTTATCAGGTCCCAAAGGCTTTCTGATCACTTTCAATTAATATAAAGTCCTGAACGTTGTAATACTGAAACGGTAAAACTCATGGAAAACTCACTTGTCTGCCCTCCAAAACAGAGCCTACTGCAGGCCTGGAGAACTTCAGGGGGTAGGTATGGAGGGGACAATAAATTTAGCTTCTCCCATTCCCTAAATCTACTACCTTTAGATGCTGCTCTGGGCCCCTCTGGAATTTCAAGCAAAAATCTTCCCTGATTGGTGAAGTTGTCATCTGATGTTGGCGCCCTCTGACTGTAGCAGATTTTAAGCGCTGTCATTTTCTCTTCTAGGGTGATTTGTGGGTTCTTTTGAGGACTGGAGGTCATGGAGATCTTTCTCTCACAAGTCCCTTGACAGGGGCAATGCCTTTGCCAGCTGGCTGCTTGCATTTCCCTCTAGGACTCTGGTTAGGGCCCCCAGACCCTGCAGGCAGTCTTCTCCAGTAGGGGCCCCGAGAGTCTAGCATCTGTTCCCCTGGAAATGTATGCATCCTTGTCCCACCAAATTCTGAATGTGGACTGCAGTGGAGAACTGGCCAGCCCCAGTCTCTCCCCTCTGGTGCGCACTGGGTGGAAGGAAGTTGAGAAAACTCAGGGCCCCTTGACTACTCTGAAAATTCCAAGGAAGTGCTAATCTCCTCAATCTCCTAAGAAATTGCCTTCAGTAGTTTGAAGTTGAGAATGAGCTACTATCTGCAGAACTGGTTTTCCAGTGTCTCTGTGCATCCTCCTGCATGGGCTGTGCAGCCCTGTCCTTTAGATTGGGGGAGTTCTTCAATTGTATTGTGGGGCCCCACCCAAGGCATCAGGGGATCCCTTTTAATATCCTCTTACACTGGAGCATTAAATCATCCCTGTCCCTGTATTCCAAGCAAGTCCTTTATAAAGTACAAGGGGGTGGTGAAGGGGAATGGAGACAGGTTTTATCTGTCATTCTTATTCCTTTTTTTGTTTGCTTTATTTTTGTTTGTGAAAATTAAACCTTAAAATGAGTCCAGATTTTTCCCTACAAACTTGGATTGAATGCAGTATATCAATATCTTATATAGTATCTCAGTGAAGGATGATTACTATACTTAATATTTCTCTCGACATTCTTGCATAGGATCACTGATAACCCTCAGCCTTCTGCATCAGGCACAGGTCACCTGAGAGGGAACTTTGACCCTTACTCGATCGAGTAAACTTCCAAGGACTGGGATGTATGCTTCCCCGCTCTCTCTAACCTTGGTCCCTGGTGGGAAACCCTTACAGAAAAATCTTGCCAAAGATATCTGCACCTTTTCCTGCCGTATGAAACATCTTTGGGATGCCTGGGTGGCTCAGTCTGTTAAGCGTCTGCCTTTGGCTCAGGTCATGATCCCAGGGTCCAGGGATCGAGTCCCACATTGGGCTCTTTGCTCGGTGGAGAGCCTGCTTCTCCCTCTGCCCCTCCCTCTGCTCATGCTCTCTCTCTCTGACAAATAAATTAAATCTTAAATAAAATAAAATAACATAACATAAAGAATTAAAAAAACGATTTAGTGAATATAATTGAATTTAAAAAAGAGAGAGAGAGAGAATCTGGCATGTCTTTGGTTCTGAACGTCAGTTGTCCTAGTGCATATAGTTCTTTGGGATGGTAGGAATCAGCTTAATGTATAAACTGTGTACCTGTCCACACTCCCCTTCCCCAAAATGCATACATTTGTTTAAAAATGAAATCTCATTTACAACCTTGCTCTAAAAGCAGAGTGTGAGTGACCAAGGAGTTAGGAAAGAGTGAACACTCAATTTCTTAAAAGAACTGGTTTTTGAAGTATGTATGATTTATATATAATCAGGATAAATCAGAATTAATCAATGAAGGGACGCCTGGGTGGCTCAGTCAGTTAAGCATCTGCCTTCGGCTCAGGTCATGATCCCAGAGTCCTGGGATCCAGTTCCACATCAGGCTCCTTGCTCGGCATTGAGCCTGCTTCTCCCTCTGCTTCTGTCTGCTCTCTCTCTCTGACAAATAAATAAAATCTTAAAAAAAAAAAAGAATTAATCAATGAAGATATCACTTTTCTGGGGTGAAATAAGCATTCTCAGCCGATGAAAGTGGTAGGGCACAAGAAGGACATGATACCAGCTGACTAGGTACTGCTAAGAATCTGGGCCATGCTTACCAGACATTTTCAGGATAAAAAGATGATATGAGAGCAGGTGAAGAGATGATAGATAGATGATAGATAGATAGATAGATGATAGATAGATATAGATATAGATATAGATAGATATAGATATAGATAGATATCCACACCAATACCCATTGTAGTGAAATTTTTATACTCTTGGGACAAAAAGAACCTTTATAAGCTTCCTGAGTGTGTGTGTGTGGGAGGGGGAGATAAAAACAAGTCATGTACAAAGGGTCAGGGATAGAATAGCTTATGATTATCAGCAGAAGCTATTTCAAAAAGACTTCTTATAACAACACAAGAGCAAAAAGACAATGGAATAATATCTTCAGAATATTAAACGAAAGTGATTTCCAACCTAGAAGTATAAACCCAACCAAATAGCAATCAAATGCAAGAGAAGATTAAGAACATTTTCAAACATGCAGGGTATATCAAAAACTTACTTTCCAGGCACCAGGATGTAAGCCACCAAAATGAGGGAATCACCCATGGGAAAGAAAGGCATAGGATATAAAAGTGAGAATAAGGGAATTCCAAGAATGATGGCAAAGGGGGAGAGCAGTACAACAGCTGGGCCCTGATATACAGATGGCATCTGTCCAGGCTGCAGGAACGTGACCCAAGAGACAGGATGATATCAGGATACCTTCTTTTGTATCATCTTTTTATACTAGCTCAGGGAAACCATTTCACTTATTTTTTAATAGATTTTTTTTAACGTTTATTTATTTTTTAGTAATCTGTACATCAGATACGGGGCTCAAACCCATGACCTGGAGATCAAGAGTCACATGCTCTTCCAACTGAGCCAGCAAGGCGCTCCATTAAGACAGTTTTAGATTTACAGAAAAACAGAATATAGCGCAGACAGTTCCCATATAATACCTTCTCACCCAGTTTCTCTTCTTATTAACATCTTACATGAGTTTGGTTTGTTACAACACACGAGCCAATATTGATACTTTGTTATTAATTTAAAGCCCAGAGTTAATCAGATTGCCTTAGTTTTTACTTAATGTCTTTTTCTGTTCCAGGATCCCAACCAGGATACCACATTACATTGAGTAATCAAATCTCCTTCGGCTTCTCTTGGCTGTGATAGTTTCTCAGACATTCCTCATTTCTCATGACCTTGAGAGTTTGAGAAGTACTGGTCATGGTTTTTTTATTTTTATTTTTATTATTGAAGTATAGTTGACATACAGTGTTATATTAGTTTCAGGTGTACATCATGGTTACTGGACAATTCTATACATTACTCAGTGCTCACCTTGATAAGTGTAGGACCATCTTTCACCATCCTATATCATTACAATATTATTGACTATATTCCCTGTTCTGTATTTAACTAATGACATCTTTTTTAATTGTTATGTTAATCACCATACATAACATCATTAGTTTTTGATGTAGTGTTCCATGATTCATTGTTTGTGTATAACACCCAGTGCTCCATGCAGAACGTGCCCTCTTTAATACCCATCACCAGGCTAACCCATCCTCCCACCCCCCCTCTAGAACCCTCAGTTTGTTTTTCAGAGTCCATCGTCTCTCGTGGTTCGTCTCCCCCTCCGATTTCCCCCCCTTCATTCTTCCCCTCCTGCTATCTTCTTCTTCTTCTTCTTTTTTTTTTTTTAACATATATTGCATTATTTGTTTCAGAGGTACAGATCTGTTATTCAACAGTCTTGCACAATTCACAGTGCTCACCATAGCACATACCCTCCCCAATGTCTATCACCCAGCCACCCCATCCCTCCCACCCCCCCAAGAGCCAAGATGTCCATCGACAGATGAATGGATAAAGATGTGGTATATATATATACAATGGAATATTATGCAGCCATCAAAAGGAATGAGGTCTTGCCATTTGCAATGACGTGGATGGAACTGAAGGGTGTTATGCTGAGCGAAATAAGTCAATCAGAGAAAGACATGTATCATATGACCTCACTGATATGAGGAATTCTTAATCTCAGGAAACAAACTGAGGGTCAACTAATGACATCTTGAAGAATTTCCTTCTCAATCAAAAACTACCCCTTTCCTATCCCTGCCTCACTTTATTATTTTAATTGAAGGTCAGTGGATAAAGAAAGAAGAAACTTTTTTATTCCCTCCAACCTCTAAAAATATTTTTTTTGGGGGAACAGAAATGACTAATGCTGAAATACACTTTCATCTTTAGAAGTGTATTTGGAATGAATGTCAACTTGACTCTCCACAGCGTCTTAAGGAAGGCAAATGGTTTGAGGTGGGAGGAGATATAAAGGAAAGAAAGTAATGCTCAGTCTCCTTCCCTGGCCTTTACCCATTCTACTTCTCTCCCCAGGTGCACACACACACTCACACACACACTCACACAGTTTGTGGGGAAAGAAAGCTCAATGCCCTCCTTATGAAGGAAGGAGAGGTTACAGAGATATTATGATGCAATGAGGACCATATGAAAGACACTGGTAACATTATGAGGTCAGGATTTTTACTGAAATGCTTCCCTATATGAAATGCATTAGACTAAGCCAGGGTTCCTCTCTGCTAAGGTCCTAGTGGCGACTCTGACTCCTACCCACAATATGAGATTTTAAGATCAAAGGAATGCGACCTGGGACAAAACTTGAGACAGCAGGGAAGCACTGTAACAACTGGAAGGTTTTTCAAGTTGACAAATTTGTGCTCTTTCTTTCTGCACAGAAATAAGAGATTCCCTATATCCCTATGGATATCAGGGAGGAAAAGCGTTTAAGCATTGAACTTCAAATTAGCAATTTCAGGACAGCCTTGAAGGAGTTTGAAAAATTGGTTGAACATGTAGCGGCCCAGAAAAGAGACGAAAGAGCAGGCCTGTTTATCCAAAAAGAAGGTAAGATCAGCGATTAGGGACAGTCAAGTTGGGTCTGTTGATGAGAACCGTAAAATGTTTTAAGCCATCAAAGAGAAGTGACATAGCTTAACAGCAAAGCCATCAAATGTGGGGCCTGAGTTCTGACTCTGTCTCTAAAGAACTAAGTGGTCCTGGGGAAGCTTTGTTCACTTCTCTGAACCTTAGTTGGCTCAAATGTAAAATTAAGAGGTTGGATGAAGTGACCTCAAAGGGCTCTCCCGTGGGATCTACATCCGATGGCTTGCTGGTTGACCTGGGACTCTCAGAAGTACACAGTGACCATCAGCAAGCCATGGAAACCACCCTGCCCTCTCTTTACTTAAGGGTATGGTGAGACCATAAAGAGTTTCCTAAGCAGGGCAAAGTGTTTTTTTCTGAAACTTTGCTTCACTGTCTCGGCCTCTCCTCATGTCTCTAGGCTGGAATGATTTTGAGCACGCTAAGGTAAGGGGAATGGGGTAGGCAGTGGTCTGCCAAGAATATTAACAGCAGAAAAACCGACACCATGGCCAGGGCTCAAGGGGCAGTTTTAGGGCATTGTGGATGGCATTGAGGACAGCAGTGACAAATAAGGGTTACCAGCAGAGTAAAAGACTAACCGAACAGGGCGCCTGGGTGGCTCAGTCGTTAAGCGTCTGCCTTCGGCTCAGGTCATGATCCCAGGATCCTGGGATCGAGTCCCACATCGGGCTCCCTGCTCGGCGGGAAGCCTGCTTCTCCCTCTCCCACTCCCCCTGCTTATGTTCCCTCTCTCGCTGTGTCTCTCTCTGTCAAATAAATAAATAAAATCTTTAAAAAAAAAAAAAAAAAAAAAAAGACTAACCGAACAAAGCCTGCTGTTACAAGGAAAAGATCAAAGCCCATATAACTGTGAAGGTGTGGGCATGGCCAGCCTCCTAATGTGCCGGGCTGTACAGCCACAAATGAGTGAAATTGTTGACTTTGGATGGTCAAACACAAGCTGGTATTATTTGAATAGTGGTTAAGAATTTATAAATCACTTTGAAAAAAAAGAATTTACAAGTCACCTTAATAAATATAATTTAATTGATTCTCTTGACAATTCTGATAGCAAATATTACTATTATTGTTATTACCCCCCATCCTATTTGTTAAAGGATGGCAGGTACAGGAAAATCATCTGCCCCAGTCACTCAACCTCTATGTGTTAGAGCTAAGACTCAGAGCTTCGAGATGGACTTTTTAGATGAGTGTGAACTTGGCTGGGCTCTCTAAACCACTAGACAGAACTTTTATTTTTCCCCAGTCAGCCTGTTTACCTGTCCCTGTAATCGATTTTCCAAACCATTACCACCTTTGTTGGATACTCTCTGGATCTCAGCATCTCTCAGCCAAGTTTCCGGCATCATAGGAAAAAGCAAGACCAAAAGACAAGAATTCCCTCAAAATCCCTTTCTTCCACTTCTGGGTTTCCCCAAAGCAGCTCCTGTCATTTTGTCCATCCATCCTCCTGTCCAAGGCTATCACTTTGCTGCAACAACTTCAAAATGTCCTTTCCACTGGCTTTGTCCTCTCAAACTAAAAATATACCCAAATGTCCTGACCTTGACTTTCTCTTCCCTGTAAGCTACCACTGTATGCTTTCTTTGCTTCTCCACTCAATTTCCCCACAGCATCACCACTTAATTTTCAATCTACTCAAGTCTGACTTCTCTCATCACTTTGCTGAAAATGCTCCTACCGAAGTATCCCAGCACCTAATAAGGCTGCCAAATTCAATTGTTTTCATTTTCCAGCTTACTTGGCTGTTTCACTGCATTACTTCCAGAAACTGTGTCCTTCTGTGTCTCTCATCACACCTCTCTCCTCTTATTTTTTCTCTTTCTCATTCTTTCTTTGCCTCTTTTTTTTTTTTTTTTTTTTTGAGCTCTGCCCATGTTCTCTCTCAGTCTTAAAGCACAGATGCCATCCACCTAGTCTCTTAAACTAGATATCTTGCTATAACTGTTCACTATTTCATGGAATCTTACTCTTGGGTTATTACAACAGCCGTTCAATATAATCGTCTTCTTGCCAAGAGTTATTCCTTAAAAATTTTTTTAAACTGCTACATCCCTGGCTTATTAACTCAGCTCTAAAGGACATATATCTGACCTTGGCATATAGGGCTATTCCCAGCCATGCCTCAATCTACCTTTCCAGTCTCAGCTCCTGAACTTCCCTCCAGAACTTTCTGTCCTAATATGAACTTTCCAGCATTTCCAAGCACCTCATACTTGTAATGATTCTGATTTTGCATGTATCATTCCCCCCAATGTAGAGTGGCTTTCCTCCCTTTTTTTGTCCCTGTAAACTTTGCTCATCTTTTAAGACCAAATCAAATGTCACCTTTCTGTAAAAACTTTCCCCAAGCAAAGCCATCCTTAGCACCGTTAATGCACTTTCTTGGCATCTCAAGGATTTCCCTTGACCTGCAGAAATTGATATAGACGTGTGTGTTCCTGTCGCTTCTCTTCACAGCACTTGAACTGTGAGTGATTTGAAGGCTTTTTAACCCTAGGGCTAGCCCAGTCTTGTGTCCGGGAAGTGCTCCTTAAATGTGTGCTAAGCAGGGGCACCTGGGTGGCTCAGTCGGTTAAGCAGCCGACTCTTATTCTCAGTTCGGGTCTTGATCTCAGGGTCATGAATTCAAGCTGGGCATGGAGTCTACTTAGAAAAAAAAAATGTGTGCTAAGCAAACAAGTTAATCTTGCTTTCGCTTCAAGCTTACAGTCACAAAGCCACATTGAAAAATTTCCTTCCTCTATAGTATATATGTATATATGTGTATGTATATGTATATATGTATCGATACTGAAAGAATATATTTTAATATATAGTAATATATATTTTATAGAATATTATACTATAATATACTACAGCATAATGTATAGTAGACGTGTTATGTATCTATTATATATGTAGTATAGATTCGGTAAGAAGTAATTCCTGCTAAATTTCCTTCTCTGACAGAAGGACTGATCTGAAAGACTGAGAAGGAGAAATACAATCTTAACTTTTCAGACTGTTAATACTGGCATGCTTTCATAATCATTCATAAATACTGGAAAATATGGTCTACTTCTCACTATAGGCAGGAAGCTAAGAACTAGAGAGAATGTTTTTAATGTAACAGTGTCTACCTCAAAAATGATGTCAAGGAATTCATCTGTGCAATATTTCTCTTTAATCTTCTTGTCAATGACCTGATAGAATTAACATCACCCCAGGAAAGAAAAGTTTCATCATCCTCATCTAGCCACATTTACAATGAGACACATTTACATGGAGACACATTATACTCACAGTGGTGTGAATTTAAAGCAGCTAGTCTATTTGGGTATCTCATAGGAATTTTAAATTTAATACGACCAAGAGGAAATGCTTTATTTTCCCCAAGAATCATGGTCCTTCCTCAGTTGCCCCTGTTTTGGTAAATAGCACCAGAATCTGCTGAGTTTTAAAACCAGAAACCTGAGGGGGCGCCTGGGTGGCTCAGTCGTTAAACGTCTGCCTTTGGCTCAGGTCATGATCCCAGGGTCCTGAGATCGAACCCCGCATCGGGCTCCCTGCTTGGCAGGAAGCCTGCTTCTCCCTCTCCCACTCCCCCTGCTTGTGTTCCCTGTCTCGCTGTGTCTCTCCCTGTCAAATAAATAAATAAAATCTTAAAAAAAAAAAAAAAGGTATCTCATTTCCCTTGCTCTTTAAAAATAAATAAATATATAAATAAAATAAAACCAGAAACCTGAGTATCATTCTAGAATAGGATTTCTCAACTTTGGCACTACTGACATTTGGGGCTTGATGATTCTTTGTTCTGTGTATGTGAATGTGGGGTGGGGGAGGGGCTATCCTGTGCATCGTAAGATGGTTAGCAACATCTCTGGCCTCTATCTACTACATGCTGTAGCATCCCATCCCTAATTCTAACAATCAAAATTGTCTGTAGATGACGTTGCCAATGTCCTCGTGGGAGACGGAGGGCAAAACCTCCCTTGGATCAGAACCACTGCTCTGGAATCCTGCCTGTCCTTCACTCATCAATCCTGCCCCCCAACAGCTTCCAATCCATTACACATCTTTGCCATTCTACTTCCAACTATATCTCACCATCTCCAGTGCTACCTCTCAGTGCCTATGTCCCTTATCATCCAATCGAGGACATTTTCGAGAATGAAAGGGGTTGTTATTAATAAGTAAGTTGAGAAAATCGGCTGCCTCCCTCTGGCCAATCCTCTACTATCTGAAACCTGGACTAATGCACTAGGGTTTCGCTGGGTTTATAGCTGTCACTCTTACCTCCTCCCAGCAGCCAGTATGCTTTGAGAAAAGGTTAAGGCAATACCTTACCAGCATACTTACCATCATGCTGGGAATAAAATACAAACTGCTGACTCCAGCCTGACCCTCCTTCTTGATAATCTCACCTGACAACGCTTTCCCTGGCCTCACTATACTCCATACCCACTGACCTTCCCAGAACATGCCAAATTTTGTCCAGCCTCAGAGTCTTTGTGTTTGTTTGCCTCTGCCTAAAATGCTCTTGTCTAGCTTTACACATGGCTGAATGCTTTTTGCTTATCGGGTCTCAGCTTAATTTTTTTACTCACGTCCTTAGAGAGGCTTTCCTGAGGTCCATCGCTGCCCATCACCACTGATAGATAATTTTATCACAGCACCCTATTGGTTTCCTTCCTAGTACTTAGCTCACTCTATACCTTTGTACTTTATACCCTTATACGTTTACTTTGCTACTAAGGTATGACATACAGGAGAGCCTCTAGAACATGCTAATCTTAAGTGTATAGCACAGTTAACATGGACATTGTAAACATACCTGCAGCTACCAGCCAGATCCAGACAAAGAACATTCCTAGCACCCCAGAGAGTCCCCTTATACACAGATAACCACTCATCCAATGTCTATCTCCAGTAATTAGTCTTGCCTGTCACAATCTGTAAATATTTTATTTGTTTACTTATTGATTTTATGTCTCTCCCCCTAGAATGTAAACACCCTGAGGAAGGGAACTTGTTTATTTAGTTCTAAGCTCAGTGTCTAGCTCAGTTCTCACACATAACAAATTCACAATGCATTTTTGTGTCTAACTCCTTGTCTTTAGACTCAATAGTAGCTCCCAGGTGAATCACCAAATTTGGCAAAATCGATATTCAAGCATGGTGTGTGTGTGTGTGTGTGCGTTCACACACTGTCAAGGAACTGATCAAGAATTGCTCTTTGCTCTTGTCTCCCTTCTATCTGAGATGAGCTCTAGCAGACACTCCTGACTGGTAAAACTTTTCACAATAGGAAAGAAGTAATCCACTTTCTTATCTTGGTATTCCTGAACAAAACTCCTAAAACAGTTGAAACGTAAGCTGTGGAGGAAAGACTAAAGACCAAAATATTTTCTTCTAAGTAATATTTTAGTCAAGGGCCAAGTTATGTTTCTAATGTAAAGAGAACCTTAAAATGCAACATAATCTGGTTTTAATAGGTTGAAATATGGAAATAGATTAGAAAATAGGAAAAGGAGCTTGATAGTTACCTTGGAGTTTGGTAACAATGTTCTTGCACTTTGTTACAATGCAGATGTAATCGATCATGACAAGTTTTATGTGGCTGTGCAGGATCTCTTTGGTCCAGAAGTGAAGAATCAAGATGTGAAATGCTTTTACAGGAAACTCTGCAACAATCCTGATGCATCTATAGACTGGTGTGAGGTAGTCACTTTTCATGTTTATCATAAGAAATCCAGGTATTATTTCTTCTCATTCAGAATAAATAATTTAATCCAAGTGTGATTTCGCCTGAGATCATGATCCTCAGGGCTGTGAGATCGAACCCTGTGTTGGGCTCCGCACTGGGCATGGAACCTGCTTAAGATTCTCTCCCTCCCTCTCCCTCTGCCTCTCCCCTGCTCAAAAAAAATCAGTAGATACAGTAGACAAAAAGAAAAGCAAAGAGTGAAAGGATTTGACTATCACTTTTAACAAGCTAGTAGATACATATAAACAGAACTTTGAACAAGATATAAGAAAGACACATCTTCTCAATTATATATAGGACCATCACAAAGCTGTGCATGTATAAAACTATAAAGGACATTTCAATAAACTCCAATATAATAAAATTAGAAATCAATAATAAAAGATAACCCAAGTTCCCAAGAACTGACCAAATAAAAAAAAGAATTAATTTTGGGAAAAAAGCCTTTGAAGAATACATAATTCCTGCATTGTATACATTTTTGTACAACTGAGGAAAAGCTGAAAAGCTATTCAACTCATTTTATGAGGCTGGAAATAACATGAACTGAACAAAGATAAAATGTCAGGGAATGATAGGCCAATATTACTCACGAATGTAGTTGCTGAAATCCTAAATAAAATTTTAACAAGTCGAATTCAGCAGTGCATTAAAAACCATTTCTGAGTAGAACTCATCCCAGAAAAGTAAGGGCAATTTAATATTAGAAAGTCCAGTAACGTATTTCATTCAATATGTTAGGGGAGGAAAAATAATACGATAATCTTAATTAGAAGTTAGCACACTAAGGCCCATGGCCAAACTGAACAGCCACTTGTTTTGCAAACACAGTTTATTGGACCGTGGAGCATTCGTCCGCCCGCGTATCTGTGCCTGCGTCTGCACGCCAGGGACGGAATTGAGCACTGTGACAGACCCAGGATGCTCTGCAAGCCCACAGTATTTACTACCCGGCCCTTTTCAGGAAAAGTCTGCTGACTCCTGATCTTAAAATACCATGAAAATAAAAAAGATATTTGATAGAAATCCAGTAGTCATTCCTGTTTTTAAAAAGAAAAAAAAAAAACTTTAGCAGAATAAGAATGATGGACAATTCCCTGAACTTGGTAAAAGGTGGTGTTCATTTTCTGTAGCTGCTGTAAAAAAAGATCACAAATTTAGCAACTTTCCCCTCAGCTTTATTGACATATAAAATTGTGTAAGTTTAAGGTGTACAATGTATTCATTTGTACATTTCTATATGTCAAAATGGCCACCTCCATAGGGTTAGCCGTCATGTCACATGATTACCGTTTCTTCTTTGTGGGGAGAACATTAAAGATCTACTCTGTTGGCGACTTTGAAGTATATTATGCAGCATTCTTAACTATAATCGCCATGCTGTACATTAGATCCCCAGGACTCATCCATCTTATAATTGGAAGTTTGAACTCTGAACAACATGTTCCCTTTTCCCTGATAACCACCATTCTAGTCTCTGTTTCTATGGGTTCAGCTTCTTTCGATTCCTCATATAAGTGATATTACGTCTTTCTGTGTCTGATTTATGTTACTTAGCATAATGCCCTCAAGGTTCACCCATGTTGTTGCAAATGGCAAGATTTCTTTTTTTCTAAACTTAGCAACTTCAAGAAACACACATTTATTATCTCACCATTTCCATGGATCAGGATTCTGGGCACAGCTTAACTGGCTCCTGCTCAAGGTCTCACAGGGCTGCAATCAAGGTATTCTCATTTGGAGACCCAACCAATGTAGAATCTGTTTCCAAGCTCATTCTAGTTGTTGGCTGAATGCATTTCCTTGTCGTATGACTAAGGGACTCAGCTTTTTATTGGCTGGAAGCTGGAGACAGGAAGGTGTCCTCATGTCTGCAGTTCTTTGCCATATGACGTACTACATAGGCAGTTCACAGCTCTGCTTCTTCAAGGCTTTCTCCACAGTCCCTGAAGATGGTCTTGTATAATGTAACATAGTCATGGGAGAAACAATCCAGCACATTTGCCTTATTCCTTTGGTTAGAAGCAAGTCACAGGTTCTAGGCATTCTCAAGGGATGTAGTTTCCACAAAGGTGTGACTCGTGTGTGTGGGGAGGAGGGGAGTTACGTTAGGACGTGTTCACCATAGAGACTTCTAGAAACCTCTTTAATCAAGGGTCATATTTAACAGTAAAATACTAGAAACATTCCCATTAAAGTTAAAAGCAAGAAAAGGATGCCTATTATCTTTACTTACTTTTCAACACTTTACTGGAAATTCTAAGTAATGCAAAGACAAAAAAAATAAATAAATAAAAAGGAAACGATATGTAGTAAAAGCATAATAAAAATGTAAAAAAAATGTAACTAAAAATGCAAATTGTCATTATTTGTGTAGATGATGTAGTTGTCTACCAAGAACATACAATAGAATCAGATGGCAAACTATTAGAATTAAGGGAGTTTCAGGAGAATTCAAAGAAGAGAAACATGCCAGAATCAATAACTTTCACAAACATAAGCAGTAACTCTCTCCTGGACATTCTCATATATAACTAACAAGAAAAACAAAACAAAACAAAACAAGGTTTCCATTCACAAGAACAACAAATAGCAAAAAATGCCATGGGATAAATCTATTAAGGAATGTATAAGACTATGACACTTTATTGAAGGAGTAAGAGAAGATCTGGAAAATAATTAAGGGACTCAATTTGCAAAGATCCCAACTATCCCCAGTAATTTGATAGTATTTATAAACTTAATAGAATTCCAATAAAACAGACTTTTGGAATTAATGCAGCTAGGCTAATAGATACCCCAACACATCAGTAATTGAATTTTCATACACTCCATGTCAATTTAATAATTCTTATAAATATTTTCGGTTGCTTGTAGAAATTGAAAAACATTCTCACAAACTTCTGGTGAGTACTAACAAGCCCAGGATACCTATGGATTAGCATGAAGATTCTACTGTGGAGTATATTTTTAAAGCTTGTACTTTTTTGCAAGAAATGAAAAATAAGAATATGATTTTCACTTAGATATTTGCTTGATTATGACATCAAAAGCAAAAATATGAAAGCACCACATATATAAAAATATATAATCTAAATGGAAGTGGAAAGGGATCAGCAGAGAACAAGTTTCATATATCAAAGACAATGAATCATGAATGCCATGCTTACTTCTTTTTCTTTCTCTCCCTTCCTTCCTTCTTTCCTTTCTCTTTCTTTTCTTTTTTTTCTTTCTTTCTTTCTTTCTTTCTTTCTTTCTTTCTTTCTTTCTTTCTTTCTTTCTTTCTTTCCTTTCTTTTTTTCTTTCTTTCTTTCTTTCTTTCCAGCCTGTTTGGTAGAGTTTGCCTTTATAGCTTTATATTCAATGGTCAATTTTTCAATATGTCTTGGGTTTTCAGCAGCAGATTTCTGAGATTTGCAGTGTGGTTACCTGAATTTCTATACAGTGGTGACCTGTTTTTCTGGAACTATCATGAGTTAATGTTTGTGTTGCTAAAATTAGACTGAATTTTGGTCATTTTGTCAGAATACACTACATAGAACTTCACAGTAACTGCTGGATATTACCAAAGGTAGAACACCTGGGCAAAGGTTGGGCCAGGATCTGGATATGCCCCCTGCTTAGATGGTACAGGTAAAACCAGACAGCTGTATTAATAAGATAGTCAAAGAATGACTGAGAAATGTTGGATTTATCCTCAGTGAAAGTACAACAACACAAAATCTCAAAGAAGCTTTGCTAGGAAAGACCATCATCTGAGACTGAACCATTAGCAACTCTAGACCGCACTGTCCAAAACACTTGCCCCTAGACACATGGGGCTGTTGAGGACTGGAAATGTAACTAGTCTCAATTGATACATGCTGTAATTATAAATACACACTGGATTTCAAAGATGTAATATATGAAAACAGTGTAAAATAACTCACTAGCAACTTTTTATATTGGTTACATGTTGAAATTATATTTTAGACATAGCAGGTTCAAAACATATTATTAAAACTGATTTGCTCTTAGGATGCCTGGGTGGCTCGTCAGTTAAGCCTCTGTCTTCGGCTCAGGTCATGATCCCAGGGTCCTGGGATCGAGCCCCACATCGGGCTCCCTGCTCAGCGGGAAGCCTAATTTTCCCTCTGCCTGCCGCTCCCCCTGCTCGTGCTCTCTCTCTTTCTCTGACAAATAAATAAATAAAATCTTTTTAATAAAGAAAATTAAACTAATTCACTCTTTTTACATTTTTAATGTGACTACTAAAAAAATTAAAGTTATGTATATGGCTCTCATTATGTTTTTATTGGACAGAAGAGAAAAATGTCAAAATAGACATAGAAGGAATTTGTCCTGATCAGCAAACACAGAATTTTGCTGACAAACAACTCAAATATGGACAGACCACATCCCATAGAAAGAGTTCAACTTTGTTTCAGAAAGAATAAGAAGACATTTGGCCTTGTTCTCTAAGAGCACAAGCATAAGAGAGAAAAGTTTAATATAGTGTGTTTAGATATCTGAAGATCAAAGAAAATGATACAATTAGCCCCCATGATCAGGAGTGTTCATTCTGAAGAATGTGATTTCAAATTATTTACTGTCAACTAGTTTTACAGATAAGTCAAATGTGCAAAATGTCCCTTCTTATTTGGGCAAATGTATAAATAGAGGCCCATATATCAAATATGTAAATGTTTTTAAATTATAAATTCAGCTAATTGTTAAATCAAGTATATTCTATCCTCCAATTTTGACAAATATGCCTTAGTAATGCCCTGGGAGTCCAAGTTAGAATTTAAAATTCTCATACTTTGTAGTTTCACACTGAAACATGGAGACAAGGGGAGAGCTAGCCCCTTCTTTTTGTACTAGTGGCTCCATCCTACATCATGAGGAACCACGCACACACAACATGGACAGGACACCCCAGTCCCTGTGTCTAAGCTCTTCCTCCATGAACACTCGGCCTTGGCCACCCCTCAATCCAAGGGGTGCACCAACCAGTAGTGTGTGGTCCATCCTCATGAGGATGTACCTGGATGAGAGGCTTCAGGGGCTAGAACGGGGCTTGGAGCCCCTTAGGCAGGGAATTCTGGGGTCCCAGGATAATGGCCCCTTAGCCTCCTGAACTAGAGTGGGACCCTCTAAAGCTGAGCTGACCAAGAGTAGCCACTAGCTAGTTACGTTTAATTACATTTAAATTAAATTAACAGTTCAACTCCTCAACTCAAATTGGACTACATTTCCAAGGTTCAAGATCCAATGAGGCTAGTGACTATCATCTCGGATAGAACAGATTATAGAAGATTCTTGTCTTTGCAAACAGTTCAGCTGGACAGTGCTGCCCTATGAGCATAGGCCCCAGGGCATGGACCTGAAAGCAAGACTACAAGTGCAAAGGTGGCTGTTCTGTCTTTTTTAACTCACTGATTGAATAAAATAGAAGACAAATATATATGATATCATATGTATATACATATCAACAAAAGCCCTTAACCATCCAAAGATTAAAAGAGTTTAAGAAATCAAATGAACAATAAGACAGTAATTTTGTAGGAATACAGAAATGGCTTTTTCCTAAATGTTGTAAGTGTACAAAATATACATATTTTTTCAAGGATCTGGGCTCAATCACACTGGGTACATCCTTTGGATATTGTCCCATCTACTGATAACTTGAATTCTCTGTCACTAAACTTGGAGTAGCAATAATTTTGAGAATCACATATCCTCACTGTTCTCAAATTTTTAATGACTATTTCTCACATGCTCAATGGTTCATGTGCTTGAATTTCTAATGCAATATTTTTGGATCACTAAAAATATGAAAATGAGTGTATAACAAGTGATTCATGTCAACATCAAATAATTTATGCATCTCAAGAAATAACAGAAGTCTGTTGATATTATATTACAGACTTGGATTCAGAAAAATAATGCTCAAAAAATGTCCCATGGTGCGAACAAATGAGACATGGTCAATCCACTTACCTGGAGTTCTACGCCATTAACTGAGAATTTGGTCTCTGTGTATTTTATAGGGTTCTCTGTTTCAAAGAGAGAGAATTATGTCACAAATGTTTTGTTGTAAGTCAACAGGACACTTCTTTGTCCTTGAAATAAATGGATGAAGGAATGAGTAAAGAAGATCCAGATTGTTTCATTGTGTGGGTGAGGAAATAGAGCCCCGTTCTTTTCCACATCTACTCCCTCTTTCTCCTTCTCCTTTCCTTTCCAGTTAGAACATCATAATTATATTACATTTTTTTTTCAGACACCTCCTATGTTCTCATCTAATCTCCACAGCAGCTCCCCCACCCCCCCGCACCATGTAGATTGTGGAGGGGAATGTTTTACAGTAATAATAACCTTTCTGTGAATGAAACACAGAAAGGTTAATTGACTTACCGAAAGCCACAGAGAAAATTGGTTTTGGTCCTGGAGCTGAGACTTTCTCCTTCTCTCTGCAGGAATTTCATATGACATTATTCTGTTATATCACTTGTGTTCCTCATAAACCACATGCAAGTTTAATAGAAACACTTGGGAGCAGCCTCCGCACACTGTATGTACATGAAGAAAAACGAGGTTTGAGAAAATATTGCAGGAAGCTTCTCCTTCTATTGTTCCGTCATTTTCCTCACAAACTATCTGTGCCAATGCTCCTAAGAGGCATTTCTATTCCAGGCGGTGTGACCTAACCTTTCTAGGCTTCAGATCCATCATCTGTAAAATGGAAATTCAGCGCTGGGAGACTAACTTTGTTTCAGTGCAGACTACCATTTCTTTTTTATCAGCCAATGTTAACCTTATCAGGTAAGAAGAACTGGGTTTATTCTTTTAAAGTCAGGCATGAATGTACAAAACTGATTCTCTCTTTTTTTAAAGATTTTATTTATTTATTTGAGAGAGAGAGCTAGCAAGAGTGGGTTGGGGGGAGGGGCAGAGGAAGAGGGAGAAGCAGACTCCCCGCTGAGCAGGGAGCCCAATGCGGGACTCGATCCCAGGACCCAGAGATCATGACCTGAGCCTGACTGAGCCACCCAGGCGCCCCAAAGCTGATTCTGAATATAAATCTCTTTGCTGTAGCAATGCTGTAAATAGGTGCACTTTCTTTCTCTAGGTTTTTGATTCAAATGCACTTGGAAAAATGGACGTTTATAGAATAATGAAACCTTCTAACTCAACTAAAACATCACCTAGACCTGCCTTTTTAATTTATAAGGAGAAAAATTAGATGTAAAGAGATCCAAGGAAATGTAATGGTATTAAACTTATAAAACTAGTCAGTGGTAATTCTGATACAGATACAATCCACTTTCCCTACAATACAACTTTAGTCTACATTTCCAGTGGGCAATTCATAAACACATTTTTTTTTCTAGGAACATACTCAAATTAATTTTTAAAAGGAAGCATGTAACACTATATGGGATGCCTATGACTGTGTTCACCCCAAAGTGATTTTAAGTGAATTATTATAAATCTAAAACTGTATCTGCTAACTTCAAAAGTATTTTTTTTAAGATTTTATTTATTCATTTGAGACAGAGAGAGACAGTGAGAAAGAGAGACCATGAGCAGGGGGGAGAGGCAGAGGGAGAGGGAAAAGGAGGCTCCCTGCTGAGCAGGGAGCCAGATGCGGGACTTGATCCCAAGACCCAGAGATCATGACCTGAGCCAAAGGCAGACGCTTAGCCGACTGAGCCACCCAGGCACTCCCAAAAATATTTTTAAAATACTCCAGGGTAGGTTAAAAAATAGGTTGAATACAGGTTTTTATTTTCTTCTATCTGCTTTTTATTTTCTTTGAATGTTCTACATGTTCCTTATGTAATCAGGGGGAAAAAAGTGTAGTTAAATAAATGAATCACTTAAAGCATGGAGCAAGTCCTTTAAATAACATAGTTAAAGAAAATTAATACTCTAATGCATTATTAATACTAGTTATAAAGTATTCCAGACATGTCACATGCACAATGACTCATCTGAAATTTAAATTGTTGAAAGAGAAATTTAAGATCCTTGAGGCTATAGTTCACCATAGGAAAGATGTTTTCTGCTTTTTAGAAACATTGCTCCATTGAAACATTTCCTTTCAAAATGTAAAGCTTTAGCTGTCCCTTCTGGAGTTTATCTGGTAAAAAGGCTCTTAAATTTTTCCTCAGGAAATTGTAGTTTTTAGCATCCTTTGGAAATTATTTATGGTAAGCAGTGTAATATTGTGTTATTACAAGTCAGAATAGCAAAATTTGTCATTTCCATAAGACCAGATGTCCTACAGGATGGCAAGTACCTATAGATGTGACTACAAATTACAGGTAGGACAGACTGCATGGATGATGTGCTGTTTGGACAGGGAGCAGAGGTGCCCAGTGGACTGCTTTGAACTAGAAAAGAGGACACCTGAGCTCTGCTTCTGTACTGTTTCTTGTAAAACTGAGAATTACATTTACTCTAATGTTGACATCGATTGACTTCCTATCTGGTACTTAGAGCCGTCTAGGTACTTTCTTATCTTCCTAATTATTAAGTAATCTAATTATGATTTCCTCATTTGATTCTGACACCAAGGCATAAGGTTGGGTAATTATTTTTTACAGATGGGAAAACTCAGGCACAGAGAAATTAAGGAATGGGCCTGAGGTCATTTGACTAGTAGGCGTAGAATCTGGCTTTGGACCCAATCGCTAGTCGAAAGCACCAATATGGCTTCTCAAAGGACAGTCTCCCACATCTGTTCTCAGACGTTTAACAGATATGCCATCACTGTGTAAGAATTACCCCCAAATTGCAAATTGAATTAAATAACTATCTGTAAACTGCTTTTAAAATATAGGTATTATAGACATGTAGAACGTTATTTCAAATTAGGTGACAACACATATGGTGTGCAGTTCTCTGACCCTGAGAAACACTGGAATTCATTAGCCCAGAAATACGCATCATTTTTTTTTTTAAGATTTTATTTATTTATTTGAGAGAGAGAGAGAATGAGACAGACAGCACGAGAGGGAAGAGGGTCAGAGGGAGAAGCAGACCCCCCCGCTGAGCAGGGAGCCCGATGTGGGACTCGATCCCGGGACTCCAGGATCATGACCTGAGCCGAAGGCAGTCGCTTAACCAACTGAGCCACCCAGGCGCCCGGAAATAAGCATCATTAACATCATCATTTCACATTATCATCTAAAAATTATTATCTCCCACTATTGTCTGGAGTTAAATTGATTGCAAGTGTTGGCCACATTTTTGTTGTATTTTGCACAAATAATGTAAATCATACTGAACTGCATTTTTAAAATGAGGATATGGGACGCCTGGGTGACTCAGATGGTTAAGCATCTGCCTTTGGCTCGGGTCATGATCCCAGGGTCCTGGGATCGAGCCCTGCGTCAGGCTCCCTGCTCAGCGGGGAGCCTCCTTCTCCCTCTCCTTCTCCTGCTCCCCCTGTTTGTGCTCTCTCTCTCGCTCTCTCTGTCGAATAAATAAAATCTTTTAAAAAAATAAATTAAAAAAAATAAAATAAAAAAATAAAAATGAGGGTATGATAGGCAAAATTCTAAAGGTGCCCCCTCCAAGACTCCCATGCCCTGGTTATTCAATCACACATTAATTTAGGTGCTGCTACAAAGGAATTTTACAGATGCAATTAATGTTACTAATCAGCTGAATTAAAGTAGGAAGATTATGCTGGATTATCTGCGTGGGCCAGTGTGATATTTGAAGGGCCTCTGCTGGTGTGAGACAGAGGGCCCATGTCCTGGGACTGAAGAGAGGCCTCTGGTCAGACCCAGCAGGGAAACGGGACCTCAGGCCAACAACCTGAATGAGCTTAGAACAGATTCTTCCCCAAGTCTTCAATAAAGAACACATCTCTGCTGACATCTGGATTTTAGCCCATTGAGACTCATGCTGGCCTTCCATGGAACTGTGAGCTAATATATGGGTGTTGTTTTAAGTCACTATGTTTGCGGTCCTTTGTTTTGGTAGCAACAGAGGACTAACATAGAGGGGAAAGTGTCAGAGTTCAAGAAGATAAGAAGAATTCAAATTCGACAGCAGTGGGAGGAGTTACGACACTTGGAATAGGAAGCTTGAGACAGAAGCGCAAGAAAGGGACTAAGGATTATTTTCCATAATTGCCTTTGGCAGGTTTGTTGTATTTTTGATTTGAAGATGTGCAAGATTTTTTTTTTTAAGTAAGCTCTATGCCCAACATGGGGCTTGAACTCACAACCCCAAGATCAGGAGTCACATGCTCTACCGACTGAGCTAGCCAGGGCCCCCTAAAGATGTGCAAGATTTGAACATGCCAGAAAGAAATCAGAAGAAAGCGAGAGAGATAGGGGTGATAATGAGGGGGAAAGGTGACAAGTTCTGAGGATAGCATCAAGGGGATGGGACGCAGAGAACAGGCGGAGAGATTAGGAAAGGAGAAACATATCTTCCTCTGCAAGGGATGGAAGGAAGAAAAGGTGTGTCCAGACCCAGGTTGGTTTTGGAACTAGGGTGGCAAGAAATGCCAAGGAGGCTCTCGTCTGGTGGCTGGCCCTGTCGTCTGAAGTGCGAGGTGAGGTCAGCTGTTGAAAGTGACAAGGAGGTGGGCGCATGTGTGGGACAGGAGTGCATCAGGCTTGATTCTATTGTTGTGCACCACGAAGGGGATCACTTAGGGAAGCGTGGGTGACAGCTGGGGGCACCGAAGCCCCAGGAGGGTGGAGCACCTGAATGATCCAGGGCCCCTCCAATGGGCGATTTTCTCTGAGGCTCATCAGCCACAGCGGCATAGGTACAAGGCACACAGGCAGGGGTGTTACCCCGCAGTGGGGAGTAAGGGGGTTCTTGCCAGCCCAGTGCAGCAGTGGGAAGGAAGGACCGTTATGGGGATATGTGACTGAGGTGACACACCCCTGATTCTAAACTGGGTTAAGGAAGGACACACAGGCTGCAGGCACCTGATGGACTAGGAGGGCGAGGAGCTGCCTGCATTTCCCTCCCTGTTCTGTTTGGCTGGGGCAGTCCTACAAACTTCTCCCAGTGACCCTTTCCCACACCATCCACTTATTGCATTGTCTGCCTGATTAGTCTTTTTTATGAGGAGAACCAGTTCCATCCCCAAGTGGACTGACAGGTGTTTTTTTTTTTTTAATTTTTTATTGTTATGTTAATCACCATACATTACATCATTAGTTTTGGATGTAGTGTTCCATGATTCATTGTTTGTGCATAACACACAGTGCTCCATGCAGAACGTGCCCTCTTTAATACCCATCACCTCCCACTCCCCTCCCCTCTAGAACCCTCAGTTTGTTTTTCAGAGTCCATCGTCTCTCATGGTTCGTCTCCCCTGCGATTTCCCCCCCTTCATTCTTCCCCTCCTGCTATCTTCTTCTTTTTTTTTTCTTAACATATATTGCATTATTTGTTTCAGAGGTACAGATCTGAGATTCAACAGTCTTGCACAATTCACAGCGCTTACCAGAGCACATACCCTCCCCAGTGTCTATTACCAAGTCACCCCATCCCTCCCACCCCAACCCCCACTCCAGCTACCCTCAGTCTGTTTCCTGAGATTAAGAATTTCTCATATCAGTGAGATCATATGATACATGTCTTTCTCTGTTGGACTTATTTCGCTCAGCATAATACCCTCCAGTTCCATCCACGTCATTGCAAATGGCAAGATCTCATTCCTTTTGATGGCTGCATAATATTCCATTGTATATATATACCACATCTTCTTTATCCATTCATCTGTTGATGGACATCTTGGCTCTTTCCACAGTTTGGCTATTGTGGACATTGCTGCTGTAAACATCGGGGTGCACATACCCCTTCGGATCCCTACATTTGTATCTTTGGGGTAAATACCCAGTAGTGCAATGGCTGGATCATATGGTAGCTCTATTTTCAACTTTTTGAGGAACCTCCACACTGTTTTCCAGAGTGGCTGCACCAGCTTGCATTCCCACCAACAGTGTAAGAGGGTTCCCCTTTCTCCGCATCCCCGCCAACATCTGTCATTTCCTGACTTGTTAATTTTAGCCATTCTGACTGGTCTGAGGTGGTATCTCATTGAGGTTTTGAGTTGGATTTCCCTGATGCCGAGCAATGTTGAGCACTTTTTCATGTGTCTGTTGGCCATTTGGATGTCTTCTTTGGGAAAATGTCTGTTCATGTCTTCTGCCCATTTCTTGATTGGATTCTTTGTTCTTTGGGTGTTGAGTTTGATGAGTTCTTTATAGATTTTGGATACTAGCCCTTTATCTGATATGTCATTTGCAAATATCTTCTCCCATTCTGTCAGTTGTCTTTTGGTTTTGTTGACTGTTTCCTTTGCTTTGCAAAAGTTTTTTATCTTGATGAAGTCCCAATAGTTCATTACTGCCCTTGCTTCCCTTGTCTTTGGCGATGTTTCTAGGAAGAAGTTGCTGCGGCTGAGGTCGAAGAGGTTGCTGCCTGTGTTCTCCTTTAGGATTTTGATGGACTCCTGTCTCACATTTAGGTCTTTCAACCATTTGAGTCTATTTTTGTGTGTGGTGTAAGGAAATGGTCTGGTTTCATTCTTCTGCATGTGGCTGTCCAATTTTCCCAACACCGTTTGTTGAAGAGACTGTCTTTTTTCCATTGGACATTCTTTCCTGCTTTGTCGAAGATTAGTTGACCATAGATTTGAGGGTCCATTTCTGGGCTCTCTATTCTGTTCCATTGATCTATCTCTCTGTTTTTGTGCCAGTACCATACTGTCTTGATGATGACAGCTTTGTAATAGAGCTGAAAGTCCAGAATTGTGATGCCGCCAGCTTTTCTTTTCTTTTTCAACATTCCTCTGGCTATTTGGGGTCTTTTCTGGTTCCATACAAATTTTAGGATTATTTGTTCCATTTCTTTGAAAAAAGTGGATGGTATTTTGATGGGGATTGCATTGAATGTGTAGATTGCTCTAGGTAGCATTGACATCTTCACAATATTTGTTCTTCCAATCCATGAGCATGGACCGTTTTTCCATTTCTTTGTGTCTTCCTCAATTTCTTTCATGAGTATTTTATAGTTTTCTGGGTACAGATCCTTTGCCTCTTTGGTTAGATTTATTCCTAGGTATCTTATGGTTTTGGGTGCAATTGTAAATGGGATTGACTCCTTAATTTCTCTTTCTTCTGTCTTGGTGGTGGTGTATAGGAATGCCACTGATTTCTGTGCATTGATTTTATATCCTGCCACTTGACTGAATTCCTGTATGAGTTTTAGCAGTTTTGGGGTGAAGTCTTTTGGGTTTTCCACATAAAGTATCATATCATCTGCAAAGAGTGAGAGTTTGACTTCTTCTTTGCCGATTTGGATGCCTTTGATATCTTTTTGTTGTCTGATTGCTGTGACTAGAACTTCTAATACTATGTTGAATAGCAGTGGTGATAGTGGACATCCCTGCCGCGTTCCTGACCTTAGGGGGAAAGCGCTCAGTTTTTCCCCATTGAGAATGATATTCACTGTGGGTTTTTCATAGATGGCTTTTATGATATTGAGGTATGTACCCTCTATGCCTATACTCTGAAGAGTTTTGATCAAGAAAGAATGCTGTACTTTGTCAAATGCTTTTTCTGCGTCTAATGAGAGGATCATATGATTCTTGTTCTTTCTTTTGTTAATGTATTGTATCACGTTGATTGATTTGTGGATGTTGAACCAACCTTGCAGCCCAGGGAGAAATCCCACTTGGTCGTGGTGAATAATCCTTTTAATGTACTGTTGGATCCTATTGGCTAGTATTTTGGTGAGAATTTTTGCATCCATGTTCATCAGGGATATTGGTCTGTAATTCTCCTTTTGGATGGGGTCTTTGTCTGGTTTTGGGATCAAAGTAATGGTGGCCTCATAAAATGAGTTTGGAAGTTTTCCTTCCATTTCTATTTTTTGGAACAGTTTCAGAAGAATAAGTATTAATTCTTCTTTACCCCTGGGAAGCCATCTGGCCCTGGGCTTTTGTTTGTTGGGAGATTTCTGATGACTGCTTCAATTTCCTTAGTGGTTATAGGTCTGTTCAGGTTTTCTATTTCTTCCTGGTTCAGCTTTGGTAGTTGATACATCTCTAGGAAAGCATCCATTTCTTCCAGGTTATCTAGTTTGCTGGCATAGAGTTGCTCATAATATGTTCTTATAATTGTTTGTATTTCTTTGGTGTTGGTTGTGATCTCTCCTCTTTCATTCATCATTTTGTTGATTTGGGTCATTTCTCCTTTCTTTTTGATAAGTCTGGCCAGGGGTTTATCAATCTTGTTAATTCTTTCCAAGACCAGCTCCTAGTTTCATTGATCTGTTCTACTGTTCTTTTAGTTCCTATTTCATTGATTTCTGCTCTGATCTTTATTATTTCTCTTCTCCTGCTGGGTTTACACTTTATTTGCTGTTCTTTCTCCAGCTCCTTTAGGTGTAGGGTTAGGTTGTGTACTTGAGACCTTTCTTGTTTCTTGAGAAAGCCTTGTATCGCTATATACTTTCCTCTTAGGACTGCCTTTGCTGCATCCAAAGATTTTGAATAGTTGTGTTTTCATTTTCATTGATTTCCATGAATTTTTTTAATTCTTCTTTAATTTCCTGGTTGACTCATCCATTCTTTAGTAGGATGCTCATTAGCCTCCATGTATTTGAGTTCTTTCTGACTTTCCTCTTGTGATTGAGTTCTAGTTCCAAAGCCTTGTGGTCTGAAAATAGGCAGGGAATGATCCCAATCTTTTGGTACCGGTTGAGACCTGATTTATGACCTAGGATGTGATCTATTCTGGAGAATGTTCCATGGGCACTAGAGAAGAATGTGTATTCTGTTGCTTTGGGATGGAATGTTCTGAATATGTCTGTGAAGTCCATTTGGTCCAGTGTGTCATTTAAAGTCTTTATTTCCTTGTTGATCTTTTCCTTAGATGATCTGTCCATTTCAGTGAGGGGGATGTTAAAGTCCCCCACTATTATTGTATTGTTGTCTATGTGTTTCTTTGCTTTTGTTATTAATTGCCTTATATAATTGGCTGCTCCCATGTTAGGGGCATAAATATTTACAATAGTTAGATCTTCTTGTTGGATAGACTCTTTAAGTAGGATATAGTGTCCTTCCTCGTCTCTTATTACAGTCTTTGGTTTAAAATCTAATTTGTCTGATATAAGGATTGCCACCCCAGCTTTCTTTTGGTGTCCATTAGCATGGTAAATGGTTTTCCACCCCCTCACTTTCAATCTAGGGGTGTCTTTGGGTCTAAAATGAGTCTCTTGCAGACAGCATATCGATGGGTCTTGTTTTTTAATCCAATCTGATAGCCTGTGTCTTTTGTTTGGGGCATTTAGCCCATTTCCATTCAGGGTAACTATTGAAAGATATGAATTTAGTGCCATTGTATTGCCTGTAAAGTGACTGTTACTGTATATTGTCTGTGTTCCTTTCTGGTCTATGTTGCTTTTAGGCTCTCTCTTTGCTTAGAGGACCCCTTTCAAGATTTCTTGTAGGGCTGGTTTCGTGTTTGCAAATTCCTTTAGTTTTTGTTTGTCCTGGAAACTTTTTATCTCTTCTTCTATTTTCAATGACAGCCTAGCTGGATATAGTATTCTTGGCTGCATATTTTTCTCATTTAGTGCTCTGAATATATCCTGCCAGTCCTTTCTGGCCTGCCAGGTCTCTGTGGATAGGTCTGTTGCCAATCTAATGTTTCTACCATTGTAGGTTATATATCTCTTCTCCTGAGCTGCTTTCAGGATTTTCTCTTTGTCTCTGAGACTCGTAAGTTTTACTATTAGATGTCGGGGTGTTGACCTATTTTTATTGATTTTGAGAGGGGTTCTCGGTGCTTCCTGGATTTTGATGCCTGTTTCCTTCCCCAAATTAGGGAAGTTCTCTGCTATAATTTGCTCCAATACACCTTCTGCCCCTCTCTCTCTTTCTTCTTCTTCTGGGATCCCAATTATTCTAATGTTGCTTCATCTTATGGTATTGCTTATCTCTCGAATTCTGCCCTCGTGATCCAGTAGTTGTTTATCTCTCTTTTTCTCAGCTTCTTTATTTTCCATCATTTGGTCTTCTATATCACTGATTCTCTCTTCTGCCTCATTTATCTTAGCAGTTAGTGCCCCCATATTTGATTGTACCTCATTAATAGCCTTTTTTATTTCGACTTGATTAGATTTTAGTTCTTTTATTTCTCCAGAAGGGGTTTCTCTAATAACTTCCATGCTTTTTTCAAGCCCAGCTAGTATCTTTAAAGTGATGATTCTGAACTCTAGATCCGACATCGTACTAATGTCCGTATTGAGTAGGTCCCCAGGAGTCGGTACTACCTCTTGTTCTTTTTGTTGAGGTGATTTTTTCCATCTTGTCATTTTGTCCAGAGGAGAATAGATTAATGAGTGAACAAAATGCTAACAGGGTAACAATGTCCCCAGAAAATATACTTTAAACAAATCAGAAAAGACCTGAAGCAGGGGGAAAAGAAAGGGAAAGATAGAAAAAAGAAAAGGAAAAAAAAAAGAAAAAGAAAAAGATAAAGATAAAAACAAACAAAAACAGAACTAAACAAAAAAAACCAGAATATGATCAAATATGATCAGGCTGGTACATAGATCAGTGCCCCACACTAGATTTTGGGTGTATTTTGGTCTGTTAGAAGAAAGTGCCTCCCAAAATTTTAAAGAAAGAAAAACTTATATATGTACAAAAATAAGGGTTGATATGATGAAGGGATGGAATATGACTGTAAAGATGAAAATTATAAAAAATTTTATAAAAGGAATTGATAAGAAGTTGTTTGAAAAAAGAAAGAAGAGGATTTAAAAAAAAAGAAAAAATTTTAAAGAGAGAACAACTTATATATATATGCCAAAAATATAGGTAACTACTAGGAAGGGATAGAATATGACTCTAAAAATGAAAAATAAAAATGCTTTTTAAAAAAGGGATTGATAAGATGTAGGTTGAAAAAGGGAAAAAGAAAAATTCAAAAAAAAAAAGACAGTTAAAAAAAAAAGTTAACTTTGAAAGACTAAAGAATCATGGTAAAAAAGCCATGGATTGTATGTGCAGTATTCCCGTAGTGCTGGAGTTCTGCTGTTCTCATTGATCAGTAAACTTGGTCTTGGCTGGCTGTTCTCGCTGATCTTCTGGGGGAGGGGCCTGTTGCCGTGGTTCCCAAATGTCTTTGCCGGAGGCAGAATTGCCCGCCCTTGCCGGGTCCTGGCTAAGTAATCTGCTCGGGTTTGCTCTCAGGAGCTTTTGTTCCCTGCAAGCTTTCCGTACAGCTCTGGAGGCCGAGAGCAAAAATGGCGGCCTCCCAATCTCTGCCCCAGAGGAGCCAAGAACTCAGGGCCCCCAGAGAAAAGCAGTCAGTCACTCCTGTCTCCCCGGTCTCCGGCCGCACTCCGTGCTCACCCAGCCTGTGACTGGGCATTTCTATCTCTGGCACCCGACTCGGTGTGGAGTCTCCAAACCCAGCAGATCCCTGTGGTGCGCTCTCGCATCACTCCTCCCGGCGGAGAAAGGGGAGTATCCCCGGATCTGCTGCTTGTTGGGTCCCTGCTGGAGGAGCAGTGGCCCGACTGTGCCCCGGATCACGGTTTATGACAACCCCGAGCTGAGAGCCCGCGCCTCGGCTCCGGCTCTGCAGCCGGCTTCCCCGCTCCGATACCTGGGAGCTCTGCCACAGTCAGGCACCCCCAGTCTTTCTGTGACCCTGAGGGTCCTGAGACCACACTGTCTCGCGAGGGTTCCACCCCCTGCTTAGCCACTGGAGCGACGTCCCTCAGCGGAGCAGACTTCTAAAAGTTCCGATTTTGTGCTCCGCGGCTCTATCACTTGCCAGTAGCGGCTGACGGAGGCCCCTCCCCCGCCGTCTATCCTCCCGAATATCACCTCGGATTCACTTCTCCGCACATCCGACCTTCCAGAATGTGGTCGCTTTTCTGTTCAGAGAGTTGCTGGTATTCTTTTCTTCAATCTCCTGTTGAGTTTGTAGGTGTTCAGAATGGTTTGATCCCTATCCAGCTGAATTCCTGAGACCAGATGAAATCCAGGTCTCCTACTCCGCCATCTTGCTCCGCCTCATTCCCAGAGCCTTTTGGTGGTTGGTGTTGAAAGTATTTTCTGGAGGTGAATTTGGTTTTGATGGAAACCTCGGGAGGATGAAGCCTGGCCACTCCCTACAAACCCACACAGAGCCTGTGCCCCTGACCAATATGGCAGCGCCCCTGGACTGACAGTTTTAAAGTACTATCCACAAAGAGAGGTCAGTTTTCTCATGAGTGGTGTGGTATTGATATAATTTATTATTTTTTCCTTCTCTTCCAAGCGGCCTTCTTAATCTAGGCTTTTTAATGATAGTTATAGCTAATATTTGTCTTAAACAATTCTTATGTACCAGACACAGTGCAAAATGCTTTACACACATCACCTCATTTAGACATCAGTTAAAAGAAAGAACCTTGTCCTTTTATTTATTCTACTAATGAGGAAACTGAGACATAAGGGGGTGAAGGTGTTTATCCAAGTTCTGAATGCCAAGTAGTTGTAGAGCTGGAATTCAGACACTGGGCTGTCTGATTCCACAGCGCATGCTCTTTGCCAGAGGGCCATATTGTGGGTTCAAATGACACAGCGCTAAGGTGCAGACCAGGGGCACCTGGGTGACTCAGCTGGTTCAGTGTCCAACTCTTGATCTCAGCTCAGGTCTTGATCTCAGGGTCTTGAGTTCAGCCCCGCATTGGGTGAGCTCCAGAGAGCCTACTTAAAAAAATAAATAAATAATAAGTTGCAGACCAATACATGACTGCTAAATGGATATTACACCAATAAGTGAGGATGAAGAAACCACAATGACACAAGATTCCTGTCCATTCCAACATAGGTCTACTGGAAACTGGCTTCTTTCTCTTTTCTCAATCCTTCCCAGGGCACTAGATGTTAAATCCACAGGTTTTGTACACATAGAAAATGAGCAGTGATTTCTGAAAAGATGAAAAATGATTGGGGCTCTTATTGGATACTGATTTTGCTGGTGGGAAGAAGGGAAAACACAAGAGAGAATGTCTAGATGATCTTGACTTTCCCACAATGAAATCTAATTGTAGGAAATGATTAGGGCAGTCATTGTGCATTGGGAGGTCTGGACGTGGGGGAGGGTAAAGGAAGAAGTAGCACCGTTTGTGAAGCAGCTGATGAAGGAACATAGGTTAAGATAAGTTGCTAAACTGTCAACTAGCATCAAAATAAACAAGTGTTGTTTTAAAAAGCTAATAGATGGCTGGTTTTGATCATTTTCAAAGGACTCAGTCTCTAGATCTTTTATACCCAAAGTGTGGTCCCTCATGAGGAGCTTATTAGAAATACAGACTCTCTGGCCCCACCCCAGACCAACTAAATCAGAATCTGTGCTTTAAAGGGATTCCCAGTGGTTTGTACATACACTAATGCTTCAGACCTTCTACACAGTTCATTCGTTTATTCACTGACAAGCACTAACTAGTCTCAACTGTATTAGAAATAATTGTGTCATTAATTTATGAGAATTTTACTTCTGCTTATGTATAAGACAATTGAAGAACAGCTATCTTATTTTTCAAATTCCTTGGAATTACAGAATTTGACACTTTTTTCACAAAGAATACTTTTCCTCCTTGGGATTCTTTCATAGTAATTTATTTTCATGCAGTGTCTAGTGAGTAGCATTTGGAACAGTTATATAGAGAAACTGTACTATCTCTAAAATGCCAAAAGTCCCCTTAGTAGGGATGAAAAAACTTGCCCAGGAAGATTTATGGAAAATGGGTAGGAATGGCCATTTGAGAATGGCCAAATTCAATGTCGAGGTTCTCAGTGGGGACCCCGTCTGATGACGGCTAATTTGATTTCCAAACAAATGTTAGCTCTTAAAAGAACTATCAGTCTGAGCAAAGATACCAGCCTGGTACACCGATTCATCCATCAGAAAGAAGAATCAGCAACTGTGCAAAAATCATGTGCCGTCAGCATATGATGTGTTGAACATAATTAACTGTCTTCTCTTGCTATGGGCAATACCCTGGCCTTTAGAAAGCAAGGTGTTGACCATTCATGCAAATTAAACTTTAAATTCAACCAACATCAAATATGTTACTTTATAGCTAATTTCAAGATATTTTACATGTTTGTGTGTGTTGTTTGGCATTTTAGATCTTTGGATACTTCTCCTCTGAAGAAGATTCTCTTGCTTCCCAGATGGATGAAGAAAATTTGGTTTTTCTTGTTTCCAGAAAACAGCGAGTTGTAATTTCAGGTGATATTTTTAATTTCCGTTCTAAATTAATATGGGCTTTAACATTTTCTCAAAAAAAAATTTGGAACTAAAACAGAAATTATACCTGCAGTTGAGTTTGAAATATGATCATTGCTCTGAGGGACACTAAATAAGGAATATGAGGGGGAAACAATTCACATTTTTCTGGAAATGTTCAGATCTCGAGTTAAAGCTCTGTACAATGGCATCTCAATACTGCATGTCTAAGCACCAAATGGAATCACATTTATTTTAAAATTTTCTTAAAATGAAATTTTCAAGTTTTTAGTAAGTAGAACTCCTTCCCATTCTTCCCTTGATTATCACATGGAGGTTTTCCTGATATCTATAAAACTGTGAACTTGGGCCAATCACAAAGGGGGGGGTCATCTCAGTTCAAGAAGTCTCAAGAACATATGGCATTCTTATTAAATTTGATCCTCTCCATCCCTTTCCACTGTTGACACTTCCAGTTTTCTTCCCTCTAAGGAAGAAGTCCAGGAGGAGGAAAGGCGAACCCCAGAATCTGCCCTGTCCTCCATTTCATCCTGGATTCTGAGACGAAGCATGTAGTGTAGATCAGATCTGGTGTTCCTTAAAAAAGCACCTAAACTTACTGCAGTCATTTGTGAACCAAGCCCACCCTTGTCTTCCACCCTTCCTCAGCCCAACCGTTAGACCTCACCAGAGCCTATCCTCAAGCCATGGAAATGATCATCAAAGAACAGAAGCTAGGGGACTGTCCCTGCTGCCACCACCCCTTTGTTGGGGAGAGAAGGGCCAGTGGGCAGGGGAGACATGTAGCTGGCATCCTAAGTTAGAACTGTGAAAGCATTTCTCTCAATGGCAGTTGGGTTCTGTAGTTCATTATTCACTCAACCAGTATTTGCTAAGTTCTGCTCTGTGACAGGTACGTTTCTAAGTGCTGGGGACACAGCAGTGAACAAGATCATAAATCTCTGACCTTGTGGAATTTACATTCTAATGGGGAGTAAAATATATAATGTGTCAGATGGTAATGTGCTATAGAGAAAGAATGAAGTAAGCAGGTTGTGGAGAAGAATAAAGCAAGAATGTGGGGAGAAGTTGGTTTGGAGATGGGAGCATGGTGTTGGAATTTGAAGAGGGCAGTGGGGAGACCACCTGAGCAGGGGCTGAGAGACCGGGGGGGGGTGGGGAGGAAAGCCCAAGAAGAGAGGGCAAGTGTGGGATTAGGTGTTTGGGCCTGGGGGTGGGGGGGAACGAAGAGGGCAAGAAACCTGCACAGAGGGGAGGCATGGTCTGAGCTACACTTGGAATGTTCATTATGGCTTCCATGTTGAAAATAGCCCAGGGTGGGGAGAGTGTAAGCAGAGAGAATGGTGGTAGCTTGGAATAGGACAGTGTTCTTAACCTTCCTTTCATTAGCTTTTCATTATATTATTTTCGTATTTTTTTCATTATAGGGATCCCTAAGGAGTCTTATAGACATTTTTTACCTGATTGCACCCCCTTGTACCCCCCCCACTCCATGACATTTTAATATGTCAGATATAATATGTATCTGTTTATGTAAGTTTGTGTATCTGTGATTTATACACACAAGGAGCAAGACTCATTTACATCTCCCCATGAACCAATCTGCACCCCCTTGAGGACCATATTTTGTCTCTTGAGAATGCATGGATTAGGCTGATAATACTGGAGTATGAGATCCATCCACTTGCTTTTCCTAGGAGTTTACAATTATAAAAACTAATCAGGCTGGAAGGAGGACCCATATATGTAGTTTTATCAATTCAGTACATAGGCAAAAAAACATGAAGGTGTCCAGTGGTTTTTTTCAAAACTCACAAAGAAAAAGCAAAAACAAACCCTTAATAACAATATTAAGGTGGTTTTATTCTTTTATGCCCGAAAGCCTGAGATCATATTAGGCTTTTATTCTGTGTAAATCATGATGGTGACAGCTCAAAGAAAAAATTCCTGAGAGATGTGGAAATCTCAGAATGGAATGATTCCAAAAGATGTTTAGAAAACATGTTCTCTGCAAAATATGTGGCAGGAGGATGGGTGTATATATATTTTCTCTAGGAATTCATGCACCACATTGAATTGGAAAGTGTCATAGATTCAGATTAGTATCTCCGGGGATAATTAAAAAGCAATAAGATGTCTATTGATAGATGAATCGATAAAGATGTGGTTCATATATACAATGGACTATTACTCAGCCATCAGAAATAATGAATACTTACCATTTATATTGACATGGATGGAACTGGAGGGTATTATGATGAGAGAGACAATTATCATTTGATTTCACTCATATGTGGAATATAAGGAATAGCACAGAGGATCATAGGGGAAGGGAGCGAAAATGGAATGGAAAGAAATCAGAGAGGGTGACAAACCATGAGAGACCCAACTCTAGGAAACAAACAGAGGGTTGCTGGAGGGAAGGTAGGTGGGGGATGGGGTAACTGGGTGATGGGCGTGAAGGAGGGCACATGATGTAATAAGTACTGGGTGTTATATGCAACTGATGAATTATTGAACTCTACATCTGAAACTAATAATGTACTGTATGTTGGCTAATTGAATTTAAATAAAAAAATCATTGCTAAAAAAAGCAACAGTTGCTGGTTTTTATGGTTTTATTCTACTCTACTTTTTAAGCAAAAAAGTAAAAAAGTTGTTTGCTTACTCTTTTCTTTTTAAAAACAAACCTAACAAATGAGTTTTAGGATCTTTACTGCTGAGAATTGAATATTATGTTGTTGACAGGTAGTAGAAGACGGGATGTGATTAAATGCATTGTCAAGATCCCTCAGTTGGATTTACTAATAACAGCTTCTCAGAAAGGATTAATAACAGTCTTTAATAGCCAGGTAATTTGACAGCTTTGATTCCCCCCTCTTCCCTCCTCCCTTCCTCCTTTCATTCGTTCATTTGTTCATTTGTTCTTTCCTTCCTTCCTTCTTCTGTCTATGTATTATGCATATTTATCAGGTGCAACAGAAAACATAAACATATTTCAGAGTTATTCCAAAAACTAAAGCCAGATGTTGCTAAAATGAGAGGATTGCTGAGCCCTGGAGCAATTTTTGAGATTTTGGTAACTGCATTTGGCAGTGTTCCTCAGGGAATCTTTTTTTTTTTTTTTTAAGATTTATTTATTTGTTTTAGAGAGAGACAGAGCACAAGTGGGAGGGGCAGAGGGAGAGGGAGAGAGAATCTCAAGCAGACTCCATGCTGAACACGGAGCCCAATGCAGGGCTCGATCCTATGACCCTGAGATCAAGACCTGAGCTGAAACCAAGAGTCAGAAGCTTAACCAACTGAGCCACCCAGGCACTCCTCAGGGAGTCTTACTGAACCATGTGGCATCAGCATAATTAAAGGGTGATCTTGGATAACTTCTTAGATAAAATCAGAAAAACTCACAAGCCAAGTGATTTTGTCATAATCCTAACAAGTATAGAAGGTCCCAACAAGAACCTTGGACTTGGAGTTAAAAGGGGCTCACATTCTGGCTCCTCTATTTTACTAGCTATGCTGTTAAATAGGAAACTTAATAAGCCAACTTACATGTTTTCATGCCTCTTTTCACATTTATGAAATGAGGACACCAGAACTGGTCCTCTTTCTCTCAGAGGGTTGTAATGAATGTAAATGACACAAGGAACATAGAAGCACTACATGAACGATCAATCCCCATGTCTATGTAGGGCATTACTATTATTGTCTCATAGTTCTAAATTTATAAGTTTTGGGCTTCCACTTCCAAACTATGAGAGATTTTATTGAAATGTATAATGATATACCACACAGTATTTCATTATGAAAATAAAAGTGAATATCAAAAAGTAAATATCAAAGCAAATAATTCCAATTATTAGTTCATTTCCAAGAGACAAGCTTTATACAAGTAAACTATATTTAAGGTAATCATTACACGATTAAAATTTCCAACAGTAATGTTTAGCCCTTCAGGGATCAGAACAGCTGGATTCCGTCAGAGGAGCAGGCTGCCTGGGCCCCGGGGAGGGGCAGTAGAAGGTTGCTGGTGTGGATGTGGAGTCTGGCATCCCTGCCCAGCTCGGACACTTGCCATCTGTGCATGTTACCCATTCATCTCCATGCCCCCGCTTCTCTTCTCATTCAGAACTGAGGCTGTTTGAGTTAATACGCACAAAGTGCTGAGTTAGCATCACTGTAAGCGCTCAGGAAATGTTGGTAGTTGCAATTATGGACAAATGGTGCGAAAACAAAACTGGATTGCCTCATATAAACATGAAAACGTTCCTCGTTCTCTTTTCTCCTTGGTGCCTCATTTCCCTTCTCATTTTCTTACCTTTATTTCCTCAAAAATAGAACTAGGATGGAATGTAAAGAACATGAGAAGAAAAATAATGATCTTCATAAAGAAATAGTTCAGGATCATGTGACATAAGTGAGGTGGCATTTTCACTTTTCCACAGACATCTCTCTCACGCTCACACACACTCATTCACACGTGCTTAGAGGTGCACACATGTATACTCACAAACACACTAACACATCTGTTTCTTACAAAAACCATGCAACTGGAGAGAAAAAATTGCTTAAAAATTACTTGAAGATTTGATACACCAGGAATAAATAGTATTTTGAATGTTGCATGTCTTACAAATAGGATGACACATTCTGTGAAAAAATAATAGGGAAGGTAGGTCACAGGAAAAATTTATTAAAAGGTAGTCATTAATAACACAAAATGTCTTATAATAGGTTAATCCATAATTTAGGTTTCCTGTAAAGTAGAATAAACACAGTTAAAGATTTTCACAGTGTTCTCAAGAGGGCTTGGTGATAGAGACTGTAAATGTCATTAATAAAAGTTCTTGCAAAAAAGGCTAGATTTTCAAAATTTAGAAGATATCCATAAGGATTATATAACTTTTAAAGATGATAAAAGAAATTTAAACATGTGCTTTCCACTAAGGATGGAAGTAGAGAAATAGGAGAGGAAAACCACAGGAGTTCTATTTTCTGCTCACCAGTTTCCTGAGGGCACTTAATTTTTCCTATCTGGAAAAAAGTCCCTGGTTGGAAAAGCCTCTTTGAACTCTTCAGATGAAAGACAGTCTGAGATAACAATGATGAACAGTTTCAGTGATCTAATTTACTTTTCCCTCTTTTCACATAATCTATTCCTTCTGGGCAGCCATTTTCTGTACTTTTCCCAAGACCACATGACCATGCAAAAGAAACTAGGTCGTTAATAGACTTCAAATACTAACCTTGACCTTGGCAGCAATTAGCATGCCCTAAGGGGAGAAGAGGCTGCTCAAGTACACTACAGCTCTGCATGGAATAAATCTATGATTCTCAACCAGCACACTACCCTGGCATGAGATTCATGCAATAAATACTTATCCAGTAAAAGAGGAAGCCCACTGGATAGAGTGTCCTTACCTATCTCAGGAACCTGAGAGATAACTTTCAAATGAAATAGTATTTTTCCCTCAACATCAAGCTGTATTCATATTGACCTAGTTAGCATCTTGGACTACTCTTGCCATTGTTGTTAGTATTATTTTGCATTCCCAATTTTTGATATCCTATGTTGCTCTGAATAACTAAAGAAGGGGAAGCAGTTTGCAAACAGGGAAAAATCATTCATATAGTGTAAGACTCTAAGAGCAGAGTCATCAGGCTTAAAGACAAGCCACAGAAGCACCAACCAACCATGTCCAAAGCGAGCGGTGAACACAGAGCCAGGTTTTTGAGGGAAATGAGAAACGGAGGAAACTCACGGAAGGTAGAAATGAGGGGTGAGGGGCGCCTGGGTGGCTCAGTCGTTAAGCGTCTGCCTTCTGCTCAGGTCATGATCCCAGCATACTGGGATCAAGCCCCACATCGGAATTAAGCCCCGCATCCGGCTCCCTGCTCAGCGGGAAGCCTGCTTCTCCCTCTCCCACTCCCCCTGCTTGGGTTCCCTCTCTTGCTGTCTCTCGCTCTCTCTGTCAAATAAATAAATAAAAATCGAGAACCGGAACACAAGCAGGGGGAGTGGGAGAGGGAGAAGCAGACTCCCCACTGAGCAAGGAGCCCGATGCGGGGCTCCATCCCAGGACCCTGAGATCATGACCTGAGCCGAAGGCAGATGCTTAACGACTGAGCCACCCAGGCGCCCCAAATAAATAAATAAAATCTTAAAAAAAAAAAAAAAAAGAAAGAAAGAAAAAGAAATGACGAGTGAGATTAAACCGTGGAGATAATGTGCTCTTTTAGAGCCAACATTCTCAATTTTAATTATAGTGCCAACTAGCTTTCATTATTCTCCTCCTTTGTTCATAGATGAGAGTCCAGACCAGCACCAATGTCACGGTAAGTACATCTTGTAAACTCCTAATGAAGTCCGATTTGGGACTGTGGTGATGGTTGCTCCATAACTAATCACAGTCTCAGTGCAGTGTCCAATAGGCTCTAAGAATAAGATGTTTTCATATTATAAGTCTACTGACTAGGATCAGAACTAAACCTTGAGCAACAGCGGAGGACCCTCACCTTGCTTGCTGAAGTTAAATTTATTTCAGAGAGGCACCTGGAGACATTACTCCCTGGAAGTTTCCATTTAAGTCTCACCAAAGTTTTCCTGAGCGCCCCCTATTGAGGAATGAAAAAAAAGGACACAATCCAAGTTGTGAGAACAACAAGGAAAGGGCCAAGAGAAATAATTTGAAAACGTTGTATTGTATACTTGAAATTTGCATAAAATTTTTGAGTCCGATTTTATTGAATCCATATTGCTAATTGGAGACGCGAAGTTGCAGCAGCTGCAAAGCTATGATGAGTTGCTTTCAGAGTCCCACGATGGCTTTGTGAGAGATGGGGACATGCTTGCCTTCTCACCCTGCTGACATGCACTGAATGCCCTGAACTGCACAGGAGGGCACCAGGCCACTGGCAGACGAGTCTGCCTTCTCTCTGAGCCTCTGCGCCTTTGCTTCTAAGGCTGAAACAAATGTTAGAATTCCTAACGTAGGTCTGAAATGCATGCAGCGGGAGTGTCTGACATGGTAGGCATTCCTAAATGGGAACTGTTGTTCTTGCTTCGTCGTGTGTCATTGACATGACAGATCCTACCCATGCCAACTTGGTGACGTTAGGCAACGCAAGACAAACTCATCGGGCTCAACTTGGTTATTGACCAGATGATCACTAAGGTCTTTTCTAGCTAAAAATTTTATGCATGGTGACAGGGCCAGAGAACTGGCTTAATCCAGCCTCCCCACGTCCCCGGGAAGAGGTGTTTGCAGGAAAGTGAGGAGTGCACAAAGATGCCTACTCTGCTGGTGACTCTGTGCCTCCAGGGAGCTGCAACAGGCATGAGCTCATCATTTTCCAGCTGGTGGTGCTGAGAAACTCAAGGTGAGGGTCAAGGTGCGAAAGATGAGAGCGTCTCCTCCAGACATCAAAGAAGAGACATTGCAAGACTCCCCTGCAAGGAGGGGGGCAAAGTGGGGCTTTTCATGTAACTAACCTACTCTTTAGTAACCATCGCCATGGGACTGACCAAAACATATTAGCCCCCCTCTCCCAATTCTGTATTTTTCCCTCAGGACACCTCCTGGATCACAGGATGTGATTACCTCTCACAGCTGAAAAGAATCGTTGCCACTACAGAAAGGACCATCATTGTCTGGGATTATAAAGCTCAAGGCAGTGGCCAGGTACTGTGCCAACAAAAATGCTCCAAGTACTAAGGTTGTCTTTTCCATCCTGGTAGGATGTGAGCAATCCACTTCCTCTACTGAATGTCAGTTCCTCATATATAAAATGAGGGGGGTTAACTAATAGAGTTCATCATTAATTTTCTGTGAGGCTAATTAAAAAGGAAGATTCTTTCCATTTGGTGCATATTTAATTTGGTGATACTTGTTTTGTTTTTGAGAGAGAAAGAAGATAATTCTTTCCTTCTTTCATACCCTTCTCTTAATCCTTTTTGATTATGCTCATGTTATCAAGTTCAAAGCCTTTCTCTTCAGTTCAGCTTCATTTGGTAAGAAAATTACTAAAAATCAAATGACTAATTCTAGCAAAATATCTAATGGGGCAGATGCCAATGTTATTCCTTCAGTGGCTGAGATGTTACCACTTACATAATTTACAATATTTATCGAATATTTGCAGACATATAGAAGTAATGAACATGTTCCCTGCACTCAAAGAAAACTCAGTCTTGAAAGATCTCATGAAAAAACATAATATATAATATAATGGTACAGCAAATTTTACAGTAAAAAACCAAAAAACAAAAAAACAAGGGCAATAGGAGTTCAAGGAGAGGCAAGATTGTAAAAAAAAATGCCCTCAGGAAGTGGGCTGACTCTGAAGGATGAGGAGGATTCAGAAATAATTAAACTTCCTCTGTGCCCTACTTGTCCCTAGGCTCAGTGAAAACCCAAACTTCTCATTCCTGTGTCCATTGCTATAACCAGCCAGTGATGCCAGGATGACTTTAAAGAATGCGGATTGTTGCCTCATGTCCTTTATTATGTGATGTGTACTGTCTCATGGTCTGCAGTTTGATTGCAACCTCTTCTCTGTCCAGCTCTCTCCAGTTTTCAGTCTTGCATCTTCAGCCCCATAGAAACCTCCAGTTCCTTGAGAGCATCCTCGTCCACTCTCCATCCCCTTCCTCTCCTCTCTTTGCTTTCCTGCCTGCATTGCCTGGGCAGAGATCATCTGGGCTGAAGCCATCCCCACTTTCCATTCTCTTAAATCCTTTGAAACTCTAGTCCTGTTGAGATGTGACAGCCTGTCTCTGCGCCTTCACAGGGGCTCAGCCCTCCTGGAGAAAACAGGAAGCCACTGCTCTTCAGCATCACTACAAATTCAGGGTCCGTAGACTCATCTGAGGATTCACTGGCTTCTGTCAACTTCTTTCTTGTCCTTGCCAAGTTGCTTTCCCATCCCTGGCAATATTCCAAAAGGCCATTATTGTCCTCAGGCTCTCTCCCTCTCAGCCAAGATGGACTTGCCCCTATTTTTCTGAGAAATTTGAGTCTATGAGACTTGTCCTCTTCCAAATTCCAGTTCTGCCACCTACAGCTTCATTGAGGACACCCTACTTCCTTTCTTCCTTTCTCTCTCTGGAGGCAAAATATCCTTGCATCCATCACTCCCATTCCCTCCTGCCTCGTGCAGGACAAGGCTCTTCCGTTTTTATCTTTTTGACATTCATCTCTCTTTCTGGGCTCCTCCTTTCAACCGCCTCTGAATCTTTCTCTGGACCAGTTCCTGTGCCAAATCAAAGGTCACCTTCCCAGACCATGGGACCTACAGTGGCTTCTCTGGTCACTCTTTATCATAGCACCCTTGCTTATTTCCTCAGTGCACTTCCCATGATCTGAAATGATCTGCTTTTTTTTTTTTTACTTGTATTCCTGCACTAGAATGGTAGTTCCACAAAGTCAGAAACTTGTCTTGTTCATCACCGTATGGCCCATGCCTAGAATAGTTCTTGGCACATCGTAGGTGCTCAATAATTATTTGTTGAATGACTGAATGAAGCTCTACATATGTTCAAATCTCACTCATTCTAGAGGAAACAGAACAAAAAATTTTTTAAATATCTTTTTCTTCTATCTTAGGTAGAGACTCAATTCTGGGAGAGCCCTGGCTATATAGCTTAGTGAACCCAGCCCAATAGCCCAGGGTCAGCTTGACAAATGCTTGCTGAATATTTCTGGATAAACTTGGATGTTAGGATATGTTTTTCCTGATAACTTCTTGTGACATAATTGGGGTGTTAATACTTGATTTTCCTGTTTCTCATACAGTTTTATGTCAATGGTCTTATAATGCCTGAACCTTTTTATCCTTCCCATTAATATTGCCTTACAAATCCAAGAGAGGGACATTCATAGCAACCAAACAGAAAATCTCATTAATGTATTGAACCAGAGTTCCTCACCTTTCTCCCCACAAAGCACCCAAAAACACAATATTGGGCTCACAGTGACATTAACTTTTACTTGGTTAACTTTTTTTTTTCAAGTTTCTTTAACACGGTGGGAATATCTAACATTAAAAATATCATAAAATAAAACTTTTATCAAATAATAGGGCAATATTTAACATTGGATATTTAGAGCAATGTAATAACTTATTAAAAGCATTCTTCTGTTTCTAGGAAAACTATTTTGTCATAAAGCCTATGGATCACTGCCTCCTTTGTGTGTGTGTAGTGTCTCTGCCCGACCAGCTCTGCAGAGATGACATCCTTTTGGGGGATGATGGTGGTTTTGTGAACAAATTCACCATAAATAGTGATGACTTTGGACTAAAGCAGGCAAAATCCAAAAAAACACTACAAAGCCAAGTCTTAGACTCAAAGAACTTTAAAAGGTAAGGGTATTACATGGGCAGTTCCATTTTTCTAATATAGACAGTGTATGGCATGGGCATGTCTTTATAATTGTACTGTCTTTGAAGTTTTTATAGTAATTATATATTACTTTTATTAGCAGAGAAACAAATTTTGTATTAAATATATCCTCTTAATCAAAGAAGTACACTTGAAATCAGATACCATTTCACATTTCTAACATTGGAAGGGATTGAAAATGGGGTAGATTTGGGGCACCTGGGTGGTTCAGTCATTAAGCATCTGCCTTCGGCTCAGGTCATGATCCTTGGTTCCTGGGATCGAGCCCCACATCAGGCTCTCTGCTCGGTGGGAAGCCTGCTTCTCCCTCTCCCACTCCCCCTGCTTGTGTTCCCTCTCTCGCTGTGTCTCTCTCTGTCAAATAAATAAATAAAATCTTTAACAAAAAAAAAAAAAAGAAAGAAAATGGGGTAGATTCTGTAAATGGGCATTCTCACAGACTATCTGTGGGGGAAGTATGAGTTCCATCCCTTTCAGGAGAACAGTCTGGGAGATGCATCGAGTGTCTTAATAAACCTTTCTACATTGGGACCCAGGGTCCCCATGTGCTTAAAAATAGAAGTATGGTTATCACAGCATTATTTCTCATAGTAAAGTCTCTAGTGTCCAACAATGGAGGAATGATTAATTTAAATGATTAATCATTTAAATAAATAATTCAGGTAGTTTCTACAAATATGTTTACATATTTTGTAAATATGTCCATATAAACATAATACATTTATATATAAAATATATTTTTTGTCAGACAACTTTTTTTTGTTAGATATTTAAAGTACCAAGGGGGGGACATCTGGGTGTCCAGTCGGTTAAGCATCTGCCTTCAGCTCAGGTCATGATCCTTGGTTCCTGGAATCGAGTCCCGCATCGGGCTCTCTGCTCAGTGGGGAGCCTGCTTCTCCCTCTGCCTGCCGCTCCCCCTGCTTGTGCTCTCTCTCTCTCTGTCAAAAAATTTAAAAAAAAAAGCTTTAAAGTACCAAGGGCATTCAGTAAATCATAGTATAACCGTATTAGGGAATGCCATGCACTCCCATTTAATAATGTTTTTGAAATACATTTAATAACCTGAAAAATGTTCATGATATAATATTAAGTAAAAAAAATTTAATTTTTCTACGTATCTAGCATACACTATCAAGCACTTCATTCCAGTTACGATAGGCTCTTGGAATAGAAGCTGAGACATGAATTTTCTTTCTGAGATTTGTGTCACCCGTCAGAAAATTCCATGGCCTCTTTTCCATCCCTGTTTCCATTAGCTGGATATGTTTGAAATGAGATTGGGGATCTTAGGAATTTGAGGAATTTAGGTACAGTTAAATGAATGCTAATTTGCATTGGTTCTTTTGGGTCATTATTTACATGTGGATGATTTAATCATGTAGATGATCATCATGTACATGATTTAAATTGTTCAAGACTAAAGTCTATGGATGCGCTGAGTGTTGAGGTATGTTCTTACACCAACAGATTCTCAAACCTAACAGAATGAAAAGTATTAAGGCCAAAGGGGTAATTAAAGTCTGGAGCCACCATTAATGTTTTCCTGCAGTTGATATTCACATAATTCATTCATATTAAATGGGTGTGGGTAGGAAATACTGGTATGCAAAATGTTGTACAAATTAAAGAAAGAAATAGCCAGCACCCAGAGTCCAAAATTAAACACAGTCTGACATGGAAAAAGAAATCTCTCTACTCTGTTTAATCCCATATTGTCGAACATTCCTGCTTTGGGTTATAAACATCTTTATTCCTTAACTAGAATCTAAGGAACTTGGGAACAAGAATTTTACCTTAGTCATCCTATGTCCTTTTACCTGGGATACAATATGTGCTCAATAAGTCTTTGTGAATGAAGAAACAAATAACTATAAAATATGAGTAAATATGATAACATGAAGATAGCTTTTTCCAGGTTAAGACAAGAATTTTACCATAAAAGTTTTGGCCCCTAATGCTAAGCCTCTCACTAAAATGTCCTGTGAACTGATGAGCAAGCCTTTGGCGAGAAATACAACAACTGTCCCAGCCTCGGCTTCACCAGTGACCTGGGACTACAAATTTCCCAGGTTTCTAGTTCTGAAAGTATTCATGGAAAATATGGAAATGAATTGACTCATCTAAAACAATACGAAACACAGTCCTTTTGGATGATCAGAATTTTTCAGTAAAGTAAGGATAATAGTGCTCTAATTAGACAGGGATTCTTCTAGATTATTCCTTTAATTCTGAATCTACAGCTCAATATTTGATTTGATAAATAAATTTTTATTTTTACATTTTAAATATGCTAGATGATAAATAGTTAAACAGTTAAAAGTGGTATAATGCATAAGATGGTATAACACATGCGAGCTTGTGTGTATCTAACATAACCCCTCCCTTTTTTCTTTTAATTTCCAGTGTTAAAAGGAAGCTGCATAATGACTGGGTTATGAAAATTAGATATATTACAGCCCTAAGTTGCTTTGGATCCTGCTCCTTAGACAGTGTTCATTCATTGGTTTTGGAATCCTTGAAGAGACTTGAGGATAATTTGTAAGTACAATAGTTTGTATACATGAACATTCTGTGACTTTCAGACTTTTTACAACTAATAAGCCCATGACAGCCTTGGAAATTTCAAACTAGTTTTTAGAAATTTCAGATGTTAACGATTCCATTTATTTGACAAGATGAATTAGATTTTTAGGAGGAAATTGAAGTTATTCACGCAAATCTGAATATAATGCGTCCTCCTAGCAGTAATATTGCACATCTGTTGTTTATTGTCACAATCTATTGGAATAAATCAGTGCAGGTGTATCTACAACTATATTTTCCAAATATAGTTCTGCGGGTAAAACTCTATACTTTGAAAATCATTCTTACAGGTCAGTTGGCTAGCCTGTGAATGTCTGTAGCACAAATATCATGTTCCATGTGTAATAAATACATGAAATGGCTTTCTTATAGACATGAAATTAATTTGAAGAGTATGTAGTCTTATTTTTTATCTGGTTAAATATTAATAAGTATTAATATGTAATAATTACATAATATAACCATAACTATATAGTACTTATGTGTTAATAATTATATTAATATATGGTAACTATAAAACAGATGCTATATTTTAATTTTCAGTTTTTAAAAATGCATTAAGTTATATGCTATAACATGGATAGACCTCAAAACATTATGTTAAGTGACAGAAGCCAGACACAAAAGACTGTACATTGAATGATCCCATTTAATTAAATGTCAAGAAAAGGCAAATTTATAGAGATAGACAGTAGATCAGTGGATGCCAGCCAAGAGGTGGTGGTGAGAGTAGGGATCTGAAGTGAGCACAAGGGAACTTTTTGGAGTATTGAAAATGCTCCAAAACTTATTGTGGTGATTGTTATACAGCTGTATAAATTTACTAAAAATAATTGAATTGTACACTTGCAAATGAGTTAATTTTATGTTGTATAAGTTATACCTCAACAAAATTATGTTAAAAAATGCATAGAGACTTCTGGTTTCCAGTCTAGCATGTGGAGTTTGGAAGTCATCACTCAGCCCTAACAACAGGTGAAAAAGACTAAACAAACTAAAAAAATCAACAACTCTTCTTATATTCATCAAAGAAGCAAAGTCACAGATCAAACTGCTGCCCTCAAATTTGGAGAGACAGACAGGCATATACTAAGAATCACAACTTACCAGAGCAGAAATCCACAAGGAGATACCTCTGGGAAACCAAAATAGTGTGATAGGAAAACCTAAACTGTGATTGACAAATTGCTGGGGGCTCAACATAAAAAAGTCTGAGAGTTAAAAACTCCAGGGACCCAGTTAGAGAGGTCCCCATACTTTTGTGAATTTTACTTCCAGGAGCTCAACCAGTTTCTCATGGTGAATATTGGAAAATCCTCTCCTGCTTCTGACAGGGGAATAGGAAAATGCACCACATTCAAACATACCAAAACATTCTGTTCTTACAAAAGTCTGTCCTCAAGCAAAATTATCTTACCAGAGCCTAAACTATTGGGGTTTTAAAACAGACTAAATGCCCTGGGAGAAAGGAAATATCCAACTCTAGATTACTCAAGCTTTCCACATAAGAGAAGGGAAATACCCAAATCCAGCCCACTCTAGCCATCCTGACCCACCTAAGGGGAAGGGAGGCTGCAGAACACTTGTGAAGTTCACAGTTCAGGGGCACAGGCTCACTAAAAGACTGAAATCTAATCAAAGGACTGTAGACCACTTCTCCTTCACCCCACCCACCTTACCACCTCATTACTAAAGGCCAATTTACAGCAGTTCCTTTTACACAATATATTATGTTCTACTATCAAGAAAAAATTACAAGGCATACCAAAATGCAAAAACAGTTTGAAGAGATAGAGCAAGTATCAAACTAAACTCAGATATAGCAGGGATATTGGAATCAGCAGACCAGGAAGGTAAAATAACTATGAGTAATATGGTAAGGGCTCTAATGGATAAAATAGACACCATGCAAAAAAAGATAGGTAATATATATAGAGAGATAAAAATTTTAATAAAGAATCAAAAAGAAATGCTAGAGATAAAAAAAAGAAATAAAGAATGCCTTTGATGGGATCAAAAGTAGACTGACATGGTTGTGGAAAGAATCTCAGAACTTCAGAATATGTCCATAGACACTTCAAAAATGGAAAAAAAAAAAAAGGAGAAAGAAGACTGAAAAAAAAATGGAACAGAATATCCAAAAACTGTGGAACAACTACAAGAGTTATATGCATAATGGGAATTCCAGGAGAATAAAGAGAAAAAGGAAAAGAAGAAATATTTGAAGAAATAATTACTGAGAATTTCCCCCAAATTAATGTCAGATACCAAACCACATATCTACTAAGCTCAGAGAACATCATGCAAGATAAAAAAAAAAAAAATTACACAAGCATATCATATTCAAACTGTAGAAAATTAAAGATGAAGAAAAAATTTTGAAAGAAATCAGAGGGGGAAAAAGCACCTCACCTTTAGAAGAGGAAAGATAAAAATTATATCCAACTTCTCCTCAGAAACCAGGCAAGCAGGACAAAAGTGAAATGTTTAAAGTGGTGTGAGAAAAAATATGCCAAAACAGAATTCTTTTTTTTCTGCAAAATTATCCTTTCAAACTGAAGGATAGATAAAGACTTTTTCAAATGAACAAAAATTGAGTGAATTTGTTGTCAGTGGACCTGCCTTCCAAGAAATATTAAAGAAGTTCTTCAGAGAGAAGAAAAATAATGTAGCTAGGAAATTCAGATCCACATAAAGAAAGGAAGAGCATTACAGAAGGAATAAGTGGAGGCAAAATAAAAACATTTATTTTCTTACTCTTAATTGATCTAACAGATAACAGTGTGTTCAAAATAATGGCAACAATGTGTTGAGATACATAGGTATATATGTGACCAAGGAATATATAAGAGCACTTATAGGGAAATTTATAGCATTGGCTACATATATAGAAAAAGAAGAAAGATCTGGGGCTCCTGGGTGGCTCAGTTGGTTAAGCATCTGCTTTTGGCTCAGGTCATGATCCCAGCGTCCTGGGATCAAGCCCTGCCTTGGGCTCCCTGCTCAGCTCTCCCTCTGCGCCACCCCCCCAACACTTGGGCAAGCTTGCTCTCTCTCTCAAATAAAAAAAAAAATCTTAAAAAAAAAGAAAAGAAGAAAGATCTAAAATCAATAATCTAAGCTTCCACATTTGGGAACTAGAGAAAAATAGAAATTGTCTAAAGTAAGCAGAGAAAAAATAATAAAAATTACAACAGAAATCAATAAAATTAAAAAAGGAAATCAATAGAGAAAATCAGTTAAACCAAAAGCTGTTTCTTTGAAAAGATCAATAAAATTGATAAAACTCTAGCCAGGCTAAGGAAAAAAGAGAAGACACAAATTGCTACTATCAAAAATAAAGAAAGTAACATCACTACAGATCCAATAGACATTAAAAAGATAAAGGAATATTATGAGCAACTCTATGTCCACAAATTTTTTAAACATATCATTTATTTTCTCCTCTTACTTTTTTTTGCTTTTCTTTAAGTAGGTTCCATGCCCAGCGTGGAGCCCAACACAGGACTTGAACTCACAACCCTGAAATCAAGACCCGAGCTGAGATCAAGAGTCAGACACTTAACCAACTGAGCCACCCAGGTGTTCCTATGCCCACAAATTTGACAATCTAGATACAATGGACCAATTCCCTGAAAGATATAATCTGCCAAAACTTACACAAGAAGATAGACAATCTGAATAGGCCTATATTTGTTAATGAACTTGAATTAATAATAAATAACCTTCTAAAACAAAAAGCATCAGGCCCAGTTGGATTTAATGGTGAATTCTACCATACACTTAAGGAAGAAATTATACCAATTCTCTACAGTCTCCTCCAGATGATAGAAGCAGAAGAAAACTTCCTTACCCATTCAATGAGGCCAGTATCACCCTAATACCAAACCAGACAAAGGCACTACAAACAAAGAAAACTACAGACCAATGTCTCTTTTGAGTATAGATGCAAAAATCCTCAACAAAATAATAGTAAGTTGAATTTAATAAGATATAAAAAGAAGTATACACCATGACCAGGTATGCAAGGCTGGTTCAACATTTGAAAATTATTTAAACTAATCCATGATATCAACAGGTTAAGAAGAAAAATCACATGATCACATCAATAGATGCATAAAAGCATTTGATAAAATTATCTGTTCATGATAAAAACTCTAAATCAAGACACATATTTTATATTTTTCACACACACACAACTCAAAATGGATCATAGATGTAAATATAAAACACAAAACTATAAAACTTCTAGAATAAAATCTAAATAATCTTGGGTTTGGCAATGACCTTATAGATATAACACCAAGGGCATAATCCATGAAAGGAATGGTTGATAAGCTGGACTTTATTAAAATTAAAAACTTATGCTCTGCCAAAGATATTGTCAAGAAAACAACAACAACAAAAGCCACAGACTGGGAGAAAATATTTGCAAAAGGCGTATCTGATAAAGGACTCTTATCCAAAATATACCAAGAACTCTTAAAACTCAACAATAAGAAAACAAACAATTTTAAAAACAGGTCAAAAGATCTAAAGAGACACCTCACCAAAGAAGGTATACAAATGGCAATAAGCACATGAAAAGATATTCTACATCATATGTCATTAAAGAAATGCAAATTGAAGCCACAAGGAATACAGCAAACCCATAGCTAACACCACACTCATTAAAAGCTAAAAGCTGTTCCTCTAGGATCAGGAACAAGACAAAGATGTCCACTTTTACCATTTTTATTTGGCATAGTATTTGAAGTCCTAGCCAGAGCAAGTAAGAAGAAAAAGAAATAAAAGATATTCAAATTGGAGAGAAAGAAGTAAAACTGTCACTATTTCCAGATGACATGATATTATATATAGAAAGTCCTAAAGACTCCAACAAAAAGCTGTTAAAACTAATAAATTAATTCAATAAACTGCAGGACACAAAATCAAATATACAAATATACAAAATATATACAAATATACAAAAATTAGTTGTGTTTCTACTGAATAATAATGAACTATTGGAAAGAGAAATCAAGAAAATAATCTCATTTACAATTGCATCAAAAACAATACAATAGCTATGAATAAATTTCACCAAGGAGGCGAATGACTGAATTCTGTAAGAGATTAATGAAAGAAATTGAAGAAGATACATAGAAATGAAAAGATATTCCATGATTATGGATTGGAGGAATTAATATTGTCACAATGTCCATACTACCCAAAGCAATGCACAGGTTCAATGCAATCCCTATCAAAATTCCAATGGTATTTTTTCACAGAAATAGAACAAACAATTCTAAAATTTGAATAGAACCACAAACAGCCCCAGATAGGCAAAGCGGTCTTGAGAAAGAGTAACAAAGCTGGAGGCATTATGCTGTCTGATTTCAAACTGTATTGCAAAACTATGGTAATCAAAATGGTATGGCATAGGTCTAAAAACAGACACATAGATCAATGGAACAGAATAGTAAGCCCAGAAATAAACTCACACATACACGAACAATTAATTATGACAAAGAAGCCAAGAATACACTATAGGGAAAGGACAGTGTCTTCAATAAATGGTGTTGGGAAAACTGGTTAGCCACATGCAAAAGAATAAAACTGGACCCCTATCTCACACCATACACAAAAATTAACTCAAAATGGATTAAAGACTTGAATGTAAGAACTAAAGCTATAAGACTCCTAGTGTAAAATATAAGTGGGAAGATCCTTGACATTGATCTTGGCTGTGATGTTTTGAATCTGACACCAAAAGCAAAAACAACAAAGGCAAAAGTAAACAAGTGAGACTACACCAAACTAAAAAGCTTCTGTGTAGCAAAAGAAACCATCAGCAAAGTGAAAAGGCCACCTACTGAATGGGAGAAAATATTTGCAAATCATACATCTGATAAGGGGCTAATATCCAAATATGTGTGTGTGTGTAACTCATACTACTCGAAAGCAAAAAAAAAAAAAAAATTGAATTAAAAAATGGGCAGAAGATCTGAATAGAAATTTTTTTTCAAAGAAACCATACAGATGGCCAAAAGGTACATGAAAATGTGCTCAACATCACCAGTCATCAGAGAAATGCAAATCAAAACCAGAACGAGATATCACCTCACACCTGTTGGAATGGCTAAAGTCAAACATTCAATGCAATCTCTATCAAAATACCATTAACATTTTTCATGGAGCTGGAACATACAATCCTAAAGTTTGTATGGAACCAGAAAGGACCCCAAGTAGCCAAAGAGGAATGTTGAAAAAGAAAACCAAAGCTGGAGCCATCACGATTCCAGACTTCCAGCTCTATTATAAAGCTGTCATCATCAAAACAGTATGGTACTGGCACAAAAACAGACACATAGATCAATGGAAAAGAATAGAGAACCCAGAAATGGACCCTCAACTTTTTGGTCAGCTGGTCTTCAACAAAGTAGGTAAGAATTTATCCAATGGAAAAAAGACAGTCTCTTCAATAAATGGTGTTGGGAAAATTGGACAGTCACATGCAGAAGAATGAAACTGAACCATTTTCTTACACCATACACAAAATTAAACTCAAAATGGATAAAAGACCTATATGTGAGACAGGAATCCATCAAAATCCTAGGGGAGAACACAGGCAGCAACCTCTTTGACCTCGGCCAAAGCAACTTCTTGCTACATATGTCTCCAAAGACAAGGGAAACAAAAGTAAAAATGTACTATTGGGACTTCATCAAGATAAAAGTAAACAGTCAACAAAACTGAAAGGCAACGTATGGAATGGGAGAAGATATTTGCAAACGTCTTATCATTTAAAAGGCTAGGATCCAAAGTCTATAAAGAACTTATCAAACTCAGCATCCATTAAACAAAAAATCCAGTCAAGAAATGGGCAGAAGACATGATAAGACATTTCTCCAAAGAAGACATACAAATGGCCAATAGACACATGAAAAAAGGCTTAACATCACTCAACATCAGGGAAATACAATCAAAACTACAATGAGATACCACCTCACACTGGTCAGCATGGCTAAAATTAACAAGTAAGGAAACAACAAATGTTGGCGAGGATGTTGAGAAAGGGGAACCCTCTTAAACTGTTCATGGGAATGCAAACTGGTGCAGCCACTTTGGAAAACAGTATGGAGGTTCCTCAAGAAGTTAATAATAGAGCTACCCTACAGCCCAGTAATTGTACTACTGGGTATTTGTCTAAAGGATACAAACATAGTGATTCAAAGGGGCACATGCACCCCAATCTTTATAGCAGCAATGTCTACAATAACCAAACTATGGAAAGAGCCCAGATGTCCACTGACAGATAAATGGGTAAAGAAGAGGTGGTATACATATACAATGGAATATTACTCAGCCATCAAAAAGAATGAAATCTTGCCATTTGAAATGACATAGATGGAACTAGAGGGTATTATCTAAGCAAAATAAGTCAGTGAGAGAAAGATAAATACCATATGATTTCACTCATATGTAGAATTTAAGACACAGAACAGGTGAACATAGGGGAAGGGAAGGAAAAATAAAACAAGATGAAAATTGAAAGGGAGACAAACCATAAGAGACACTGCACTAGGAAGGAAACTGAGGGTTGCTGGAGAGGAGGTGGGTGGGTGGAAGGGATAATTGGGTGATGGGCATTAAGGAGGGCACTTGATGTAATGAGTACTGGGTGTTACATGTGACTGATGAATCACTAAATTCTACCTCTGAAACTAATAAAAAAGAAAAAAGAAAGAAAGAAACACCAAGTGTTGGTGACGATGTGGAGAAAAGGGAACCCTGGTGTATTGTTGGTGGGAATGTAATTTTGTGCAGCTGCTATGGAAAACAGTACAGAAGTTCCTCAAAAAATTAAAAATAGAACTACCATATGATGCAATATTCCATTTCTGGGTATTTATCTGAATAATATAAAACACGAATTCAGAAAGATATATACACCCCCAAGTTTATTACAGTATTATTTACAATAGCCAAAATATGGAAACAAAGTAAGTGTTCATTGATGGATGAATGGATAAAGAAAATTGGTATGTATGTAGAATGCAATATTATTTAGCCATAAAAAAAGAATGAAATCTTGCCATTTGTGACAACATGAATGAACCTGAAGGGTTATGTCAAGTGAAATAAGCCAGACACAGAGAGACAAATACTGCATGTTATCACTTACATGAGGGGTACAAAAAAAAAAAAAAAAGTCAACCTCATAGAAACTAGGAGTAGAGAAGTGGATGCCAGGGGCTTGGGTGTTGGGGGAAATAGAGAAAAGTTGGAAAAATGTATACACTTTCAGTTATAAATGAGTAAGATCTGAAGATCTAATGTATAACATGGTGACTATAGTAGATAACACTATATTGTATAACTGAAATCTACTGAGAGTAGAACTTAAATGTTCTGAGAAGAAAAAGAAAGAAAAAGAAAGAAAGGAAGGAAGGAACTCAGCTGGAGAGAAGGGAAGAGAAGGAAGGAAGGGAAAGGATGCGAAGGGAATGGGAGGGGAGGTGAGGGGAAGGAAGGGAAGGGAAGGGAAGAAAAAAGAAAGAAAGAAAGAGGGGCATCTGGGTGGCTCAGTCGGTTAAGCGTTGGACTCTTGATTTTCGCTCAGGTCATGATCTCAGGTTCATACTTGGGATTCTCTCTCTCCCTCTACCCCTCTCCCACTCTCTCTCTCAAAAGAAAAAAAGAAAGAGAGAGAGAGAAGAGAAGAAGAAAGAAAGGAAAAGGTAAATATATGAGGTAATGGATATGTTAATTAACTCGATGGGGGCGAATTCTTTCACAATGTATTCATATATCAGATCCAAAAAAAATGAAAAGATAAAATAAAAAACAAAACACTAAGGGTCAAACCTTAAGACTATAAAACTCCTTCTTGATTTAATTCCATTCTTTAAAATACATTTTCTTGGGCGCCTGGGTGGCTCAGTTGGTTGAGCGACTGCCTTCGGCTCAAGTCATGATCCTGGAGTCCCGGGATCGAGTCCCACATCGGGCTCCCTGCTCAGCAGGGAGTCTGCTTCTCCCTCTGACCCTCCCCCCTCTCATGTGCTCTCTCTCTCTCTCTCATTCTCTCTCTCAAATAAATAAATAAAATCTTTAAAAAAATAAATAAATAAAATAAAATACATTTTCTTTTTTTTTATTAACATATAATGTATTACTTGTTTCAGGGGTATAGGTCTGTGACTCATCAGTCTTACACAATTCACAGTGCTCACCGTAGCACATACCCTCCCCAATGTCCATCACCCAGCCACCCCATCCCTCCCACCCCCCACCACTCCAGCAACCCTCAGTTTGTTTCCTGAGATTAAGAGTCTCTTATGGTTTGTCTCCCTCTCTGGTTTCGTCTTGTTTCATTTTTTCCTCTCTTCCTCTGTGATCCTCTGTCTTGTTTCTCAAATTCCTCATATCAGTGAGATCATATGATACTTGTCTTTCTCTGATTGACTTATTTCGCTTAGCATAATACCCTCTAGTTCCATCCACTTTGTTGCAAATGGCAAGATATCTTTTTGATGGCTGCATAATATTCCATTGCACATATATACCACATCTTCTTTATCCATTCATCTGTTGATGGACATCTAGGCTCTTTCCATAGTTTGGCTATTGTGGACATTGCTGCTATAAAATTGTGGTGCATGTACCCCTTCAGATCACTACATTTGTATCTTTGGGGTAAATACCCAGTAGTGCATAAAATTCATTTTCTTGATTGTAATAATTTTTTTATGAATTTCAGCTTTTTTATCTAAAGAGTTGGTAAGTTGCAATGACATTGAATCATAGCTGGAGGACTTGGGTTCAACTAAAAGACGGCTAGGCAAAATAGTGAATAGTCTATTTGTCCCACTAACAAAACACAAATGATAACTTCTAGGTCCTTCCTATTGAGTTTTTTTTTTTTTTTTTTTTTTAAAGAGAGTGTGCAAGCTGGGGTGGGGAGGGGCAGAGGGAGAGAGAGAATTCCAAGCAGCAAGCAGGCTCCACACCCAGTGACCCAGTGTGGAGCCCCACGCTGGGCTTGATCTCACAACCCTGAAGTCATGACATGAGCCAAAACCAAGAGTCGGTGGCTCAACTGACTGAGCCACCCAGGCGCCCTCTATTGAGTTTTTAATTTTTTTCTCAATGTGCTATAAGAGCACATTTTTTTTTTCTTTTAAAGATTTTATTTATTTATTTGACAGAGAGAGACATAGTGAGAAAGGGAGCACAAGCAGGGGGAGTGGGAGAGCGAGAAACAGCTTCCCACTGAGCAGGGAGACCGATGCGGGGCTCAATCCCAGGACCCTGGGATCATGACCTGAGCCGAAGGCAGACGCTTAACGACTGAGCCACCCAGGAGCTCCTCTATTGAGTTTTTTAATGAAATTCACAAAAAGTGAGAGGAAAAGATAGCCTCCACACATACAGAGCTAGAATTTCTTTAAATTCCAAGATTTTCAATTTAAGAAACGGGCTAACAAAATTAGAAATTTTATGGGAGAAAAGAATATCACATCTCTAAAATGACTGACTACCCTACATTTTCTTGAAAGTTATAGTCGTCTTGAAAGGCGCATATTTTCCCCTCATTTAGAAAAAGATAAAAATGTTTATCTTGATGTATAACATATTGCACTGAGAAATGAATTAAAAACTTTTCACAGCACATTAAAAACAGTTTCATTTCTTAACAACAGATCTGATTCCACAAATATCATTTCTATGGCATAATTAATTTTCACTTAGTTTCTGTAACATAATTAACTGCTAGTGATTACACTCTGGCATTTTAAAGGAGTGCATTTCTGAAACATTTAATTAAGAAATAGATGCAACTTAATTTCTAATTGATCTTGTATAATGTTGGCAATTCATAATACATTCATACCCATAAAGAAGCTTTTGTGAAACCATATGAACTATAATATGCCCTGTGTCCCTATGAAAGATACATATTCTACTTCAACATCCAGAGAAAGGATTTTCATCTCCAAGATACACAAATCTACAGACATGATTTTACCACACAAAGAGAATTACCAGGGTAGTTCTAACAGTCAATATGGTAACCAGAAAGTTATACATAGATCATGTAGTTCAGCCTTTAATCCAGAAGTGTATCAGTGATTCAACAAATATTTACTAAGTCACTATGTGTTAAGCACCATGGACAATACAAATATGTTTAAGGCATGACCCCTGCCTTTAAATGCTTGAAGTCTAAGAGGGAAGACAAGAAATACAGCCATAAACCCAGTGGCATGCTGGAGTCAGCTCATATCAGCTTCTGAGAGCTGATTGCTAAGATTTCAAGAAATTTGACAAATTTGTTGAACACTACCATCATTTAAAATTTAATTATTTAAGCTCACAATTCCATTATATTAAAAACAAAAGCAATAAATACTCAAAACTCATCACTTTTTATTTTACTACATTTTACTATTATGTATATTCTTGAGGATTTTATGTCCTTAAGGACATAGGAATACTATATAACGGCGTGCAACCGTGTATCTTTTCCCAACCCCAAGTTCAGAGATGTCACATTGCTAGTTTGAAATTAGCCACCATAGGAATATTTATCCCATGGAAAACAGCAAATATTATAAACCAACGACCTCCCCCACCCCCACTTCCCTGACCTTTACTGAATATTAAACATTTACCAGCATACAACTGCATAGGATAATTCACATTGCAAGCAGAACATGTTAAATTTCCATTGAATGGTTTATGGTTATAGGCATCATAGGAGCTCAGAAAAAGGAGTGATAAATGATAGTATTCTAGCAAGCCCTAGAGATAAGAACAAGTCTTTTATAGAGGACTATGAAAATAAATTTGGCAGGGATTTTATTAAACAAGAGAGGTTATGGCAGCTAATAATAAGCATGCCAAGTCGGCTTTTGAATGAATTAAGTGGCTTATTTCTTCCTAAAGAGTATCTTTACATTAGTGGGTTTAATTGTGTATTGGCAATCTCACATTGCAAAATAGAAATCAAAACCTTGTTCTGAACAATATTGACAAGCATCTAGAAGTTTTGTCTTCAGAACCCCCAGTATCCCTCTCTGGCTGCTGTGTCTTACATTTTTGCCTCTTGAAGGCTCTGACTCCCTCTGTGCCTTCTCAATGACCTCAATGAGGTCTCTGATCCTTCATTTCCCCCACTAGCTCCAATTTCATCAGCTCCCTCCTTGACTTCCTTCTCTCCCTCCCCACCTGGACTCCAGGTTTGTCATCTAAGCTCATATCTCACGAGCATTCTTCTTTGCCGTGCATCCCTCCTCTGCGTGCATCCCCATCCACCGTGCATCCCCTTCTGCCATGCACCAGTCAGCAGAATCCCAACCCTTCTGCTCAACAGAGCCCTTTGCCCAGGCTCCCAGACCTTTATGTCCTCATTTGTCCCTATCTGATTCCCTCAGACTATTCCCAGCTTCAGTTCTGTTCACTCTCCACAGATGTCCCATCTTACATGACCACAAAACCCTGAGGCCTTTGAAGTAATTCCCAACAGCCCAGGTCATTTGGAATTTTCCAAAGCCACATCTATCCTTGATCTTTCCTTTTTGTTTTAGAGGTTGAAACATCAAACCCTCCATCATTGGCCTCGCATTTTTTAAACTCCTTCCCCAGGATCTTGCTAATCTCAGTTTCTCCCACTCTCTCATTTCCACCTATAATACTCAAGTCTCTTCTGATGTGTGTAATGCTTTTCTTGACATATGATCTCCTTTGAACTATCATACTATACTTCTTCTGGAAAAAGTACTCTGCACTCACTGTCTCCACTACCTTGATATTACTTGTTCCCTCTATAATCCTCTCTCATATAGCCTTTCCCCCTTCTACTCTGTAGAAGAGACTCGCAAATTGGCCAATGTCTACATTGTAAAACTGACATAACATATCAGATAGCCTCGGGGCATTCAGCATTACTTATCTCACTCACTGAAACTCTGTTCTCTCATCTCTTGGGAAGCCAGAGTTTTCTCCTGGTATCTTACTATTCCTTTTCCTTGTGACTCCTCTTTTTGTGTCTGCTCCTTAGCCATGTTCTCTAGAGTACTCTCCTTAGCCAACTTTAATTCTCACTTTCTAGGCTCTTCTTGGGTGATGTTCCTCTTCTCTAGCATACTAACACTGATATGCTGATGAAACCCAAACTATTTTGAATTTTGGACTTGGTATACCTGCTTACCATCTCCACTTGGATATCTCATAGCCCCTCAAACTCATATGTGCATAACTGAACTTAACTCCCCCACCTCTTAATCTGTATATTTTATAGGATTTTTAATTTCTCTTGATCCATCAAATCATCCTAGGCAGAAATCTGGCAACCCCTCGTAACTCCTTCCTTTCCCTCAGTGGCCACAAACCACCAATCAATAAATTCATCTGTATTCTCTTACATAAACACTTGTTGAATCTGTCTTATCTTCTGTATCTCTATCCCCCTAGGCTATTACCTCCAACTGCTGTCTTACCTTAATTTTATCCCTGCCAAAACTATTGCCCATTAGTCTTCCAGAGTATTCTTATGAAGATGATATCCAACCACCTCAATACCTTTCATGTTTCTCCATCCCCTACCATAGCACTTCCATAGTCTGGTCCCACCAGCCTCTCTACCTTGTTCCTTTCACTGCCTTGTACTTAGGTTCCTATAACTCTGAGCCTGTGGCTGCTCCCTGGATACCCCATGTTGGGATTTTGTACATGTTTGGTACCTGAAATACTCTTCCCACTCTTCCTCTCCTTCTCTTCCTTCAACCTCCATAATCTTTTTTTATTTTGGAAAGAGGAAAATTTTTTGTTTTTAATTTTTTTCCAATTTTATTAAAGTATAATTGACCCCATAATCCTTCAAGGATCAGTTGATACCAACTCTAGGAAATTTTCCTAACCCTCTCCCAGTACCTCCTTTCTCAGCTGGGTTAGGTATCCTTCTTGTGCCTCAGTCTTTTTATTTATTATCTTTTAATTATGTTTAAGGGTGTGTCTTTACAAGACACCAAGCTTGTTGAGAGTTAGTAATATATCCAACATTGTCTAATTGTCCTATAACTTGAGGAATTTGATGACTCCAGAAGAAGCTCTAGAGTCTGAATTTTCATTTGTTTAGCAAATAGTTACTGATGAGTTACTACGTTTGAGACACTGTTCTATGTGCTGGGAATTTAAAGATGAATAAGACTAGGTCCTTTATCTTGTGGCTAATGAGGGAGAAAGCAAAGAGATTACCACAGAGGACGATAAATGTCATAAATAGATATTAGAGAAGTGTAAAAAGGAGCAGAAGAGAGTTCTTAGAACATCTTACATAAGATTTTGAAGGGAGAAAAATTGGAGAAGGCTTCCTGAAGAAGGTGTCATGCATGCTGAGTTTTGAAGACCTGGTAAGAGTTAGCCAGGCAAAGCAATTGCATGAGAGTGGATAAATAGCCACATTAAAGACCTGCAATTTACAAAGGTATGTAGGTGACAAAGAAAATAGTGAGTTCTAGAAATTCTAAGTGGCTCAATATGATTAGAGCACAGAAAGGGAGACGGGTTGGGAAAGATGAGGAGGGACAAGGCAAACATGAAAAGGCCTGCATATCAGACTGAAGAGCTGGAATATTAATCTGAGAGCTCTATGAGCTATTGAATGCTTGGGCCAGGAGAATGGTCAATGAGGTGTTTTTGACGGACTGCCCTAGCAGTGAGGAGAACGGGTTGGGGAAGGAGGAGGCAGGTTGGAAAGGAGGAGATGACTGGGAAGATAGAGTAATAGTTCAGAAAGGAAATGAGGAGAGCTTGAACTTAACTGGTAGAAGTAAGAATGGAGAGAGAATAGATCCATGTATAATCTATAAGAATTGGTGACCTACCAGATGAGAGGAATAAAGAGAAGAATCTAAGTTTTATTTTTTCATTTGCAACAATATTTATTGCATATGTATTATATACCAAAAACTGTTCCAAGAATTGATAAAATGGTATGCAAAAAAGACCAACTCTCTCCTCTCCTAGAGCACATTGTCTAGTGGGAAAGACATAATCCAATAAATGATACAAATTGAAGAAATGAAGTAAGGTTATAGGATAAAGTGACCGGAGACAGTATTTTTGGTAGGATAGTCAGGAGAGACTGCTCTGGGGAGCTCACATTTGAGCAAAGAACTAAATGAAGTGAAGAGCAAATCATGCAAAATCCAGAGGAAGTCTTAGAGCAGCAGAAGGCTGCTGGGCTTCTGGCTGGGAGGACTGTTTGCATGGCTGTGCTATTTACTAAGAGAGAATGGGAGTAAGGAAATAAGTTTACAAGGAAGCAAATGAGTTCTAATGTCACTTCTGCCACTTATTTGTTGGCCGAGTGGTCTTGGGCATGTTACTTGTCTGAACCTCAATAACCTTATTAGTGAATGGGGATAATACTTTCTTATCTCCCGGACTTTTGTGCTGCTCAAATAAGCTGAGATGAGTGAAGGTCCCTTGAAAACTGTAAAATACTATAACAATTAAAAGGTTTATTATTTGCTTATAAACGTTTATGTTCTTTCACAAAGAATTGATTTTTAAAGAACACTTTGAGTTCTCTGTGCTGTCAAAGTCCATAATAATGACAATACTGGGGGAAAAGAAAGGCACTAATCTTTTCCTCGGGGAACAAGTTATGATGAGGCCCATATTCCTTTTTACCAAGCATTAAGATCTGTCAATCAAGTGGTGATTCTTGTGTTAGGTTTTAAATAAGATAGTAATCTTTTTTATCTCATTTAGATTGTATACCTTCTTTTTGTGAGGGAAAATATGTCCTTCAACTAGCAGGATTCTAGGCAAATCTAATTCCCTCCCCCTCCCCCCAGTGGAGTAACCTCAAGAGCAGGACTTAGTTGTTCACACTCTCCTTCTCTTATTTTATTCCTCTTTATGCTGCATCCCAATCCATTTTCCCATGTGTGTACAAACACACACCACACACACACACATACATGCACATGCACACACACACATACACACAGGCAACAGTTCTATTGGGTTTAATATATCTTTTTGTTTATACATTTCCTTAAAAATGTATATTTGTATGTATTTTTAATTTATGTAATAGTATTATAGGGAATTTAAATTCCTACTCTGCACAGTGTTCCACAGATTTTGTACTTAGTAGTTGTAAATGCTTAGATTAGCTAGAAGGTTTTATTTTTTCAAACTAGCCAGTACTTTCTGGTCTTTGCTCTGTAAAGTATTTATTTTGCAAGAGTCAGGATTTTGTCTTTGAGCCCAATTCTGAGCTTCCTAGTATTTACCATAATGCCTGGAACATGGTTGATGATCCATTCAGCCTGAGGGAGTCAGGAGACAGAGGTAAAAATACTCAGACAGCCTCAGCAAATGGTGATCATCGATCTATTCAGTCAGATTCTGGCTGAGCTTTTCAACAATTTCCTTGGGCCACTCTTGTAAATGTAGAAGCTAAAGAGATTTCTCAAGTGATACAGTATAATAATGTTTTCCCGAACCGCTGGTGCCATTGGAGAGTCATCTCAATAGAAGGAGAGTCTGGTCCACTTCATCCCTAGATTCAACATATTCCTATTTCTGCAATTTCCTATAATGAGTCTTAAGTTGAGCCAGATGAAACTTCAATTATACTAATACATAATTGGCCAGCTGTTAAAATGGGAGCCAGCACAGTTCCCAAAAAGGCAGGAAAAAACTCCTCTCGAAAAAATTTCCATTTCAAACATGATTACCATTTTGGTTATAATTTTGTATGGTAATTTCACAAATGGAGTTTTGTACCAGCAAGAAAATGAACCTCTGCAATTAATTATGCCATATAAAGCAGGTTGGCCTGTTGCAAGACATACATTGAACCTTTAACCCTTTGATAGCTTGGCAATTTCCCAGAGATGAGCAGCTAACTATTCAGCATTACTTTTTCTCAGTTACCCAATTTGGTGGCAGGTCATTATATTGGAAAGTGGATAGTACCCCTCAGCTGAATTGCTGTGGAGCCAGACAGAACTGGCTTCTGCCCTAGCACTCACTAGCCACCACCGGACACCATGCACACAATACCATTAGCTCTTCTTCATCTTTAGATGGGAATGAATATACCTACCTTATAGTCTTATAAAAAGTACCTAAGTTAACTCGTGTAAAGTGCCTGGCTTAATGCCTGGCACATAGTTAGTACTCAATAAATGTAGGTTTCTTTTTTGTTCCCTTCATAAAGATACTGAAATGCATCAGAAAAATGAATTTGAATACTGAGAACAGGTAGAGTGATTGCAGAGCTGTCCTGGTTTGGGCTTTGTGCTTCTGCATCTAGAGTAGGGGTAATAAAACCCCGTAGGCCAAATCCAGCAGGCCACCTTTTTTTGTAACATCTACAAACCAAAAATGATTTTTATATTTCCAGATTGTTGAACAAATCAAAAGAATAATCATATTTCATGACCCATGAAAGTTATATGAAATTCAAATTTCTTTGCTCATAAAGTTGTATGGAAACATAACCATGCTTGCTCATTTATGTATTATTTATGGTTGTTTTCATGCTACAGTGGCAGAATTGAGTAGTTGGGACAACAGAGCCTATATGGCAAAGTGTAAAATATTTATTATTTGGTTCCTTAAAGAAAAAGATTGCCAACTCCTGATCTAGAGGTTTCTGTTGGACTCTCCCTTGTCCCTTGGGAATGGGCACAGTATGGGTCAATGGTAGGTAATAGTACAGAGTGTGGACCACTTAAAAAAAAATACCTTAATGTGAGGCACTCTGAAATTTCTTACTTCACATCTTCAAGGAGAAAATAAAAATGCCTTCTTCCTCACTCCCTGCCTTCACTTCCACCAACTACCCCCACCTCCAAGGGGAGAAAAGACACTTGCTCAATGGCTCTTCTTTATCAATCACAGGATCCCCCCCCCTCCCCCGAGTGCCTTCCTGTCTGGGCACCATCTTACATTCAGTAAACAGCCCTCCTCCTGTAACATGCACCTCACCCCAGTCACCCCTTTAATTTCCATCTGACTAACGTCTTCCCTCCCAGGCTTGCATTTGGGTGACAGCAACAGGGAAGCTGAGGTGAAGGACACTATCATTCAGTTAGTGCCTTTTGATAGTAGAGTGGGTTTTTATTGTTTTGAAAGAAATTGTCAGGAAATGTTTCCCTTTCAAAAGTGCTATTGTCTAAGGATGACCAAGGCAAACTTCAGAGGGAACTGCCCAGAATCAGTACATTTCTAATCTGTGACTCTGGAAAGGGGCGTTGTCAATCAGGTATTCATTTCTTAAGGATATTCAAACAAATATTTATTGGGAGCCTTCAATGCTCAGAGTACCATGGTATCTACATTTTATTTTCTATGGAATGGACCATGTGGGCCTACCTTGTACATGAGACTAAGCCTGGTGCCATCATGCTATGGGTGGTGTTTAGGGGGCTCACTGATGCACCCTGGCCAACGAGGCAGCCCTCCCACCCCCTCTCACCCAACACCCCATCCTTGAGGAGGGAGCATGGTGTGGAGGACCTGGGCTCAAGTTTAAACACCAAACCAAATATTTCCCTGCATTGTAAGATATGAGTAGAAACACTCTTCACTCTTTAGTTATAAAATGCTATAGAACTACCAGCTGATATTATTATAATAGATTTCTCACAAAGTGTTGGTTTTTTAAAACACTGGTATGTTCCAGTTAGAGTAAGATAAACCTAGTAACAGAATAAAAAAGCAATCTGTTAAAAAATATGCAGTTGAATATGTATATGTCTATTTTTTGAGTTTTTTCATCAATTGACATCAATTATAGCTTTAATAGTTGAAATAGTTTTATTTAAAGGTGCAGTTCATTCATCTGTAATCCATCTAATTCTGTGGGCCAGAAAAATAGAGTATAATTCTATTGGACAGCTATTTAAAACAAAAACAACAAAAATTTAAATGCCAAGTATGTATAAGTCCCATTTCACATGCTGAGAAATTGAGAAAATGATAGATTTTTTTTTTTTAAGATCAACTAACATGATATCAAATAGTTCTTTTCCTGCTATCTTGGGATTTCAGCTAATGCCCCATTCTCAAGAGAAGTATACTGAAACATCCTCAGAATTATTACAAAGTGGTCAGACCAGTCTCATGACCCTTCTGCCATCGTCCATCCCCAGCAAAGAGGGGACAACTAGCAATTCTAAAATAATTGAAAAGAAGGATCAAGGAACACAGCTGTGGGACTAATGGGGAATGTTGGGGTGATTCATCTGCCTTCTCTGGGTGGAAAGTGGAGGTTGGAGAGAGCTCCCCCTACCCCAAGCCAAGTGAGGACAGCTCCAGGAGAACCCACTCCAGGAGAACCTGTGCCAGAAGAGCCTAAGGGTGGGGAAACATGCACATGATGACCACTACCTGCTTCCCCATGGAGAATTCTGAAGGCCTCAAGCTGGGCCACATTGTGACTTATGTGGCCTTGGGCACTTTGCCTTCATGGGTCCCTCCCACCATAATACTATCAATATTACATATTATTTTTGATATAACTTTAAATACTTCGATATTTTTCTCTGTTTTAGAAAAAAGTCAATAGATTTTCATGGTTTCTGAAAATTTTATTTTTTTCTGATGTGAGAAAAAATTAAAACATTTCTCATGACCTCAAACTTACATTTTTTTCCTTCTGATTTTAAGAAAAATTGGAGCATTTTTGTAGGACCCTGAAAGTACTGTGAGCCCAAGGCACTGTGCCTTCTGTGCCTAATGGACACATTCCTCCCTTGCTGGAGGGACCCATGACAGTGGGGAGGGACTGCATTCACAAAGACACTGTTCCATGTGGTGAGCCTGTGTGAACTGTGTCCCGTGAGACACAGTAGGTATCTTAACAGAAGCTGTGTTAATGGGAGCTGGCCCGAGAGGCTGAGCTATTGGTGCCAAGTGACGGAGTAAGAGGCCATGTTTGGAGACAAAGGTAGAAGAAAATTGTGCCATTCCTGGTTTGTTTTTTTTTTAATTTTTTTATTGTTATGTTAATCCCCATACATTACATCATTAGTTTTAGATATAATGTTCCATGATTCATTGTTTGTGCATAACACCCAGTGCTACATGCAGAACGTGCCCTCCTCAATACCCATCACTGGGCTAACCCATCCTCCCACCCCCCTCCCCTCTAGAACCCCCAGTTTGTTTTTCAGAGTCCATCGTCACTCATGGTTCTTCTCCCCCTCCGATTTCCCCCCCTTCATTCTTCCCCTCCTGCTACATTCTTCTTCTTCTTTTTTTCTTTCTTAACATATATTGCATTATTTGTTTCAGAGGTACAGATCTGAGATTCAACAGTCTTGCACAATTCACAGCGCTTACCAGAACACATACCCTCCCCAGTGTCCATCACCCAGTCACCCCATCCCTCCCACCCCACCCCCCACTCCAGCAACCCTCAGTTTGTTTCCTGAGATTAAGAATTCCTCATATCAGTGAGGTCATATGATACATGTCTTTCTCTGTTTGACTTATTTCGCTCAGCATAATACCCTCCAGTTCCATCCACGTCGTTGCAAATGGCAAGATCTCATTCCTTTTGATGGCTGATAATATTCCATTGTATATATATACCACATCTTCTTTATCCATTCATCTGTCGATGGACATCTTGGCTCTTTCCACAGTTTGGCTATTGTGGACATTGCTGCTATAAACATCGGGGTGCACGTAGCCTTTCGGGTCCCTACTTTTGTATCTTTGGGGTAAATACCCAGTAGTGCAATTGCTGGATCATATGGTAGCTCTATTTTTAACTTTTTGAGGAACCTCCATACTGTTTTCCAGAGTGGCTGCACCAGCTTGCATTCCCACCAACAGTGTAGGAGGGTTCCCCTTTCTCCGCATCCCCGCCAACATCTGTCATTTCCTGACTTGTTAATTTTAGCCATTCTGACTGGTGTGAGGTGGTATCTCATTGAGGTTTTGATTTGGATTTCCCTGATGCCGAGCGATATTGAACACTTTTTCATGTGTCTGTTGGCCGTTTGGATGTCTTCTTTGGAAAAATGTCTGTTCGTCTTCTGCCCATTTCTTGATTGGATTCTTTGTTCTTTTGGTGTTGAGTTTGATGAGTTCTTTATAGATTTTAGATACTAGCCCTTTATCTGATATGTCATTTGCAAATATCTTCTCCCATTCTGTCAGTTGTCTTTTGGTTTTGTTGACTGTTTCCTTTGCTGTGCAAAAGCTTTTTATCTTGATGAAGTGCCAATAGTTCATTTCTGCCCTTGCTTCCCTTGCCTTTGGCGATGTTTCTAGGAAGAAGTTGCTGCGGCTGAGGTCGAAGAGGTTGCTGCCTGTGTTCTCCTTTAGGATTTTGATGGACTCCTGACTCACATTTAGGTCTTTCAACCATTTGGAGTCTATTTTTGTGTGTGGTGTAAGGAAATGGTCCGGTTTCATTCTTCTGCATGTGGCTGTCCAATTTTCCCAACACCATTTGTTGAAGAGACTGTCTTTTTTCCATTGGACATTCTTTCCTGCTTTGTCAAAGATGAGTTGACCATATAGTTGAGGGTCCATTTCTGGGCTCTCTATTCTGTTCCATTGATCTATGTGTCTGTTTTTGTGCCAGTACCATACTGTCTTGATGATGACAGCTTTGTAGTAGAGCTGGAAGTCCGGAATTGTGATGCCGCCAGCTTTGCTTTTCTTTTTCAACATTCCTCTGGCTATGCGGGGTCTTTTCTGGTTCCATACAAATTTTAGAATTATTTGTTCCATTTCTTTGAAGAAAGTGGATGGTATTTTGATGGGGATTGCATTGAATGTGTAGATTGCTCTAGGTAGGATTGACATCTTCACAATATTTGTTCTTCCAATCCATGAGCATGGAACGTTTTTCCATTTCTTTGTGTCTTCCTCAATTTCTTTCATGAGTATTTTATAGTTTTCTGAGTACAGATCCTTTGCCTCTTTGGTTAGATTTATTCCTAGGTATCTTATGGTTTTGGGTGCAATTGTAAATGGGATCGACTCCTTAATTTCTCTTTCTTCTGACTTGTTGTTGGTGTATAGGAATGCCACTGACTTCTGTGCATTGATTTTATATCCTGCCACTTGACTGAATTCCTGTATGAGTTCTAGCAGTTTTGGGGTGGAGTCTTTGGGATTTTCCACATAAAGTATCATATCATCTGCAAAGAGTGAGAGTTTGACTTCTTCTTTGCCGATTTGGATGCCTTTGATTTCTTTTTGTTGTCTGATTGCTGTGGCTAGGACTTCCAATACTATGTTGAATAGCAGTGGTGATAGTGGACATCCCTGCCGCGTTCCTGACCTTAGGGGGAAAGCTCTCAGTTTTTCCCCATTGAGAATGATATTCGCTGTAGGTTTTTAATAGATGGCTTTTATGATATTGAGGTATGTACCCTCTATGCCTATACTCTGAAGAGTTTTGATCAAGAAAGGATGCTGTACTTTGTCAAATGCTTTCTCTGCATCTATTGAGAGGATCATATGATTCTTGTTCTTTCTTTTGTTAATGTATTGTATCACATTGATTGATTTGCGGATGTTGAACCAACCTTGCAGCCCTGGGATAAATCCGACTTGGTCGTGGTGAATGATCCTTTTAATGTACTGTTGGATCCTATTGGCTAGTATTTTGGTGAGAATTTTTGCATCCATGTTCATCAGGGATATTGGTCTGTAATTCTCCTTTTTGATGGGGTCTTTGTCTGGTTTTGGGATCAAGGTAATGCTGGCCTCATAAAATGAGTTTGGAAGTTTTCCTTCCATTTCTATTTTTTGGAACAGTTTCAGAAGGATAGGTATTAATTCTTCTTGAAATGTTTGGTAGAATTCCCCTGGGAAGCCATCTGGCCCTGGGCTTTTGTGTTTTGGGAGATTTTTGATGACTGCTTCTATTTCCTTAGTGGTTATAGGTCTGTTCAGGTTTTCTATTTCTTCCTGGTTCAGTTTTGGTAGTTGATACATCTCTAGGAATGCATCCATTACTTCCAGGTTATCTAATTTGCTGGCATAGAGTTGCTCATAATATGTTCTTATAATTGTTTGTATTTCTTTGGTGTTGGTTGTGATTTCTCCTCTTTCATTCATGATTTTGTTGATTTGGGTCATTTCTCTTTTCTTTTTGATAAGTCTGGCCAGGGGCTTATCAATCTTGTTAATTCTTTCAAAGAACCAGCTCCTAGTTTCGTTGATCTGTTCTACTGTTCTTTTGGTTTCTATTTCATTGATTTCTGCTCTGATCTTTATTATTTCTCTTCTCCTGCTGAGTTTAGGCCTTATTTGCTGTTCTTTCTCCAGCTCCTTTAGGTGTAGGGTTAGGTTGTGTACTTGAGACCTTTCTTGTTTCTTGAGAAAGGCTTGTATTGCTATATACTTTCCTCTCAGGACTGCCTTTGCTGTATCCCAAAGATTTTGAATAGTTGTGTTTTCATTTTCATTGGTTTCCATGAATTTTTTTAATTCTTCTTTAATTTCCTGGTTGACCCATTCATTCTTCAGTAGGATGCTCTTTAGCCTCCATGTATTTGAGTTCTTTCCGACTTTCCTCTTGTGATTGAGTTCTAGTTTCAAAGCATTGTGGTCTGAAAATATGCAGGGGATGATCCCAATCTTCTGGTACCGGTTGAGACCTGATTTATGACCTCGGATGTGATCTATTCTGGAGAATGTTCCACGGGCACTAGAGAAGAATGTGTATTCTGTTGCTTTGGGATGGAATGTTCTGAATATGTCTGTGAAGTCCATTTGGTCCAGTGTGTCATTTAAAGTCTTTATTTCCTTGTTGATCTTTTGCTTAGATGATCTGTCCATTTCAGTGAGGGGGGTGTTAAAGTCCCCCACTATTATTGTATTGTTGTCAATGTGTTTCTTTGCTTTTGTTATTAATTGCCTTATATAATTGGCTGCTCCCATGTTAGGGGCATAGATATTTACAATTGTTAGATCTTCTTGTTGGATAGACCCTTTAAGTAGGATATAGTGTCCTTCCTCATCTCTTATTACAGTCTTTGGTTTAAAATCTAATTTGTCTGATATAAGGATTGCCACCCCAGCTTTCTTTTGGTGTCCATTAGCATGGTAAATGGTTTTCCACCCCCTCACTTTCAATCTGGGGGTGTCTTTGGGTCTAAAATGAGTCTCTTGCAGACAGCATATCGATGGGTCTTGTTTTTTAATCCAATCTGATAGCCTGTGTCTTTTGATTGGGGCATTTAGCCCATTTACATTCAGGGTAACTATTGAAAGATAGGAATTTAGTGCCATTGTATTGCCTGTAAAGTGACTGTTACTGTATATTGTTTGTGTTCCTTTCTGGTCTATGTTGCTTTTAGGCTCTCTCTTTGCTTAGAGGACCCCTTTCAAGATTTCTTGTAGGGCTGGTTTTGTGTTTGCAAATTCCTTTAGTTTTTGTTTGTCCTGGAAGCTTTTTATCTCTCCTTCAATTTTCAATGACAGCCTAGCTGGATATAGTATTCTTGGCTGCATATTTTTCTCATTTAGTGCTCTGAATATATCCTGCCAGTCCTTTCTGGCCTGCCAGGTCTCTGTGGATAGGTCTGTTGCCAATCTAATGTTTCTACCATTGTAGGTTATATATCTCTTCTCCTGAGCTGCTTTCAGGATTTTCTCTTTGTCTCTGAGACTCGTAAGTTTTACTATTAGATGTCGGGGTGTTGACCTATTTTTATTGATTTTGAGAGGGGTTCTCGGTGCTTCCTGGATTTTGATGCCTGTTTCCTTCCCCAAATTAGGGAAGTTCTCTGCTATAATTTGCTCCAATACACCTTCTGCCCCTCTCTCTCTTTCTTCTTCTTCTGGGATCCCAATTATTCTAATGTTGTTTCGTCTTATGGTATCGTTTATCTCTCGAATTCTGCCCTCATGATCCAGTAGTTGTTTATCTCTCTTTTTCTCAGCTTCTTTATTTTCCATCATTTGGTCTTCTATCTCACTGATTCTTTCTTCTGCCTCATTTATCCTAGCAGTTAGCGCCCCCATATTTGATTGCACCTCATTAATAGCCGTTTTGATTTCTACTTGGTTAGATTTTAGTTCTTTTACTTCTCCAGAAAGGGTTTCTCTAATAACTTCCATGCTTTTTTCAAGCCCAGCTAGTATCTTTAAAGTGATGATTCTGAACTCTAGATCTGACATCGTACTAATGTCCGTATTGAGTAGGTCCCTGGCAGTTGGTACTACCTCTTGTTCTTTTTGTTGAGGTGATTTTTTCCATCTTGCCATTTTGTGCAGAGGAGAATAGATTAATGAGAGAACAAAATGCTAGCAGGGTAACAACGTCCCCAGAAAATATACTCTAAACAAATCAGGAAAGACCTGAAGCAGTGGGAAAAGAAAGGGAAAGAGAGAAAAAAGAAAAAGAAAGAAAAAAAGAAAAAAGAAAAAGATAAAAATGAAGATAAAAACAAACAAAAGCAGAACAAAACAAAACAAAACAAAAACAGAATGTGATCAAATATGATCAGGCTGGTTTATAGATCAGTGCCACACACTAGATTTTGGGTGTATTTTGGTCTGTTGAAAGAAAGTCCCTCCCAAAATTTTAAAGAAAGAAAACTTATATATGTACAAAAATAAGGGTTGATATGATGAAGGGATGGAATATGACTGTAAAGATGGAAATTATAAAAATTTTATAAAAGGATTTGATAAGTTGTTTGAAAAAAGAAAGAAGAGGATTAAAAAAAAAAAAAGAAAGAAAAAAGGGAGAGAATGTGATCAGGCAGGGGAGTAGAAAAAAACCATACACTAGAGATTTAGAGTATATTTTGATCTGTTAGAAGAAACTATCTCAAGATTTTAAAGAGAGAACAACTTATATATATATATGCCAAAAATACGGGTAACTACTATGAAGGGATAGAATATGACTTTAAAAATGAAAAATAAAAAATTTTTTTTAAAAAAAGGGATTGATAAGATGTTGGTTGAAAAAGGGAAAAAGAAAAATTCAAAAAAAAAGAAAAAAAGAAAAAAGAAAAAAAGTTAAAAAAAATAATTAACTTTGAAAGACTAAAGAATCATGGTAAAAAGCCATGAATTCTATGTGCAGTATTCCCCTAGCGCTGGAGTTCTGCCGTTCTCATTGATCGGTAAACTTGGTCTTGGCTGGCTGTTCTCGCTGATCTTCTGGGGGAGGGGCCTGTTGCCGTGGTTCCCAAATGTCTTTGCCGGAGGCAAAATTGCCCCGCCCTTGCCGGTCCGGGCTAAGTAATCTGCTCGGGTTTGCTCTCGGGAGCTTTTGTTCCCTGCAAGCTTTCTGTACAGCTTTGGAGGCGGAGAGTGAAAATGGCGGCCTCCCAGTCTCCGCCCCGGAGGAGCCGAGAACTCGGGGTCCCGCTCCTCAGCGAGCCCCCAGAGAAAAGCAGTCAGTCACTCCCGTCTCCCCGGTCTCCGGCCACACTCCGCACTCACCCGGCCTGTGACCGCGCCTTTCTATCTGGCACCCGACCCCAGGTGGAGTCTCCAAACCCAGCAGATCCCCGCGGTGCGCTCCCGCACCTCTTCTCCCGGGGGAAGAAGGTGAGTCTCCCCGGATCTGCCGCTTGTTGGGTCCCTGCTGGAGGAGCAGTGGCCCGACTGTGGCGCGGATCACGGTTTATGACAACCCCGAGCTGAGAGCCCACGCCTCGGCTCCGTCTCTGCAGCCGGCTTCCCTGCTCCGATACCTGGGAGCTCTGCCGCACTCAGGCACCCCCGGTCTTTCTGTGACCCCGAGGGTCCTGAGACCACACTGTCCCACGAGGGTTCCACCCCCCACTTCGCCACCAGAGTGACGTCCCTCAGCGGAGCAGACTTCTAAAAGTTCCGATTTTGTGCTCCGTGGCTCTATCACTTGCCAGAAGCGGCTGATGGAGGCCCCTCCCCCGCCGTCTATCCTCCCAAATAACGCCTCGGATTCACTTCTCCGCACGTCCTACCTTCCAGAAAGTGGTCGCTTTTCTGTTCAGAGAGTTGTTGCTCTTCTTTTCTTCGATCTCCTGTTGAGTTTGTAGGTGTTCAGAATGGTTTGATCCCTCGTGCCATTCCTGGTTTGTAGCCCCATCAAGCTCAGCTCAGTCCGTCAGCTGGCTACAGTTACAAAGTGTGTCATTGGCAAAACTTGAAATGAGTCCCCAGTGAGAACATTCTACTTCGTCTCTAGGACACGCAAACATTTTCACAGTTCTAAATTCTGACTTTAGATTTATGTTACTACATTGAGGCTTCCTTTCATCAACTTTGAAAACAAAAAGAATGGGGAAATATTTTATGTACTGATTTGGAAAGATCTTCAAGATATAGTATTAAGTGAAAAAACAAGGAACAGAATGATATGTGCTGCCATGTGTGTTTAAAAGGAAAGGAAAGAACACACAGGTATCCAAGGGAAGAGGAGACGAAGGCCAGCTGCTTTCCTTCCCTCCCTTCCCACCCCCCAACCCCCCGGCTTCAGGGCCTGCTTACCTCCTGGTCTAGGGCTCCTTCTGGGTGCCCCCTTTCATAGCAACATGTCTCCTCCTTCACCCCATCTGGTCAGATGCAGTAATAGCTCTCAACTATTGCTAGTATCTGAGGGCAGTATTATTATTATTATCCCATTTGATAAATTAGGACACTGAGGCACAGTGATGAAGCCAGGATTTCAGTCTACACATTTTCACTTAAGCTCAGGCTCTTTTAAGTCCAGCACAGTGCTAATCATAGATATTAAATTAACACTCAAAGCCTATATACTAAAATTATATGATAGATGCCAAATGTTGTAGGGAAAATAACATGGTACCAGGAGAGAGAATAACACAAAAGACACTACTTCGTTAGTGGGGGCAGGAGGGTGGAGTCGAGGCAAGGCCTTTGTGAAAAGGTAGCATTTGAGCTGACACTCACAGGAAGATGGTTGCTAGAGGGGCTGGGATCAGGGACCAGCACATCTTGAGCCCCGTGCAGAGTCTCCTGAGGAGGGAGAGAGCTCAGTGCAGCCAGAAGGGAGGCTGACTAGAGCAGCATGACTGAAGCACAGCATGAGGGAAAAGAGGAAGGCATGGGGCAAGTCTGGAAAGGTGGTAGGGGCCGCTTAGGGCCGGGGGGCCAAGCGGGCCAAATGAAGGAGCTCAGCTCCTCTTGGAGCGTCAGGAAGCCCTTGGAGAGAAGTGGTGTGCTCTAACTCAGGTTTTAGGAAGACCACCATGGCTGTAGCATAACAGCGGGATTTGAGGTGGGAATGTGGACAGAAGAATGGACAATGGTGGAAGCTGAGAAGTTAGCAGTTTGTTGCAGAAGGTCTGGTGAGAGCAGATGGAGGCTTGAACCTTGACACTGCAGTGAGACTGGGAAGAAGTGGTCAGATTTCAGGTATATTTTAGAGGTCAAATTGACAGGACTGGACAGCAGGTGGGATGTGGGTGGTGGGAGAGGAGGACGTGTCCAAAGGCTTTCCTGGTATTGTGCATACCAAACAGACTCAGTTAGCCATCCAATATCATTTCTGGATTAAGAAGGATCAGTCTCTGGCCGATCACAACCCCAGGGGGGGAGGACTGGATTTCCTGTTAAGCAGAAACAGTACAAAGTGCTGTGTTAACATCACCACATTATGGAATAAGTAGACTCTGTTGGTCAGTGAGGATTTCATCATTACTTGTAATATTTTCTGTGGATAAGTAGATTTACAACCAGCTTAGAAATGAGCCTATTGAACATAACCTATATATAAGTTAGAATTAGTTGTAGAAAGAGAAATGTAGAAGCTTTACATATAATTTGTGTTTCCCAGGCCTGTCAGAGAGTTCTCCATGCCAAGAGGAGCCAACACTTTCTGTTACTGTACAAAAGCAAACGTGATTGTCACTGGAGGTAAGGGGACCGTTCATGTTGTACAAAGATTCTCTACTTTGCCAATCGTGCCCTACTTGATTAATATAGTGATAGAGTGGTTTTCATAAAGTTACAGAGTTTTGCTCCCAGGGAAAACCTTTTAGAGCGTTAAAAATTTCACATAAAGTTAAATTTGTCAGTCTTTTTCTTTGTGCCTTCTGGATCTGATGGCACACTTAGAAAGTTCTTCCCCGGCACCAGGATATGTGTTATAAATTCTTCTGTATCTTACTCTAACTTTTTTTATTGCTTTATATTTACCTTTAGATCTTTAATCTCTCTAGAAGTTATTTTAACATGTGAGAGCATGAGATCCCAGCCCGGGGCCCCTTGTGTGGGCTTTAGAGGAGTCCTGGAGGCTTCTGCGGCCTATTGACCCTTGTGTGTCTATGTGCATTTTTCTGCAGAGATAGTCCAAAATGTTATCAAATCCTCAATGAGGTCCATGTTCAAAGAGGTCAAGGGCCAATGTTTTAGAGTTAGGAGGAAAGAGGCCAAGGAGAGAGACTTGAAGCATACTAGCATTTAAGGGTTAAGGAGGGTGGAACATAGGACTTGAGGTCATCTGTAGAGAGTATGATATAAGAAGCTCAAAGGGGAAGATGGAGGACGGAAATGTTCCTCAAGCCTCAGACTTGTCACCTATAATCCTGGGGTGCTAATACAGCAGGATGGCTTCGAGCCTGGGCTCTAAAGTCAGACTGTCTGGGTACAAATCCTGATTGTCTTTCTAGCAATGACCTTGGGCAGGTCATTTGATCCCTTTAAACTTCAATCTACTCTAAAGTGGGACTGATAATAGTACCGACTCATAAGATTGTTATAAGAATTAAGCAAATTTGAATAAAGTACTTAGCACACAATAAGTGCTCAATACAAATTTGCCAATAATAATACTAACAATAACAAAACCACACATACTTCATATGGTGGTGCTTAAGATTAATTGAGATAATGTATACCTGGCACATAGTAGATTGTCAATAAATATTAATTCAATCCATCTACGACACATAGGCAAAGTCATGTTGACAAAAGCGCGGAGGTTTTGTTGGAATAAAATGAAATCGGAGGTTCCAGTCAGGAGGCTGTTCCAGGAGTCACAAGTGAGGTGGTGAGGATCTGCATTATTGTAGGTGAAATGGAAAAAGAAAGGAAAGAGCCAATCCCATGGGAAAGAAATTAGTCATAAAACCTGAAGCCAGAATGAAATTGGGATTAATAAGAGGGATCAATCAGCTCCGAGTTTGTAGGGGAAAATGGAAGAGTAGCAGCTGTATTGTTACCAGAGATCGGGAAGAAGGTGCTCACGTGGGAAAGAGAGCAAACTCATCTCAAGTGTGAACTTAAATGTCAAGTGTGATTAGACACCTGAGAGGATGCTCCTTTTGGTGATGACAAAAGACCTAGTTGGATCTAGGGGATGTGAGGGCCCCCAGGCTGGCTGCACGAGTGAGAACTCCCAGGGGCACCCCTAGATCAGAGTCACTTTCAACAAGGAGCATGTAGACTTGAACGATGTAAATGAGCGAAATAGAAACTCAAATAAACATCAAGAAAATGGCCTATACTGGAGATCTGAACTTTAGAAAGGGAAAGAGCAAACAAGATTTTTAAGAAGAAAGCTCTGTCATCCAAAAGATCAACAAATGTACCATTTGGTAAATGCTTCGAGCAAAAATATTTATTAAAAAAGCAAAAATGTTCAATGAGTATGAGCTACTAGTTCCTTCCATGTGAGATTTCTTCAAATTCCTTCCCCTAAAACACACACAGCTGCAACGTTTGGTTTTCTACCAAGAGTATCCTGCCTTGGCCCTGAAATGCCAATATTGATAAGTACAGTTGACCCTTGAAAAACACAGTGGTTAGGGGTGCCAACCACCCACCACCACTACCAGCAGTAGAAAATCCACATGTAACTTTGAACTCCCACAAAACTTGACCACTAATAGCCTACTGTTGACTGGAAACCTTACAGATAACATAAACTATGGATTCACAAATATTTTGTATGTTCTATGTATTATATACTGTATTCTTACAATAAAGTAAGCTAGAGAGAAGAAAATGTTGTTAAGAAAGTCATAAGAGAGAAAAATATGATTTTACAGTTCTGTAGTGTATTTATTTAAAAAAAAAAATCTGCATGTAAGTGGGTCCACACAGTTCAAACCCATGTTGTTCAAGGGTCAACTGTGTGAAGATAGCTACACTCTCACTTCACACCTGGGTAATCTCCCCTGAGGACATAGTTAAAATTTTTTTCAGTATATTGTGCATTTGAAGTTCATAATTGAAATTTGTGCTCAGTTTGGGCCTTCGACAACACTTACTTAAAACTAGCTTTGGTTCGAATATTATTTTTTAAAAATTACATAGTAATCTACTGGAAAGTAAAACAAGTAAAAACAATGCACTAGAAGTTAGAAGAGGTGGCTTTAGTCATAGCCTGGCCATTAACCAACTGTATAATTTTCAACTACCACGTAATCTTCTGTTGCTTACTTTCTGTATCTGGTAAAATGAGGAAGTTGGACTACATACATTCCAAGACCCCTTGAGCTTAAAGAATCCCGATCTGTTGTTTAAAGAAATCCCTGTTCATAGGGAGATAAATTAAAATGTCCTTTCGAAAATTTGGAACCCAGTTTGCCAAATAGTGGTTACTCAGTATGTAGTCAGAGCTTTGTGTACTCAAAAAAATGAGGCATTAAAGGGCCACAGACTTCTAAATTTCAAGTAAGGACATCAAGGAAAGAAAGCAAAGCATATGGGTAAGAAGTCTGCAGAGTAGTATGTGGGAGTCATGGCTTAGACTGGGAGCAAGTTTCCTGGCACCTGGAATGATGATTCTAAGAACGAACAGGGATCCAAGTCTTTAAGCTGTGCTAACTGAGGTTATCCTTTAAAGAGCTCCGCACTGAAGTCTAGAACACATGAGGCAACAAATATTAAAATTACATGTTTTCAAAAAAAAGGAGTGCCATGCTTATATTACAATTTCTTGATCCCCGTTGCCCTTTGCTGAACTGATGACTGTCTTGGCTTCTTCCTTGTGAGGGAAATGGCCCCGAGCACTTGTCAGGAGGAGGTGGGGGTGCTCCAGGGATGAGGGAAAGAGCACAGTGGTCCTCAGAGAGGAAGCAGGGAAACTGCCCCAGAATTGAATTGCAAGGGACGCTGCCCCCAGCAGGGCAGGTCTTCAGTTCCGTGTGGCCTTCTATCCTCCTTCAACTCAAACCCTCCACAGGAAACCCTCTGAGAAAGCAAAACGGCACAGTTAAAGTAAGATCTGATTTCTAAAATCCGATTGTTCTAAAAAGACAAGCTGTCACATTAATCTTAACCAACTCCTTTGAACAGCCCTTTGTTCTCACACAAAATACTTCAAAACATAAGAATTGACCAGCTCTCATATATTTTGTCATCTTAAGTATTTTAACCATTTCTGAGAAAAAATATGTGTTTGGTAATGTTCTGGGACTCAAATCACTTTAGTGTTTATGGATTAAGATATTTGACCCTCATGAACCTCAACAGTCATTATATTGTAAGATGGCCAGCTACAGCTTTGAAATCTTATTTTTCTGGCTCTCTTACAAAACAAAACATTTAGCAGCATGACAGACAAACAACTAATACTTTTCACCATGCAAAATTATTAAATTGTCACAGTTACAGAGCCTCTTTTAGTGGAAAATGCAATTCCTCAGTGACTAGAAACACGTTTTCCTCAGGAGAATACTCTTGTTGATTAGTGACTCAGCCAAGCACATTGCTAAATGTACTGTATGTACCAGCTGATGACTCAAAATATACTATGAAAGCAACTTTGTTAGGCATAGTTGAATGTGTGAAATATGCAGGGACATTTGATGAGCTTGAAAAAACAGAAGCTCCTGTTTGGGGGGTGGGGGGTGTGTAAAAAAAAGCCAAACCAGGACAAGGTACTTACCAAAACAAAACAAAACAAAACAAAACAAAACAAAATAAAATTGCAAACTTCCTGAGCATTTGTTTTTAGCTCATTGCTATCTCTCTTGGCCAATTTAAGAGTTAAACTCCTACTTTGAAAAGTCCAGTGTATACAAACGGTTCTCTGCCATCCAAGATAATTTGGGGGCTCTGCATGCATCTGTTAATGTTTCAACAAATATTTCTTGCACAACTGCTATGGACTAGGCCTCATGAATCATAGAGGTCAGGTTACATTTTAACCTTCGAGAATTCAAAATTTAATGGTACAAATAGGACATGTTAATACACAGCTGTAATACAAAATGGAACATGAGTCAAGAGATTCATAATCATAATAATAACAATGCAGATTAAACACTGTAGGCATTTAGAGCTTAGTATAATGTCCCTTTCTGATCATTCTGGCTCCAAAAAGCCACCACACAGACTCTGTGAGGATTCTATTGCTATCATCGGAAAGCAGGCAGAGCTGGAAGACCTCTGGTAGCAGACCAGAGGAGCCCTCTGTAAAATGGGGTTTCCTTCATAATGCACACTGGACAAAGCTCTTTGCCACATTTCTCACGTGGCAATCTTCTATTATATCCTTCTTCCTATGGCACGCAAGTCACAGATTTCTTTCTGGGGATAACCTGACCTCATCCAACAGGAGTGATAAAGTCCATTTCAAGGGGGCAGCCCAGCCAACCACCTGGGGGCCCAAGGCTCAGGTTCTGGACATGCTGGAGTAAGGTAAGACTTCTCAGCCTTTGCCAGAGAAAAGCAAATGCAAGCAAGATACTGCATTATCAGAATTACTCAGTATGAGTCATGTAACTGATAATCTGGAGTTTTTCTAATGACCTTTACAATTCCAGATTGCTCTCTATTCTCACTGTAGTAACCTCTCCCTCCCCAACACACAATCATAAAACTTTGGAGTGGGAAGAAATCTTGGGAGATCAAAATTTTACAGATAAGGAAATTGAGGCCCTAGAAAAGAGAATGATTTGCTTCAGCTCATCATATGACTAGTCAGCTGGTAGAACTGAGCTCCAGTCTGTCTCCTTTCTCCCAGCCCCTGCTCTTCCCTGCTGGACCACGGGGACCACCGTAATCTGGTTCACAGTGTCTCTCCCTCCCTTTTCTCTCTGAGCTGAGCCAGCTCATCTCATCAAGAGTGAGGCATTTGGATCCACTGACTCACCAGCTGAGATAAGAGCTTGCTAAAGGAAAGAAATCCTATCTTTATATGTGGCTTTATCTGAATCCTGGTTAACAAAAAGGAAGAGAGAAACTAAAATAAATGGAAAATAACAAAGGAACAAGGATTTAACCCCTAATGAACCATAATATATCATTTATAGTATTAAGTCCTACCTTCAGATTTGAATTATTTTCTGCAAATACTTCCTTTCCCTCTATATCTTTCATGCTTGTCTTAGTGCCACCACTAGATTACAAACTCTCCAGAGCAGGGCCCATGTTTCATACATCTGTGTATCAGTTCCTCTCTGTCTCCCCTAAACTTTTTATAAAATGTGTTGCAAATGGCCCGGACTTAGAAGAAAAGAACAGAGTAGTAATAGTCAGCTCATACTCCAGGAACTGCTCAGATTATCCATGGATAATTATCCATTTAGTCTCACAATAAGGTTATTACATAAATTCTGGTCATCCCCATTATATATACAGATAAGGAAACCCAGACAGAGAAGGTGAGGTCGCTTACTTAAAGCCATAAGGCTAGTGAGTGATAGAGCCAGGTTTCAAATCAAGGTAGACTTTCCCAAAATAAGTATTTTTTAAGCACTTCATGAGTCACTCTATTAGCCAACTCATTTACTTAACAAACATGTATTAAGCACTTGCTATTTGTCAAACACTGCTATAGATGAGAAATATAAGGCTCAACAGAAAATGAGTAAACAAATATTTACACAAACAACTATAATTGAATAGAGCTCATACTATAAACAAAATCTGAAGAAAACACCCTCAGAATGGGAAGAAGAAGACTTAACTCCATCTGAGGCTGGGGACACTGATCGGGGGCAGCCTTAGGAAGGAAATGTTGGAACTAAGTCCAAAAAGGTGTAAGTGTTGGTCTTCCGAAAAAAAAAAAAAAAGACTTTCAGTAGGGTCAGTGTCTAGATTTTTTTGTATCTTCAACATCTAGCAAAATGCCAAGTGTATAGTAATTTCTCAAGATATTTTTCTTCTTGTTAATAAGGATAACATGGAAATTTTAAATTTAAGAAAATATCCCACTTAAAAGAAAGAAAGAAACAAAGGAATGAAACAAAGAAACAAAGAAAGAAAATATCCCACTTACCCAATGACAACAGTACTTAAAATATCTTGGGTTCTGTCTTGGCCAGCTTAGGTTGCCATAACAAAATACCATAGGCTGGGTGGTTTAAACAACAGAAATTTATTTCTCACAGTTTTAGAGGTTGGAAGTCCAAGATCAAAGTGCCAGCATGGTCAATGTCGAGTGAGAGCTCTCTAGCTGGCCTGCAATGGCTATTTTCTCACTATATCCCCACAGGGAGAGAGAGTGAGGGGGCTCTCTGGTCTTTTCTTATAAGGATGCTAATCCCATCATTAGGGCTCAACTCGAATAACTTCATTTAAATCTAATTATCTCCCAAAGGCCCTATTTCCAAATACCATTACATTAGGCGTCAAGGCTTCAACATACGAATTTTGGGGAAAGAATTCTATCCATACCAGTTGCCGGAGAAATGGAAAGTAAGAGTCAGCTGTGCCCTGAGATTTTTCAGCCTGCCTTTACTAAGACTCCAGGCCCCGAGGACCTCTGGAATGAAAGAACTGGCCTTATTAAAGGAGTCACGCGAACATTCAACAAAGACTTGTTTTTGTTTGGATACGTGTTTTCACAGTCTTGTGCCACTGGATAGTTAAACCTCTGAGCTAGGATTCAGCGTCCCAAGATTGAAGTTATGGGAGTTCAATAAATATCTGAACTCCTACTGTGGGTTACACTCTTGAGGTAGTATAATAAAAAAGAAGTTCTGCTTTCAAGTGGATGGTACAGAAAATTGAATCATTAACTATAAAAGATGCCAGGGGCAAGGGGCACATAGGCAGGGGCTCTTAGTTTTAAAGAATATGAAGACATTCTGAAATATTCTTGGAGGTACAGTCATGCTACGATTTGAAGAATGGTTTGGAATACTCAAAGGGGAGAAAGAAAAAGGTAAAGAAAATACTCTGTTCCCTTTTTTCATGAAACCAGACAAAATAATCAGAGAATTATGAAAACATCTGGTCTATCACATTTCCCTGGGTTATGAATATCCAACTGGCAAGTCACCTAATTCTCCTGCATAACTGACTGGCTCTTGCAGTGTGTGTAAGTATATTTCCATAACAAGTCCAATATATATCAGCAAATTCATCCTGTGGGCCACAAAATATATGTTACCTGATTAACTAACATGGCCTCTTTGAATTTTGGATTTTATTAATACATAAATTGTAACTTTATAACTTAGGTTATATATAAATTATAACTTAGGCTATAATGCTATTATATAATCTTTTTTTCCTGGTGCCCTGAAGATCCTGGGTAATAAATAAGATGCTCGAGAATGCACCATATATTCCTAATGTATACCATTTTCTTATATGTGATTCTGGACAAATCATATTTAAATCATTAAATTAAAGTAAAGTAAAGTAAATCATTTAATTAAAAATCACTTAATCTTAGGGGTGCCTGGGTAACTTAGTCGGTTGAGCCTCCAACTCTTGATTTCAGCTCAGGTCATGATCTTGGGGTCCTGAGATTGAGCCCCGCATCGGGCTCCTCGCTCAGTGGGGAGTCTGCTTGAGATTCTCTCTCTCCCTCTCTCTGCCTCTCTCCCCGCTTACCTGTGTGCTCTCTTCTCTAAATAAATTAATAAATCTTTAAAAAAAAATTTAGGTTTAAGTTGCTTTTTTGAAAAAACAATTAGACTATCTATGACTATGCATTAGTTCAGGTAACGCTAGCTACTGTAACAAACCTCAAAATGTGTAATGAATCAAACAAAATGGAAATGTATTTCTTCTTAGTCATGTTAAATCTAAATCAATTCTCTTAGTTTACTGGCTAAAAGTCAGTAATCTGACCACATCTAACAGCAAAGGACTCTGGGAAATGTAGTCTAGCTGTGCACCCAGTAAGAGACAATAAGGGTGTGGTGAACAACTAGCCAGTCTTTACCATAAAACTGGATGTGTGTGTGTGTGTGTGTGTGTGCATATGACAATAAAATTTTATTAAATTTTAATTTTTACTATCACCAGAATTCTAATAGACCATGGGTAAAGGATATGATCAAACAATTCACAGGAGGAGATACAATTAGCAGATATACATGGGAGAAAATACTCAGCAGCATCAGCTGTCATATAAATTAAATAAAAACAAAGTGTCATTTTAGACATTAATATAGCAAATATTTTAAATCATGATAATATCCATGTGCTGGCCAGAATTTGATGAAGCTGGTATAATCATATATAGTTGATGGTCTTGGCATTTGGTACAACCATTTTGGAAAGCAACCTAACAATATGGGAATTTATCCTCAGTGTATATGTCCAAAAGAAGAAAAAGAAAAAAAACACATGAGTAACTATTTATTGCAGTGTTGTTGAATAAAATGAAAAACTAGAATTAGCAGGAACATTTATTGACAGACAAATGGTAGGAAATTTTGATGTAGCAACCAAAATGATAATTATGAAGGTATGAGCCTGTGACCTTCCATAAATGCAAAAAAAAGATGGTCATGTATACTAATTTTATTATTTTAGTTATATTGGATATATAAAATTTGTATTCTAAAAAAGGTACAAATTTCCAGTTAGGAGATGAGTAAGTTCTGGGGATGTAATATACACGTGGTGACTACAGTTAACAGTATTGTATTTATAATTGAAAGTTATGAAGAGAGCAAATCTTACAAGTTCTCATGATAAGAAAAAAAGGTAACCCTGAGGTGATGCATATGTTAACTAACCTTACTGAAGTAATCACTTTGCAATATATGCTTATCCTTGTGCAGGGGCCATGCTATCTTCTCTGTATCATTCCAATTTTAGTATATGTGCTGCCCAAATGAGCACTATATATATTTTTTAAAGATTTTATTTATTTATTCATGAGAGAGAGAGAGGGAGGCTGAGTGAGAGGGAGAAGCAGGCTCTCCATGGAGCAGGGAACCCAATGCGGCACTTGATCCCAGGACCCTGGGATCATGACCTGAGCCGAAGGCAGATGCTTAACCTACTGAGCCACCCAGGTGCCCCACGAGCACTATACTTATATCAAATAATCATGTTGCACACCTTAAACTCACACAATCAATTATATCTCGATAAAGCTGGAAAAAACCAAAAGTGACTTGCCCTGCAAACCCCACATATAATAACAAAGTGACAAATCCGTTCTACAAAACTTTGATTTGGTCTGTCTCTCTCTGCTCGAAATAGCATGCTGTGACTTCTCTGTAAAAATACATTTTAAGGAACCTTGATTTTTTGTATTTTGGCAATATTTATAATATATTTTAATGGGTATATCAAAGATAAGTTAGTGATAGTGATTTTTTTTGTTGAGAAATGGTAATCTAAACACCTACTGAAAATAATTCAAAGTATTTAAATATGAATGGAAAAGTGTTTTTCTTAACTCCGAAAAGAAAAAGTTTGTTTGTAAGAAAGAGGGGGAAAAAAGTGAACAGTGATTACCTGTAGGGAGTGGAAGTACGGATTCTGAGGGGAAAGAAGACATTTTTGACAAAAATTATACCCTTCCATATTGTTTAAATATTTTACCGTGTATCCGTATGATTTTAACAATTAAAAAAATAGTATGTATGCTATGGTAGTAACTACATGTAAATTATATCGGCTTATGGATATGTGCTCGAAGGGAAGATGGAGACAGTTGATTTGTTATAATGGTAGAGATTATGTGCAATTTTCCTCTTCCTCTGAATGTGAAAACAAAAGAACAGCTGTCTAAAATACTTTGGGAAGTAAATAAAATATAAATAGTACATTAATGTATGAATGAGTGGGAAAGTACTGAAACAAGAAAGGGATTGATAAAATATTTATAAGAATTCACATTTGTGTGTGTAAATACAATTATTTCCAAATAGCCTTGACAGGAGGAAGTGGCTCCAAAGCAAGTCAATCCTAGAGGGCATCCTGGAAGAGGCAGACTGTGATTTGATATTAGAAGGATGATAAGGATATGACTGAGAGGGACTCTTTAAATTTTGACCAGCTGTATCCCTGAGAAGACAAATAACCCCCCCCCCCCCCCGTCGTCCCTTTCAGGAGATGACAAGGTGCTGCGGTTGTGGCACCCAAACATCAGCACCAAGCCAGTGGGGAAACTTGTGGGGCACATGTTCAGCATCACGGAGATCGTAACAAACGAGAAAGATCAACACGTCATCAGCCTCTCCTCTGCAAAGGTAACAGAATACAACATAAATGAAACCAACTGCATTTTCCCCTAAGGTCAACAGATTTTCCTATTTTCTATTTTCCTATTTCGAATAGGAAAATCTAGAATACATACACAGTTTTTGACTGAAATAGCTGTTATCACTGAGAAAAATATTGTCAGTGTGAAGAAGGAAATGATGAGCCACTGTTCCTGCTGGGTTTCTGCTGACGAGGGTGCATGGAAGAACACGTTTGAAGACAGGCGTCAGGAAAGCAGCGCTGGGAAGGAGCCAATGTGGCCCTCCCATGGCAGACGGGACATTTTGGGCAAAGACAGAAAGAGTGAGGCTTCTGTTATAGTGGTTGTCATTAAACAGTGTTTTAAATTTCTAACCAATATACTCAAGAAAAAATGAGTTACGAATATTAGATATGAAGAGACTGAATCATTGTATTTGCAAATAATGTGATTGTCTCCTTGAAAAATTCAAAAAGATCAGCTTAAATTTTTAAAAATTGAAGTACAGTTGACACACAAAATCGGCTTGAAATTTCAAGAGCAGATAAGTCAGTAAGGTGGCTCGTGACAATAGCAATTTCTAAAAAAATAAATAAATTTCTACATAAGAGCAGTAACCACATTGGTTAAAGAGACAGCACTCACAAGAGCAAAAAGTCTGAAATACCTAGAAATAATCTTGATAAGCAATACTCACTATTAATATTAAGATAACTATGAAATTTTTCTGAGGCACTTTTATTTAAGAGCATGAACAGAGGGATATGCTGTGTTTCTGCATGCGACTATGGTACGGTAAAAGGTATTCTCCATCAAATTAAGCTATTTTTAATGCTATTATTTTTTAATGCTATTCATGATTATTTAAGTATCAGTTTGCCAAGTTTAGTGTTAATGTAAAAATACTGACATACAAGAATAGCTTAGAAACTGGAAAATATCATTATAAGCTGGCATTTTTTCTCCCTCTCAGATACTAACACATATCCTAAAACTGCAATAAATAAAACAGAGCAGTAGTTGATGCAGAACTAGTTAAGACACATCCATGAGAAAAGAGAAAAAGCAAGAATGAGTTCATGTATGTATGGGAGTTTGCATATAATAAAAGTAGGACTACAAATCTGTGAGTTTGTTCATTAAATGTTGGGAAAAGTGATTAACCATATAAGGAAACCATATAAGGTTAACCATATAAGGTTTGTTCATTAAATGTTGGGAAAAGTGATTAACCATATAAGGAAAAAATATGTAATCAGATGATCATTTCATAATAAACCACAAAATACATCCCATATATGTTAAAGATCTTAAATGTAAAATACAAAAACATAGAAGTTCTGGAATTTTCCATAAGAAAATACAGGTGAATATTCATATAGCCTTTGAGTAATTCCTAAGCATCATACCTGTGGCTAAAGGAAAAATAAATATGACTACGTAAACATTCAAACTTTCTGTGAATTATAATAATAATTAACATTTATTGGGGCACCTGTGTGGCTCAGTCTGTTGAACATCTTTCTCTTGGTTTCGGCTCAGGTTATGATCTCAGGGTCCTGGATCCTCACGCTCAGCTGGGTCCCAAGTCAGCTTGGGATTCTCTCCCTCTGCCCCTTCCCCCACTCATGCACGCACGTAAGCTCTCTCCCTCTCTAAAATAAATAAATAAAATCTTTAAAAAAAAAAAATTACCATTTATCAAGAGTTCACCAAGTGCCAGGCACTGTGGCCCATATTTTACATACTCAAACTCACTTGATGCTAATAACAACCCTATAAAATAATTATCACAGTTTTGCATATGTAAAGGCAAATGAGACCTAAGTAACCTGCATAAGGTCGCATAGCTACCTGGTGGCTAAATGTAGCATTCATCATCTCAAAGAAAGAAAGAAAGAAAGGAAGGGAGGGAGGGAAGAAAGAAAGAATGGAAGGGAGGGAGGGAGGGAGGAAAGGAGGGAGGGAGGGAGTGAGGAAGGGAGGAAAGGAGGGAGGGAGGGAGTGAGGAAGGGAGGGAGTGAGGGAGTGAGGGAGGAAGGAAGGAAGGAAGGAAAGAAAGAGAGAGAAAGAAAAGAGAGAGAAAGAAAAGAAAGAAAGAAAGAAAAAAGAAAAGAAAAGAAAAAAAAGAAGAAAAGAGTTTCTCCTTGTGATAGGAACCCTTAGGATCTTAGGATCTACTCTCTTCACAACTTCCCTACACACCACACATCAGTGTCAGCTACAGTCACCGTGCTGTATGTGACATCCCCAGTGGTTACTTATCTTGTACCTGGAAGTTTGTATCTTGTGACCCCCTTCCCCCAATTCCCCCTCCCCTCCATTCAGTAAGTTACGATATATCTTTTCACATAATAGAAATATCATACTGACTTTCAACATTATATAGATGAACAATAATGTGAAAATATCTAAACATTATTTGAAATATAGTGAAACAGTATGTAAGAAACTAAACCATTTTATTTTTTTAAAGACTTATTTATTTATTTGAGTGGAGGGAAGGGCAGAGGGAGAGGGAGAGAAAGAATCTCAAGCAGACTCCCTGCTTAGCATGGAGCCCAATGTGGAGCTCGATCTCACAACCTGGAGATCATGACCTGAACCAAAATCAAGATTTGGATGCTTAACCGGCTGAGCCACTTTGACGCCCTGAAATTAACCCATTTTAAAGTATATCTTTGACTAGCCTATATTACCAGAGGAGATTAACAAGATGCTAGTGTTTACCTGGGTGCAAGACTGTGGATGAATTAAAATTTTTTTTTCTTTTTTGTGTTTTTTTTTCTTTTCTTTTCTTATCTATTTCTTACAGTAAATAAGCATTGCTTTTATAATAAGGAAACTATTTTTAATTTTAATTAAGTTACAAAGAAATTTTAACGGTACTGGAAAGACAATGAAGGTTTTGAGGCACTAAAATTAAACCACGTTATGAATTGAGAACTGAGGACCCCTCTAGAGAAATTAAAGAAAACAAAGATATCTTTCTAGCAAACATTTAGGCCACTCATGCCCAGAGGTGAACAGACACAAGACATTAGCTTTCCAATTTCTTGTAAATGTAGCAGGTGTATTAACATGATGCTCATACAACCATCACAGCAACTCCAGTTGGCAAATTATTTATATCTTTCCACACGTTTTCCTCATGTGTCAAATGTAGTTTTGCCTCCAGGGTTGTTATAAAGATTAAATGAGCTCATCATTTATTTCTTGAGCATCTCTTATGTGACAGGTGCTTCTGGGTTCCAGAGAGGGAACACTGAATGAGGCACTTGTCACAGGAAGTTTCCATTCTAGGAGAAGAGAGAGACAAACAAAGTAGCAAATAAAGTGGAAGACAGCAGGCTAAGTATTATAATGAACAGAAAACAAGAAAATGTGCTGTGACTGCAAATTGCCTCTGAGGAGGTGAAATGAAAGCAGAAACCTGAATGACCCAAGTCCCCGGCCCTGCAAAGATCCAGGAAACAAGCAACTGAAGCAGAAAGAACAGCAAACTAGGCACATACATTTTTTGGCTGAAGCTATTAATAGTCATCCCTATTAGTATCATTAATTACAGCAAAAATAACAGAGGGTTTTACACATTTAACATTCCTTCAAATTTCTTCATAAACTAGCTTTCATCACTTCAAGCTTTTAATAAATTGTCGGCCAGTCACGTGGCTACTATGCCTTTTGTGAAGCCCTTAAAGCAAATTTCATCCTTCCTCCTGGTTCTGCAGACCTTCCACCCGGATATTCCTTACGTCTGCAACTGCTAACCCTGTATTTCCAGTCACAGGGCTCAAGCATTTCACCACAGTACCACACAGCTGCTGTCCCCGAAGAGCTGACCAGCACTGACAGACCCCGGGAGAAAGAAAGACTTCCTTTCCTTTCCTTAATAAAACCGACAGGAACCATGGCTGGCAACTTTCTCAAGCACAAGTCTAGATAGCAAAGGTTATTTTTCTTCTTTCTGCTGAGGAGAGAAATGTAACATGCTTTGATGACTTCTAACAGATTGCAAATGGGTTAACAGTTGCATTTATTTATTTATTTATTTATTTATTTATTTATTTATTTCTAATTTAATGTTCACTCTGGAAGTGACACGACGGAACCTGAGAAAGGGCGCAGCTTCACTAGGCTGGGAGTGTGCCCTAGAACAAGAAGCAGTGTCCTGAAATGAGGTGCCAGGTGAATAACGTCAGAGCAAGCCAGAGGGGTTGCCAACCTGGCCTGCAGACTGGCTGGATGTCTTCCTATTGATGACCATGTCTAAGATACTCTCCTAAGTGAAGGTGATGCTATTGTCTTGCTCCCAGGCAGCATGGCTAAGAGAACAATCTCGAAAATTGGGCAAACCTAAGCTGAAGTCTGACTCTGAGGGTTACAGGTAGTGACCCTGAATGAGTTATTTGAGATCGCTGAGGAGGTTAACAGAGTGCCTTCCTCCTAGGGTTGATGTGAAGATGAAAGGAGATTAGCAAGCGAGCACACAACACACTGCCTGGTATGTAACCAGTCCTCAATAAACGTCAGCAGTTATCAGAAAAGCAGGTGCTCTCCACTCTCCATAGTGGGGACAGGACTTGTGTTGATCTATCTGCGTTGGTACCAAACCTCCTTTGTGGCCACACAGGTGTAGATTATGGGTGTGGTTTGTGGCATTGGATAGGGGGAGGCTTTCCAAAACCCCATGCTTCCGATGCTACTCAGTTATTTATTTATTTATTTATTTATTTATTTATTTATTTATTTTTATTTATCTATCTATTTTTATTTAAATTCAAGTTAGCTAACATATAGTGTAGTACTGGTTTTCAGGAGTAGAATTTAGTGATTCATCATTTACATAGAACACCGAGTGCTCATCCCAACAAGTGCCCTCCTTAATGCCCATCACCCATTTAGCCCACCCCCCACCTCCCCTCTAACAACCCTGTTTGTTCTCTGTATTAAAGAGTCTCTTATAGTTTGCCATTCAGTCATTTAAATTCGTCTCGTGCTGAGTACCCGTCCAGTCTACATGGCAGTTAAACACAATCTACTCTCCCTGAGCCCCTGACGCAACTCCGCACCCTCCACAAGCTACCTTGTCTTCTACTGAGCTGAGAATGTTGAGGTAGCTTCATTAACTTCCATATTTTCCACCTCAAAATATTTCTGTGTTTTTCTGTATTTTTTGCTACTCTCTTTTCTTTTCCTCCCTCCCAAGGACAAGCATTTCTCTTGCTTCCTAAATCGAATCCCTGCTGTCCTTCTCCTAGTTGAATACTGCCCCATCCAGAATCTTCTTTCATCAACCAGCATCTCTCTTCTTGTTATGTTCAATGTCCCTATCTTCAAGGTTCCTTGAAGGACCATTTGGTTCTTATTTATCCTTTACAAAATTTCTGCTTATCTACAACTGATTTTCCTCTTCAAATCTCCTTTTCCTGACTTCTGATCTTCCTCCAGCAGTTAATGATATCATTTGTTTCCCACTGAACCATGACCAACTTCAAAGTCACTTTTAAACCTTCTGCTTCCCCAATCCCATTCACTGGCCAGTCTCCAAATGTCTGAAACATTTCTCATATCTGGCACCTCATTCTTGTTTCCACATTATGATCTTAGTTCAGACCCGTTGACAGGCTCCCAGTTGAAGGAGACACATTAGAAGGCATTCATGGTCCTCCTACTTCAGTCTCTCTCATCTCCCCACCACCCAAATATTACACTGTCATGTTAATCATCCTCTTACCCACTTATAACCTTGTGAGTACCTTCTTACATATCTTCAAAGGCACCCCTAGCCTTATAAATCAAGTTCAAATTCTCTTTTCTAGTGTTTAAGGTTCTCCATGGTCAGGAACCAGATACCTTTTTAGTTTTGTTGCTACTTATTTGTCTTCAGATAGTCTAAACTTCACCCAGCTCTTCCCCAAAGTCTTCATGTTTTCCTGCCTTTGTCTGCAATCACTCTTGTTCCATACCCAGCTATTCTAGCCATCCTTTAAATCTCAGTGAAATATCACGTCCTCCATGAAGACTTCACCAAGAGAAAAATGGAGTTCATCTCTCTTTGGTGAATAAGAAATGTGGGTACTTGAAATAGACCAAGGGATAGGAAGAAAAGCTGACCCTTTAAAATATATTTCCTTTTAGTTGTAAAAATCAGAACCATTTTCCGGCTTTAGCTCTTTATGCTTTCTTTTTGTATGGTATTATTGAAACCAAATTCCAGTTGTTGTTTTTTTCTTCTTCTTATTTTTTGGATAACTGGAAGCATCCATGATCGAAAGCCTGATTTTACTACTCCCAGCATTTTGCCATCTTCTGTCCTTGCTTCGCTGCTTGAGACATTCCATTTTGGGTAAACTGTGATTTGAAATATCCTCAAGAGTAAGAGTTACTTGTCTCAGATCTTTCCTCAGAATGACTGTCAGGAAATTTTCTGGGGAAGATCAATATATGTTAGGAACCTTCAGCTAACAAAATGTAAGTGACCAACTGTGAAGAAAAAGTACACACTAAGAGAAGAGAGGTGAGGGCATATGCTTTGGGATTCACACTCAACTTGAAGAGTCTGAAGCAAAAAAAGTAAGCTTTTTGCTTATGTACAAGCCTTGTTTTCCTTCAGTCTGTAACTCCAGGACAGCTCACTGACCATCTTCAAAAGAAGACCCTGTTGATGGTTCTGAGCCATGGGAGCTGATGTGACTACAAAGACATTGGGGAACCAGCCCCTACATGAAGTTTCCTTTTGTTTGTGGCTATCGTTCTCTAGTTATATAATCTAGGACACTTTGCTGTCATTGCACATTTGCTTAGATGAGCCATGATGTTTCTGAGTTTTGCCCTGTGGGACTATTTCCTCTTGTCCCCACCCCCATTCCCATCAGCTTTCAGGATCCTCAGACCCCTTGCACAAATACACACACACATTTGCATGTACACACATACATATCCACTACAGTCTACTTAAAGTAACTATCTGGGTATATTGTTGACATTAGAAAGAATGAAGTAAATTTAAGTAGTTAAATGTGCCCTCACATAGATGTAAGCTCTTTCTATATGTGACCTCATTTAATGTTTGTGACAACTGCATGAAATAGGTTCTGGTATAATTTCCATTACAAATATAAAAACTAAGGCTCAGAGATGTTTAGTGATTTGCCCAAGGTCACAGAGCTAGTAAGTGGTGAAGGAGGATTTAACTGAGCTTGTCTGCCTCCAGAGGCAGAATTACCAACAGTGATTAACCTACAAAGTAGAAGCTGAGAGCCCAGAAGGAGGGGGGAGGTGGGAAAAGGGGACTTTGGTTTTTGTACTGTTTGAAATTATCTACTAGACACATCTAATAACTTAGTAATTAAAAAGTTAATTTTTCAAAGGCATGCTGGCTGGCTTCATTTCATTTCTGTTTGCCAGTTATCACACAGGAAAAATGTGAGAACCAGATAACAAAATTAACCATTTTAGTTTCACAGAGCAAAATTTTTTTCTTCTTGTTATTTGTAAGAGCTTAAAAAATGCATTTTTGCATTGGATTCCTACACAAGTAACATTGAATGCCTATCATTTGTACTGTGCTGTTTTTATATGTATCTATTTTAAAATATAATATTTGTCTATAATACTACATCAACCCTCAAAAGAGTCATAATATTGGATATCTTCAGGCTCTTCCAATGTAAAATCATGTAGCCCTAATTTGATTCATTTGGGGTCAAAAATCTAATTAACTTCTTGTAGTCATTGGGTAAAATTCAGAAGGCCGGCAAAATCCCAGCTTCCCTTGACAAATCAGAAATGCTGAATTCCCCATGTCCTTCCTTCTATCTAAATGATAGTGCAATTCTTAAGATTCTGCCAATACAAGTTTTAGCACAGTGTTCAAACTTCCGCTCAAATAACTCTTATAATGCATGATAATTATTTGTTGTTGTATCTACTCTCCTGACCACATGAAGGTCTGTTCAAGAACAGCTGTTAATGTGCTTCTGCTGAATTTTTGCTTCTGTAGCACCTAGCTCGGAGTTCCAGAATTATTTGCTGTATAAGGAATTATGCATGTCATGTTAGTTTTGCACCTTTTTATAATCCTTTTTTATGCATCTCAGGCCAACTCCTACACATCAGATATTTTGCTCTAGGTCACTCTCTGATAAATACCCATCAAGAAAAAGAAATCCTTTATTTATTCTTTTAAAAAGATTTTATTTATTTATTTGAGAGAGAGAGAGTACAGGGGCAGTGGAGGGCAGAGGGAGAGGGAGAAGCAGACTCCCCACTGAGCAGGAAGCCTGATGTGGGACTCGATCCCCAGGACCCTGAGATCATGACCTGAGCCAAAGGCAGATGCTTAACCAACTGAGCCACTTAGGTGCTCCCAAAAAAGAGCACTTTATTAATGCATTTGGATAATAGCAATTGGTACTGAGTTTGCAAGAAAAGCCAGGAAACCTGGTTGAATCAAAACGATCCTCACTCCTGGCACATATACATGTAGAGTTTTCAAACCTTTTTACTTCATCATTATTTATTAATTATTCCTCACAAAAAAAGCTTCAGGGGAGGGCTTTCTATTGTCCTTGTCTTTGATATTTGGGGATTAGTAACTTTATCCTCAAAGCCTTGTAGCCTTGCAGTTGAATTTTTCCCAATGTTAAAAAAAAACAATCTTTCCACCTCACTCCTGCATTCTCAATTTTTTTGGAAATCATTATTTTTCTGCTACTAGGAGGTGAATATTTTTTGTAATTTCAGTGTTACACACATACGTCGTATTTAATTTATAATTTACAAACACTCCATTGTGCAGCCAGAGCTTCCTTAGTGGAAGCCACTTGTCCTCTCAGATTTTTTCTTTTTTTTTTTTTTTTTAATTTTTATTTATTTGACAGAGAGAGAGACAGCGAGAGAGGAAACACAAGCAGGGGGAGTAGGAGAGGGAGAAGCAGGCTTCCCGTGGAGCAGGGACCCCAATGCGGGGCTCGATCCCAGGACCCTGGGATCATGACCTGAGCCGAAGGCAGATGCTTAACGACTGAGCCACCCAGGCACCCCTCAGATTTTCTTTCTATAGTCTCCGTCTCTCAGAAACGTTGGGCCTTTCCTAATCCCCGCCAGGCCTGACCTGGCTCCACTCTGTCTCTCAGGCTTTGAAGCACTAATACAGACCACAGGAACACTGTCAACCCCTGAAGGAAATGAGTAGGGAAGAGGACTGGAATCAGCACAGCCTAATTAATAACCCTACTCCTCTTTCCTCCAAAGTAGCTAACGTATTAAGACCACCTAAAAACAGAGTCAGTAAATTATGTTTGCTGATGCTGTCCCATTTATTAATTGATTTATCCAGTTACAGTGTGAGTTCTGACTGTCTATGCAGTGCTGCACCTCTGTAAATTCCTACAAGGTCCTGGACCAAGACAGAGAATAGCAAGCGAGCAGACCCAAATCCAGCTAAATAACCATCCTAACTCAAGAGAACACATAAGACACTGGGGAAACAAACAGCACGTGGTTCCTCTCTCAAGCCAGTTATAGTTTAGTAGAGAAGGCCCCTTAGCAAATCATCATATGACAGTTGCTAATTGCTATTCATGTAGACAGGTATTATGGGCATCTACGGGGGGGGGGGGATATCTAAATTAGAAGGGTGACCAATGGAAGTTGTCCAAAGAAGATGAGTTTTTGAATTAAAAATAGAGCTACCCTAGGACCCAGCATTTGCCCTACTGGGTATTTACCCCAAAGACACAGATGTAGTGAAAAGAAGGGCCATATGCACCCCAATGTTCATAGCAGCAATGTCCACAATAGCCAAACTGTGGAAAGAGCCAAGATGTCCTTCAACAGATGAATGGATAAAGAAGATGTGGTCCATATATACAATGGAATATTACTCAGCTATCAGAAAGGATGAATACCCAACTTTTACATCAACATGATTGGGACTGGAGGAGATTATGCTAAGTGAAATAAGTCAAGCAGATAAAGTCAATTATCATATGGTTTCACTTATTTGTGGAACATAAGGAAGAGACTATGGGCTCTGAGAAACAAACTGAGGGTTTTAGAGGGGAGGGGGGTGGGGGGATGGGTTAGTCCGGTGATGGGTATTAAGGAGGGCACGTACTGCATGGAGCACTGGGTGTTATATGAAAACAATGAATTGTGGATCACTACGTCAAAAACTAATGATGTATTGTATGGTGACTAACATAACATAATAAAATAAAATTAAAAAAAATAAAAATAAAAGAATTTTAAAAAAGAAAAATAAGATGAGTTTTTGGAATTTTTTAACTTGGAACAAGTACTATGTTTTTATACCATTAGTACATATATAGGTGTCCTTAAACTGTGTATAGTCTTATTTTGCATGTTTCAATGTTCTCTATGAATAAATCCTACTGAAGTTTCTTTCCCCCCCCCCAAGCACTATATTTTCAGATTTATCCACATTATTACATATAGCTCTCGTTCATTTATTTTAACTGCTGCACAGGATTCTGTTGTATGTGCATTACATATGTATCCAACTTGACCAATGAACATTGGACTTGTTTCTACCCTTTGTGGCTTTGTGATTCTGGCTTTGGTTGAACAGGGATTTTTAATTCTAATTTAGTTAAATGTATCAATCTTTTATGGCTCATGCTTTTTGTGCTTATTGAAGAAATCTTTTTCAACTCAAGTTCATAAAGATGTCCTCCTCTAAGTTTTTCTAAAAATTATAGTTTCTTTCACCACATGTCTCTATGCTTCCTCTTCCATATCCGTAACCTTCCCCCACCTGGAGCCTTGGGCTGCAGTCTAGAAATAGGTCTAGTTCCTGGGCCAGAAGTGGTTTTGGTTTAGTTCCTGGTCAAAGGCAGTGTCCTCCTTGCTCACTGGTCTCACAACTTTCTAAAGACTGTGCCTCCAGATGAAAGCAAATCTATAGCTGCTCAGTCTCACTGTTCTGAACTAGAAAGCTACTCCAGGCTCTGCCATGGAATGCTAGATGCCTCTGGTCCCATCTGCTTGGGGCGGCTCTCCAGCTGCCTCTGCCCAGTCAGATCCTGGGCACACACCTCTGATGCAGCCCCTCCTTCATATTATGCGTCTCTCTTGCTTGGATCTATAGAGATATGTGTCTTGCTTTGAAGTCTTGCTGTTTCTTTTTGCTTTCTCTTTTGTATATATTCTTTACTATTTCTCTGTGTTTGGAGAAGAAATGGCACATCAAGGCATAAACCTATTGAACGGTGACTCCTTAATTCTCCTTATAACAGATTTGAGGAAAGAGTAGCAGTTAACTGCACAGTGAGGGATGCTGAAAGGAAATTGTAGATGATAGGAAGGGTAGGTGGCATGCACAGAGACCAGAATGAGATGGAGGGTTTTGGAAATGGGGAGCAGTTTGGTATGACAGTGACAGAGATGACACGTGGGACCCCAGGACAGGGACAGCAGGATCTGCCAGCCCAATAGTCACCCCTAAAATCACACAAAACACCTAAAGCACTGAACACTGAAGAAGAGAGAAATATGAAAAAAGAAAATAGTACTGCTCTACAGAAAACATTACAGATTTAAAAACCTGCTCACATCAATTCAATGAAGAACAGAGTGCTGGTATTGTATGTATGTCTGCTCTAGAAACAAGAAATCTGAGGTTCCAGGAATTTAAGTGATGTGCTAGAACTGAAACTCAAATCCTCTTCTGTCCCATCCCTTGTTCTTTCCAGCAACCACAATTCAGAGCACATACATACGGCAAAAAGCCTGCCAACCCTGAATGCATCTCAGCCAAAGCAATACAGTCAGAAACAATTTGAATAGAAACAAATTTCTTTGACACTCCTTGATTCTACTTTCAGGTTCTTCTCCTACTTGTCTCTCATTCTGGACTCTGAACCTAAATTCATAAATAGTCCGTTATACTTGCTTACCCTCTGATACAAAAGACTGATAAGGTTCAATATTCTAGCTACTACCCCAAATTTGCATTTTTACTGGAACTAAGGAAGTAACTTCCAACTGTACAGGTTCTGAGTAATACTAGCCTACCGAGGATCTGCATTTGAGGCCAAACTCCTTACCAGTGTTCCCTAAATCACATGACTTAGACATCTTTATGCTCCTACATATAAGAACATGTGAGGTTTTGAACTCAATTACAAGTGTCTCAAGAAGTCAGTATCTCCCTGTTAACAAAACTACTTAAAGTTTTATATCTAGTTCTACCGTGATCACTCAATTACTCAACAAATATTCCAATTTAATAGGCTAATAATGACAATTATAAAGTGAAAATATTATTTAAGGATGCATGCTAGAAAACGTCACCTTGATCAAATCACAGTTCTTTCTGAAATTCAATCACACTACAACTTGCTTACAAAAACAGAATAATGAAGAAGACTAAAATGGACCAGTTATTTCAAGTGACAAAGAGTAAATTTGACCTACTTCTGCTGAATTTGTACTTTATTGTTCTTTCTATTCTCTTGTAATAACCCAAGCTCTATTTAAGTAATTACGTGTTCTTTCCTTTCTCAAAGGAGAACTTAAATAACCTAGTTCCCCACACTCTTACCATAGCTAACCCATCCCTAAAAACTGCTTTCTATAATTCTTACATCCCTGGGCAAGAGGAGGGAGAAGCACTTAGAAACCTCATTTAGTAAGATGCTCCATCTTTTTATTTTTTAAAAAAGATTATTTATTTATTTATTTAATTTATAGAAAGAACACAATTGGGGGGAGGGGCAGAGGAAGAGGGAGAGAGAGAATCTCAAGCAGGCTCCATGCTGAGCACAGAGCCCGACGCAGGGCTTGATCTCACAACCCTGAGATCATGACCTGAGCCGAAATCAAGAGTCGGATGCTCAACCAGTTGAGCCACCCAGTCGCCCTGATGTTCTATCTTCTTAAGTCATAGACAAACAGTCTGAAACCTTCCACTTAAAATATGTCTTCTTTCTAATTTCCAATCCATAGTGTAGAGAGAAATGTGGCTTCATTTGAACTCTAAGTCATGATCAGTCCTCCAAATTCTTAAAGAATAATAAATACTGTATTTCTCTGTAGTGATAGAAAAATCCAGTTCCTTTAAGCAAATCTGTAATCACTGCTGCTATATTTCTTTGATATTTAACAAACAGTGACTGAACCAAGACCAAATCGGAGTTTAGCAAATGTGTGCTCATCACATAAATCATACTTGTTGCAAGTTGTTAAGAGCATACCACGGACTTTGAAAATGCTTCACCTAAATAACTTTGAGTGGGGAACGGAAGGTGTAAAAGTGGTGAACTGTGTCCCTTTTTCTCCCAGGTTTTCAGGGTGTGGGATGTACAGACTCTTTCGCTATTACAAGTCTTCCATGACAGCCATGGAGGACCAGGAGACATGCAGATTTATTCTATGGTTTACGATTCCAATCATGGCATGCTTATTACAGGTAAGTGTACCCAATTAATGGCAGACAAAACTCATATCTTAACTTTTAGCCTTTTTCTTATTATGTTCAATTAGCCAACATACAGTAAATCATTCATTTTTGATGTAGTGTTCAGCGATTCATTAGTTACGTATAACATCCAGTGCTCATCCCAACATGTGCCCTCCTTAATACTCATCACCCGGCTACTTCATCCCCCACCCCCTCCATTCTGTAACCCTCAGTTTGTTTCCTGGAGTCCAGACTCTCTCATGGTGTGTCTCCCTCTCTGATTTTTTCCCATTCAGTTTTCCCTCCCTTCCCCTGTGGTCCTCTGCACTATTCCTTATGTTCCATATATGAGTGAAACCATATGATAATTGTCTTTCTCTGCTTGACTTATTTCACTTAGCATAATCTCCTCCAGTTCCAACCATGTCGATGCAAATGGTGGGTATTCATCCTTTCTGATGGCTGAGTAACATTCCATTGTATATATAAACCACATCTTCTTTATCCATTCATCAGTTGAAGGGCATCTCGGCTCCTTCCACAGTTTGGCTATTGTGGACATTGCTGCTGTGAACATTGGGGTGCACGTGTCCCTTCTTTTCATTACATCTATATCTCTAGGGTAAATACCTAGTAGTGAAATTGCTGGGTCATAGGGTAGCTCTATTTTTAATGTCTTGAGGAACCTCCATACTGTTTTCCAGAGTGGACTTTTAGCCTTTTTTTAACTAGCACTTGAGCACTAACTAGACGAAAAACAGAAGTAGAAGGGGAATGTGTTAACTGTGATTTATCAGAGTAGATATTTAGTTCAGTTCCATTCCTTCCTGTCTTTCCATGGCCAGGTCGATAAAATATGTAACTGCACTTCCTTGAAAAAAACAGGTCAGTGCTCTAAGTTCTTGAGCCTAGAAAGATAGCCTTACCCCTCCCCACCCCGCACCCCTCCACTTCCCCACCCCCTGCTCACATGCTAGATCTCTCTCTCTCTCTCTAATAAAACAACAACAACAACAAAAACCCACCAGGTTAAAGGTAGAGCTGGGATTCAATCCCAAAGCATCTGGCTTCTGAAACCACATTCTTTCTCTGTAACTGCATTGTTTCCACAGCAGTAGTATAACTCACTGAAAACATAGAGGATTACCACAGGTTCACAAGCATATCTAGCTTTGTTGGTGTCAGTTCTGAATAAAGCTGAATAAAGCAAGAAGTGGCATGTGATGTGTTGCTGCATAAAAGGCAAAGCCAGTTCCTTTTTGACTCCTGGGAGCTGGAATATGAACCATCTTCGAGTGACTACACCAGCATCAATGCCCCCGTTCCTCAGAGAGGCAGTTTGGCCCCATGCATTCTGGTACTGAGACAGAAGGTGCTGACCTTCCCACCTGCCGTTGCTTCTACACAATAAAGTGGAGAGAGAATAGTGTCCTAAATGACAGATCCGTAGTGCTGATGCCAACAGATGTGTTGCCTCCTTTACTTGTTGCCTCTTAAAAACACGCTTCCTGAAGACACAAAACATTCTGCTAGGCATTTAGGTTAAACACTGTTCACATGCATGCCTTCAGGCTTTAGAAGAAAAATGAACAACATTAACAATACTTCTTCCTTCTGGAACCCCAACCCAAAATGCATTTCCTAAGCATTTTCCCACTGACCACCTGTTCTGAGTTCCTGTGGGATTAATTAGGCAGGGAAATAGTTGGTGCTATCTCAGCTGGTGGAGAATATAATTATTTTTAACTCTGGGTTTTTTGTGTTTTTTTTTTCTGGATTTGGAGTGAACTAGCACTTCATGTTTGATAAGACGATTTTACATCTTGTAAAACAGAACTTAATTCTAAGTGTAAGCACTCCTCTTCTATATTAGCTCCTCCAAAAATAACATGCTAATAACTGCAAGCGTATTTTCTCCTAGTACCCCCACTTGCATGTTTGATTAGTGGGCTCAGCATTTACAACCCATTTATCACCAGAGTAACTAAGGACTCAAGTATCAAGACAAAAGAAGAAGAGGAAAAGGAGGAGGAGGAAAATCAAGATTGCTTCCCAATTTTGTGTAATTCTGATAGTACTTTGCTTACAAAAATATACAGCTCTGTGTGTCGCTTACATTGACAGCAACCATCAATTTGACATCAGAATTACATGAAGCTTATCTCCCAGACTTTACTTCATGCTTTGATTCCAAAGAAGCCACCATAGTAATCTTCTAAACCCTGATGACAGCAGCATCACATTCTGGAAATGTTTTGTAGAATATACTGTTGTTACTGTCACCGTTGTTCATATTATTCCTCTATTATGACAACTCGTTTTTGTAAAGTTCTTTTACAAAGTGCTTTCACGCACTTTATTTCATTTGACCTGCACAACCACCACAGGAGGTAGGAATTATTACTTATCCTATTTCATAAATGACACACTAAATATTAAACAGTTCAACTGACTAGGAGGAAAACACCAGGTTTGGGGCGCCTGGGTGGCTCAGTCAGTTAAACATCCAACTCTGATTTTGGCTCAAGTCATGATCTCAGGGTCATGAGATCAAGCCCCAGGTTGAGCTCTGTGTGCAGTGCGGAGTCTATTTTAATTCTCTCCCCCTCTGCCCCTCCCCACCCCCCACCCCTCCACTTCCCCACACCCTGCTCACATGCTTGATCTCTCTCTCTCTCTCTCTCTAATAAAACAACAACAACAACAAAAACCCACCAGGTTAAAAGTAGAGCTGGGATTCAATCCCAAAGCATCTGGCTTCTGAAACCACATTCTTTCTCTGTAACTGCATTGTTTCCACAGCAGTAGTATAACTCACTGAAAACATAGAGGATTACCACAGGTTCACAAGCATATCTAGCTTTGTTGGTGTCAGTTCTGAATAAAGCTAGTCACAATATAATGTTAAAGGATCTACCAGGAAGTTCCAAGTGTTGGCTATCTGGCTACCATATTCCTGTCATATTTCTATATTAGATTATTTGAACAGAGAAACTTTTTTTAAATTTTATTATGTTATGTTAGTCATCATACATTACCTCATTAGTTTTTGATGTAGTGTTCCATGATTCATTGTTTGCATATAACACCCAGTGCTCCATTCAATATATGCCCTCCTTAATACCCATCACTGAGCTAACCCATCCCCCCACCCCCCTCCCCTCTAAAACCCTCAGTTTGTTTCTCAGAGTCCATAGTCTCTCATGGTTTGTCCCCCCCTCCAATTCCCTCCTTTCATTTTTCCCTTCCTACTATCTTCTTTTTTTTTTTTTTAACATATAATGTATTATTTGTTTCAGAGATACAGGTCTGTGATTCATCAGTCTTAACACAATTCACAGTGCTCACCATAGCACGTACCCTCCCCAATGTGCATCACCCAGCCACCCCATCCCTCCACCCCCCTTCACTCCAGCAACCCTCAGTTTGTTTCCTATGATTAAGAGTCTCTTATGGTTTGTCTCCCTCTCTGGTTTCATCTTGTTTCATTTTTTCCTCCCTTCCCCTATGATCCTCTGTCTTGTTTCTCAAATTCCTCATATCAGTGAGATCATATGATACTTGTCTTTCTCTGATTGACTTATTTCACTTAGCATAATACCCTCTAGTTCCATCCACATCATTGCAAATGGCAAGATTTCATTTTTGATGGCTGCATAATATTCCATTATATATATATATATATATATATATATATATATATATATATATATATACCACATCTTCTTTATCCATTCATTTGTTGATGGACATCTTGGCTCTTTCCATAGTTTGGCTATTGTGGACATTGCTGCTATAAACATTGGGGTGCACGTATCCCTTCGGATCATTACATTTGTATCTTTGGTGTAAATACCCAGTAGTGCAATTCCTGGGTCATAGGGTAGCTCTATTTTCAACTTTTTGAGGAACCTCCATACTGTTTTCCAGAGTGGCTGCACCAGTTTGCATTCCCACCAACAGTGTAGGAGGTGAACTGAGAAATATTACCAGAAAAACCTTTTAAGTCCTTCTTTACACAAGAACAGATTTTATCTTAAAATTTAAGCAGCTTAGGAAAGGGCTTCATTAAATCCTGGGGCACCATTTCCTAACAGGTGAGATTGGAAAGTCGTGAGAAACTCAATACAAAGTGTTGACCTTTGATAATTTAATCTCCAAAACAATAAGAGAAGCTTCATTTTGTTTGATCTTTGAAATGCTTTGAGATTCTTATTTGTATTTCTAGACATTACACCAAAACAGAATACGTAGTTAATCTTGACAGTTAAATCACATTTGCCATTTGTAGTATCCCTGTAAAACCAAACCAGCACCCTTAGGAAAATGCAAATAAGGTATACCTGCTCTCCAACTACTTCCCCAAGTTGATTTGGAAATTAATCTTATTTAATATTGATGTTGCAAGCACTGGCTTGTAACCGTTCTCATTCATTACATTTAATAAGACCATGTATACAGAGTGCTTTATCATTTGTTGGTCGGAAAAGGCTCTCTAACAATAAATTCCAATCACTAAATGGAAGCTTACCTTCAGCAGAAAGCTGCCCATCACCGTGATTACTATACACCAGATGGAGAGGCATGGGGCAGGCAAGAATGAAAAATGTAGACAATAAAAAAACAGAAAAATAGGGATCACTGAAAAGAGAATATCAATGAATCCAAATAGCTTGTACTTGAAAATTAATGACGCCCTCAATGAATGCTTTTCTCTTGCTGTATAACATTTGCTTTACTTGTCAAAAATGTTTTAGAGAAAATAAGCATATCTTCACCACATCAGATATCCTAGGAATTGATATTACTAATCTCACTGATGGGTTGTTTCCAAACACAACCAACTGGGTAAAGTCCTTTGTGATTCAAAACTTCTAATGTTGGGTATTTGTGAGATTCTTATTTCTGTTCCAGGATCTAGTGTCATGGACATGTACCCTCTGACCAGAATGGTACAAGATACAAAACAGATTCCTCACACTCATGAACGAGAAATCAATGTCATGCTTTACAACAGATATTTTCACCAAGTACTTACTATCTGTTCTGAATCTATCATTAAGGTAAGTATATATTGGCTCTTCAGAAAGAAAAAGGCAAAATAGAATAATCTCTTTTTACAGGTAAGTCTTTGAGTGATTAAGTAAATGTAGTGGCACGTGTGATGAGACTTGACAGTAGAGCTATTTTTAAGCACTCATGAACCCATGAAAAACAAGTATTTTAAGCCAGGTCAGACTGCTTACTGTTAAGTTGCATCCTCAATTAAATAAATAAAGCTAGTTTTACTATCAGAATAGGAACTTTAAAGGAAATATACCAAGGAAAGAGTACTAAGATGGATGGATGGATGGATGGATGGATAGATAGATAGATAGATAGATAGATAGATGATAGATAGATAGATAGATAGATACATACATACATACATACATACATACATACATATATACATTTTTAAATCCAAGCTATGGGCAGAGGATATGGTAAGAAGGAAGGGAGAGGAATTTATAAGGTTTACTATAACCCCTATAGGTGCAGGATATGTGCCAAGTGCCTTAAATCCATGATCTTATTTAATCTTCACACCGGTTCCATGTGGACAGATAAAGGGTTCCATTTTAAAGATGAGGAAACTAGGACCCATGGCGTTCAAGCAACTTGCCCCAGATCACATAACTAGTAAGCATAGCTGGGATGTGTACCCAGGTTGGTCTATTCCTCTGCATTCCACTGCCTTGACACTACCATGCTCCCCAGAGGCCAGGGTATGCAGCCATCCTAAGTGCATCATCTAGCAGTGATGGCTGGCAGGGTTTGCTTCAGAGGGCCATCCTTTTATTTCATGCATGCTCTCCAAAAGGAGACATCTGGAGCAGTAGAGAGCATCCTCTGGAGACCCTTTAAGTCCCCTCTCAATCTCTGACTTTCTATGTTCATCTGCTGGAGATTTTCTCAGGCCAAAATCTCAGGAGTTCAGTTAATGATCACCTACTTCTTATAATGCCCACAGAATAAGTAGAGGAAAACTAAAACTAAAACCTACTCCGTTTTCACGAACTACGGACTTCTAGGGGGGAAATGGCTTCCCTGTAAGGGGAGAAGGGGGCAAGGAATGCATCTAGGTGCATTTTCATACCTGATTGATTGGTTGAAGAGGGAGCATACTTCAGGCCAGAACATGGGTGACCTCTGAGACCCGTTCATGCTGTGGCACGCATTTCTCTTCTCCTTTAAGGACCTCGTCTGTACTGGGGGCACTCAGAGGTTGAGAATGTGGGCTCTCAGTCCAGACTGGCCTCATTCAGGTCAGTCAGTGGCCCTTGGTCGGCCTCTAGACGATTCCACAAGTCCCCTCTGGTCCTGCTCTCCCTCCTTGATTCTAGCTATGATGGCTGTCTTCAGCTCCCTGGAGGGACAATGAGCCTTCCCATCTCTGGCCCTTTGCTCATGCTGCCTCTGCCCCACAGACCTTGAGGGCGACCGTCTGTCCTGCCAGTGCAGTTTCATCCCCCCTGACAGTCTAGTTTACATGTGAACATGGCAGATCCATGAAGAAGGAGAGATTTAGACTGAAAGGCTGAAGGTCTAGAGCTTCAAATGTGTTTCCAAAGAGAAAGAATGTTGTGTCTTGACATATTTCTGGATTTTCTGATTACACCCAACCTGATTACACAGACAGCCTTCTTTGAAATCCCTCTCTCCCTCCCTCTAAGAGTGAGGCCCGTGTCCCTAATCAGAACACTTCTTGGAAAGGTCAATGAGCTCCTTCCTCAGGGTTCTCTTATTCTGTCCTGTGACTCCTGGCTGATTTGGATGAGTGCCAACAGGGAATAAACCCACTTTGATTTTTTTGTCAGCTGTACTTGTAATGGTTACATCGCTATCTGGCTGCTAATCTGGTTTTGTGCTCACAGTAGTAAAATTGCTACTTCCTCCACAGCCAAGGCTGCCGGGAACAGTCACTGCCTGTCTCGGCTGCCTAGGTATACAGAAGACACGCTCCAGGATCCCACAAGAACTACTAGGCGGCACTGTATCTGTTAGAACATTCTTTGATCAAACCAACATTCAGGGCAGGATGTTGGAAAAGATTTTAGAAAGGCAGAGTACCAATTTTGAGGATGTTTTGAATATTACAAAATTTTTGTAAAAGCTGAAAGGTATATGGATGATTTGATTTTTTTGTTCTTTCCTACAGGTTTGGGAACTCGAGACTGGCCTCCAAATATACCAGATTTTAGACCCTCATGGCTTCAGTGTTGAACTGACTTCTGCAGCTATTGATGAAACTGGATTTCTTTTTGCCACAGGAGCATATAATGGTCAGATTCATATCCAGAATAGGGCCTCCCTGCTTTAGTGCCCTGAGAATTTGTGCTAGGAACTCATCCATTGTGTGGGCTAGAGAGAGAGCATGAAGCAGGCTGGAATGTGTCAGCATGCAGGACAGACTGCTCTGCCTGACTGAACATCAGCAGACTCTTCTGTAATGGGCATCAAAGTCCTGGTATCAATACCTCACATCACATTTATATTATTGCTTTAACGTTTGCAAAAGTCTTTCACGTGTATCTCATTCTATCTTTGGCAGGACTTGTGTTGTACTGACTCCTTTTGTCCTTTTACTTTTGGGTACCATCAGCTAAGAGGTGGACATTTAGATTTAGTACTTGCCAATAATATTTTTACCGACAGTAGATTTGGGGACCAGACAAAAATCCAGCCAGCTCTGTTATACAACACCCAGAATTCTATATTGGACTTGTTTATGAGTCTCAGCTCCTTGGGGACATGTGCCATGTCAAACTTGAGAAGATGTCAAGCTTAGGTGGTGTTATGTTGCTTGCTGCTCCTTATGCTATGGAACACTGTGTAGAACTTTCTAGAACTAAGCATTCCAGCCTGCCTCACCTTTCACCTCACCTTGCTCTGACTTCCCACGAAAGAACTACTTTATCTAGACAGTATGACTGACTTGTATGCACTACTCATAGTTTATTTATTCTAGAGATATATTTACTAAAGAAATTCTTGCTTGGAAGCCAGTTGGTGGGATGAGTGAACATCCTGATGTGAAAGTCTGATTTTTCACCGTGTGACAGATAACGTCCACATGAAATGAAATCATGAATGCTAAGTTGATGGGGTGTGAATAAATGCAACTGCTCTGCATGTGGGACAATTCTTAAGAAAACAGTCTTAACTGCTCTAGAAGCACTCTCTACACACATATGAAAATCAGTTATAATAGAACTTCTGAGCAGTGGACACAACTGTCATCAGGCATAAGCGTCAGCAATTCATACAGATGACTAAGATAGTATTGTTTTCATGCAAGCAAGTCCATTTTATTGTTAGTGCTAGGGTCTAGAATTTCTTTAAACATGGACAGTTTGTTCTCCTCAGAGGTCACTGACAAAGATGCTGCAACATCCTAGGACACCCTGGAAAGTAGGATTCTCTGACTCTCAGAGCAGCTCTGCTCACAAGCCAGCAGTTCCCCTCATTCCCACCTACCCACCCACCACCTAAGCCAAGCAAAACTTCTCCCTACCCTCTGCCCCATTAAATTTGGCTGCTAAAGTCTCAAGGTAGCAGGAAATCTGGGCTGTGACACTGTGGTCCACATATGCAGGACTGAATGAGAGCATTCCTTCTTTTCATTGTTTGTATGACTATGTTCCTCCACAACCATAAAGTGCTTGAGGGCAGGAACCATGCCTGTTCGCTTTGCATTCGCAGCTCCTTGCATAGTGCTGAGTATATAGGGAGAATTTAGTTAGTGTTTAATGATGTTGTGAACAAACAAATGGTAGGAGTTGTGAGTATTGCTGAAAGAGAGAACCTGGCAGAAGGAAATAAAAACAACACAGTGAGAACATTATGGATGTCCAACAGGAATAGAGCTGCGGGATGTGAAGTAGGGGAGGGGGTGGGATTAGGGTCAAGCAAAGGGAAGAAAGTGCTGTGAGGAGCAGTCCACTAGATACTAAACCACTAGAAATGCCCATGTGAAGAGAATTCCTACACAGAGTGATGATCTAGAAATAGCCATTCAACAACCACACTGTTTATCACACCTCCTGGCCCCTTGATCAAGCTCCCCTAAATCAAATGACCCAAGTTAATTGTAAAGAAAGTATGATTTCAAATGTAAGAAGAAACTCAATGCCTTTGTTGCATTTTCTTCCCATGTAACCAATAAAACAACTCAAAGCTTGATAGATTCCTACCTGCTGGAATTCTTTTAAATGTTTTATTACCCAATAAAAGCAAAAGTCTTCGAACACGTCAGCACCTTAGGAAATGTGATGTCATTGGATTGATCTTTTACTATGAATGACAATTGTGGCATGATACTAATGAATGGAAAAATATCGGGGAGTATTTAGCAAACTGGAGGGTTTGGGAGAATAAGGGCAGAAAAGAGCCACTTCAGCCAGAAAGCTCAGCTAGGAGAGTCTGAGTGTTTCAAGAAAACTGTCACAAATTTCAAGACCTTGCCTAGTTGTGTTAATTTTTATCAGCCTGTGACAAACAAAGGCATACAGAAATATATTTTGTGCACAGCAAGGCTGAGATTCACTCGTCAGTCTTAGTAGAAAATAAATATAGGATAAATTGTTGGCAGAACGCTTTCAATTAGATCAATTTTGTCTGAGATAAAAGCCAAGCTTTCTATAAGTTATTTGTATCTACATAGTCTTCTTCCTGTGTGCTTAGGAACAATTAAAATCTGGGATTTCGGCAGTGGGCAGGAGATGAAAGTGTTGCCGGAAGGGAAAGACTGGAAGGAGGAAGAACATTGGCTTCGGCGCCTGATTTTCCTGAAAGCCCAGGAAAAACACCAGCATTTGGTCCTCACCTTGGAGCGCAATGGGAAAATCAAGATGGTCCAGGTGTGTGATCCCAGTTTTATATTTGTACTCTATGTGCTCTTTTTGGGAAAATCGGCGGAGTTATTGGATGAGCCCCATTTCATTCTTCTCCTGCCAGTCAGCTGGGAATAGCATTTCTCCACCAGTCTTCCTAAGAGGTTCTTAATTAAGAGCATCCTTGCCCAGGTCCAAGCCAAGAGCAAAAAAGAATGGCTACTCAGGGACAGCATCTCACCCACCCAGGGTTTGCTGAAGGATTAGTCAGGAACCTCTGGAGCAGCTATCAGCAAGGTGAAACTTACCCACAGCTGCCACCTCTGACATTGTTTATATCCTCATCTGGGGATAATTCACTGACAGAGCTGCTCCCCAGCAGGCTCTGTGAAAGGGAGCAGTGATTCCTCTCTGTCCTGAGAACCCATAATGCATTCAGGGACGCTCAAGTCACTTTTTCAGTTTGTCACCAAAATTGCTTTGTTTACTTTAAGGTTAATGATGCAATCTGCTCAGGGCCATTTCGGGAGGATTGAGGTAGTCTAATTTATTTTTTCTGTGAGTCTATTACCACTGAAGAATGCTAATGCCTACTTCATATTTAATGAAGGCTAGATCATTTATCCTGGTTACTGAGTGGATCTCTCTCTGCCTAGAACTCAAGGACTCTTTGACTTTATTTTCCCCTTCTGAAAGCTAAGATCAGAAAAAAAAATCTTAAATTAGTTCAGCAATCATGAAATTTCAGCATTATTAAGGTGACTGATGGCTCTACTGCTGGAAAAAAGGAGTGAAAAACATCCCTGATTCAATATATTCTTCCCACGTTGTCTGAGCAATTCAAATAGCAGCATAGGAAGGAATTTCTTAGTAATACACTCTACAACACAACAATGGATTGATTTCCCTTCTTTAAGGTAGTGCAGTTGACCATCAGTATGCTTTTCCTAACAGACGATGTCAATAACAAACACTCCTTTTTTAAGGATTGCAAAAAACCAGCCTCGTGCTGTTCCCACATCAAAATTGGTTTTGGTTTTACTGCAGCATTTGTCACTTTGATTATTCTGGTTCTCCATGTCTCCAAAATCTATAGACTGAGCTTGATGAAGATTGAAAATCTCTCTTATTTGCACTTGTATTCTTGCTGTGCCCTGAGCAGGTGCTCATCAAGGATTGAGAAAATGAAGAAATACAGGAAACGTTTTATAAAAATACAATAGTAAATGTTTGGGAAGGTTTGGGGGGGTTAAAATATTTTACTTATTTATTTGAGAGAGAGCGAGCTAGAGAGAGAGAGAGAGAGAGCACAGAGGGAGAGGGAGAAGCAGGCTTCCTGCTGAGCAGGGAGCCCAACGTGGGGCTCGATCCCAAGACCCTGACATCATGATCTGAGCCGAAGGCAGATGTTTACCTGACTGAGTCACCCAGGTGCCCCAATGTTTGGGAAATTTTAGGGAATTTTTATTAATGTTGGATGGAAGAGCTTTGTAATAAGCATAATGTCGAAAGCACACTTATAATTTATGGTTAATGCCTTATTACTATTACTTAGTGTTATTTGCCTATTAAAAATAAGATATGGTTTGATTTACATACTTATTTTCTAGAATGACCTTGAACAACATGGGTTTGAACTGTGTGGGTCCACGTACATGCAGATTTTTTACAGCACAGTATAGTACTATACTATACAGTGCAGTACTATAAATGTATTTTCTCTTCCTGATGATTTTCTTAATAACACTTTCTTTTCTCTGGCCTACTTTATTGTAAGAATACAGCTTATAATACATAAGACATACAAAATATGTGTTAATCATCTATTTATGTTATCAGTAAGGCTTCCAGTCAACAGTAGGATATTAATAGTTAAGTTTGGTGGGAGTCAAAAGTTGTATGTGGATTTTCAACTGAGTAAGGCCCATCACTCCTAACCTGCATGTTGTTCAATGAATGTACTTTCATTCATTCATTTTTTTTTTTCAATGAGCATTTAGTAAGTGTGTCTCATGGACCAGAAAGATATCTTCCCTTTCATCATGGAACTTACAGTTTAATATGAATGATTGATATTGATCTACCTAGTACAAGTGTTACAAATACTTGCACAAAGTGCTACATGAATTTACTGTAGTGGGCAGTGCCTAGCCAAAACGGAGCCAGGGAAGATTTCATTTTCCACTGATTTCCAGTGAAGTTCAACACATTTCAAGAAACACTTTTTGTGCTCCATACGTGCTAGATGTTCTTCCAAGTCCCAAGATTCTATGGAAAATAAGGTATTTAGGAACTTGATTATTCAGACCCACCCTCCACTGAAAACAATGAAAAGTTCTGAATAAAATATTTACTGAATCTCTCAACTAGCATTAAAGAGCTGACAATATTAGTAACTAAATAGCAGACAAAAATTTAGTGAAACTGGAGGATGAGAAAGGTAAATGAAGAACTAAAACACCCTTGCTATTTTTTGTCTCAAGGGCATTTTCCAAAGCAAATGAGGTTTCAATTTTGGAGACTAACCTGATTAGGAGGGACAAAAAAGTCAAGGCCCAGGGCCTGCCTAAGGCAAAGAATTTAATACCATGTCCATAATATGCTGGGACCCAAAAGTTACACTATCAGCATAAAGGTAAACCAGAAAGAAAGAAACCAGCCTCCCAAGAGCAAGGCAGGAAAAGCTGCCCTCACACAGAACCAAGCAGGGAAGAAGGGAGAAGAGTAGGAAAACAAAACAAGATGAGACAAAACCCTGTCCCTCAGAACTGTGGCCACAAGTATCTCATATGCATTTACAGGCTAGATTGGCAATGCTTAGGGGTCAAGGAAATCTCAGCTATGAACTTGATTTAAAACTGGTAGTTTTGGCAGGCATCTGGCAGAAACAAGTACAAATCCATTCTGGAGAAAGGCACATTCCCTCAGACCAGAGTCAGGATAATTAAGTGCACAAGAAAACTAGACAAGAAGGTTTGGGCACAGATATAAGTAAATAGAGCAAAACCAGGTCCATATACAACAGAAGTGGCATAGCAGATTTGTGTGGCAAGAATATATTTTTCAATAAAAGGTTTTGGAGCAACTAGACATCCATATGGAAAAGAAATATAATTTTTTTCTCCTATCTAAGACTATTCCTTGTGGATTAATGACTTCAAAATATTAATGGAAAGACAAAACAATACAGGGTTTAGCAGTCAATATAGGACAATGTCTTTATGAACTCAAGAGAAAAAGATATCTTAAATAAGACTCAAAAATCACTATTTAAAAAAAGGATATATTTGGTTACACTAAACTAATAACCTTTCTTCATCAGAAGTCATCATAATTAGAGTTAAAAGACAAAAGTAGAGTTAAAGAAGAGATTTGCAACACATAATAACCAACTGGGTTAGTATCTCGAGTTCTTAGATAAGAAATAAGGTAATTAGTTCAATAGAAAATGAAAAAAGAGAGGCACTTCATAAAACAGCAAACCCAAATGGCCAATAAACATATACAACATTGCTAAACCTCATTAGTAATCAGGGAAATTCAAATTGGAATTACAGTAGATATAATACACCCAATAGACTGGTTTAAAAAAGTAAATCTGATAATACTAAGTTTCAGCAAGGCTGTGAACCAATAGGAGGGTTCATATGCAGCTAACATTAGTATAAATTGGTACCAACTCTCAGCGAATATTTTGGAATCCTTTAGTTATGGGACTTGATTCAGAAGTCAGTATGTCACTTCACAGTCTTGAAGGAACGATGTTGCCAGTGAGCAGCCCAATGCTGGTCTGATTATTTTTCCTCTGTAACTTATGCATTCTCTCTGCAAACTTAGATGTTATCTTTGTCCCAGAGGTTTAAGGGCTTTGCTTAAATGCGTATGTTTTCTCATCAATTCCACAGGAGACTTTTAAATCTGCAGTCCTAGATATTTCTTCCAGCTTAGGAAATGTTTTTGTATTATTATTTGTTTATTAAGTATCTTTTCCGCATCTGTTTCTTTTTCTAATTCAGGAACACATACTATTTGCATATTGGGTCTTCTGACTCTATCCTCTCAATTTCTTATGTTTTTCTTTATGTTTTCTTTTTCTTTTTAGTCATGCTGACTGTTTTGAAATATTTTTCTCTATTTTTAAGCTATTAGTTCAAGTCTCAAAAAGAAATTAATTCTTTTTCAGTTCACCAACCAAATTCTTACATTTGAAGGCCATGTTTTGTTGTTGTTTTGTTTCTGTTTTGAACTTCCTTGAGAACTCTTCAATTTTGCTCAAGTTAACACACTTCCAGCAGTCTAAGTCAAGAATCTGTTCTGCATGTTTTGTCTGTAGTTCTTCTCTCTGGATACTAGCCCCTCTTAGCTACGTTTCTTTTTCTGCTCATTAGGATTTGGCTTCTAGAAAAGCACAAGAGGTGGCAATCCTGAGAGGGTGAGGTGTGCAGTCATGCTTTTGCCGAGGGGTGGTTGTTCAGAGTCCCCACAGCACTCCCCGGTGGAGACCACAGCAGGAAGCCTTCTTGCTTCCCATTCTCTCTCCCAATTTCAGAATATGGAAGGCTCAGGCCAGCTGTTCAGCTACTCCTCAACTCCTTGAGGAACACTAGGTATATGCCATACTTCACATTGCCCCCTGGACCCACCTCCTCCTGGGGATTTGAGCATATTTGCGGAATAATCACCATGTTCAACTCTTACCCTTGGACTCTCTCCCACCCTGGTCCCCAGGCTTTTGTTCAGCCCAAAGGGTGACAATGCCATAATAACTTTCTTTCCCCAAACTCCAACCCTCATCCTCTGCTTGCCTCCAGAAACTGTTCCTGGAGTCAGAGCCGGGAGTGGAGTGCAGGAAAGATGTACCAAGCCACTATCTTCTCGGACTCTCAGCTGCATTAAAGAAACAAATAAGCAAAAACTGCTTCAGTAGTCATATTCTATTACTCGGGGAACTCTGCTAATGTGTAATGAGCTAAGGGGAAGCCCCCATATGATTTTTGTATTTCTTCTTAATGTCTTCAGACCAGTCCTTAATGGCTTGAGCTGTAATGTCTCTCTTGCACTTACATTCTTGGTTTTATTTTCCCAAGTCTCAAAAACATGCTTGGGTCACTGCCTGGTCCTGTCACAAACGTCACTGTATGAACTTCTTCAGGCCTGGTCTTCTGGCCATGTCATGGGAAGGCAGATTATGAACTGACTAGCCTGTCAATGCAACGTCCTGACCACAAGAGAAGGAAATAATAATCGTTTCACAATCTGTTTTAAGGAGACAGAATTACATCTTGCTTGTATAAAAAATTTTTATAAATTTGGGATAAATTTGCCCCCAAACCCTTGTTGATAAAAACCATAGATTGGGGTTTATTGGGGCTCTGTCAGTTGAGCATTGGACTCATGATTTCAGCTCAGGTCATGATGTCAGGGTGGTGAGATCAAGCCCCACAATGGGCTCTGCATTCAATGGGGAGTCTGCTTGAGATTCTCTCTGCCCCTCCCCCATTGTGAGCACATTCTCTCTAAAATAAAAAAAATCTTTAAAAAAAACATAGATTGGTAAGATATTACTGTTATAACATCATGAACAGAGTGGTGTGGGAGTTCAGAGATTTCGAGTAATTAACCCAAAAATAGCTCACTCACTATATAAGAAATTGAGAGGATAGAGTCAGAAGACCCAATATGCAAATAATATGGGTTCCTGAATTAGAAAAGAAACAGATGTGGAAAAGATACTAACACTTCAAATACTGAATACTGAAGACCCACTTACTTCCCTTTATCTGTCCTTCCATCCATGTAACTTTATATGTTTAGTCCTGTAGCCCTATATGTGAGTCCCTTCAGGCATAAGATCTCCCAGGCGATTAATGTAATACATGTTCATAGAATCATGTGAACTGCTATTTTCCAGGAGCACGAATTCTTGAAGGCCTATCTGCCAATACCAACCTGAGATAAAAAGTTTTACCACTTAGGTGTGAAATGAAAAAAATAGGGCAATTCTTCATAAGGCTAATTTTACTTTTTATATTTAAAGGTTGTATCTTTCCTACTTGTTGGTATTAAACTATAGCCTTTCTTTTCATAAAATATTGATAGCAGAGTTTCCAGTCCCCGTCTCCCCCATGTCCTCTCTTGGTGAAATTAAATGTTAGTAACTCTAAGTCAGTATTCCAAAGTTTTGTTGTTTTTTTTTTTTTAATTTTACTGCTCAATGGTTTCAGAAAGATTGAGAGCCACTGTGTCCATCAGGGAGGCACATGAACTTAACTAAGCTATTATTCAATATGTCAATGTCTGACCCCACTTCCTGGACATTGCTGAACTTCCTTCTGCTCCCAAAGTGGCACAAACTCTAACCAAAGACCCACCTAGCAGGTAGGAGGACCACTGGCCAGTACTTTTAAATTAACATAGATATGAGATAACAGAGACCTTAGATCACCTAGAAACATAATGCTTTTGAAACATGAAAGAACTTTTATCCATCCACTCACTGAAGTCCTCATTTTACAAACAAGGAAAATACGGCCCAAAGGAAGAGAGATACTTTGCCCAGGCTCTTGCTAGAACGGAGACTGGAAATGTGTTGTCTTCATGTCTAGACCAATATTCTCTCCACTTTACCACAGCTGCTCTCAACCTAAAAGATCTGTGCTTTGCTAGCAAAATCACCAACCTTAAAATTTTGACTTTTATTCCCATACAAAAATTAAAACTTCAAAAATTAAGAGCATCTCAACAATAATAACCAGTTAGAAACAGAATGATCACATTATAAGAGCAAACAAAAATATAAGATGCCTAAATAAATTTAACAAAAATATGCAAAAATTTTGTGGAGAAAATTCCTAAAGAACATAAACAATCATCTGAAAATATGGAGAGCTACACCATATTCACAAGATGAGATATCACAAAGATCTCTTTATTATATTCAATAAAAATAAACATGTCTTTAAAAAACAATGAAAAAATAAGTCACACACTGTGGAAAGAAGTAACATACTGTGTCCCAGGTAAACAAGAAAGTATTAGGAAACAGAATTGCTAAATAAATCCCACAAATCCAGAAGAAAAACAGCCCAAGAGGAAAATGGACAAAGACAGGTAAGAAAACCCAAATGACTCACAAACACATGAAAAATGTTCAGCTCACTAAATTAGGAAAATGTGACTAATATAATCAATACATTTAAAATTTTACTTTTTAATATCCCATTTTATACCCATCATAAGAAAAAAAAATAATAATCAATTTAAACCAAGTGTTGGCAAGAATGTGAAGAAAGGAAAACATCTAATTCTCATGGGGGTGAAAAAGGATAACACTACTTTGAAGAACCACTGGTAGCATCTAGTCAAGTCAATAATTGCATATCTTTACAATTTAATAGTTCTACTCCAGGCATATGCTGTAGAAACCATGACACCTGTCCATAAAAACAAGCAGTGAAAATTGGCAGCAACCTCAACACCCTAGCAGTAGAAGACTGGATAAAGAAATTGTACAATAAATTCTTACAATCCTATAAAGGAGTTAAAAATAAATAACTAGAGTTCCATGTAATAATTTATATAAATCTCCAAAATATAATGTTAAGTGAACAAGAAAGTTAAAGAAGAATTCATGCAGTTTGATAATATTTATAAAAAGGTAAAAAGCCTAAAATCAGGGCGCCTGGGTGGCTCAGTCAGTTAAGCATCCGACTGTTGATTATGGCTCAGGTCATGATCTCAGGGTTGTGGGATCGAGCCCCGTGTCAGGCTCTGTGCTGCGCATGGAACCTGCTTGAGATTCTTTCTTTCCCTCTCCTCCGCCCCTCCCCTCCTTAAAAAAAGCCGGACAGCAATATTGTTACATATGTACGATGTACATGTATATACGTATAACAATATATGATATATGCATATGTAGAATACATGTATAAATTTATGTAGAAATATTAGGATTTTCATAACTAACACCATATTTAGGTTAATAATGGTCTCTGGGGAGGAATAAGAAACAGGAACTATTTTAAAGAGGGCTAGACAGGGCTTAAGATTTGATCATGATAATGATAATTTGATAATGATGTATCCACCACCTTGATACCCAGGTGGTCAGTACATCTTTGTATGTTCTATTTTTCTCTGTATCTTTAAAACAGCTCAAAATTGGGGCGCCTGGGTGGCTCAGTTGGTTAAGCGACTGCCTTCGGCTCAGGTCATGATCCTGGAGTCCCGGGATCGAGTCCCACATCGGGTTCCCTGCTCAGCGGGGAGTCTACTTCTCCCTCTGGCCCTCCCCCTCTCATGCTCTCTCTCTCTCATTCTCTCTCTCAAATAAATAAATAAAATCTTTAAAAAAAAAAAAAAATAAAATAAAATAAAATAGCTAATTGAATTTTTTCATGTACTCACTGTATTTCTATTGAAGGGTAAGGAAGAGGATGCGTATCTTGTGGTGATATGGGAGCTGCCCAATGTCATGCCTTTCCTACAAGACGTGAATCACACTGTGCATCTGAGGACATCTCCTAAACATAGGAGCATGCGTATTCCTTTCCCAGATGTTGAGCTAGTAGAGAAAAACTTTTCTCAACATGTTAATGTAAGTTTCATTTCTTGTTTTTTTTTCCTTTTTATTAGGGAAAATTATACAGAAGTAGAGAAAATAATGTGTTGAACTTATACATACTAGCACGCAGCTTCAGAGATTGTGTGTGCATGGCCAAACTTACTCCTTTTTATTCCTACCACTTCCCACGACCACCACAAAAGAATTATTTTGAAGCAAATCCCAGATGTTGTGCCATTTCATCCCTAAATATTTCAGTATGTATCCCTACATGATAATGACTCAAAAAAACGGCATGACACCATTATTTTTAAAGATCTTTTCTAAAATAACTTTTAAGAAGTCCTTAATGTCATCACACAGTGTTCAAATTTCCTAGATTGCCTCATATTTTTTTATAGTTTGCAAGGATCCAAAAAAGGTCCATTGGTGCATTTAGTGAAGTCTTAAATCTCTATTAATCTGTAAATATCTTTCCATTTCTCTCTTCTTCCCTTGCTATTTATTTATTGAAGATACTGGAGAGTTGGTGCCATAGTTTTACATTTTCTATATTTTGCTGATTGCATCCTTCTGGTGTAATTTTAGTTCTGTGTGTACTTCCTCTAACCTGGCTTCACTGCATGAGCTTTGGTTTTATTTTAATAAGACTCCATAGATGCTGTCATATACTTCCATCAGGATTCACAAAATGACTGGTTGTCTCTCTTTCAAAAAATAGATAAATTAATTTAAAATCTGTAAGATTTCTTGTGAGACACTTTATATCTACTCAGTGTGGCTGGAGGTTGTGTTCACACCTGAGGGGTGAAGTGTGTGGCATGTTTCAGGCTGAAGAACAGAGAAATAAGGAAGCTGTCCTCTTTGTTCCCGTAAAAATTTAGGTCAATCGATTTTTTTTGAGACTTTATCCACCTTATTTGCTTACTCTAATATTAGCTCAAGCCATTCTTACTTTTCAGTTTTTACAAAGAGAAGTGGTCAGAAACTAAAGAATGCAAGAAACCACAAATTACAGAGGAAGCAATTTTAAAAAGTCTTGTTTTTCACCCCTGTCATTACTGAAACAAATGTAATTTAAGAGAGAATAGTATAGCTTGTTTCAAAGAATTTGGAAACTATTTTTTTTAAGATTTATATATTTATTTTAGAGAAAGGGAGAGAGAGAGCAGGAGTGAGGGGAGGGGAAGAGGGAAAGAATCTCAAGCAGATTCCCCACTGAGCGCAGAGCCCACATGGGGCTTGATGTCACAACCCTGAGATCATGATCTGAGCCGAAACCAAGAGTCAGTCACTTAACCTCCTGAGCCACCCAGGCGACCCTGGAAACTATTATTTTATCATAGTATGGAGAGAGATTGTAATTCCCTCAAATTTAAATGTTAATTTAGCACTGCAATTCCAAGTCCATTCATAGTTAGTTTAAATCATAAGTAGGTTTCATTGTTTGTTAAAGGATTTGAAATCAAAATATACAGTGACTAGGTCATGATAACATCATCACATAATGTGTGCCAAAGCTGAAAGAACAGAATGCATCTCCTTAAACAGTCATTCTAGTCCATTTCTTCCAACTCCCCACAACTGGAAACACTGGGTTCGGTTCTATGTTCCTTGTTAGGAGCTAATAAAAACAGGACGATGATTAATGCACAGTGAGCCAGATGTGATGAATTTGGCAAGTTATTATATGGGTAATGAATAACGCTTGCTTTGGAAAAAAAAAAGGAAGAACTGCTGTAATAAATTATTGAAGTAATAAATGAAAGTGCCTTTTAGGATTATAATAAAAATGTATATTATCTTTGAATTTTGAGCCCTTATGTTTTGTATGTATCATAATGAGCATTTATAGCACTTCTTTTTTGCAACATATTTTAAAGTTACTCTATAGATGGAAAGTCTGCAAAAGTCACTTGGGGGAACAAATTGGGTTGTGCATGGAAATTCTGTTTCTCTAAAACTCTTCCATTTAGGAAGCACTGTTTATTGAATACCTGCTATGCAGCATGCATTGTTCTTAGCCCCGGGAATGCGAAGATTACTGAGGTGTGGTACCTGTTCTACTGCACGATGGCAACCCAGCAGAGAGCTTGGAGGGTTAGGCCAGACGAGGGTCCTAAAACTAGTTGATCATTAGGTCAGAAAGAATTACCAAGACTTAGCTCGGCCCAGATAGGAAGTTTCTAGGGGGAGTCCAGAAGACAAAGTGAATGCCAAGTGAAGGAGATAAAATGAAAAATGTCACAAAGGTGACTGTGGCTGAAGGAAGACAGGGAGTGAGGGAAGATGGAGATGGACAGATTGCTAGGAGCTGGATTGTGCTCACGGTGTTAAGGCACTTGAATCTCGTATAAGAAATGGAAAACCAGTGAGGGGCTTCAAATGAGATATGGCATAATCAGATTGGTGTTGTGGGTAGCATCTATGATGCTGCTTCCATGACAGGTTTTTGTTTTTTTTTTAAGATTTTATTTGTGTATTTATTTGACAGTGAAAGAGGAAATAACAAGCAGGGGGAGTGGTAGAGGGAGAAGCAGGCTTCCTACTGAGCAGGGAGCGCGATGTGGGGCTCGAGCCCAGGACCCTGGGACCATGACCCGAGCCGAAGGCAGACGCTTAACGACTGAGCCACCCAGGCGCCCCTCGATGACAGTTTTGAATGGGACAAGATTGCAGGCAGAAGATTCAGGCAGTGATCCACTGTTTTAGTTGAGGGACATAAGGCCATGACAGTGAGGATGGCGGAAGGAGAGGTTTCAAACAATATTTTGGTGGCAAAAGTAGCAGCACTTGGCCTTTGCTAATTAGGGCTTGATGTCATGCAGTTGAGAGAGGAGGATCCTAAGAGAAAGGAGAGCATCAAGGACAGCGTGGAGCTAACTTGAATGATGGACTGGGACGTGGTGCTACCAGTGAGCTATAGAATAGAATGAAATAACGTGCTGGAAGGAGGCAAGAAGTTATACATATTAACTTAGAGATACCTGTAAAAAAATTTCTTAGTTATTAAATATACAACCCTGAAGCTTATGGGAGGGGACTGACTAGATTATTAGGGCATTGAGATTGAGATGATTATTAAAACACAGGGGACAAGATTGCCCAAAAGGAGTTGGAAAAAAGAAAAAGCAAATGGGATAGAGGTAAACCCTCAGTATATTAATATCTAACAGATCGGCAGAGTAAGAGGGGATCAAGTAGGAAACAGAAAAGAGAAGATCACATGGACACAAGCAAAATTAGGAGTCTGGTAAGTAGAGTAAGAAGTTTCAGGAAGGAGAGAGCAATTGAGAGTGACAAGAATTGTAATCATTTTTTAAAATTTGAGTATAGCTGACACACAATGTTGCATTCATTTCAGGTGTACAACTTAGTGATTTCAGAAGTTTATACATTATGTTATGTTCACTGCAAGTGTAGTTAGCATCTGTCCCGATACATTGCTATCACAGTATCATTGACTCTATTCCTTATGCTGTGCCTTTTATTCCCATGACTTACTCATTCCATAACTAGAAGCCTGTGTCTCCCTCTCCCCATCACCCATTTTGCCCAACCTCTCACTTCCTTCCCCTCTGGCAACCATCAGTTTGTTCTTTGTATTTATAGGTTCAATTCTGCTTTTTGTTTATTTGTTTTTTTAGATTCCACTTCTGAGTGGGATCATATAGTATTTGTCTTTCTCAATCTGACTTAATTTCACTTAGCATAATACCCTCTAGGTCCATGCATGTTTTCTCAAATGGCATGATCCCATCCTTTTTAAAATTTTAATTCCAGTAGAGTTAACATCCAGTGTTATATTAGTTTCAGTTGTACAATATAGGGATTCAACACTTCCCTACATCACCCAGTGCTCCTCACGACAAGTACACTCTTTAATCCCCACCACCTGTTTCATCCATCCCTCCACAACCTCCTCTCCCCAGCAGTTTGTTCTCTATAGTTAAGAGTTTGTTGGGGCGCCTGGGTGGCTCAGTCAGTTAAGCGTCTGCCTTCAGCTCCGGTCATGATCCCGGGATCCTGGGATCGAGCTCCACATCGCGTCCCTACTCGGTGGGGAACCTGCTTCTCCCGCTCCCCCTGATAATGCTGTCTCTCTCTCTCTATCAAATAAATACATAAAATCTTTAAAAAAAAAAAAAGAGTTTCTTTATTGGTTTGTCTCTCTCTCTTTTTTCCTTTGCTCATTCATTTTGTTTCTTAAATTCCACATATGTGTGAAATCATATGGTATTTGTCTTTCTCTGTCTGACATTTCCCTTAGCATAATACTGTGTAGTTCTATCCATGTCATTGTAAATGGCAAGTTTCATGCTTTTTACGGCTGTGTAATATTCCTGTGTATGTTTTGTGTGTGTGTGAGTGTACACCACATCCTTATCCACTTGTCTATTGATGGACACTTAGGTAGCTTTCATATCTTGGCTATTGTAAATAATGCTGCAGTAAACATATGAGATGCATATATCTTTTCAAATTAATGTTTTTGTTTTCTTTGTGTAAATACCCAGTAGTTGGATTATTGGATCATATGGTAGTTCTATTTAAAATTTTTTGAGGAGCCTCCATACTATTTCCCACAGTGGCTACACCACTTTACATTCCTACCAACAATGCACGAAGATCCCTTTTCTCTACATACTCACCAACACTTGTTATTTCTTGTCATTTGATTTTAGCCATTCTAACTGGTGTGGGGTGATATCTCATTGTGGTTTTTGCATTTCCCTGATGATTAGTGATGTTGAGCATCTTTTCATGTGCCTGTTGGCCATCTGTATAACAGACCTTTAATCTTATTTAGATGTCACTCTTCTATGTTCCTATAAAGTCTTGAGTCTGCCTCCAATATAGCACTTTTAAATTGTACAGTACTTTGTCTTAATACTTTCATTATATTATAAGTTTCTCCAGGTCACAGACATTCTATTTGACTTTGTATTTCAGGAGCCTAACAGCAGGTGCCCAACAAATACTTGAAGCAAGACAATTAAAAACTGCCAAATAGCACTAGCAATAGAAAGTGCTTAGGGATGGGGTGCCTGGGTAGCTCACTCAGTTGGGCATCTGCCTTCAGCTTGGGTCATGATCCTGGGTCCTGGGGTTGGGCTCCCTGCTCAGTGGGGAGTCTGCTTCTCCCTCTCCCTACCCCTCTGTGCTCTCTCTCTCAAATAAATGAATAGGATCAAGGAAGAAAGGAAGAAAGGAAGAAAGGAAGAAAGGAAGAAAGAAAGAAAGAAAGAAAGAAAGAAAGAAAGAAAGAAAGGAAGAAAGGAAAGAAAGGAAGGAAGGAAGGAAGGAAGAAAGAAAGAAAGAAAGAAAGAAAGAAAGAGAAAGAAAGAAAGAAAGAAAAAGAAAGAAAGGAAAGGAAGGGAGGAAGGAAAGGAAGGAAGGAAGTGCTTAGTGATAAATAGAAAAAGTTTTCACAGGGGCACCTGGGTGGCTCAGTTGGTTGGGTGTCGAACTCTTGATTTCAGCTCAGGATCCTGGGATCAAGCCCAGCCTCAGGCTTTGCACTCAGCAGGAGTCTGCTTGAGATTCTCCCTCTCCCTCTCCCTCTGCCCCTCCCTCTGCTCGTGTGCTCTCACTCTCTCTCTCTCTCAAATAAATGAATCTTAAAGAAAAGGTTTTCATTGTGTACTATGGAGCAGAAGCCAAATGGTGAGTGAAAAGGAGGTCAATAAGGAGAATCAGCCAATGCAGAAGATTTTCAAGAAGTTTGAAGGGAATAGAAGGATGGCAAGGTGATCTCACGGTTGGTTGGTCAAGGAAGAATAAGTCAAGGCTGAGAGGAAGGAGCCAAGTAGATGGAAGAGTATATTTTGTTATTTTAATGAATTCAACAAGTTAAAAAACTTTAATGCAAAACTAACTCTATTTTACTAAATTTCATGGTAATTAGTAATAGTAATTTTAAGTAACAAAAAAATCATAATATGACATTTGGTTTTAATGATAGACTAACAAAGTGTACACAATAACATTTGTACTATGGTTAGATACTGTGTTCATGATGGTCCATGAGTCTGTTTCCTTCCTTCTTCAGAGTTCTGCCATCAGCATGGAAGTGAACTGCATTGATTTATTGCAAGTAGAAGGATATAATTTGATAGCTGCTGGAACCTTAAATGGTGTGATTATCTTATGGAATTTTGTAAACTCTACTGTCAAAGAATTGTAAGTCACATCTTTTTCTTAAACAATTTAAAAGTTGTACTGCAATAGAGCCAAAGTAATATTCAATACTTTTTTTAAAAAGCAATAAATAACAGTGACATACCAGTGGTGATAACTCTCAAGAGAGACTTTTCTGGAAGTTGCATTCATGAGATTTGTTCTGCATGTCCAAATCCCAGGATAATATGAATAAGATAAACCTTAAGTATTCATATTCCCAAGTGCTTTGACTTTCACTCTTCTCACTCTAGCACATGCTTTCATGTGGGATCTTGTCCAAATTTATACGCTCAAAAAAAAGTTAAAATACATGCTTTAAAAACTAATCTCCCTAGAGCTTTAAACACACATATCTGGCAGTTACCATCTGGGTCACCAATAACACCCTTAAAGCCCAAAACTTTGTCCCAGTCTACCCCTCCCCCATGTATCTCCTCTTCCTATATTCCCAATGACACCACCATCTATTCAGTCACCAAAGTCAAATGGTAAGTGGCATTCTAGGTGGGTTTTACTCTTTATTCACCACTGCAACATGTTCAGTGCATATGCAATTAAATAAATCAATATCAACCAATTAAATTTGCCCTGTACCCACGGCCAAAAGCTTTACCCATTCTCTGATATCCCTTTTTTTCTTTTTTTCTTTCTTTTTTTTTTTAGAGAGAGAGAGAGAGTGCACGCACACATGAAGTGGGGGAGGGGAGAGAGAATCTCAAGCAGACTCCCCACTGAGCTTGGAACCGGACTTGGGGCTCGGTCTCACAATCCTGAGATCATGATCTGAGATGAAATCAAGGGTCTAATGCTTAACTGACTGAGTCGCCCAAGTGCCCCCCTGCTAACCATTTCTAAATGTTCTTACTATTGGTTGTAAAGGAAATAACATAGCATTGTATTTTTTGCTATGGATGGGTCATAAATAATAAGCTCTCTGCAGTTGTCTAATTGGGCTATAAGCAAGGGCCTTGTGTGAACATCCTATGTCAAGGGGAATTTGTAATTTTGTACTTTGAAGTACAAGATGGTCAAGAACTTTAATGAATGAATAAAAATAAAATCAAGTCTATCTAAGCATTCAGAGAAAGGAAAGAGGTATAAAAAGGGAGAAGAGAGTCAGAAAGGACAAGGGAAAAGAGGAAAATGCAGAAGACATCTCTGCCTCTTGACTTACAGTGCCTTATGTACTCCTGGTCCACCTGGACTCCACGCCCCTTTCCAGTCTAAGTCTGAGTCATTACTTTTAACCAACTTTTGAGAGGACATACTCCTTTCTTCTTCAGACTCTGGATTGATTCTCCTTTGGACCTTTAGTTGAATTAGCTTTTTCTGCAGACCCCTTCTTCTGTGCCTCAGCCCCATGTTCTCTTCGGAACTCCCCCTAGAATTCTTGTCCTCCTTCCATTCGTCCCTTTCAACACTTGCCCTTGGGCTTTCTCATGACAGTATACTTGCCACTTGATCAATATCAATATGCACTGATCAGTTCTTTACCCTCTTATTAAAGCAGTCATGCTACCACAGCATAAAGAGGGAAGCTCCCCTGAGGATGTTCCCAACTTGAAGGAAGGGCTAGGCATTTTGCCAAGAGATGCATGCAAACCCAACACCCAGTCAGAGAAAAATAACAGTATAGTGAGCCATACATTGTATTCCCTTCCCATGCGAAGATGATTATACAAATCTCCTTAGCATTTTGCAAAACATACAATTTAGTACAGAACTGTCTAATGTAATTTGGGCCCAGCTTAAATAGGCTCTAAAGTTGAAGGTGGTTTCCATATTGATGTTGGAAGCCATCACTACCTCTACCTCAAATTTGCCTAAGATCCCTTCACCAGTCAGGAGAAATAGCTTTTCTCTTCCTGTTCAAAGCCTCATGCATTTTTTGGGTCCAAACTGGAAATTTGTTCTTGCTGATTACTAACGGTGTGGCTCATCCACACAACAGAAGTATCCAAAAAGTTTGAGCTCCACACGTCCTCAAGCTCAAAGGCCCTTCTTCAGAGCTTGCTTCACTCCCCAGGAGCTTCCTCCATCACTTATCAGTCCAAATTAGCAGAGGCAATTTCCACTAAAGAAAAGGAACGTTCTGCTACAAGATCTATTTTCAGTAAAAAATGTTGTGTGACTTTAGGAGCCAACATGAAGTACCAGTCTAGGCAGTTTAGGGACTATCACTGTGCTCCCAGGAACCAGCCCAGAATGGTGTATGGTTCGTTGGAAGCTGGGTCAATGGGAGATGAGCAACTAGAATTGTATAATCACTGAATTACCAGCTTGTCTTCTTCACTCAATTTTAAGCTCCTTGAGGTTAGTAGCCCTGTTTTATTCAAATTTGTCACTTGACTTACTCAAAGAGTAAAATTCTATTCTTTAAACTTTCTGAAACTTTGAGGAGGCTATATATAAGCCCATTCTGACCTATAATTAGGCTGACTAGACCAGCTAATTGGACAAAAAGCATTTATTTATTTATTTATTTATTTATTTATTTTTATTTTATTTCATTTTGGATTAAAAGACTTTTAAACACTGAATGGTCATGTTGTTACACAGGGCCTCATCAGGAAGATAGGTTCCAACTCTATACCTTTGGGTTTTCTCTTCATGTTTGATAGTATCAATGTTGCAGGAGTTGATTAGCTCTGCATGGGATGTATGATATAAGTAGTGTAAGTTGCCTAACTTGTGTTTATTATGTGAATGTGTGTTTACTTCCAGGTACAGACCTGAAGATTGCTTCACTGTGGATCCTGATTTGGATCCCAAACGCTTTAGAATTAACAACATACTGTTCCTCTTTCGATCCCCTGAATGTGCAAGGTAACTCAGTACTTACTGATCAAGAAATACTGTCTGGGATGCATGTGGGCGATGTAAAAAGAGTTCTATTTATCCCAGAACTAAGGAAGGTACAACTGAGGGAAGACATAAGTTGGGTGCACTACTTGGCTTAAGCTTTCTTCCCTGTTGTTGTCTTTTGTAAGTGGGTGGTCCCTAGGGATCTGATTTGCTGTGGGGTGTCCTAATTTCCCTTACCACCCCAGCCTCACAACAATTTCTACACCAGTAGAAGAGATAGAAAATGCTCACTTGACCACACTGTGGCCAAAATCTAATTCTATGAGCACTGACATAAAGCAGAAGGAAGAACTTGCTGGGCAAATGTGAAAGATCCACCGCAGCAGGTGTCATATGACATCTACTGAAACTGAGCTGTCTCCATCCCTTTCTGAGGCAGCAGGGCATTGTTTATTAAATATTTAGGAAAAGTTATTTTTCCTCTTTAGATATGTTTGAAAACTCTGATTTTCAGGCAACATGTTATAGCAAACATATCTCTGGGAAGAAATCAAAAGCAGCAGTGAGCCAGCAATATAGCACCTTCCCTACCACTTGACTTGAAATTGCCTTATTGAGACTATTTTTGAACACTTGTTCCATATCGACACCTGCACCAGAACCTAAGCCACTTTCCAGCCCATTCTAGCAGAGCACTGCCGAGGCGGACCAGGCCAGGACTGGATACCATAAGAGCAGAAATTAGCCAGGCTTCCCACGTGCCCGCCTCCAACTCGCTTCCTGCCATTTAAATATCAGCTTCCAGGACTAAATCTAGCCTGAGCTTTGGGATTGGGCAGAATGTTATTTCCCAGACCCAGGCAACAATAAATCTTAATTACCAAGGCTCCCCAACAGTATCTACCAATACCGGACAGATGAACGTTGTAACATGAGACATAAGGTGTGATTTGTGTCTTAAAGAAGTGGCTCAGTACGCACAGATGTTGAAAGAAACAACCTACTGAAATTAAAGCAGAGAAGAGCACACTTTGGGTGTGATGGAATATCTTAACTTTCCTTCCTTGGGCTTCCTCCCTCTCCTTGTAGGAGATCGAGTCAGGATTCCGTGTGCTCTTCGTCTCAATGTGATTCTAGTAAAGGTTCACAGAGTAACAAGGTAAGCAAGGAATAGAAAGAGTATATCTTCCCATTACACCCAGTGTTGATTAAAAAATAGTGATTTGTCCCATTTGAGCCCCTCCTTTGATAGAAGGTCAAGGTGGAAAAATTCTGTGTATACATGTGCATGTAAAAACTTGTTATCCTAAAAAACAATGTCTAAACTATATTCATCTTTTATTTCCCGTATTTTCAAGGCTTTCATATCTGCAAATAATCGACACATACTCACAAATAATAAATTACATGTGCTACTTTTACATTTCTGAAATAATAAAGCAATTCTAGGCAATCTCTTTGGCTAAAAAGTATCACACATATTTCACAACACACCTTTAATGCCCTGGTTTTCAAACTCTGTTCTCAGTCCCAGTTTTATAGATTTTACACATTACATCTCTAGTAGGATTTTGTTTAAAGGAAACTTTTTACTGCAAAACTTGTTTTATAACCACTAGTTTCCTGAAAAGAATAAACGTACAAGGATGTAAGAGTCAGACAGACTTACACTTCAGTCCAAATGCTTCTTTTATTTTCTGATTAGCTTTAGAGACATCACCTAATCTCTGAGTTTCTGTTTCTTTGTCAGTAAAAAGGGAATAACAAAGCCTAACTCTCAGGGCTGCTAGGAGAATTAGAGATCACATACACCAAGAACATGGCTTGCTTTACACATGTGATTACTCTCATTATTATGCCCTACCTGAGCCAGGAGAATGTTATTGCAGATATCCTGTTTGTGAACATGACGATCTCTGCGATACATTTTTTTCAGAAGAATTAATTCAAAAATAACTTTAAAACTAATGCTTAGAAATGTAAATTTGACAGAGAACAAACTGGTGGTTGCCAGTGGGGAGGGGAATGGGGGATGGGCAAAATGGGTGAAGGGGAGAGGGAGGGACAGGCTTCCAGTTGTAGAATGAATAAGTCACAGGAAGAAAAGATACAGCATACAGAATATAGTCAAATGGTATGGGAATGGCGTTGTATGGGGACAGATGTGGTGAGTGTAGCATAAGGTAAAGACTTGCCTAGTTGCCATGTTGTACACCTAGAACTAAAGCAACAACGTAGCATTGTGTGTCAACTATACTCCAATTATTAAAAATTAAAAAAAAAAGGCATGTGAGTTTCCCCGAAAAATCTACTCACCCAGTATATCCCATTTCCTTACAATGTCATAGAAATACTTTCTCGTCTTCTCCCCTAATTCAGGGAAGCAAGCAGAGCATACATGACAATGAGGTTAAAGGTCAGTATGAAATCACGTCTCTTCTTTGTAACAATTCCTTTGCAATAGGGAGTTGAGGCTATAGAATACAGTATATTCTCTGTTTTAAAATAGATTTTATTTATTTATTTTAGAGAGAGAGAGAGAGAGCACGAGTCAGGGGGGGAGGAGCAGAGAAAGAGGGACAAGCAGACTCCAATGCAGGGCTCGATCCCAGGACCCTGAGATCATGACCTGAGCCAAAGTCAAGAGTTGGATGCTTAACCTACTGAGCCACCCAGGCGCCCCTACCATACATTCTTTTTGTGACTAAATGCTGAGGTATAAGATTCTGTAGTCAAAGAGGCAGAATTTCCATTTTTAAATACTAATTCTAGATTTTTAAAAATCCAATGCATTACTGAGCTTCTTAGTCTTTGTCCATTTTCCTAAAACTTACACTAGATTCATAAGCCATTTTGGATGTGTAAGACTTACACTGGATGTGTATTGACTTATAGCTGTTAAATACAGGGCAGAGGTTTTTGTAATAGGGTCAAAAATTAACTTTTTAGGCTTTTCCAGTGATCCAGGATTCTATTTGTTAATGCTTTTTTGTTCTCTGCCTTGAGTGAAGTTCGCTGGGGTTGAAAAACATGTTCTAGGGAAAAGAATGTGTTGGTTTGCTGTTTTCCTACCTGCCTCCTCTTTTATGTTCTATAAAATTTGGAATTCCAAGTATTGCAAACACCCACGGTAGCTCATTAACTTTTCTGTAGGTGAGAAAACTGATGTCACAGCGGGAGAGCAACAGCTGGTGGACAAAAAACAACCTGGGGGCACCAATGTAATTGATACTCAGCCCCCTGTCATTGTCACTGCTCATGAGGATGGACACCTTCGCTTTTGGACTATGGAGGTGATGGGGCCCATTGTTTACCTGGAGCAGCAGAGAATGAGAAAGATAAGAAGTAGTACTGAATGAATCCTAGCCTTCTAAGGTTCCAGAGAGCATCCAATTCTGGAATTTTTCAACCTTCTAGCCAAATTGCTGGTTTTGCAGCCTGCTCCCTGAAAGTGCTACTCAAACTTCACAGTAGGCCACTTTGTAACTCAAGAGGTCAAAACTGCTAAGTTAAATATTTGAAATCTATCTTTTCCTTTTTTTTTTTTTTTAAGATTTTATTTTCAGGGGCGCCTGGGTGCCTCAGTCATTAAACGTCTGCCTTCAGCTCAGGTCATGATCCCAGGGTCCTGAGATCGAGCCCCACATTGGGCTCTCTGCTCAGTGGGAAGCTTGCTTCTCCCTCTCCCGCTCCCCCTGCTTGTGTTCCCTCTCTCTCTCCCTCTCTCTCTGTCTCTCTCTCTGTGTCAAATAAATAAATAAAATCTTAAAAAAAAAAGATTTTATTTTTAAATAATCTTTATATCCAACGTGGGGATCTAACTTATAACCCCAAGATCAAGAGTCACATGCTCTACGGACTGAGCCAGGCAGGCATCCCTAATCTCTCTGTTCTTTAGGTTGAGCTATGATTACATGCCATTAAATATTTCATTGGATATGTAAATAATATTAGAGGATATTAATGATGTATTCTAGTAAAGGAATATAAGAACCCTCAAATGTTGAATATTTATAAATTTTTAGTTATCCAAGCCTTTGGAAGAAGTTATTACATTGTACTGTGTGTCCTTAAATATTTTACAATGAAAAAATAACTTTTATTTACCAGAAGATTTAAAATGACTTAGAGCAGAGGATGGTGGAATTTAAAATTAGGAAGACAGACATGATAGAAGGAAGGATCTTGAGTAGACTTGGTGACGACGAAATCGTTAGGCAAGTGGGAAACCCAGGAAAGAGCAACTGTTTTGTATGGCAGACTGTGAGACCCAACATCACAGAACGCACAGATCTCTGCTGGACAAAACTTCCAAGTCTATCTGTAGCTCTTAGTGCTCAGTGGGAAACCTTTGGTTTGAAAATATGAACTATTAATAACTTTCCCTGAGAGTATCGAGGTATTGGAGCAATGCCGAAATAGGAGAGAGAAATAGAAAAAAGATTAGATCCAAGTAAATCTCAGGAAATGAGTAGCAGATGCAAATTCTTTCTTCAGAAGTGTGGAGGTTTATTCTCTAAGACGGTGCCTGTGGAAGTCCTTCCTGGTGCTGACTTATCCTAGGCACCGAAAAACAATCTGCTGAATTTGGATCTCTTACAGGAATGTTTGTTTAGAAGGAGAACATGTACCTGAAAAAGAGGTCTGAGGAAGTGCATGGAAACAGTCATAGGAAGTGTAAGAAAAACTCCCAAGTACAGCTGTGGCCTGTAATAATCAGAATCTGTTGTTCTTAATTCATAGTTGTTACATCTTTAGGAATATTTCATTTCAAGGAAGTAAGTCCCTACAAATAGTTTCAGTTTGTTTTTATTACAAGGAATAGAATCATATTCTAGTAGTAGAGATAATTTTTAGATGGATTATTTATAGAGAAATTCAACTCCAGTATTAATATTTTATAGAATTTATTATCATACTTTATTCAGGGAAAACTGCTGAAAAATATGCTGCCTTTCACCAAACATTCTGCCATTTCTCTGACGTCGCTATATACGGATTCGTGCACCAGGGTACTTCTGACCGGGAATGTGGGTGAGTCATACTCAGGGAGTCAGCCACGGGTATGTCCACCACCTACATGATATAAAGATGGAAGTAGGACAATACATGACATTTATTGAGACAAGAGACAAAGAAGGATGCTTCAGCATGAGAGTGTTATGAATCGCTTGATGAATAAATACAACAATGAATGAATGTCATGAGAACCTATTCCATTCCCAGCTCCTTATTTAAAGCACTACATTCTATTTTTTTTCCATCTTTAAATGGGGTACAGGACTACCTATTCCCTCACCCTACATATTGGGAAGAATGTAAAGTTTTCATTTCTAATCTTGAAAGAGTTATGTTGCATTAATCTTCATTATTAAAGGGAGTAATGGCATTAATTAGGAAAGGGATTATTTGTTCTCAATAAGGGACTTTCATATTGATTGTTATAACTCATAGAGTTGGTCTTAATCCTTTCGTAACACAATTCTCTCTTTTTAAAAAAGATTTTATTTATTTATTTAGAGAGAGTGGGAGAGCATGGGGAGAAGCAGAGGGAGAGGGAGAGAACAAGAGAGAATCTTAAGTAGGCTCCATGCTCAGTGCAGAGCCCCAAGTGGGGCTTGATCTCACAACCCTGAGATCTTGACCTGAGCGGAAACCAAGAGTTGGACGCTTAACTGACTGAGCTACCCAGGTGCCCTGGCAATTCTCTTTCTTAATGCTTTATTTACTTTCTTTAATTTTTTGAATAAATCCTGAATTTTCTTTCTTTTCATCTCTCCCAACTTTGAAAGATTGTGTGTGTGTGTGTGTGTGTGCATGCATTTTTAAATTTTACTATTTACTTTTAAGTTAAAAGAAGAAAAACTTAACCAATTTGTTGGAATTTAGACTGAAACAGCATCTTTTCGGTTAAACAAAAGCTTGGCCCACTTTACCTTTCCTTTTGTTCTACACCCACTCCTTCCCTTATCATTTGCTAACGTAATCTTGAGATTTGCATCCAGATACTGCTGTTACATTAATATTTAAATTTTACATCCTCTCTTTAAAGAACATGGTTTTCATTTCAAAACTTATTTTACAAAAGTCACAACAAACCAGTTTTCAACACCAATTATTTCAGTCTTCTTGAGATTACAGAAAATATTTTTTATATTTATATTCAGTATAATCAGTAGCCTTACAACATTTGTTTAAAGTTATCTTTATTTTATCTGGCTTTATTGCTTACCACCTGTCCTATTATACTCCGATATCCTTATTCTTGGCCTCTTTTATATATCCATCTCCATAGTTTCTATCATCGTTTCTGTTTACAGCCATCCAGAAGAAAAATCTAAGGTCAAGCAAATTGTATTCCTTTTTAAAAATATTTGCCTGCATATTTTTGCACTAACTTTACATACTATGGGGTATGTTTTTTCTAGCAAAATACATAGAACTAAAATTTGAAATTATCTACAGAATTCTCAGACCACACCTCTATTAAGGTTACTAATAAGGAACACTCTACTATCATATAACCCTTCTATTTCTTGAGATTTGTGTTTTTTGTTGTGATCTAGAAAACTAGAGTTGGGTGGGTTTGGGATGCAATCCAGCTTCATCTATATTATAATTAAAGTTGACTTCTAGATTATGACCTTAGGCTTCTTTTTTCTGTGCTGTGGTAGATGTTAAAAGAACTATCTGGATTGCTGTCTAGTCACTGTTTTAAATCAGGCATTCTCAGACATCATTAGTTGTTGCTTTTTTGTTGTTAAATCACCTTTATTTTTTTTTTTTAGATCAGTTTTAAATTCACAGAAAAATTCAGTGGAAATTACAGAGAGTTTCCATATACATCCTGCCCTCATACTCTCCAACAGAAGCCTCCCCCCACTTTTTTTTTTTTAAGATTTATTTATTTATTTGAGAGAGAGTGCATGCAGGGAGGCTGGGGCAGAGGGAGAGGGAAAGAAAGTCTCAAGCAGACTCCCTGCTGAGCATGGAGCCCAATGGAGGCACTCAATCTCAGGACCCTGAGGTCAGACCTGAGCCTAAAACAAGAGTCTGACGCTTAACTGACTGCACCACCCAGGCGTCCCTGGCCTACCCCACTTTCAATATCCTGCACCAGAGTGGTACATTTGTTACAACTGATGAATCTACAATGACACATCATTGTCATCCAAAGTGCATAGTTCACACTAGGGTTCACTCTTGGAGTTGTGTATTCTATGGGCTTTGACAAATGTCTGATGACATGCATCCACCATTATAATACCATATAGAGTAGTTTCAATAAAAATCCCCTTTGTCCTGCCTATTCTTCCTTCCCTCCTCCCTAACTTCTGGCAATTATTGATCTTTTTATTGCCTCCACAGTTTTGCTTTTTACAGAACATCATATTGGAAATCATAGAGTATATAGCCTTTTCAGACTTCTTTTACTTAGAAATACTCATTTAAGTTTCCTCCATGTCTCTTCATGGCTTGATATCTCATCTCTTTTTAGTGCTGAATAAGATTCCATTGTCTGGATATACCACAGTTTATTTATCCATTCACCTACTGAAGGACATCTTGGTTACTTCTAAGTTTGGGCAATAATAAATAAAGCTGCTATAAATAGCTGTGTGTATGTTTTTGTGTGGAAAAAAGTTTTCAGTGCCTTTGGGTAAATACCAAGGAGCACAATGCTGGATCATATAGTAAGAGTATGTTTAATTTTGTGAGAAACTGCCAAACTGTCTTCCAAAACAGCTGTGCCATTTGGCATTCCCACCAGAGATGAATGAGAGTCCCTGTTGTTCCACATCCACATTAGCATTTGGTGTTCTCAATGTTTTGGATTTGGGCCATTCTAAAAGGCTTGTAATGGTATCTCCTTGTAGTTTTAACTTGCATTTCTCTAATGACATAAAATGTGGAATATCTTTTCATACACTTTTTTGCCATCTATATATTTTCTTGGTGAGGGATCTGTGCAGATCTTTTGCCCATTTTTTAATCAGGTTGTTTATTTTCTTAATGTTAACTTTAAGAGTTCTTGGTATATTTGGGATAAGAGTCTTTTATCAGATATGCCTTTCACAAATATTTTCTCCCAGTCTGTGGCTTGTCTTTCTGTTCTCTTGACAGTATCTTTGGCAGAGCAGAACTTTTCAATTTTTTAAAGATTTATTTATTTATTTGAGAGAGAAAGAGCATGGAGGAGGGGGCAGACAGAGAGAGAGAGAGAGAGAGAGAGAGAGAATCTCCAGCAAACTCCCCACTGAGGGAGGAGACTGACTCGGGGTTTGATCCCAGGACCCTGAGATCATGATCTGAGCCAAAATCAAGAGTTGGATGCTTAACCGATGGAACCACCCAAGCACCCTGGGTGTTTTCAATTTTAATGAAGTCCAGCGTATCATTGATTTTGCTCATGGATTGTGACTTTGATGTTGTATCTAAAAAGTCATTGCCAAACCTAAGTTCATTTAGATTTTCTTCTAGTTTTATAGTTATACATGTTACCCTTACAGTTGTTTTGAGCAGGTTTGTTTGTTTTTGTGTGTGTTTGTATGGGAAAGGTATAAAGTTTATATCTAAATTGAGATTTTTTTCATCATGAATTGGTGTTGAATTTTGTCAACTGCTTTTTCTGTATCTATTGATGTGATCATGTGATTTTTCTTCTTTAGCCTGTTGATGTGACGGATTACATTAATTGATTTTTAAATGTTGGCCATTGCATATAATTCTTTTTTTTTTTTTTTTTTTTTAGAGAAAGAACACGAGAAGGGGTGGGGGAGTAGGGGCAGAGAGAGAGAGAGAATCTTAAGCAGGCTCCATGCTCAGTATGAAGCCCAACTCTGGGCTCAATCCCAGGATCATGACCTGAGCTAATACCTCTTGGATTCAATTTGTTAATATTTTGTTGGGGGTTTTTACATCTATGTTCATAAGAGCTATTGGTTAATAATTTTCTTATAATATCTTTGTCTGGTTTTGGTATTAAGATGTGCTGGCCTCATGGAATAAGTTAAGAAATATTCCCTTTTGCTTCTATATTCTGGAAGAGTTTGTAGAGCATTGGTAAGATTTCTTCCTTAAATGTGTGCTGGATTCACCATTAAACCCATTTTGACCTAGTGGTTCCTGTTTGGGAATATTATTAATTACTTTAATTTCTTTAATAATATAGGCCTATTCAGGGGCGCCTGGGTGGCTCAGTTGGTTAAGCGACTGCCTTCGGCTCAGGTCATGATCCTGGAGTCCCAGGATCGAGTCCCACATCGGGCTCCCTGCTCAGTGGGGAGTCTGCTTCTCCCTCTCCCGCTCCCCCGTCTTGTGCTCTCTCTCTCTCTCACTCTCTCTCTCAAATAAATAAAGAAAATCTTTAAAAAAAAAAATAATAATAATATAGGCCTATTCAGATTACCTATTTCTTCTTGTGTGAGTTTTGGCAGATTGTGTCTTTCAAGGAAATGGTCCATTTCATTTGGGTTATTAAATTTGTGGGCATAGAATTCATAGTATTTCTTTATTATCCTCTCAATTCCCCTGATATTTTTTTTTCTTAGTTAGCCTGGCTAGAAGTTTTTCAATTTTATTGATCTTTTTAAAGAACCAGCTTTTGGGGGCACCTGGGTGGCTCAGTCGGTTAAGTGTCTGCCTTCAGCTCAGGTCATGATCCCAGGGTCCTGCCCCTCCCCCTGCTTGTGGTCTCTCACATGCTCTCTCTCTCTTCTCTCTCTCTCTGTCAAATAAATAAATAAAATCCTGAAAAAAAAAAACAGCTTTTGGTTTCGTTGATTTTCTCTATTGAGTTCTTATTTTCAGTTTCATTGATTTCTGCTCTGATTTTTATTATTTCTCTCCTTCTGCTTACTTTGGATTAATTTGCTCTTTTTTACCTAGTCCTAAAGTGGAAGCTTAGATTTTAGATCTTTTTTTTCTAACATGTGCATATAAATTGCCCTGTAAGCACTGTTTCTGCTGCTTCCCTGAAATTTTGATGTCATATTTTCATTTTTATTTAGTTCAAATTATTTAAAGATTTCTCTTGAGATTTTTTTCTATGATCTATTATTTAGAAGTATGTTGTTTCATCTCTACTTATTCTGGGATTTTCCAGCTCTCTTTTTCTTATTGATTTCCAATTTATTCTATTATAGTCTGAGGGCATTCATTGTATGATTTCTATTATTTCAAATTTGTTAAGGTGTAATTTATGGTCCAGGATGTGGTCTATCTTGGTGAATGTTCCATGAGAGTTTGAGATTAATATGTGTTGGATGCAGCAGTCTATAGATATCAATTATATCTAGTTGACGGATGGTGTTTTTGAGTTCAACTATGTCCTTACTGATTTTCTGCCTGCTGGATCTGTCCATTTCTCATGTCAATTTCTCATAGAAGGGTGCTGAAGTTTCCAACTATAAAAGTACATTATCTATTTCTCCTTGCAGTTTTGTCGGTTTTCACTCCACATATCTTGACACTGTGATGTTAGGCATGTACATGTTAAGGAGTGTGGTCTTTTTGGAGAATTGACCCCTTTATCATTATATAATGCCCCTAATTATCCCTGCTAACTTTCTCTTACTCTGAAGTCTTTTCTGTTTGAAACATAGCTGCTCTTGCTTTCTTTTGATTAGCACTAACACGGTAAATCTTTCTCTATCCCTTTACTTTTAATCTATATGTGTCCTTACATATAAAGTGGACTTCCTGTAAGCAACATAGAAATTGGGTATTGTTTTTTAATCCATTCTGACAACCTCAGTCTAAGTGGTTTACTAGACTGTTGACATCTAAAGTGATTATTGGTATAGTTGAATTAATATCAATCATATTTCTTACTATTTTATATTTGTTACCCTTGTTTTTTGTTCTTAGTTTTGTCTTTCACTCTCTTTCTGCCTTTTGTGGTTTTAAGTGAACATTTTATATCATTCCACTTTCTCTTAGCTTATCAATTATATATCTTTTTAAATTTTTTGAGTGGTTTCCCTAGTTAGAAATATACATTTACAACTAATTCATGTCCACTTTCAAACAACATTACACCACCTCACTGGTAGTATAATACCTTAGAATAACAAAGTATTCCTAATTTCTCCCTCCCATCCCTTGTGTCATAGCTGTTATTCATTTCAAGTATCTATAAGTTACAATCGTCAGATATATTGTTGATGTTACTGCTTTAAATAAACTGCTGTTAGTTTTTACTTTATCTTCACTTATTCCTTCTATTATGCTCTTCTTTATATAAATCTGAATTTCTTACCTATATCATATTCCTTCTCTTTTAAGAACTTCTTTTAGGGAATGCCTAAGTGGCTCAGTTGGTTAAGTGTCTGCCTTCGGCTCGGGTCATGATCCCAGAGTCCTGGGATCAAGTCCCATATTGGGCTCCTTGTTCAGCAGGGAGCCTGCTTCTCCCTATGTCTGCTGTTCCCCCTGCTTGTGCTTGCTCTCTCTCTTTCAGACAAATAAATAAATAAAATCTTAAAAAAAAGAAGTTCTTTTAATATTTCTTTTTTTTAAAGATTTTATTTATTTATTTGAGAGAGAAAGAGCATGAGCAGGGGAGGGGGAAGGGGCAGAAGGAGAGGGAGAAGCAGGCTCTCTGTTGAGCAGGGATCCCAGTATGGGACTTGATCCCAGGACTCTGGGATCATGACCCCAGCTGAAGGCAGACGCTTAACCAACTGAGCCACCCAGGCTTCCCAAGAACTTCTTTTAATATTTCTTGCAAGGCTGCTTGTTTCTGTTTGTCTGGGAAAGTCTGTATCTCTCCTTCATTTTTAAAGGACAACTTCACAAGGTACAGAATTGTAGGTTGATGGTTGTCCTCTCAATACTTAAATATTTCATTCCACTGTCTGAATATGCCTAGATGTAGTCCTTGATGCTTTTTTAAATCTAGTTTTGTAACTATCATTTGGACTGTAGAATGATTATCTCTGTAACGGTTTGGACTCCGTTTCGTAGTGGCGTATTCATTTCTATTTCATCTACTCTGACATCTAGAAGGACTTTGAGTATCCATGGCAACAATAATTCATAATGAGGTTGCCATGTATGCTCAACAATACAGAATTCCTACATATAAAAATGGATATAAATTTTTTTCTTTCATTTCTGGGTTTTCAGATTCTATTTTATTTACCGTTATAAATGCCTAAGTCAAATTAATTTGGTGGTCTGGGTAGTATCTGCTTAGATATCATGATATCTAACTAAAGATTCCAATGTTTACATCTTATACAGAAGGACATGTTATCCTTTGCAGTATTAGTTCCTTCCTGGATCCACCTCACGAAGAAAAGGTAAGAACTTTAGTTTTAGTTTAATTCATGAACCAGCACATACTAAACTGACCATTTCTCTGTGCTAGATTCCACAAAAGATAGAACAAGACAAGAATCCCTACTCTTGAGTCATATATAATACTATTGAATCTTAAGAGTACTCTTATCTTGATGGGCACTGAGAAATGTATGGAATTGTTGAATCATTAAATTGTATGCCTGACACTAATGTAACATTGTATGTTAATTATACGTGAAATAAGAAAAGAAACAAGAAACAAGCTACATGCCAAATAACCATGGTTTACTGGTGAGAAGAGAGGATGAGTGAGTGAGCCAGCCCTTGGCCGCTTTATATCATCTTCATGTTTTCACTTATTTGAGAGAATCTATATAGAAACCCAGAACTTAGGGCACCTGGGTGGCTCAGTTGTTTCAGTGTCTGCCTTTGGCTCAGGTCATGATCCCAGGGTCCTGGGATCGAGTCTCACATCAGGCTCCTTGTTCAGCAGGGAGCCTGCTTCTCCCTCTGCCTGTCACTCCCCCTGCTTGCGCTCTCTCTCTCTCAAATAAATTAAAAAAAAAAAAAAAGAAAAAAAAGAAACCCAGAGCTTAAGAGTTCACACATCATCTAGTCCTCCATAGTCAGCTTATGTATCTTCACAGAAAGAGAGTCTATAACTTTTCCTTACAAGTCTAATCTAGTGTCCAACCATTATAAATACGTCACAGGGATGAAAAGTACAGCATAGAGAATATAGTCAACAACACTGTAATAACTTTGTATGGTGACAGATGGTAGCTATGCTTATCATGGTGAACACTGTGTAATGTACAGGATTGTCAAATCAGTATGTTGTACACTTGTAACTAACATAACATTGTATGTCAACTCTACTTCAATTAAAAAGAAAGAAACTCTTCCTCACATCTAGTCTAAATCCTCCTTGTAATTCAAACATATTTTATGCTCTTTTTAGTGTTAATGCAATGTAAATGTCACCAATCTTATTCATAACATTTAAATATGCATTTTTTGTGTGAATGTGGATATACAAATACAGCTACATATATTATAAAGATTTAACACTCATTAAAGGTTGCAGCAAGGAAGCACTACTTCACCCTAGGCTTATTTCCCTTTAAGTTCATATTTCAAATCCAAAAAGCAAGCAAATAGCAATTTTTTTGCTTTTGGATCATAAGTAGTAACATATGGTTACATAGATTAGGATTGGATTCCTTGCAGAGTGTCACAGAACGGTTACTGTTTCAAACATTATTTCATTTGATCCATAGAATTTTCTTTTTGTTTCCAAGAGCCAATTAGAGTTTTATAACGTTCAGATGTTTAGCTTTAGTATGATTATCTCCACTTTGCCAAAGGGAAATCAGAGATTGGCTTGCCTAGCAGCACGTAGACAGGTAATGACTAAGCTGGGGCTAGAACCAGGCTTCTTGTCCTCAAATCGCACTCTTTCCATGCAACCCTAACTACTATCAAATAGAAAAAAACGTTTAAACTTACAAAGCACAAAGTTTCACTTATCAACAGCTATAAATGGCCTACAATCAAGGCATGTTGTGAGAGGAACAAAAACAACATTCTTGAACCATGTATAGGTGGAGAGTTATCTGTTTTCTCTGAATTGTGATGATTATCATATTCCATTATTAATTTTAAGACATAAAAATATGACCCAAAGCCTACAGATTTTTTAAAATATTTTATTTATTCATTTGACAGAGAGAGAGAGAGAGAGCACAAGCAGGGAGAGCGGCAGGCAGAGGGAAGGGCATGATCCCAGGGTCCTGGGATCATGACCTGAGCCGAAGGCAGACACTTAACCGACTGAGCCACCCAGGCGCCCCCAAAGCCTACAGTTTTGTAAATGGACTTTCCATAAACTGGCAAATGAGTCCTTTACATTTAGAGAAAATATTAAAAACAAAGTTATAAAATAATATTGAATTAGACTTAAAGCATTTTTACCAATTTAAAAACAAAGACTTTGGGGTACCTGGGTAGCTCAGTCGTTAAGCGTCTGCCTTCGGCTCAGGTCATGATCCCAGGATCCTGGGATTGAGCCCCGCATCGGGCTCCTTGCTCTGCAAGAAGCCTGCTTCTCCCTCTCCCACTCCCCCTGCTTGTGTTCCCTCTCTCGCTGTGTCTCTCTCTGTCAAAAAATAAATAAAATTTTAGGGCGCCTGGGTGGCTCAGTTGGTTAAGCGACTGCCTTCGGCTCAGGTCATGATCCTGGAGTCCCGGGATCGAGTCCCGCATCGGGCTACCTGCTCAGCAGGGAGTCTGCTTCTCCCTCTCCCGCTCCCCCCTCTTGTGCTCTTTCTCTCTCTCACTCTCTCTCTCAAATAAATAAATAAAATCTTTAAAAAAAAAAAGAAAAAAATAAATAAATAAATAAATAAAATTTTAAAAAATAAATAAATAAATAAATAAAAACAAAGACTTTAATCACTTATTTGAAATTATTCTATATTCAATCTCATTTCAACCTTTTCTGTGTTTGGAAAATGTATTTTTTCCACAAAATGTACACTATGTACACTTTCCACAATGTACTTGTACACTTTGTACTTCGTACATGGCTGCTTATTGACAAATATACAACAGAATCTGGTTATAAGATGCCTCACTATTACACAGATGAATATAATATCATGAATTAAACCAGGTTCAGTTATAGATTACAACTACAGCAAAAACCTCATAGGTCAGTCTATACATCAGACATTAATCTGGTTCTCTTGCAACATTACTATTAAAGAGATTTTCCATGTAATAATAGATATTCTAAGAGATAGGATAGTCAAAACCTGTCCACAGAAAGAGAAATCATACATATGATAATATACACATGTCTACAGGAAAAAAAAAAAGTCTTAGAGCAATGTTTTTCTAAATATAGGTTGTAACCCACTTGTGGGTTATAAAATCAATTTAACGGGTGGTGACCATATTTTCATTAAAAAAAGGGAATGGAGTGGAATGAGATGCAATAGAATAAACTAGACATTACCAGTGTACGTCACACCAGGTAAGGTTAAACGTCTTTGTGTGAAGGATACTGAAACTTTTTCAGGATGCATGTGCAGGTATTTTATCTGTTTACTGGATCATGAAGTAAAATGTATTTCTTACTATAGATACGGCACATAGCAGGAAAACACTTGCCTTAGAGAATCCCATCCCAAGGCAGAGAAAGAACCCTTGGATGACAAGATACACTTGACTAGCTATGAGACAATAAGAAGTAGGAGAATGCAGATTTCACCCTGATTTTCTAAGAACAACTCAAGGGAACTGAGTCAGAAGGCCAAGAAATTTAGGAGGAATTGTGTCTGCCTTCGTTAGAGTATAAATGAGTAGGAGACTTGTAGGATCACTCCCAAGCTGCCAGAATTCTAGCCACACAAATACTCTAGGTAGATGACCCAAGAAGAAGTAGTCCTGACCTGGGGTCATCAGAGGTAGAGAGGGAACATGCTCTACAGGGATGTCGCTACAGAGCCAGCTCCCCAGTTTGTCAACTCTAATTCATGCAATTCAGGCCTGTTTAACGGTTCTACACTTGAGGATAAGACACATCTTGAAGGAACATATCTATCAAGGCTCCTGATGTCTTTGAAAGAAAATGAGCTAGGCCCATTCCTTTTGTCTATTCCTCGTGGTATATAGGTATCATATATAACCCCACTGCCATCATTGCCACCACCAAAAAAAAAAAAAAAAAAAGAACAAAATAGCCAGGGCTATTTCTGGATAAAATTTGAAAAGTGGAAAGTTTTGCCAGCCTACCCTTTGGTCCTCACTTTTCATCTCTGCTTCCTCTTGTTCCTGATTCCACTCTGTCTTGGCCTCTCCTACAGCCCTTCTCCTAAAGCTTTTCCTTCATCTACTCATCTTGTAATCCTCAACTAAATTAATTGTTAATCCTCACTTGAATGAGAAATTGCAAAAGACATAAGATCTCTCCTCTCCCAGGGATATGTGCAGATTAGCAAACACATAAACATGGAGTCTGGGTACCTGAGCAAAGAAGAAGAGCTCACAGGGAGAGAGACTGCATCTTGCACAGATGTCCATGCCATTCACTCATAAGCTTGGCTCGTTAATGGTTAATGGTTTTCCTCAAGATTGGATTTTGATCAGCATATACTTATTCCATGGGATGTGCTTTATTGTTGCTCTCTAGAAATTGAAGCAGCTGCTTGCCTGGCGAGCTCATTCTTTAGAAATTATTCAAGTGATCTACGTAGAAGACAAGCAAATGGTTCTTACTGCCTCCATCGATGGATCAGTAAGGTATGGACCTTCGTATGGTGAATTTAGGGTTTTGAGCATGAGAAGTAAAAATTCTAAGCTAAAGTTTAAGTATATACCCTAAATACACTCTTGATTGGATAATTAAAATAAATAAATACATAAACAAACAAAAGGTAGCACACACAAAGGGCTTTGAAAAGGTGGCCACTGGTTTGGAATTCTTTTCCATGCCCAAGGAGATGAGATGCTCTGCTCATCTACATTAGAAGTATAACAAATACTCTAATAAAAGCGTTTTTTGGTGGACTCATTTTGAAGAATTAAGCAAGATGATTATCTCAGAGAAATAGACTCATGCCCAGGGAAGGCCCCAGGAGACACAGGATCAAAAGTCACAAAGAGTAATAGCAAAGTGTAACTTAACTGCTGAGAAAAGTGAAAGTGAGTTAATTTTTTTTTTTTAAAGATTTTATTTATTTATTTGAGAGAGAGAGACACAGCAAGAGAGGGAACACAAGCAGGGGGAGAGGGAGAGGGAGAGGGAGAAGCAGGCTTCCTGCTGAGCAGGGAGCCCGATGCGGGACTCGATCCCAGGACCCTGGGATCATGACCTGAGCCGAAGGCAGACGCTTAACGACTGAGCCACCCAGGTGCCCCGAAAGTGAGTTAATGTTTTCATGGGCAATGTGATTGATTTTGCAAAGTCTACTTGTTATCAATTGCCTGAATAATGCTAAGGATACATACAGAAAATGCTGAACACACACACACACAAGCGTATACAAAGAGAAAGGAAATGTCATGACATTCCTTGAGACAAATTGCTGCATATTAAAATGTCTCAAAATCATGGTAATGAATTATCCTCTGGGGAGAATAAAGTCAGGAATGATTGAGAGATGTGGAGAGACTTCAAAGTGTATTGGAAAGCTTAAACATAGTGACGGCAAAAAGGAAGGAATATTTTACATTGTATAAAAGACCCTGTGTGAACCTGAGGTTGATTTGGATCTTCACGAAACAACCCCCAAAGGATTTTAAGTGAAGGACTAACATCATCTGATTTACATTTTTAAAAAACAACACATAGGGAATGGATTTCAGAGCAGCAAGGTGGGAGCAAAGAGAACAGTTTGAAGTCTGTGCTGAATACAGTGGCCTAGACTAGGGCAGTGCTGGAAGGAAAGAGTCTGGGTCTGGGAACTATCTAGGAGGTAAAATTCGGGAGACAGAAACTTTAACTGAAAGGGGAGGTAAGCAATAAATGTCAAGAATACCTCCTGGCCTATACAGCTCAGTGAATGTCGGTACCATTCAGGAAGAGAGGAGGCACAAAAAGAGGAGGATATTTTGAGTGTGGAAGGGTGGAGGTCAACTTTTAGAAATGTTGAGTTTGAGGGAGTCTGTGGGGGTAAGGTCCTAACTGGGGTCAGAGCTCTTCTCTGCCAAAAAAGGAATCTGTTGTTTTATTCATAGGAAAAATTAAGGACATGACATTTCATTATTATAGATGTTTTCCATGACTCTGTCCCTTGGGTGTCTGTTCCAGCTTATTTTCAGCTACCTGTCAGCAGAAGTGCTAACTGGGGATGGTAGCACACGCACACACACACGCCCCACAAGTCACATGTGCGCACACTACCAGTTACCCTCGGCACAGAGAACTTACTTTCAAGATTCCTTCAAGTGAAGCTCTCCCCGGATACACAGCTAGGAAAAAGTAGCTCTATGAATAGCTATCTCAGAGACAGTTCTCTTTATTTTTCTTAAAGATTTTATTTATTTGACAGAGACACAGTGAGAGCAGGAACACAAGCAGGGGGAGTGGGAGAGGGAGAAGCAGGCTTCCCGTGGAGCAGAAAGCCCAATGTGGGGCTCGATCCCAGGATCCTGGGATCATGACCTGAGCCGAAGGCAGGCGCCCAATGACTGAGCCACCCAGGCGCCCCGACAGTTCTCTTTATAACTAAGCTCTGTCCTTTTGCGAACACTAGCTGCCACTTTCTAACAGAGTAGGCAATTTTAACACTCTAGATCTTGTCAAAAAGATGATGATTTTATAATGGGAAAACCTGTAATTAAGGCTTAGCTCTTGGACAGAGGATAGAAGGGGTGAAGATCCATATCTGATGCCTGGGAAATCAGGCTGAGAGGTGGGATCGATCATCTGGGAGAATTCCACATGCAGCAGGAAATGCCACAAAACAAAGGAGAGCAGAAGCTGCTTCAGTCCTGGCCGAGAACACAGTGAGTTTAGAGTTGTCCTGAAGGTAGTCCTTACCCTCTAACTGCCATGCTGGAAGGGCTGGTCCATTTCATTTTAATAAATGCTCTGGCAAGACCACAGCATTGATGCAGTGTTGAGGAATTCAAATATGTAAGGGATATAAAGTGCTTATGCTACATTCTTAGGATGCTGTCGGGTGTGAGGAATGCTGGCTGGATACCTCTGCTCTGCCTTCTCCTCAACGCCAACCCCCTTGACCTGGGAAACTCTTGGACTTTGTGGAATTAACTCTTAGCTCATGTAGCTTGGCCTCCTCATAGGTCATGAGGACTGCTTCCATCATTTGCTACTCTGAGGTTGGAATCAAGACATAAAAGAAAAATCTCCCACATACTTTTATCTGTCCTTGAGACCTAGGGCACACACTCCTGCTAATGACATTCTGTAGTACTTTAAAGCAAGTGGGCTACTTAGAGGGATCTCATTGCACTGAACCGATGGAGAAATAATGCATACAGATAAAAAGCCACTTCTTCTGCCATGTCAGAACTCAGTCATAAAAAATTAGTATGGTGTTTCCGTAATAGTAGGAGTTATGGACGGAGGTTGAGAGGATGTTGGTAATAGGAAAAGTGTCCGTAGGAAACCCCTCCCCCAAGTTCTACTGATGCTGATACAGAGGTAGACGGCTGAGGCATAGCCCATTCAAAGGCCTAATTCAGCTAATACACTGTCAGCCAACATGGGTTCTGATCACCTTGAATGAGCAGGGTTATTCTGGGAAATATCTGTTCCTTGTTTTCTGGCTTTAATGGATGTGTATCATAAGTACAGATTCAAGTTGACACTTCCCAAAATTGCTGTAGATTAGAATTCTAACTGATAGAAATGCTTATGCTCTGATTAGTTTCATGTATTTAATAGAAGAGTCCTAGAATCAAGCTTCAAATCCCTAGTGGATCAGTGAAAATTCATATAAATGATCTAATAAACAGAATAACTTCCACTGAATTCCAGTCACTTTCTTCTCCCTACCTTTGCCTCTCCTCAGGCTCTGGCATGCCTTCAATGGTCATTACTGTGGATATTTTGGGCAGCAAAGAATGTTTGAAATATCACAAACAAGTGATTTCATTTTGCCATGTGATGTTAATGAATATCCTGTAGAAATAAAAGAAGAAAACAAGTTCACAGAGAAGAAGCAAAAATATGAATATCCTCTGGTATTTGACCAGCAAAAGTAAGACCATTGGTTTTGGTTTAGTTTTGTTTTGTCTTTAGATGAACAGACAAGAATTAAACTCTTATGATACTGTGACACTATGCTGGATGTGGAGAATTCAAAGATGAAGAGTCCAGGCCTTTTCAATAATGTCATAGTCCAGTAGAGGGGAGAAATATGTAAACAAAAAGCCTCAGTATAATAGTACTTTTAAGATAATCACAGAGTAGTAAATGGAATGTAACCAAACAAAGAAGACCAAAGAGGCAATTTTGGTCTTCTTTGCTTAGTTGAATCCTATTTAAGTAAAAGCACTAAATAATGAAACACTATGATACATCATCAGGTTTTTCAAGACTTGGGAGTCCAGTGAGCAAGCAAGGAAGACATGGTAGGAAATAGAGCAAGAAAAGTTTATAGAGGCCAAATCACAATGGGCTTCTGTTATAGGCCAACATAAGGATTTTAAATGTTAGAGAAATCATAGTGACAGAATACACAAGAGAAAAAACAGGTCTGAAGAAAAGGATAGTGAGTTTGGTTTGGACAGGTTTAAGTTTAGATGCTTGTGGGACATCCAAATGGAGATATTTAATGAGCATTGAGATAGGCCCATCTGGATGTTGAAAAGAAAACCACAAGCAAGTATTTGAGAAATAAATAGGAAACATGAGGTGACAATAGGATAGGTTACTTTGTAAGGAAGTCAAATAGCTCTAACATTGAATAAGAGTTTGATTCATGGGTTTGCTTGTGTCTCAGGGACATTTGAGCATTGCTTAAAGGTTTAGAGGAGGAGGACGGTTCCCCAGGAGGGCATAGAGTGTTGGCAGAAGGTGTTTTGTGCTTTTGTAATGTTCAGTTCTGGTTTTGATGTGGTTGGATCTTTGTCATAACGGAAGAGATCAGTACTCATTTGAGCTCAACATCAGCAAAGCATGGTGGATAACCTCAGGGGACCAGTCTTACCTGGACTAGCAAAATGGAGCAGACCAGCCCTGGGGAACTGAGTAGATGAGTCCAAAGTGGGAAGAATCAGAGGGGATTGTCTAAAATAAAGTCCTTTAAGGAAATCCCAAGTGAGTCAAAGCTGGAGAGACTCAGTGCCATCATCTAGACCAACAGCTGGTAGAATAAATAGGAACTGAAACTAAGAGTCATAAGCCACACAGAATTTGGATTAAAACAGGAGCAATTTGAGAAAAATCAACAAGGGTTCCAGGGGACTGCCAAAACCCCAACTGAAGTGCTCAAGTTTAGCCAGCAAGAGCACTGGAGAAAAAGTCATGCCAAAATGTGAGCGGTAGAATAGCTGAGCCAAGATGTGGTAAAGTTCACCAAGCAAAGCTGGTCAGTCTCCCTGGGTAATTGCTGAGCCTTGACCATCCATCAACTTAGTACTCAAAATAGTATATTCTAATTTGGTAATATGCATCTCCTTCACTAACTCTGTGAGTTCCTTGAGGATGAAGACCATATTTTGTACCTCTATATATACCCAGTTCTTAGCTTAATGCTTTGCACACAGTTGGCACTCAAAAGATATTCAAGTGAGCAAATAGAGAATGACTTAAATGCAGAGGTAGCATCGTTAGGACTGGTGCCACGGGAGCCAGAGAATCGGGGACCCAGAGAAAGCAGGATGTAATGGATACTAGTTTAGTAAGCAGAGAGAATAAAAGATGTGGGTATGTGCTGAACAGTTTTCCTTGTATCTTTTTATGCAGATGGAAAAAAATGAGCTCAATGTCTTTGCTTTTCAAACGTACACCTCCCAAGGCCTTTGAAGTGGATCATGACTTTAAGTTTTTCAAGTCTCTTTCTTCTCCCAAGGTAGCCTTAAAACAAATGAATGAAAAACAAAAAAATAAAAGAAAGCACTTTGCTCTTGTTTTCCCGAATTTGGATTTCTCCAGGATTAGTTTTCTACTGCTGCTGTTACAAATTACTACATACTTGGTGGCTTAAACAATACGAATTAATTATCTTATAGTTCTGTATGTCAAAAGTCTGACCTGGGTCTTGCTGGGCTAAAATTAAGGTGTTGCCAGAGCTCTGTTCCTTTTCTGGAGGCTCTAAGGGGAGAATCTCAATGCTTTAGTTTGTGGCCCTCTTCCTTCATCTTCAAAGCCGGAAATGTGACTTCTCCCTGACAGTTTTCCTGGGGTCACAGGTCTCCAACCCAGTGGGAAATGTTCTCTGCTTTTAAGGATGCCTGTGATTAGATTGGGCCCACCTGGATAATCCATCTCAAGGTTCCTGACCTTAATCATATCTGCAAAGTCGCTTTTGTCAAGTGAGGCAGTGTAGTCCCAGGCTGGGGGAGGTAGAAATAGGGTGTGGACATCTTTGGTTGCCATGATTCTATCACACACTGACACACATCAGTGCAGAATTAGGAGAGAAATGGGTCCTGCTATTCATTCTATTTCTAGTATTCCTAAAGAGTGGATATAGCATGAGTTGATTTCTTCAAGATCTTCCACACAGTAAACCAAACTTAACCTTCCTAATGTATCTCCCATTATTAACCTACTGTTGCCCCACCCTCTACAAATCAGGCTAGTTGTTGTTTCCTGAGCATTCCTGTCTTCTGCCCCGACAGTTTGTGTGAGCTGTCCTTGCCACATCAATGCTTTTCTCTGTCTCTCGAGTCCATCCTACCTTTGTAATTGACAAAGGATTAGTATCTAGAAATACAAAAGAACTCCTAAGAATCAATAAGAAAAAAAAGACAGTCCAATTTAAAAAAATGGACAGATACATAAATAGATACATCACAAAAGAAAAAAAAAAACATTTGCCAGTAAGCACATGATGAGATGCTCAACCTCATTAGTAAATGTGGACATTCACATCAATAACGTTATGAGATACCATTTTACACCCAGCAGATTGGCAAATATCAGAAACTCTGACTCTATCAAGGGTCAGTGTGCATTTGGCACAATCAGAACACTAATCTGGTAGTGTAAATTGGTAGAACCACTTTGGAAAACAATATGACATTAACCAGTAAAGTTGAAAATAGGTATAGCCTGCTAGAGATATCCCCTGGGGAAACTCTTAAACACATACTTAGGAGACAGGAACAAAGATGCTCAGAGCAGTACTGTTTGTAATAGCAAAAACCTGAAAGCAGCCTAAATGCTCATGAACAGTATAATCGGTACATAATTATAGCATATTTATAGATTGGAACACTGTGGAGCTGTGAATATAAATGGACCAAAGTAACACTCACCTGTATGGATAATAGTTTAATACATGCTACTGAATGAAAAAGTTTTGCTTAAGAATGTATACATAATTATCATTTATGTAAAAGTCAAAAAGAGGCAAAACTAAATAAAATATTGCTTGAGCAAAAATCATATAAGGTGAAATTATATAAATAACAGCAGGAGAATTAAAAGCACAAAATTCAGGACAGTCACTACATTTAAGGGCAGATGAAAAGGACTGAGAACCTCAAAGTTGATGGCATTGTTTCAGTACGTAAAACAGAGCAGTGGGTCCACGGATGTTCATTATGTCATTATTCTTTTACAGTATCAACTTCGTATTTGATAAATACTTAATATTTCCCAAATGAAACAATTTCCATAAGCCCTACCTTTCTGTCCAGATAGAACTCAGCTGCTCCCAGAGGACAGGGGGACAGACAGGTGAAGGACAGGATGTGGAGTATGATAGACTTAGGTTTAATCTTAGATAAATTATTTTATCTCTTTCCTCATTGGAAAGCCCCCCAAAGTGTTGTTGTGAGGATTAAGTGAGAAAAATGTATACCAGTTACATCACAGATACTCGATAAATGTTAATTCCACATTCCCCAACAGGCCCAGTCTCTCCTGCTTTGTGTCTTATAGCATATTCATTTACCATGTTCTCCAGTGAATCAGAGTATTAATATACTTACCTTTACTTCCCACCCACCACTAAGTCCTAAGATTTTTATGGCCAAAGTTATATGCAAGCACATAACAGATACTCAATTTTGTTGAATAGGATTGAAATAGCAGAACCTAAAAATAAAGATTGGTAGATACTTTCAATATTCTCTTCCAATTTGAAGATAAGAAATAATCTTTTAAAGTAATTTAACTGAAGCATTAAATGCATTTTGGGAAAACTTTAGCAAAGTTTTAAAGCTCTTGAAACAATCAAGTGCCCCAAGGATCACCTTCTCCTTTGCACAACTTGGTCTTCTCAACTGGTTGGTAAAATAGCAAAATTTTAATGCTAAAGTTGAGTTAAAACACCTTTTTCTTAGGAATCTCTAATTTTTACCAGAATCTTGTTTTGCCCATTACTTTTCTTTCTCAATTGTATAAAATGTATTCATTCACTTCTTTTTTTTTTATCATTCACTTCTTTTTGAGGTACCATTATCAGTAATAATAATACAATGATACTAATTCTTATATCTAAGTAGCACCGTGCTATATGTGTATTTCATTTGATCCTCATAAATAGTCAATAGGGGAAGAACTTGCCCAAGATCATTCAGCTAATAAGCAGCAGAGTCAGGATTTGAACCCAGGAATTTTGCCACTGAAGGAATGTGCCCTTTGCATTAAACATTCACTCCTGTGTTTTGCAGATTCGAAGACGGGCCTTAGAAGGATTCCTGATGGAAAACAGAGAGGCAGGGATTGTTTTTGGTTCTCTGCCTATATATAGGGTGAGTTGGAGGTTTCTAAGACTAGAGTAATTAGAAAACAACAGGGAATCTGACATCTCATTCCTGACCCTGGGCTACCAAACAAGGTTGAAGAAAATCACATCACCAAGCCAACGGCTGCTTCTATGAGCATACTGTGTCCGATCCCCAAGAAGTCTTTAGTTCTCTGTGTCCATGGCCTTGATCACTTGTCTCTGCCAGTCCACATTAAACACCACAAGAAACGATTTCAGACTCTATCCTGGCTCTTCACCACCTACAGGACAAAATTCAAACACTTTGAGCCTGGCGTACAAACCTTTCATAATCTGGCCTCTGCCTGGACTGTCTGATCTCATTTTCTACCACTTTCCCCCATGTACCTTACACTCCAGCTATGCCAAATTCCTTGCCATTTCTTAAGCATCGTTGCTCTTCCCTCTTCTGTGACTTTGCCAGTGCTGTCTCCCTGTCCAGAAGTTCTTCCTTAGTACTCAGTACTCACCCTTCCAGTCTCCACTCCAGATAATCTGTTAAAGAACTAATTAAACCAGGAATAATAAACTGAAGATGAAATATTTCAACTTTATCTTAACTTATTATTTTTAAAATGCTCTCTCTCCTTCCCAAGAACACGTTCATGATAACAGCAGCAAAAACTTAACCTACAGATGATGCTAAGGGCGAAGTGTCAAGAAGGAATAGTGGGCATTTGGGAAGGGGGGCATATTTTAAAGCAGTTGGACCTTTTCGTTCCCTATTCTCCACCCCTGAATTCACACTACAGAAGTAATTGCCTGAAGTATGTCTTGCTAACTCTTTACTTATGGCTTCTAGGTACAGAGCCCCACCAGCCTAAGATTCCTTCCACTCATTGGCTCAGACGCACAAAGGGAGTCTGCAGATGGCATTCCAGGAAAAAAGAAGGGGGTTCATGTTCAACATGAAAAAGTCAGTACTCAGAATTCCAGAGTGGATCTCCTTTCTGTCTGGGGATTGTTAACAATTGCTTTGTTCCCAGAGACATGCTGGGCCTGAAATTATCTCAGTTCATACTCTTGTCATGAATATTCCCAGATGCATGCATTTTAGCTCAGTGAGATGGAAATCAGGAATTTGTTGAATGGAGACAAAAATCAAATAGGACCTTTGAACCTGGCAGATGAAACTTTTTCAGAGCTAATTTAAGACTTAAATTCACTGCCTAGTTTTAAAAGGCAATGTGACATACCATCTCTGAGGGCTGTGTAACCATCCTTGTACCTGCAGGGTAGAACCATGATATCATTAAGTTTCTGGCTCACCAGCTAAGTCAAGTGTTTTTATGTGTTAAGAAGAGTAGCTAATATACAACGTTTTAGAGTTTATGTAGCATTTTTATAAGTGGTTCCCTTCATTTTCACAATAATTACAAAGAAAAAATTGGGAAAAAGTGGAGCCTAACCAGAGGGTAAATGACTTGCCAAAGATCACATAAGAATTAAATGATAAGCTGAGATCCACTCTGATTCTAAATTTCATGCTCATCCCTTTAAACCATACAGCCTAGAAAATTCAAATGCTCTTACTCTTCTGCTGGCTCTAGGAAGCTGGTAAGGGCCCAACTTAACCTGCAGCCATTCATCCCATTGTTAAAATAGATCAAACCTTAAGGGATCTAACATAGGGTACTTTTTGTAAGCCTCCACCCCATGAAATCAGACTAAAAACAGAAAGGAGCTGGTTCTTATTGCCTGTGCCTAATGCAACAACAGATAACAATCACAGCCACCACCACAAAAAGCTGCTTTATTTAATTATGGAGAAAACTTGAGCATCATTCTGTCCTCGGGCACATAATAAGAATATGAATACTTCCTGTTAATCCGCAACTCTACTAAGAATTGTTGGCAAAAGAAGGGTTTTCTATAAAATAATGTAATTTATTTTTAATTGTTTTAAGTAATCAATGAGACACAGTGGTATCAATAATCCAAAACTGCATGCCTGGGTGGCTCAGTCAGTTAAGCGTCTGCCTTCAGCTCAGGTCATGATCCTGGGGTCCTGGGATCGAGTCCGCGTCGGGCTCCTTGCTCAGCAGAGAGCCTGCTTCTCCTTCTGCTTCTCATTTGCTCTCTCGAGCTCTCACTGTCTCTCAAATAAATAAATAAAATCTTTTTAAAAAATTTTTAAAAAGACACATGTGGCTATCTTCTTTCTGTCACTTAGTTTGTACTTAGAAAATGTAAAGTATATTTAATATCAGATGAGGCAAAACAAATAAGAATGCAAATACAGGTAAAAACATTATATGAACTCTAAAACCCAGAACAGTCTTTTGACTATCTGTTAGTTTTGGATTATTTATTTACTTAAGATTTTATTTATTTATCAGCACTCCAATAGCCACATATGTCTTAAATGCAAGAGGGAAGACAAAAATGGAATTAAAAATTAGTCATGGTTAATGTACATAATGAAGACTCTACACTTAGATAATCAGAAATTGATTGCACTATGATTAGTTTTATCAAAGATCATGAAATATAATAAATTATTTGTCCAAACGCAAAGGAATTTTTTATATATCTGTTGTTTTAATAGATGTTTTATTTTCTTTATCACTCTGCGAGATCATTAACCATACAAAAAGGGCAAAGGAAGTAGATATCTCCATTTGCCTACAGAAAAGGGACCACAAAACCATAATTAAAAATTTTCCTTCTGGTTTAATGAAGAAAAGAGTTAAGTGTAGTGAGGGATTAAAGTCTGTTTCCAAAATAAAATTAGGTCATTTTCAGAAAACTGTGCACTTTGCAAGATAACAATAAATTCTGGAAACTGGCATAGATTAAAGAATCACTATGTTGATTGTCTGCAATTTTAGGAACCCATACAGCCTAAGTGGGAAAATAGTGGATGAAGTCAAATCAATAAATACCCATTAAATGCCTATTTTCATAAAAAGCACTTCCAGGAACCTGGGCATAAATTTACCTCAGAAAGTTTAGTGTTCAAATTCCAATTTTGTGAAACAAGCATGTACAGAATACCTTGAAATACCTACTATGTGCCCTGCACTGTGCTAGGCACTAAGAAGCCATTTTCATAGATCAAGGAGCTCACACTATAGAGGAGAGAAAGTTCTCTGAACAAATAGTCCAAAAATGGGTATCTTAATCTCTTTGACATTATTTTTAAATAATAGAAATGCTGATTCCAACTCTCAATGTCTTTAAGTGGTTTGTAAATCCCTTTAGAATTAAACAAGTTACAGAATATTAACCATAGTACAGGAAAACATACATCAGGGCATAAGTTTATACAGTTGACCCTTGGACAACACAGGTTTAAGCTGTGAGGATCCACTTATATGCAGATTTTTTCAATAAATACAGTACAGTACTTAAGTGTATTTTCTCTTCCTGATGATTTTCTTAATAACATTTTCTTTTCTCTAGCTTACTTTATTGTAAGAATATGGCATATGTACTAATCAACTCTGTATGTTATCGGTAAGGCTTCCAGTCAACAGTAGGCTGTTAGTAGTGAAGTATAGGGGAGTCAAAAGTTATACATGGATTTCCTACTGTATGTATTGATCAAGGGTCAACTGTAATTCTTTTTCTGTTTAAATGTGGGAAGAGAGTGGGAGAATATGAACTCTGTGACATGTTCCATTTACAAAACTGTGGAAGCATATCCGATAACAGAAAAACGGTTAAGTGAAAGATGGTATACAAGATAGCAGACTCTAGCTTTTCAAAGAATAACAGAAAAACCCTCACAGTTTTATTTCGGGTGAAAGGGGATGTAAACTATAACTGAGTGATATTGCTAGTGAAAATGGCTAACATTTGTTTTTAAATTAGTATACAGGGTACAAAACTGAACGTTCCATATGTACTCTTTTCAATCAATCTTCGTAACATGGAGGTGGTTAAGATTATCATCCCCATCTTATATTCAAGAACACTGAAGCACAGAGGAAAAGTAATTTAAGATCCCCCAAAGAAGTAAGTTAATAGAGCTGGGATCTAAACCCAGCAGGTTGACTTCAGAGCCGGGACACGTAAATACAATGCAATGTAATTCAGAAGTAAGTAAACTGCTGGGCCTCCCCTGGTCACAGTAACTGGATGAGAGTCTGCAAATAATGAAAACTGAAGGACTCTCCCTTCCCACCACTCTCTGTTCCCTCGCCCTAGTTCATTTTTCTTCATAGCTGCTGTCACTACCTGACATTACATTCTAGAAAAGCTCATTTATTTGCAATGATTCTTTCCCACTAGAATGTAAGATCCACAAAGGCAGGTACTTTGACTTATTCTCTGCTGGAATTCCAGCGTTTAGAACAGACTGACACATAGGTCACACACACACACACACACACACACACACACACACACACTTGCTGAATGGAAGAATGAATGAGACCAAAGAAGGGAGGAGGGTGCAGGAGGAAGTGGGGGAGAATGAGGATAGAAAATTAAAGAAAGAAACATGAGTGCAGCTTGGGAAATTGCATCAGTTGGTTGGTGGATGGATGTGGGGAGCTGAGTTTCCCCCCTTGTGTCTCAGAGGGAAAGAGTGGTCAGGTTACCTGTAAGTGTTCAAGCCTAAGAGACCTTTAGGTGGTTGAATTTGGAACTTGGGGCTCATTCTGTCTTTTTCTTTACCTTGAACTCTCTGTGTTTCCTCACCCCTTTTTTCATCTTTCTTTCTTCTTCCCCATAATAGGCCATAAAACCAAATCGATATGTACTGTAAATATTAGCTGAATATTATGGACAAAATTTCTGAATTTTTAAACTAAAAGAGTTTAACTTTTTATATGTATGTGTTTCAAAAATAACCAATTCAAAACTCATTTTCATTTCTCATTTGTAGGATCATCACTTGATTTTATTTTCCTGTAAGTCAATGGATTCTGATGATATTAACATACAATATCTCTATGCCTTACAATGACCTAGCAAACTTCTCTAATTTGCTTTGTTTTAACCCAACCTTTAATAGACTGGGCAGTTGAGTCCCAGCATGGATAACTGCCCAGTCTAGTAGTTAGTCTAAAGCTTGTGCTCTTCCATCACACCCTTCTGTAATGCCACATTTTTATCCTGGAGGCACACAGGATAGTTAAGTAAATAATGGTACTTTCTTACTAGGAAGATTAAAATCTCTACAAAAATAGTGGTGCAACGTGACTCTGAAAAATTGCATTATCATATAATGCCAGTTACTAACTGATGTTCCCTTTTTTTTTTTCACAGATGTCACGGAGGAGAAGTCTGAAAAGACATTTAGTCCCACAAATAAATCTGGCTTCTTCCTTCTTCCCATTCATCTCCAAGTGAAGAGAGGAAAATTAAAAGTGGCTGCTGTGGCCTGAGCTGCACATAAAATGGCAAGATCTGAATGACACTCCAGTCTTAATTTCAGGATGAAAGTGAGGGTCCACCAGACACTGTCACCCACATCTGTATCCTCGGGCCATCCTATCGATGGAGAAGATCGCTCAGCTCTGAACAAGCAAGCAGCAAGCAGCCAGGTGTCTAATTTCTTTCATACATGGAAATCCATTTAACACCTAGGTAATGTTTCTTGTTTACTGTCAGCAAAATGACACATAGGGAAACAAAGAAAATCAATAGCATTAGTAGATCTAAAATAATATGGTTATCAAGGATCAGCTTTTCGCCTCCCCCCGCCACCCTTGTTCACCCTAATTCATAACCAGAATTATTATCCAAATATATGCAGTAAGAGGCAAATTACTATGCTATGTGTTATACAAAGAAAATTATTAAAAAGAAAAATGTGCCGAGCAAGCCTCTGCCTCTTTGTCTTCTTCATTTAGGGAAATGTCATATGGAAGACAATGTTCAGAGTTTCTTAGATTAAGTTAGAAGTTATTTACATTTCATCTAGAAATGACTCCAGATAAAAAGAATTTGAATGGTTATATGAACTTTCTGGGGTTCATCTTTTGTTTTTAAATTTTTTTTTTTATTAACATATAATGTATTATTTGTTTCAGAGGTACAGGTCTGCGATTCATCAGTCTCACACAACACACAGTGCTCACCATAGCACATACCCTCCCCAATGTCCATCACCCAGCCACCCCATCCCTCCACCCCCCCACCACTCCAGCAACCCTCCGTTTGTTTCCTGAGATTAAGAGTCTCTTATGGTTTGTCTCCCTCTCTGGTTTCATCTTGTTTCATTTTTCCCTCCCATCCCCTCTGATCCTCTGTCTTGTTTCTCAAATTCCTCATATCAGTGAGATCATATGATACTTGTCTTTCTCTGATTGACTTATTTCGATAGCATAATACCCTCTAGTTCCCTCCATATCATTGCAAATGACAAGATTTCATTTTTTTGATGGCTGCATAATATTCCATTGTAGATGATAGATAGATAGATGATAGATAGATAGATAGATAGATAGATGGTGATAGATAAATATACCACATCTTTATTCATTCATCTGTTGATGGACATCTAGGCTCTTTCCATAGTTTGGCTATTATGGACATTGCTGCTATAAACATTGGGGGGCACATACCCCTTCGGATCACTACATTTGTATCTTTGGGGTAAATACCCAGTAGTGCAATTGCTGGGTCATAGGGTAGCTCTATTTTCAACTTTTTGAGGAACCTCCATACTGTTTTCCAGAGTGGCTGCACCAGCTTGCATTCCCACTAACAGTGTAGGAGGGTTCCCCTTTCTCCGCATCCTCGTCAATATCTGTTGTTTCCTGTGTTGTTAATTTTAGCCATTCTGACTGGTGTGAGGTGGTATATCTCATTGAGGTTTTGATTTGGATTTCCCTGTTGCCAAGTGATGTTGATCACTTTTTCATATGTTCATCTTTTATTAATTCTTTTAATTGATTTCAGTGATTTGGCCAAATGATTAATTTTACCAATGGGTATTCATGTATTTTTACAATTTTTTGTATTTTTGTATTTGTATGAAAGCATCTAAATTTGATCAATAATAAATGAGATTTTTTAAAGATAGATTGATTGATTGATTTGAGAGAGAGAAGAAAAGAGTAAATAAATGGTGGGAGGAGCAGAGGGAGAGAATCTTCAAACAGACTCCCCACTGAGCTCCATGCCAGGGGCAGGGCTCAGTCTCACAACCCTGAGATCATGACCTGAGGGAAACTAAAAGATGCTTAACCAACTGAGCCACTAGGCACCCCAATAAATGAGATTTTAAATAAGTCAAAGTCATGAGGAAAGTATCATAACTGAAGCCTGCAGATTTGCTGGCCCAAGCCTGTTAGGGAAATGATTCAAATGAAAGCATTCCCATGTCAAGGGTTACACACACCCAAAGCACCAGACCACTTGGTAAGAAAAAACAGTGGTCTCAAACTGGACCAAATGGACTTCACAGATATATCTAGAACATTCCATCCCAAAGCAACAGAATACAAATTCTTCTCTAGTGCCCATGGAACATTTTCCAGAACAGATCACATCCTAGGTCACAAATCAGGTCTCAACCGGTACCAAAAGATTAGGATCATTCCCTGCATATTTTCAGACCACAGTGCTTTGAAACTAGAACTCAATCACAAGAGGAAAGTCGGAAAGAATTCAAATACATGGAGGCTAAAGAGCATCCTACTAAGGAATGAATGGGTCAACCAGGAAATTAAAGAAGAATTTTAAAAAATCATGGAAACAAATGAAAATGAAAACACAACTGTTCAAAATCTTTGAGATGCAGCAAAGGTGGTCCTAAGAGGAAAGTATATATACAAGCCTTTCTCAAGAAGAAAAAAAGGTCTCAAATACACAACCTAACCCTACACCTAAAGGAGCTGGAGAAAGAAGAGCAAATAAAGCCTAAACCCAGCAGGAGAAGAGAAATAATAAAGATCAGAGCAGAAATCAATGAAATAGAAACTAAAAGAACAGTAGAACAGATCAACGAAACTAGGAGCTGGTTCTTTGAAAGAATTAACAAGATTGATAAACCCCTGGCCAGACTTATCAAAAAGAAAAGAGAAATGACCCAAATAAATAAAATCATGAATGAAAGAGGAGAGATCACAACCAACACCAAAGAAATACAAACAATTATAAAAGCATATTATGAGCAACTATATGCCAGCAAATTAGATGATCTGGAAGAAATGGATGCATTCCTAGAGATGTATAAACTACCAAAACTGAACCAAGAAGAAATAGAAAACCTGAACAGACCTATAACCACTAAGCAAATGGAAGCAGTAATCAAAAATCTCCCAACAAAAAGGAGCCCAGGGCCAGATGGCTTCCCAGGGGAATTCTACCAAACATTTCAAGAAGAATTAATACCTATTCTTCTGAAACTGTTCCAAAAAATAAAAATGGAAGGAAAACTTCCAAACTCATTTTATGAGACCACCATTACCTTGATCCCAAAACCTGACAAAAACCCCATCAAAAAGGAGAATTACAGACCAATATCCCTGATGAACATGGATGCAAAAATTCTCACCAAAATACTAGCCAATAGGATCTGACAGTACATTAAAAGGATTATTCACCAAGACCAAGTGGGATTTATTCCTGGGCTGCAAGGTCAGTTCAACATCTACAAATCAATCAACGTGATGCAATACATTGATAAAAGAAAGAACAAGAACCATATGATCCTCTCAATAGATGCAGAAAAAGCATTTGACAAAGTACAGCATCCTTTCTTGATCAAAACTCTTCAGAGTATAGGGATACAGGGTACATACCTCAATATCATAAAAGCCATCTATGAAAAATCCACAGCAAATATCATTCTCAATGGGGAAAAACTGAGCGCTTTCCCCCTAAGGTCAGGAACACGGCCGGGATGTCCACTATCACCACTGCTATTCAACATAATACTAGAAGTCCTAGCCACAGCAATCAGACAATAAAAAGAAATAAAAAGCATCCTAATCAGCAAAGAAGAAGTCAAACTCTCACTCTTTGCAGATGATATGATACTTTATGTGGAAAACCCAAAAGACTCCACCCCAAAACTGCTAGAACTCATACAGGAATTCAGTAAGGTGGCAGGATATAAAATCAATGCACAGAAATCAGTTGCATTCTTATACACCAACAACAAGACAGAAGAAAGAGAAATTAAGGAGTCGATCCCAGGGGTGCCTGGGTGGCTCAGTCGTTAAACGTCTGCCTTCGGCTCAGGTCATGGTCCCAGGGTCCTGGGATCAAGCCCTGCATCGGGGCTCCCTGCTCGGCGGGAAGCCTCCTTCTCCCTCTCCCACTTCCCCTGCTTGTGCTCCCTCTCTCACTGTCTCTCTCTGTCAAATAAATAAATAAAATCTTTAAATAAAAAAAAAAGGAGTCAATCCCATTTACAATTGCACCCAAAACCATAAGATACCTAGGAATAAATCTAACCAAAGAGGCAAAGAATCTGTATTCAGAAAACTATAAAATACTCATGAAAGAAATTGAGGAAGACATAAAGAAATGGAAAAACGTTCCATGCTCATGGATTGGAAGAACAAATATTGTGAAGATGTTAATGCTACCTAGAGCAATCTACACATTTAATGCAAACCCTATCAAAATAACATCAACTTTTTTCAAAGAAATGGAACAAATAATCCTAAAATTTGTATGGAACCAGAAAAGACCACAAATATCCAGAGGAATGTCGAAAAAGAAAACCAAAGCTGGTGGCATCACAATTCCGGACTTCAAGCTCTATTACAAAGCTGTAATCATCAAGACAGTATGGTACTGGCACAAAGACAGACATATAGATCAATGGAACAGAATAGAGAGCCCAGAAATGGACTCTCAACTCTACGGTCAACTAATCTTCGACAAAGCAGGAAAGAATGTCCAATGGAAAAAAGACAGTCTCTTCAACAAATGGTGTTGGGAAAATTGGACAGCCACATGCAGAAGAATGAAACTTGACCATTTCCTTACACCACACACAAAAATAGACTCAAAATGGTTGAAAGACCTAATGTGAGACAGGAGTCCATCAAAATCCTAAAGGAGAACACAGGCAGCAACCTCTTTGACCTCAGCTGCAGCAATTTCTTCCTAGAAACATCACCAAAGGCAAGGGAAGCAAGGGCAAAAATGAACTATTGGGACTTCATCAAGATAAAAAGCTTTTGCACAGCAAAAGAAACAGTCAACAAAACCAAAAGACAGCCAACAGAATGGGAGAAGATATTTGCAAATGACATATCAGATAAAGGGCTAGTATCCAAAATGTATAAAGAACTTATCAAACTCGGGGTGCCTGGGTGGCTCAGTCATTAAGCGTCTGCCTTTGGCTCAGGTCATGATCCCAGGGTCCTGGGATCGAGCCCCGCATCGGGCTCCCCACCCAGCGGGAAGCCTGCTTCTCCCTCTCCCACTCCCCCTGCTTGTGTTTCCTCTCTCGCTGTGTCTCTGTCAAATAAAAATCTTAAAAAAAAGAAAAGAAGAAGAAGAAAAAAAAGAACTTATCAAACTCAACACCCAAAGAACAAATAATCCAATCAAGAAATGGGCAGAAGACATGAACAGACATTTTTCCAAAGAAGACATCCAAATGGCCAATAGACACATGAAAAAGTGCTCAACATCGCTCGGCATCAGGGAAATCCAACTCAAAACCTCAATGAGATACCACCTCACACCAGTTAGAATGGCTAAAATTAACAAGTCAGGAAATGACAGATGTTGGCGAGGATGCGAAGAAAGGGGAACCTTCCTACACTGTTAGTGGGAATGCAAGCTGGTGCAGCCACTCTGGAAAACAGTATGGAGGTTCCTCAAAAAGTTGAAAATAGAGCTACCCTATGACCCAGCAATTGCACTACTGGGTATTTACCCCAAAGATACAAATGTAGTGATCCGAAGGGGTATGTGCTCCCCAATGTTTATAGCAGCAATGTCCACAATAGCCAAACTGTGGAAAGAGCCAAGATGTCCATTGACAGATGAATGGATAAAGAAGCTGTGATACACACACACACACACACACACACACACACACACACACACAATGGAATATTATGCAGCCATCAAAAGGAATGAAATCTTGCCATTTGCAACAATGTGGTTGGAACTGGAGGGTATTATGCTGAGTGAAATAAGTCAGAGAAAGACATGTATCATATGATCTCACTGATATGAGGAATTCTTAATCTCAGGAAACAAACTAAGGGTTGCTGGAGTGGTAGGGGGTGGGAGGGTTGGGGTGGCTGGGTGATAGACATTGGTGAGGGTATGTGCTATGGTGAGCACTGTGAATTGTGTAGGACTGTTGAATCACAGACCTGTACCTCTGAAACAAATAATACATTATATGTTAAAAAAAAAAAAGAAGATAGTAGGAAGGGAAAAATGAAGGGGGGGAATCGGAGGGGGAGATGAACCATGAGGACTATGGACTCTGAGAAACAAAGTGAGGGTTCTAGAGTGGAGGGGGTTGGGGGGATGGGTTAGCCTGGTGATGGGTATTAAAGAGGGCAAGTTCTGCATGGAGCACTGGGTGTTATACGCAAACAACGAATCATGGAACACTACATCAAAAACCAATGATGTAATGTATGGTGATTAACATAACATAATAAAATAAAATTTAAAAAAAAGAAAAAAATGGTGGTCTCTTAGGGTTTTACTCTGCCTTTCCATTCTGAAAGTGTTCTATAATTCTTAAAATCCCAACAACTTTGGAAAAATAAAGAAATTTTTTATTCACATAAACTTTATTTACACATGTCTTTTTATGTTTATTTCTAGTTAGGTACTAACTTTTTGTGCTTGTAGGAACATGATCATTTCTCCTGCTAATTTTCTTTTTCTTTTAACTTTCTTCTTTACGTATTTTAATTACATAAGAAACTAAAGTTACAAGAGAAAATATTGAACATTATGCTTTGTAATTTTTAAAAATAATTTGAATAATTTACTCAAATGAAAGAAGAAACTCTAGAAAAACAGCATAGTTATGGAGAATTAGCACCTATCAATACCTAAGTAAACCAAAAGATCCTTTTTAAAAAATTGAGATATAAATGACGTATCACATTATATCAGTTTCAGGTGTATGACATAATGATCCAATATTAGTATTTACTGCAAAATGATCACCACAAGTCTGGTTAACATGTGTCACCATACATAGTTATAAACCTTCTTTTTTTCTTGTGATGGGGACATGTAAGACCTACTCTCTTAGCAACTTTCAAATATGCAATCCAGTGTTATTTTCTATAGTTGCCATGCTGTCCATTACATTAACAGGACTCATTTATCTTATAACTGGAGGCTTGTACCTTTTGACCCCGCTTTATTCAACTTGCCCCAGAAGACTTTTTTAAAGAATTCTAAAAGCAAAAAAGAAAACTTCCAAGTTAATGAAAATGATTCCATTTCCCCCCTTGTAATCTCATTGTAAAAGAAGGTCATTTTATCCCTAGGTATAAATTTCCTAAAATAATACCATACTGAATACCCTGCCACATATTCAATCCCCTTAACACGGCATTCAAGACCCTAAATTAGCATTCCCTTCCCTTTTTGACTGAGGAATTCTCTCAAACCTCTTTTAATAAACATACATTTTCTTGAACTTCTTAAGATTTAAAAAATATATTTCAGCATTTTTGCATATTATGTAATAAGTGATTTCATTTTAGTATGTTGCTGAAATGGCACTATAATTATAACAATATAATCTTTATGATACACATAATTAAAAAATTTTATCTTTACTCTCATTTATCCAATGATGGGTTGATTAATCATTTAAGAAAATGCTAGACTTGTTGACAAATTAAGAATATTTCATTACACCATGTTTGGTGTGGAACACTTAAAATGTTTACTAAAATATAGCTAATGATTTCTGCTTCAGGTAATGGTAGACTAGGTAATTTGGGCCAATCACTCCCACTGAGGACAACTAGAAAACATGGACAAGATATAAAAAGAAATCTCAATGAAGGCATCTGAATGCAAATAAGGTAGTAAAGCGTGAACATGCCAGATTCTCGGGGAAGACTGAGGCTCAGGTAGGTGAGCCCAGCTTTTGAAATCAATTTTCCCACGTGCAAGCATGTGCTGATTCCAGAAAGGAAGAGTAGGAAGCTAAGAAGCTGAAGTAGTAGTTAGGGCCAAGGGGACAGGAAATGGAATCCAGGCCTCATCGAGGGGTAAAGCCCTGTCACTTTGGGTTGAGGCCCCAAAGAACTACATCCTAGAAATGGGTGACACAAAGGTACACAGATCTTTACTGGGGACTACAGTTCAGCGGGTAGTCCTAAACTGGTAGATACCCCAGGAGCCTGCAGAAGCAAGGGTAAATACTGTGGTAAAAGATGACATCATTTTAGGCCTTCAATTATGTCTTCATTATTCCAAATATATGTCTGGCACACTATAAAAAATGACAAGTTACACAAGACAAAATAAGAATGAGAACTGACAGAAAAAAGCAGTTAATAGAGACAAACACACTTTAAAATAATTGTGCTTGCTCTATTGGAGATAAAACACAAGATTTAAAATTTCAGCAGAGAATCAGAATTTGTTGGTAAGAATCAAATTGAAATTCTAGACCCAAAAAACACAATTACCAAAATTAAGAACTCAGTCAAAGGTTATAATGACAGAATAGGTCAACTGAAGAGAACATTAGTGAGCTGAAAAATAGGTGGTAGGAATATAGGTATTTGTTATAGAATTCTTTCAAATTCTCTGAACGTTCAAAAATTTTTTAAAAATTTTATTTTTTTGTCAGAGAGAGAGCGAGCGTGCGCAAGCACGGAGAGGGAGAAGCAGACTCCCCGCTGAGCAAGGAGCCTGATGTGAGACTCAATCCCAGGACCCTGGGATCATGACCTGAGCCAAAGTCAGACACTTAACCAACTGAGCCACCCAGGCGTCCCTGAATGTTCACATTTTTTCCACAATAAAATGATGAAGGGAAAAGAAGTCTAATCAATAAAACATTTTGGAGAGAAATTAAAGAAACCCCATATAAATGCAAAGGTATATTTATGTTTATGGTTTTGAAGACTCAATTTTATAAAGACATCAATACCCTCTAGATTAGTCATCTATTGTTGCGTTTAAAAACCACCAAAAAAAATTGAGGGTTTTAAAACAATTATTTTATCTGCTCATCATTCTGTGGGTCAGTCATTTGAGCTGGACCCAGTGGAGCACTTCTGATCTCCTGGCTGGTGTCAGTTACTGCTAGTGAGTAGCTGGATGGTCTAAGATGGCCTCCTCACACATCTCATGGCAGACCTCTCTCTCCACGTCGTCTCTTGCTGAAGCTAGGCCAGAATTCTTCACCGGATAGTCTCAGGGTTTCAAGAGGATGAGAACAAAAGCTACAAGACATCTGGAAACCTAAGTGGAATATTCACAAAATCTCATTTCTGCTGCATTGTATTAGCCAAATTAAGTTACAAGGCAAATCCAATTCTAGAGGGGTGGAGAAATATTACAAAGGGGCATGCATGCAAAAATGGGGAAAATTTGTGCCTATGATTTTGTGATCTACCGCATTCACCAAATTGCTCTTTAAATGTAATGCCATCTTAATCCAAGTCTCTGAATTTAAATTTTAAAAATTTAAATTGACAAGCTCTTCAAAACCTCAATTAAGAATATAAAAAGAGTCAAAAATAATATAAAAAGGTTCAAGAATAACCAATAATGTAAAGAATAATTCTTCTTGAAAGATCAGAGTACAGAATTGCTTGACTATATATCAAGACTTACTATAAAGCTGTAGTAATTAAGACTGGGTGGTATTGGCACAAGAATAGATGAATAGACCAACAGACTGGAGTAAAGAGCACAGAAAGCAACCCTCACATATCTAGACATTTGATTTATGTCAAGGCAGCACTGCAGCAGAGTATTAAAAAATTGTCTTTTCAATAAATGGTCCTGGGAGAATTTGGAGAATTAGAATATTGAAAAACATACGAGAGATGAACTCTATTTCACACTATGCATAGAAATCAGTATCATGTGAGAATTCTAAGAATAAAAAGCAAAATATAAAGTGATTTTAGAATTAAACAAAGGATAATTTGTTCATGAGCTCGGAACAGGGAAATATTTTTTTTTTTTTTTAAGTAGGATCCATGCCCAGAGTGGAGCCCAGCATGGCTCTTGAATCCATGACCCTGAGATCTAAACCTGAGCTGAGATCAAGAGTTGGATGCTTAACTGACCGAGCCACCTAGGTGCCCCAATAATTCTTAAATAGTATACAGAAAGTACCTGAATACAAAGAAAAAGCCTAGCAAATTGACCAATATTAAAATTTAAAATTCCTGTTCACCAAAAACACTATTAAGAAAGCAAAACAACAAGCCACAGAATGGCTAAGATTAGCATCACATATAACTAAGAAAGGACTTTCATCCAGAATATATGAAGAACGCCAACAAATCAGTAAGAAAAATACAGATAATCCAGTAGAATAGGCAAGAGACACAAGCTGACATTTCATAAAAGAGGATATCCAGATAGTCAATACATACATGAAAAGGTACTCGATCTCCCTAATAATAAAGGTAATGCTAACCAAAAACCACCTTAGATATATTTATGCAAACTCCAGAATGGCTAAAATTAAAAGAACTAATAATGCAAGTATTGGTAAAGATAGGCAACAACAAGAACTCTTATATAATTCTACTGGAAGAAGTGGAAGTCTAAATTGGTTCAGTCATTTTGGGAAAACAATCTGGTATCTATTAACATTGAACAAATGCACATTCCATGACTCAGAAGTTCTACTCTTAGGTCTATATTCCCAACAGAAATATGTGTACAAGTACCCCAAAAGACATGTAAATGGGTGTCCACAGCCCTATTACTTACAATATCCCCATATTGGAAACAATCCAAATGTTTTTCATGGTGGAATGGACAAATAAATTTTTCATACATATTTGTATAATAGAACACAATAAAATGAATAAACTACAATTATACACAAAACATGAATGAATCTCACAAACAGTAATGTTGAGCAGAAGCCACACACAAATTAACATAAGCTATAGGATTCCACTTGAATAAATTTAAAGACCAAAAACAAGAAACTATAGTGTTTTAGGTATGAATTATAGTTTGTAAATAATAATAATAATAATAAAGAAATGCAAGGAAGTGGCTGCTATAAGAATCAGGACAGTGGTTACCTTTTAGGCAGAGGGAAAGTGTAGTTATCGGGAGGGTATGGAGGGAATTTGTACTGTGTTGACTTAGCTTGTCTGTATCTACTTTTTCCACAATTTTCTGTTCTATCATTCTAGGTTAGCATAGGCTATCTGAACTTGAGCACAATATGGAAGGCAAAAGTGAAGCAGTAACCATATATTTTTTTATGCACAAAAGGAGGTGCAGGGTACCAGGTGTGGTTGCATTTAGTGCATATTGCCCCTGATCTCCTGGTTCGCCTTGGTCCTATGCACAGCGGTGTGCATGGGGCAGTCCTGTGCTCCTACCACTACCCCAAACCTCATTCTTCAGCTTCTCTGACTCCTGGGCCGGACTGTCTGCTCTGCTGACTTCAGAACCAGCATTAGACACAGAAGCAACAGCTGTATATAAACTGTTCACCCAGCTCCCACAGTTGTGTAAGGATAAATCCCATATTCTAGAGCAATCTTTCTTCATCATTCTCTGTAATGGAACCTCAATTGATCCACAAGGGTCATGAGAGAGTCTTTCTGGGTGCTGGGAACATTTTATTTTTTGACTTGTGATGATAAAGTGAGCTTTCCATCTATCTTTAGACCAATTTTCTGTCGTTATGCTGTATTTCACAATAAAAGTTAAAAAAATAATTAAATTACATGTTACAGCCAAAATAGACCAAAACTGCTGTCAGGACTTGTTTAGAATTATTGCACTTTACACATTAAAAAATGGTTTCTTTTAATAATTGTTGTGTTTCATTTCTAAATAATGAGCTAGGAGAGAAGGGCTCAAGGATGTTAATTACAGGTTCTTCTCTGAAAATAACATGTTATTATAGGTGTGTATAGTCTTATTTCTAACAAGAAGAAAGCCAAAATAGTTATAATGACCACTAATTTTTTTTCTTCTTTAATTCTATTTTGAAATGCTAATGGCATATTGATGTGCTATTTAAGAATATTGATCAAATGGATGTGATACATGAATTTAGTTATGACCTTGAGGACATTTACTGAATTAAATGTTATTGTCCTCATTGCCTCGTTGCATTTCAATATCAACATTTGTTACAATTCCTGCCTTCAACTAATATCCATTATGAGTATAAATTCAAAAAATATGAAAATGATTAAAAGCTCATGAGATCCTTGCCAAACTAATGTGACCTCCACAAATTGTCACATGTCTACACTATATATACTCAGAAGCTCTTAAATCATCCTATTTTAAGGAAGAGAAATATATAAAGTATTAAACTGTTAACTTTTAAAAATAGGAAATCGAGGGGGCCTGGGTGACTCAGTCCATTGAGCACCTGACTCTTGGTTTCAGCTTAGGTCATGATCTTGGGGTCGTGAGATCAAGCCCCACATTGGGCTCCCCACTCAACATGGAGTCTGCTTGAGATTCTCTCTCCCTCTTCCACTGTCCCTCCCACTTGTGCACTCTCTCTCTCAAATAAATAATCTTAAAAAAATAGGAAATTGAAATATAAAGTATTACTACTTTAATAACAGAACTCCCCAAGACACTGTTGACAACTCATGGGCATTCATTAACAACTTGAGAAATACTGCAATGCCAGGTCTAACCCCAAACTAAATACTCAGTCTTATCTGCATGCTAAATTTTAGGCAATCCAGGCTACTCACCACTCCCCAGTGGGCTCTAAACTTTCCTTTATTTTCCTTTTCTCTTGCTCCTAACCACCAAATATCTCCAGTTATCAAAACAGTACCATATTTCAAGGCTTAGGTAATTTTATCTCCTCCATAAAACCCTTCCCTGTGCTTGATCTCATCAGAAATGACATCCCTTTTCTTCAGCTTCCATAGTACTTTCTTCCCCTGAACCTCCCTTGTAGTGTTAAACACATTCTACTTTGAATTCATTATTTGGGGTACTTATATGTATTTCCAGATTTTCATGATTTGGTAGAGTTCTGGGTCAGAAAGAGAGATTTGGGAATCATGATGTGTTAGGCACGTTAGTAGGTGTTGAGGAGGCCAACCAGAGAGAGTGCCTAAGATGAAAAGACAAGAGAACTAAGGACAGAACTCCAAGGAATATCAGTATTAAGAGGCAAAGAAAGACTTTCTTAGAGAAGAAATATCAGAGGAAAATCAGAAGAGAATTGAACACACGGAAGCCAAGACTTTCAAGGAAGAAGTTATCAATGGTGTGAAATTTGGCAATGACTTCAAGGAAAATGATGGGAAGCCCTTCATGTTAGCTCATGATGTTTTTACTCAACTTCCTTGTGGATTTGAGAATTTTGAAATATCTAGTCTATATTACTCTTTCAAAAACAATATATTTTTGCTTGTGAAAGTATGGTAGCCAGATATAGAATTGTAGAAGGGGAGGAGCTTAAACATGTATAAAGACTGAGAAAGGAGTCAAAACATTTAAGAGAGGGGTGTCTGGGTGGCTCAGTTGTTAAGCGTCTGCCTTTGGCTCAGGTCATGATCCCAGGGTCCTGGGATCAAGCCCCGCATCAGGGTCCCTGCTCAGCAGGAGTCTGCTTCTCCCTCTCCCACTCCCCCTGCTTGTGTTCCCTCTCTCGCTGTGTCTCTCTCTGTCAAATAAATAAATAAAATCTTAAAAAAAAAAAAAAACATTTAAAAGAAAAACTGAAGATACCAGAGATATCTGTGATATTTGTTGAAGGAAAATTTGCCTTAAATCAGAGGCAGTATTCATCTTCTGCTGTGACAGGAAACAATGAGAGGGTACAGACATAAAACAGTAGTTGCCATGGAAGAAAAGTTAAGAGAGTTCTTGCAAATTTGGCTCAGCTTCCCCCATGAATTATGACAATAACTAACATACATTTAGTATTTATTATCTATCAGTCCCATGTTAAGCACTAGACATAGATTTTCTCATTGAGTTCTTATAATACAATGATGCTATTAGTATCTAAATTTACATAGGAGTAACATACAGATTCGAAGGGATACATGCACCCCAATGTTAATAGCAGCATTATCAACAATAGCCAAACTATAGAGACAGCCAAAATGTCCATCAACTGATGAATGGCTAAAGAAGATGTGGTGTGTATATATATTATATATGTAATACACACACACATACACACACACACACACACACACAATGGAATATTGCTCAGCCGTCAAAAAGAATGAAGTCTTGGTATTTCCAATGACGTGGATGGAGCTCGAATATATTATGCTATGCGAAATAAGTTGGTCAGAGAAAGACAAATATCATATGATCTCACTCATGTGGAATTTAAGAAAGAAAACAGATGAACATATGGGGAGGGGGGAAGAAAATAAAGGAGAGAGGGAAACAAGCCATAAGGGACTCTTGAGGATAGAGAACAAACTTAGGGTTGATGGAGGGCTAGATGGGTGATGGGTATTAAGGGGGACACTTGGTATGATGAGCACTGTAAGTAATGAATCACTGAATTCTACTTCAGAAACCAATATTGCACTGTATGTTAACTACCTAAAATTTAAATTAAAATAAATTAATTAATTAAAAAAATAAATTTACATAAGAGAACACAGAGGCTTAGAGAAATTAATTTGCCCAAAGTCACATCTTTAGAAATGGAGGATAATCAAATTCTGATTCCCAGGCCCAAATCATTAGCCAATCAGAACCAGTAGTGAAACTGGAGCAGGGGCTTTAGTGGGTAGTTGAAAAGGAATAAGGAAACTTGGATAGTGATGAAGAATGGAAGAGACTGCCAGGTAGCATTGAAGGTTCATAAAAATATGAATATGCAATGGTTCCAATCTATAGAGTTATGGGATCTTCTCTAAAGCTCTTGCAGAGATGGAAAGTTCTGTGGTCTGACTGGGGATTTTACAGAATGAACATGAAGGACAAGGGGCAAATGATTCAGTGAAACAACAAGGCAATATTTTATGGTGAACCATGGTATGGAGGCTGATTGAGAAGAGGGTGAAGCTAGCAGAGTACTGATAACCCAGGGAAAGTGTGTGGCCATGGACCACTTAATACTTTCAAAGTGTATTGAAAAGTAGGAGTGACTGAGTTTGTAGCAGGTTGTGGTCTGGTCAGAGTGGGTTAATGAAATTTTAAATTATAGAAGTAGAATATTTCCAGATGCTGAAGGATAGTGCGTGGTCATAGGGAAAGACAACTGGAAGAAAGTGGAGGTAAAGTTCATTAAAACTGAGATCAGGAAATTCAAACGTTGTGCATTAAATAAATTTCCCACAAGATATAAAAGATGCCAGGAAGATGGTGGAACTGAGTTTGAATGAAAATAGCCTGAGCCAGAAGTTCATTTTGTATGAGGTTAAAGGAGTAATGATTTTGAAAAAGAAAGGGGATGGGGGGGAGGCTAGAATGTGTCCTTGTCACCTTGGGTTGTACTAAGAGAATGTAGTAGTTTGCAATTGAATGGAGGATCTGGCAAACACAGTGGAAAGGACTAGCAAGTAGGGCAGGAGTATGGGGACAAGCCAGGAGAGATGAAGCCCAGAACAGAATTAGGATAAAGGATAAATGAGGACAGGTGACCAGAAAGGCCCAGGATTTGGGGGGTGAAGGACAGCAGGAATGAGAGATAAAGTAATGTTGGCCAGTCTCAGGATTCAGACTGTAATACCTCTATAACGATATTTTGATGACAGCTAACAGTTACTTGGTGGTGTCCGCACCAGTTTGGGGCAAGGCAAAAATTGTAGCTCTCGTTGGACTTCCAAGTTCTGTAAAGTTTAGATAGAGGAAATCAGGATAGTGGGAACCATTTTTCACATTATGCATTTCTTCCTCAGATCTGGAGCAAATTCTACCCTTCTTTTCACTTTTCTAAGTCTTAGCCACCCTTTAGATCTACACAACCAGCTCTTCATGAAGTCTTTCTTGTCTTCATTAAACAAGGAACTCTTATTGTGTTTTCTATCTTTCTTATACATCAGCATCGATTAAGTGCAACACCAAACTCACTTTTCAGTAGTTATGGCCTTTTGGGACCCTGAGGTAGCTTTTTCAATGAAAGACAAAAATGAATCTGACAACCAAAGACCTTACAAATTCATGACCAAATGAACACCATGGGAACGAAGAGAAGACATGGAGCTCCAGACCCAATTCCAGAATTCCAAACAAAGCTAACCTAAGAATGAGCGGCGGTCCTTCCTCCAACTTGCCACTACAAATTTTGCCCATTATCTAAAGATAAAGTTACCCCCCTGTTGACTCTGAGTCGTCATGTCACCCATTTCAAGATTTGAACAGTACCTAGTTCAGACGGTTTGTGAGGATTAAGTGAGTTAATATACGGGAAAGTGCCCCACCCACAGGAAGCACTATTTAAGTGTTTTCTATTATTATCATTATTCTTACTACTGTTTTTGTTATTATTACTAGTATGCCCTCTCCTATCAATAGATTAGAAAAATGTAAAAGTTGTATAGATCCTGCATATAAACTAGGACAATCGTTCTCATGGAATCACTAGGGGAACTTTCACAATATAAGACTGGGAGAGACAGAACAATTCCCCCCAAAACATCTTAATCCCCAGAATCTGTGACTATGTCACCTTCATGGCAAAAGGGACTTTGCAGACATGGTTATTTAAAGATTCTAAGATGGGGAGTTTATCCTGGAATATCTAGGTGAGCACAGAGTAATCACAAAAGTCCTTATACAAAGGAGGCAAGAGGGTTAAAGCCAAAAAAAAGAGATTTTACAACAAAAGCAGAGGTGAGAATGATATGCTTTGAAGATGGAGGAAGGGCCACAAGCCCAGGAAGGCAGGCTGCTTCTGAAGCTGGAAAAGGCAGGAAAACATTCTGCCTGGAGCTTCTAGAAGGAACACAGTCCTGCTGACATCTTGATTTTAGCCTTGTAAGATCTACCTCAGACGTTTGGGCTCCAGAACAATAAGATAATGAGTTTGTGTTGTTTTAAACCATTACAGAAGCAGAAAACAAACCAATGAGGGAAAGAGGTAAGAGTTACAATTCAATCTGCCAGGGAGACCCAGTCATTGTTCTTGTTGTTGTGCGCTTAATCTCATCTTCCTCTCCCCAGATGACTTCCCCTCACCTGCAGCCAGAGCTGAGAAGTACTGAACTGGGAGGTGAAGGACAAGGGGAAAGTTTCTGAGACCAAAGGAAACGCCTTTATCACAGAGTTGGTCTATCTAACAGCGCAATGCAAGATTACAGAATAAGGGCTATAACGCTTCGATGCTTGGCAAAATGAGAAAGAAATATGAACCAAAGCAGTTCCAGATGTTAGGTGCTTCACAGAGTGTCCAAGAGTCTACCAATTCCCACTGAAGCCCACCTCAGCTATATGCCATTCACTATTATTTAATTCATTTAATGCATTGTGTGTTTTATTTGCTTTGTTCTTTCTCTTGTTTTCAAACTAAATCACAAACTTTTTTGAGATTAGGAAAGTTTTGTACTTTTTAAAATCCAATTGAAATGGATCCTTGGACTCATTCATTGTGGAAGATACAATCTTGGCCATAAAATTCTCGCTATCTTTGCTCCATAATATCCTGAAACTCAATCTGTTATTTGATTCAGCCCAGTTTTGAGGCTGTGTGTGGCCAGGATATTTTGGGCAATGTCTTACCACATTTTAAGATGACATAATTAGATTTATTCTAGTCTAGCAGATTTTACTCCCACCAAGCTGGGAATACTTCATAATAATTACCAATGTGATAATAATCACCAATGGCAATTTTTACATGAGGCAAAAAAATAAATAAAGTCTAAAATATATAGGCCAAAGCACATCTTCTCAATATAAGCCGAGTATCAAAAAAGAGGGTTGTATACCTTAGCTGGCCTATCTGGCGTAAAAGGAGAATATTTTCTCTCAAGGCACTTCACTTCCTTCAGGTGTCTGCTCAAATGTCATCTTATAAAAGTCCTTTTCCGAGGATTCTCATTTGCAATGGCACCTTCCCTCCCCGCATCCCCACCTCTACTCCCTGGCTGGCTGTCTTCCTTACTGTTCTTTATAGCACTTGGCACCCCATTGATAATATTCATTTGCTTGCTTTTTAGTATCTGTTACTCCTCCCTCTGCAAGAGTAGGGACTCTGGTTACATGACGTACTGTGTCCCTGAGTTCTAGAACGGTGCTGTCGCAGAGCAGGTACCCTGTAAGAACTTGTTGAATGTAGTGAGGAAAGCGCTGGGCTTGGAATCAGGAGATCACTGTTAAGATTCCAGCTTGTGGGCGCCTGGGTGGCTCAGTTGGTTGAGCGACTGCCTTCGGCTCAGGTCATGATCCTGGAGTCCCTGGATCGAGTCCCGCATCGGGCTCCCTGCTCAGCGAGGAGCCTGCTTCTCCCTCTGACCCTCCCCCCTCTCATGTACTCTCTCTCATTCTCGCTCTCTCAAATAAATAAATAAATCTTTAAAAAAAAAAAAAAGATTCCAGCCTGTGGGGGGCACCTGGGTGGCTCAGTAAGTTAAGCATCTGCCTTCACCTCAGGTCATGATCCCAGGGTCCTGGGATCCAGCCCTGCATTGGGCTCCCTGCTCAGCGGGGAATCTGCTTCTCCCTCTCCCACTGCCCCTCCCCCCAGCTCATGCTCTCTCTCACTCTCTATGTCAAATAAATAAATAAAATCTTTTTTTTTAAAAAAAAGAGTCTAACTTGTGCCAACTCACAAGCTGTGTGACATCATATAAATTACTTAATCTCCCCAATCCTAGATCGTCTTCATTGGAAAATAAGAGCATTCACTGTCCTGCTTTCCTCTCCATGTCTTAAAAACTATTGAATGATGTGCTGACATCATGTGCTATTTTATTGTGCATGGCACTGTGTAGCCTCCCAGGAGGAGCCGACCTGTCAATATATGTGAAAGGCAATTCAAATACATGTTTTGTCCCTTGTATCATGTCATTTTGTTTGAAAGCTGCCTACTAGGGTTACTTTATTTGGTAGTTCATTGAATTGCTTGTCCTGAATTGTACTTTGGCTTTTTTGGACCTAAACTGAGGGACACTGTGATAAACAACCGAATGGAAGTCTCTGTTGTACTTATCAGGAGGATCCAGAGATGACAGCATCATCCCCAGCTCACACAGGGTCCTTTACAAAGACTCAGAGAGAGCTCTCTCTCAGGTCTCGGGGTAGGGAAGGCTGTGCTTTGTCCAGAGAACTGATCTGCTTTGATCTCAGAACACCAGCGTTCCTGTATGGGGATGTTATTTCCTCTCTTCTTTGATGGCTTAGAACATTGACAGCCAAATTTGTATCCTTCCCTAACAACTGTTTTAGAACATGACTACATCTTATGTTCTTGCACAAGAAATCCTCTGGCCCAGATTGCCTAAGTAATTTATGTTTACCTTTTGTATGGTATGTATTTTTATAAATTAATTTAGCCTTTCATGGGATGAGGTCGAGTACGGACAGATGATTACATACACATACACATGCATTTTATAGTTCAGCGTTTAAAGAATAAAAAAGCACAAAATTTGTTTCCAAATTTCCTTCTCAGTCTCTAGTTCTCTTTTATGAATTGATTTTGTCTGTTTCTGTGACATTCTGCTGGTGAGTAATAAGTTCCTTCTCCCAAAGCTGACCTCTTTTTCATAAAGCACAACCCAAATAAAGCAGTCTATTTGCAAATCCAAATGTCAGTAGTCAATGTTTGTGCAAATGAGAGTGCCTCCTCCCAAAATGGGACTCACGAAACCTCTAGAAATGTAGACAATAACTTAGACCTTTCCACATAAATAGGTATCCAGGGGAAAGAGAAAAGAAGTAAGAATTAAGACCCTTTTCTTTTTTCTTACTAAAATCATGACAAGCCAAAAACCAAAACCAAAACAAAACAAAACCCACCAAAAACAGAACTTGGGGCACGAATGACATTTGTCATAACTGATGACACATTTTTTGTTGTTAATACAATCCTCTTAATTGATATGGAGAATGTATTATCACTAAGCCATTTAGAAGGCCTTTGAGAAATACACAACTATTAGGAAAAAATATTTTCCTTATGTCAATAAGTAAAAGGTTCCTTTAAATGTAATTGTTATTACATAAGAATTTTCAGGAGTTTGGGATACTATATTGAAAATCTAACCATACAGCTAATCTACTGTTTAGAAATGTGGGAAGGGTTATCTAACTTCTAAATTGTTCTCAATTAAAATTTCAAAACTGTCTTTTCATCGGTACTGCAGAGGAAGTTAAATCTGCCTTCAAACCCTTATAGACCCAGATATTGATTCGACCCCTTTCCAATCCTTCCTACCACTCCTTCCTCTTTTCCCCTGACTGATCTAACCCGAAGAACCATATCTTTCTACATTCTAGAATGTCAGCACACCATGCCATTGTGGATTCCATATATAATTTTCTTCTACCTTCCTTTAAAGACATTTCCCTCATTTCCCTGCACACTTGATTTCTACCGAAACCAACCTCATTTATTACTTTGCTTTCTCTTCCCCTACCCCACACTTCTGCCAAAGGAATAATTTAGATCCTGCTTCTAAGTCAATTGTCATGGATCAGGATACCTCTCACACTTCCCTCCAACTCCTATTCCACCCTCTATATTCTTTTAGCTGTCTTAAAAATTAGTAAATTGACCTTCCAAGGCATGGGAAACTAATGAATGCCCTGCTGAATGTATGCAACATGAGGAGATCTTTGAATTCCATTTTGATGTATATTAAAAATATGAAATGAATAACACCAACATGGATGGCATTAACTCTAACACTACAGAATTTAATTCAATTTGCCCTTGATTGACTCAGAAGGGTTATTATAACAATCCCCCTGGTATTTTGCTACTACTTAGAAATCACTGTCACTTACTATTTTCCCATAGTCTGCCTTAACTTAGTAGCTCATTCCGTTTATTTTAAAAATATTTTAAGAGTGACTTGTGATTTGTCCGCTGTGCCTGGCACATAGCTGGCACTTGATGATATTTGTTGTCTGATCTGAATTTCATGACTGCCATGACTAACTCCATCCCAATATGCCAGATGCTCTTCCTATTAGCACTGATGAGCAAAGCTGAATCATGAGCCATTCCAGCATGACAAGTAAATTATATATAAATCACATAAGAAAAAAATGCAGCCATTTCACCTAGAAAAAAAAATGGACTTACATTTTCTTTTCTCTGAGCTTTCACTTTACAAAATTATAAACTAAAAATTTGCCTGAGTTTCTGAAAATTGTGTCACTAAAAATGAAGAGATAAAGTAACATGGCTCTTTCAGTTATTCCCTCATCCAGACATTTCAATTGAGTTTTGCTTAGGTGAAATATGGACCAGTGGTTTCTAAAAGCTAGCCCACTGGCTGCATTACAATCTGCTGATAAATCGTTTTTTTAAAAAACAATACAGGGGTGCCTGGCTGGCTCAGTCCAGAAAAACACGAGACTCTTGATCTCGGGGTTGTGAGTTCAAGCCCCACAAGATCCACGTTATGTGAAGAGATTACTTAAAAATAAAATCTTTAAAAAACAAAACAAAGCAAAAACCAATACAGATTCCAGGTTTCCCCTAAAAATTCTGACTCCGTTGTGTCTAATGTGGACTCAAGTCATTTTTATTATTTTAAAGATACCAAAGTGATTGTGATGTACAGACAGGTTTAGGTTGTTAAGACTAACTCAGGATATTACATAATCCTTGTGATCAATTTCTAAGTGAGTCAGCATACAGACAGCTTTAAAAACAGGAGGCACATGTTTTCTTCATTTTATTACCCACTGTGCTTAATGAAATGCCTTGCTCACTCAAAGAGCCTCATCAATGCTTATTGACGGGCTACAGTCAGAAATACCTGCTCAATCATACCTTGTCCAATTCAGTTTTATTCTGTGTGGGACTGAGAAAAACATCTCTATAATAGTTTTATACTTTTGTTTGAGATACAAGGTCATAAAGAAATATTCAGTTGACATAACTTCTCATGGATATACCTAAAATTTTAAGAACTTTCTAACTTACCAGAGTGATGCTGAGTCAAGTCTGCTGTGGATAATTATAAGCATGGACCGAGGAAGAAAGAAAAGGAAGGTGGCGCTGGTGGCAAAGCTGGAGGGTGTTTCTGCCATGCAGCCTCATGGCCAGGACATATGGGCACTGGGACTGAACCAATGGATCTGAGTTAGAATGCTCTACTGTGTTCTGGTGGGCTTTGGTATGAAGTCATCACAGTCAAACCTAAGATTATATAACTCTTTACAATGGGATGAGATACTAAAACCAACTCCTGCCAAGAACTGAAGAGTGTTCTTCAGTGACATGCTTAGAATATTCAACAAAAGTGGCCTGCATTTTTATCTGAGGAATTCGGATTATCTGTATAGATCACAGAAAACAGAGCCATAAAGGTGGGTTTCATCACTGTGCTTCCAGGTTTATTGCAGAATGATTCAATTGAGTCTATAAAGGCATATCTGCAGTCTTAGTCATTTATTCAACAAATGTTTCCTGAGCCCCTACTTTTGGCCAAAACTATGCTAAAAAGGAAGAAACTATTCTAAGCATTGAAGATAAGCTCTTTCATAGCTAATCAACCACAGAAGGAACAGATGAACAAATAAATAATTATAATACATCAAGAGATAAAAGAGGAATCTAAAGGTATTACATTTTCACCAAGTACAGAGCAACCATTTGAGGGCCAGGGGTCTACTGAGTAAGGCAGTGGGGTGAGAGGGGAGAGAAGCCTGTAGCGTCTTGAGACATGTCCTGGGAGATGCCCAGGATGTACTTTACAAGGGAAGTCTGGAACTGAAGACATACATTTGAGAGTTGAGGCCATGGCATGGATAAGACTTCACAGGGAAAATAAATCAAATGCAAAGAGAGAGAGGGAGTAGGGAAAGAAAAAAGGCAGAGAACACCAAGCATCTCCTTCATGGAAAGAGCAGGTGAGACAAGAAGAGGGGGTGAAAGAGCCTGGGGGTGAGCGGAGGCAGGAGGTGGATGTCAAGTGGAGGAGGACCAGAAGACAAAACGGCTCTATTGTGTCTATGAGGAAGGAGAGGGTTTCAGGAAGGAACGACTGGTCAACACTGTACATTTTCAAAGGTCAGAGAATTTAAGAGCAGAAGGTTGTGCTGTACATTCTGAGAACTAAGACGAATTTGCAGACCTTCCAAAGTGGAAGGGTGGAGGCAGAGGCAAGGTGTGTGTGGAGCAAGGTGGGGGTGGGGGGCAGCAGAGATAGCAGAGTGAGAACAGCCCCTTCCAGCTGCTTTGCTGGAAAGGGAGAGAAAGCAAGTGCACTGCGGAGTGAGGGGCAAACAAGGTGGAGAGAGTGGGTTCTCTTTCTCTTGTTTTTGTTTTGGTGTGGGGGGTAGAGGTAGGTAGGAGCTGCCATTCACATCAGTGAAGGAATTGCTGGACAGAGATTTCCCCAAAACTCTGGGCGCAGTGGGGAGGCTATGTAGGAACAAAGCATCCAGAGAGGAAGCCCCAGGTTGGACAGCCAGCAGAGAGTCAGGTAGAGCTGATTTCAAATTCTGACTGGCTCTTTTCCTAGCTGTGTGACAGAGCACATTACTCAACTTTTGCAGGATTTGGTTTTCTCACATATATCCTCAAACAGAATCTCCCTCAGAAGCTTGAGTGGACGGTGCCTAGCACAGTAACAACCAGTTATAGGCATTCCCTCCCTTTTCTTTTGTCCTAAGCAAAAATCAAAAGGGATTTATTAAGAGCATATACATGTATTTACTAACCTTGAAATAAATATGTACATGGCAACTGAAATTTACATAAGTACCCACCTAGAAGCAATAAATGTATTCAAACCAATAATTTAGGTTTGAAAATGTAATAATGGAAAACATAAATGTTTCATATTCAGAAAACAACATGAAATGGTAGAAATGTATAATAGGTATCTGTAAATTTGATGAGCAAATGAAATAATGCAACCATAACTTCTACACGGCATGTTAGCACACAGACAGAACCTGGAAAAGACAATTTGTTAAGGTTTATCCTGGCTAGGGGGCGCCTGGGTGGCTCAGTCGTTAAGTGTCTGCCTTCGGCTCAGGTCATGATCCCAGGGTCCTGGAATCGAGCCCCGCATCGGGCTCCCTGCTCCACGGGAAGCCTGCTTCTCCCTCTCCCACTCCCCCTGCTTGTGTTCCCTCTCTCGCTGTGTCTCTCTCTGTCAAATAAATAAATAAAATCTTAAAAAAAAAAAAAAAAAAAAAGAAACATTATTAAAAAAAAAAAAAAAAAAGGTTTATCCTGGCTAGGAGAGCAGGCTGCTGACTGACAGCCACAAATTCTACCCAAAAGAGAAGAGGTTATTCATTAGGCTCTACTCGCCTGGGATGAACTATTCCTTGCTGATACATCCCAGCGCCTGCTTGGCAGAATGGTGCCCATTGCTGGGGTAGTCCTGTGTGGACTGTGGATTTGCTCAGGTGATCTGTAAAGTGGGTTCCAAGCCTAAGGACCTATGACATGCAGACTTTGAGTTCTGGAATTTGAACCCCCGTCGGTCTCCCCTACCCAAAAAGGAAAGACAGACATCTCATGACAATTGAGAATGCTCTCTTTGTCAGCAAAATCAACTGTTGAAATGATTATTCAGATTCCCTGCCAGATTATTCAGGCCAAGACAGGAGGGTCTCAGTCAAGTTACCTGTAAGTGGTGCCTGCAGTGAGCAGTTTCATCCGTCAAATCAATCCTTTTTGTAAATGTGTGCAGTATTAGCCAGACGGCTAGTCTTCTAGTATCTAATCAAGCATATCATTCCTGAATCCAGATTTCCAACCCTACCTGCAAGTTGAGAAAACAGTATACCCCCCCTGGATCATCCAATGAAAACACTGTTTCTGGATGCCGAAATGTTAAAATCGACATGTGCCCTGACCGACTTTCAACCTTCTCCATGAATACATCCATGAAGATGAGTTTGTCAGATAATCTGATACTTCAAAAGGCTGAAAAGTAAAGATAAGGCACAAAAAGGTAGGAAGCGTGCTCGTGTGCACGTGTGAACGTGGTCCGTGTGTGTGCTTGAGTGTGATGACGAAAAAGCTGGCAAAAACACGGAAGGAACAGAGCCGCACAAGTACAAACACTCAGGAGTGAGGGTTAGGAAGAACAAGTCTAGAATATTCTAGTCAATGCTCTCCTCACTGAGCCAGCCAGGCACCCTTGTGCCCCCCCAAATCTTAATTTACCTATTTATGAGCTTGCCTACCTTTATATTGCTCTTTGAGATACCAGTTTTTAAATGGATGTATAAGTAAATGGATGTATAAGTAATGAGGTAAGGGACAGAAGGAGACGTTAATTTGCTCAACAAATATTGTGTAAAAACACTAGAGATACCTGGGAAAATAAAAGATGATCTCTACCATACTCATTGCCTAGGAGAAGAAATAGATGGAATCAGATATGGGCACCGTCGTGCTAGAGGTGCCAGGATGGAAGTCAAGACAGATACCACATGGACACGGGAAACCTTCCAATTCTGACAAATGGACACCTGTCCTTGGAGTGACAGCCATCATCTGTGCAAGGGGCCAGAAAGGAAGAAATATTTATTTTTAAGCTGAATGAAAGCCATTATCCAATTATTATAGGAAATGCACACCACATTAAAGACAGGAAGAGAAAGAACAATATATACAAGGGTCGCCAAGATTTGGAAATACAGAGGAATGGATGTAAAGGGGACCAACAAAAAGGATTCTTACTTATACAGCTAATCCCCATTTTATATTATATTACCAAAAGATAGATGATTGCATGTGGCATCTAAGTCAAAATAAGTTTTAGTTTACAGCCATATACCATCTGCACTACTTACTATTTTTATTTTGGCAATATGTTTGAAGAAGCATTTGATTTTAAAAGAAATGTCATATCTACTTTTAGAATTATTTTCCTACATAAAAGGCTGTAGACTGCAAGAAAGCTCAGAGACATAGGTGGCTAAATAAAATTTTTCAATGAATAGAAATAAACTAAAAGTCCCTAACATTTCCTTAAAATGTCTTATGCTATCAGAACAAATTGAACAAGTTAATGCATTGCTCATGCATACACACAATTTATTTGTGGTATAATGACTCAGATTTAGTGCTTGGCTAGTAAATTCAACTTCTGCATTTCTGTTCACTGCCTGGAAATATTATTTTTCTGCCGTACTGACTTAATCATTCATGAATAAAAGGAGATTAACATGTTGGGAAGAAAACAAAAATAAAAGGTTTCTGTTACATAGAACAAAGGATTTTTTATTAGAACAGTCTTAGGCAAAATTATATGCTGAACCAATAGTTAAGGGATTTCATTAATTTTACTATTTATGTTCTTCTGAATATAATAGCAGAATGATGAGAAATGTTGCATACAATTATTTGCAAAACTGGATCAGAAGTCAGAACAATAGAAAATACATATATGCCTCAAATTCACCTGTACAGGTGATAATCATGTGATTGTCCATCAAACATTAAATAGAATTCCTCTTCTTCTCTTCAAATTGCCAGGCCAGTTCAGTCCAGACCCAGAATATGTTTTTGACCTGGGGTTCCAGGACTGTCTCTGGTTGTTCTAAAGATTCGTCTGTAGGGGACTCACCATCTGGATCTACTCCAGTCTAAAGATCACACTAGCCACCCACACTTATCTTGAGTGGCACTGAATCCTCAAAGAAACCCTGTAAACGCCTGCTCTTCATAATTCACAGAACTAACTCAGACTTATTTTTGTGGTAAAGAACATAAGTTCTGGAATTAGCCCCCTAGGTTAAAATCCTGGCTCCACACAAACATGCTTTGGGGCAAGTTCTTTGAAATCTCTGTGTGCGAGTCCATCTGTCTCCAAAATGAAATTATAATAGTACCTACTTCATTGCATTATTATGCATATTGAATTACATAGTGCATGTGAAACTGCTTAACAAAATACATATTACACATATATACTTATTTAATGTATAATTTATATGTATATAGATGATGGATATAGATATGTGTGTGTGCATTTATATTTTTTCAGCTTTATTTCTCCTAGGCATTCACCCCACTTTGTTCTTATCTTGCCAATGTTATATACAAAATATTTTCTGATGTTTCCCCCAACTTTGTTCTCCTTCTGCGCTGCCCTTTGCCAAAATGAACACAACCAATCTAACCAGAAGGAAAGAGAAAAAACAAAGCTCACATCCTAGAAATTGTCCGTTTTTTATCCAGGTCAGTCCTTCTGACATTTCCCCCATTGCTTGAAATAGCAAAAAGATAAATAAAAACAGCTCGGGTAATCGATAATGTGCGTTTCCTTCACCAATTCGAATTATGAGACTCTAGATCCTGTGATAGGAGCAGCTTCAGCTGTGTTTTCAGAAAACATCAACAAACCCACATAGCTTTCCGTCTGGAGAGAAAATCCTTTCTCCTATGAACCCTTGATTTAGTTCAAAGGCCAATCCTACTCTAACCCAAAATAGAAGAGGATGGGAGCTCTTCAGAAGAGCATCTAAACCTGGGACTGAGGGGGCGGGGGAGAGACAAGCGAATAGTCACACAGCAAAAGTTTATTCCTGCCTGTGTTCTCACACCTTCCTGGGGCTTAATCGCTGCTTCCATGTCAGAAGTGAAGAAATGAAAAAGAACAATCAGAATGGATTAGGACTGACTGATCGGGAAAGGGAGAGACGGAGCTCAACCACAGACCTCCCAATTTTGTGTTCAGGCTACCCAGGCTCCGTGGAGCCACTCCCTGTGTGGTCACAGACCCCTAGCAGAACAGGACCATCTCGCCGCTGGAGATGTGCTCCCTGGGTTCCTTAGTGTCGCTGAGGAAAGGCACGGATTCTGAAAAGCAAGTTGTGATATTGTGATATAAGAAGTACATATTTGGTTTTTAATCCCGCTTTCAGCACAGAGCTTCCAAAATCCTTGGAATTTTCCTAAGTGACCTCCTAAGAGCTATAAATGTGTCTTTTGTTATGCTAAGGAGGTGAGTTTTGGAAAGCTCCTAGGTCACGTAAGGATGGGGGAAAGGGGGTGCTTGTTACCAGAGGAACCTTGCATGTGATTAAAAGGTTGCCGCTTTCAATCCCACCCCTGACCTACAGGGAGGGGAGAGGGGCTGGAGATTGAGTTCAATCACCAGTGGCCAGTGATTTCATCAATCATGCCTATGTAATGCAGCTTCCATAAAAATCCTGAAGTCTGGGTTTTAGAGAGCTTCCAGGCTGGTAAAATGTGAGATCTGGGGAGAACGATACACTCAGAGAGGACACGGAAACTCCACGCCCTTTCCCCATACCTTGCCTTGTGCATCCCTTGCACCTGGCTGTTTCTGAATTATATCCTTTTTAACAAACTGGTTTTCTAGTAAGTAAAATGTTTCTGAGTTCTGTGAGCCACTCTAGCAAATGAATGGAACCTGTTAAAAGAAAACCACAGGCCCAAAATGGTGTCACTTATGTTAAGTCAGTAAACTAAGACTTAATATATAACTTAACTGGGGTTTCAACTCCCCCCTCCCTCCACTCGCCCCCCCCCGCCCCCCCCACCCCTACTCCAGGAAGATAACCTTTAACCAGCTAAACTGGAATTTCCTGGTCAACTGGAATTTCCTAGTAGGTAATCTGATTGACCCCTTCTAGTCACCTTAGGAGGGCATGCTTGCCTAAAACTGCATTCCTTGCTAATAAATTCCTTTTTCCTGCCCCTCTCCATCCTTAGAAAACTTCCATTTTGTACAGCCTCTTGGAGCTTTCCAAAACTCACCTCCTTAGCAGATGGGATCCTGCCCAATTCATGAATCATTGAATAAAGCCAATTTGATCTTCAAATTTACTTGGTTGAATTTCGTTTTTTAACAAAACCAAGGAGGGGGTTACAGGAGCCACTGGTTTATAGTTGGTCAGAAGCACAGGGAACAATCTGGACCTGCAGTTTGGCGTCTGAAGTGGGGACAGTCTTGTGGGGCTGAGCCATCAACCTGTGGGATTGGACACTCTCTCCAAGTAGCTAGTGTCATAATAGAGTTGAATTACAGGACACGCAGCTGGTGTTGGAGTGTTGCTTGGTGTGGGATCAGAATCAGAGTGGTTCAAGTCAAGAGAAAGAGCTGCGGACCTAAAACTGCTGTACAAAACTGGGATCATAAGGTCAAAAACAAGATGGTGGCCCAATGGCAGGGTTTAACACAAGATGGGATACTTACCATCTTCTTCCCAGTAGTTATTATGACTAAACCATGGAAATTTGGACTGGCCAATTCTGCCTGGAAGAGTGCCATTGGAGGGTACTTTAAGGAACCAGGTGACGGAGAAGCACCACCACAACCTGAGAGAAAGCTGTCACATATTGTCCATGTCCTTTTCTCGCCTTATGGGGGCTGTCAGTGAACTGGTGCTGTCAAGGATGGGATTTGAGGGGCTAGAACTAGGTGAGAACTGCCTGAGGAAGCCAAAGGCAGGAAAGCTTGGAAGAGCAAGTATAAGCCACTGCCCCTTGGAGAGACAGAGAACCCAGCTCAGTGGTAACAAATACCAACTAGGGGCTTGAAGGCTGAGTGAGCCAGCATGGGATGATTGCCAGGAAGGAGCCAAGCTTCCTTTCCAAGCAAACAATCTGCTAAAGGCTTTCATGCCCAGTGAAGCTTCGAGACTAGCTCAGCCATAGGACGTAAGGCCAACAGATATGCAGGAATCAAAGATAGTTCAAATTAAACATCAAATTCAAGGGTTCTATAAATATGATATCTGAGGGTTTGCTTCAAAATAATGGGGAGAGGATCCTGCGTGCAAAGACTAGACAAAACTGGACCTCCAAACAGAAGGGTGTAAAAAGCTCTTTTTTCATTCAGGATACATCATTCTGAATGGAGATGACAGTAGCTAAAAATTAAACATATACATGAAAAGGACCAGCTAATATTGTTAGTGAGGAAGGAAACTTATCCTGTAATGCAAAATTTCCTCTCAATTTACATCTACATAAGAATAAGGGAACATTCAAGAAAGGAGCCACCTTTATGCAGTTTGAGAGCAAAATCATAGGATGCTGTTTCTTTCCCAACATTAAAATTTTTCAATAATTACAATTCCATCCTTAGAGCCTAAGGTCTAATTTTTACAGGTTTTGTTCCCAATATTTTATGTTATCTCACAACAGCCCTGTGGAAAAGGCAGAGCAGTGCTATTGTGCGTATTGTACTGAAGAAGAAAATGAGGCCCAATGGGATGGAGGAACTTGTCCAAAACCCAGCAGCCTCAATAAGTAAGAGTCAGGACTCAGAGCCTCTGTCTGTTGGCTCCAAATTCAGGCCCTTTCTGCACCGCCATGTTACTCGGCCCAGTTTCATGGGTTGCTTCTAATTGTCAATTTGGTATCCCATCCTGGTACTTTGCCTTGTTCAGTCTTTCCGGCCTTGACTGTTAGGATCATTCCAAATGATGGAAATGTGGTTTTGCAGTACAGTTGGCCCTTGAGCAACATGAGTTTGAACTGTGCAGGTCCCACTTATACACGGACTTTCTTTTTGCTAAACATAGTACAGTTCTGTAAATGTATTTTCTCTTCCTTATGATTTTAATAACACTTTCTTCTCTCTAGCTTCCTTTATTGTAAGAATACAGTATATAATACATAGAACATACAAAATTAGTTTTAATTAACTATTCATGTTATCGGTAAGGCTTCTGGTAAATAGTAGGCTATTAGTAGTTAGGTTGTAGGAGGGTCAAAAGTTATACACGAATTTTCAATTGCACAGAGTTGGCATTCTAACCCCCATATTGTTCAGTGGTCAACTGTATTCTGGTATGCCAGAATATCATGCTATTTTTTGAAAATCCAAGTATTTTCTGGTATTTTTCTTAGTGCAGCACCATTATTTCAGTATTTCAAAAATCTAAACTCTGAATTATGTACATTATGAGATATATCCAGAGAGTTCTATACTGCATTGACATTTTATATTAAATAGAGATGATTTGGGGGTGCCCGGGTGGCTCAGTCGGTTTAGCGTCTGCCTTCGGCTCAGGTCATGATCCCTGGGTCCTGGGATGGAGCCCCGTGTCCGCTCCCTGCTTAGCAGGAGCCTGCTTCTCCCTCCCTCTCTGCCCCTCCCCCTCTGTTCTCTCTCTCTCAAATAAATAAATAAAATCTTTTAAACAATAAATAGATGATAGATAGATGATAGATGATAGATAGATGATAGATAGATAGATAGATAGATAGATAGATAGATAAATAGATAGAGGTGACTTGCTAGAAAGCTTTCTCACTACATCACTTCCCTTCTAAAGCCTGTTCAAAGTATCCTTTGGTTGTATTAATTCCAATTTTCTAAATTACTAGTGAAGCTGAGCATTTTTTTGTTCTCATAGCTTTTTATTTCCCAGAGCTAGTTTGGGCCCAGTGTCCAGAAATCCCTGATGGAATTTGAATGGGGGCAAAGGTGGACATAGGGACTTAGGAAGGGGGGGCCCTACAGAAAAATGGAGTGGGAGTGAAGGCGTAGGGTGAAGAGGAGAAGAAAAGCTGGGGAAGCTGTAGATTAACGGTTCTTCCCTTTCTTTCCTGAGAGCACTGAACCCATTTTCTGAGAAACAGATGGTTCTCCCATAGGATAATTTATTTTAACTTCTTCCCAGCTTACCCTTTCTAGAATATTTAGTCTGGAAGGACACAGAAACAACAGTCCTTGGCTCTCTCTCATGTTCATCAGTTTCTCATGACAAAGTGAGAAGATGATGGCACCATACAATTCTTTTTTTATGAAATACTGTCAGTAAGACCAACATTAGTGCTAGTATTTCAGGATTATGAAAACACCATTGTCATTTCTTTTTTTTTTTTTCTTTAAGATTTTTATTTATTTATTTGAGAGAGAGAGAGAATAAGAGAGAAAGAGAGCATGAGAGGGGGGAGGGTCAGAGGGAGAAGCAGACTCCCCGCCAAGCAGGGACCCCGATGTGGGACTCAATCCCAGGACTCCAGGATCATGACCTGAGCCGAAGGCGGTCGCTTAACCAACTGAGCCACCCAGGAGCCCCCACCATTGTCATTTCTGTCCAATGCTGCAGTTACTAAGCCAGGGTACTGGAACTTACCAAGCCAACTTCTATGGCTCCTCTCGTGGCCTCCCCTTGTGCTTGGCCACCCACCAAAGCTGTCACATCCAAACATCAGTGGCCCTAACCACAGCTCCCACTGCTTGGCAGCTCTCTGCTGGTTCCACTGCCACACAGGGGACACTGTTCCACTAGGGAATACTTCTGCTCTGGGCAAAGCTGGGATTCTGGCATAACTGTCCTCATTCTCATTCAGGCTACCATGGGTTAGAGGTTGGTACATATAATGCAATGAGTTTTTGCCAGAACCACCCAAATTTCCATTGATAAAGGATTGGTCAATTCACTTATAGTACATTCATACAGTGCATAATTATAAGTCATTAAAAGAGTGAGTTACATTTACATGTAGTGATATCAAAAGTCAAACCGGACTGTTAAAGTGAAAAGGGCAAGTCTGAGCAGATAAGCCCATCTGTGTCATGAAACATATAATCTCATTCATATAACGAAAACTCCATAATCAGGGTCTGTCTGTCTTCTATTTCTCAATTGAGTTGGTTATGTCTTTATAAAAGGAGGTCTGTAGAACTTACTGGACTGCCTGCGAATACTTAAATGCACATAAAATTTATTTAACACATAAATAGACAGAGTATCCAATTTCCTTAAAGTGTAAAAATAAATTAGGAGGCAAACTATGAATTGAATCCAAAATAATTTTTTGGCAGGGAGGAAGCAGGCTGCCAGCCAATGCAGAGATGCCAACTTAGAGGAAGCCAACTAAGCTAGGAAGTAGTTCTAAAAGAGTGAATAAACTGCCCCGTCTGTAAGGCAACTCTTCCCACGAGGGATGAGATGCTCAGTGTTCCCCATTCCGATAACAGCGAAAGGGGTGTCATCTTTTGCTCACAGTCCATTACTGAGTCTGAATCCAGTGGTGCTCTCATATCCTTTCTCTCCCCCTTCCTTTGATTAAGAGTCAGTGAGAATTTTTTCATCTCTGACGGAGGAAAAAGAAGAAGCAGGTCAGGGTGATCATTGTCCATTAGTTGCAGCTTTGTTACCAGAAAAGGGGACAGAGGTCCTCACTTTTCATTAGCTACTGCTGTAGCAGGCTGAAGGATGTGCCATATGACCTGACCATGTAACTCATAATATTAAGGAGAATTTAGCTTTAAAGTTCAATGTAGGTGCCATAATGTAACAGATTTGACAGATACTAATGTCCATTACTGTTCATGTTTATTACACATATTTTGCTATTAGGTGGGCTTTCTAATTTTCTTAATGACTGCCAAGAGCTTTTCTTTTTCTGGGTAAACTCTCTCACTGTCTCATTCATCCTCTCTCTCTCTATCTCTCTCTCTCCACACCACTCCCCCAATTATTTTAAAATAGACCTAACTTTTACTCTTGTAGAAGATCAGTTGACTGCATATACGTGGATTTATTTCTGCCCTCTCTATTCGGGTCCATTGATCTATATGTCTGTCTTTATATCAGTACCATACTGTTTTAATTACTATAGCTTTGTACTATATTTTTAAAGTCAGAAAGTGTGAGGCTTCCAGCTTCATTCTTTTGTCTCAAAATTATTTTGGTTATTCAGTGTCTTGTGGTTCCATATGAATTTTAGGGCTGTTAATCTACATCCATGAAAAGTACCATTGGGATTTTGATTGATTGCAATGAATCTGTAGATTTTTTTGGGTAGTTTAGACTTTTTAACACTATTAATTTTTCCAATACATGAACATGGGAAGTCTTTCTATTTATTTGTGTGCTTTAATTTCTTTCATCATGGTTTTATATTTCTTTTTGTTTTAGTATAGTTGACACACAAAAATACATTAGTTTCAGTTGCACAAAGTAGTGATTCAACAAGCTTATACATTATGCTGTGTTCACCATAAGTGCAGCTACCACGTGTCTCAGTACATCGCTTTTACAATATCATTGACTATAAAAGCCACGTATGCTGTGCCTTTTATTCCCATGACTTATTCCTTCCATAACTGGAAGCCCGTATCTCCCACTTCCCTTCATGCATTTTGCCCAACCTCTCACCCCCTCCCCCTCTGGCAACCATCAGTTTGTGCTCTGTATTTATAGGTGTGATTCCGCTTTTTCTTTGTTGATTCATTTGGTTTTTTCATCAGTGTTTTATACTGCCTAGTGTATTTCACCTCCTTGTTTATTCCTAAGTCTTTTATTATTTTCTACGCTATTGTAAATGGGATTGTATTCTTAATTTCCTTTTGGTATAGTTTATTGTTAGTGTGTATAAACGCAACCAGCTTATAGCAAAGCTAAGCGATGTGGATTTTATGTTCTGTAACTTTGTTGAATTCGCTTAACAGTTCTAAAAGTTTTTGTGTGTCTGGAGATCTATACATGATATGATCATAACTTTTGATCCATCAATTCCTCTTCCAAGTTTCTGTTCTCACAAAAGAAATATAGGTACACAGAAAATCACTTAATTATTGTGTTAAGAGCCAGTGGCCAGTGACTGAAAACAACCTATACGTCTTTCAATCGGAGACTAGAGAAATCAACTCTGCCTTGTTCAACCAACAAAATACTTTGTAACTGTTTGTTAAAAAGAATAAGAGGGGCGCCTGTGTGGCTCAGTGGATTAAGTGTCTGTCTTCAGCTCAGATCATGATCTCAGGGTCCTGGGATCGAGCCCCGCATCGGGCTCCCTGCTCAGCAGGGAGCCTGCTTCTCCCTCTCCTGCTCCCCCTTCTTGTGCGCACTCTCTCTCTCTTTCTCTCTGTCAAATAAATAAATTAAAAATCTTCCAAAAAAAAAAAAAAAAAAATAAGACATACCTCATTCTGATCTAACTGACCTGAGATGAAATCCAAACTACAGTTGACCCTTAAACAACATGGAGGTTAGGGGGGCCCACACCTCATATAGTTGAGAATCCATGTATAACAGTTGACTTCCCCAAAACATAACTACTAATAGCCTGCTGTTGATCGGAAGCCTTGCCAATAACAAAAACAGTCAATTAACACAAATTTTTTCATGTTATATGTATTATGTACCCTATTCTTACAATAAAGTAAGCTAGAGCAAAGAAAATGTTATTAAGAAAATTATAAAGAAAAAACACATTTATAGTACTGTACTGTATTTACTAGAAACAGTTTATGTATAAGTCGATCCGTGCATTTCTGATCCATGTTTTTCAAGGGTCAGCTAGCTGTCTTATCATTTTAAGTGGGTATCACTATTCCTGGTGGTGGTGGAATAGTGTTTTAAAGCAAGGTATGGAACAATCCATATGACATAGTACCTTTTCTGAAAAAAAAAAAAATTCATGAGTCAGATGGCAAGAAACTGGTAATAAAATAATAATACTTTTCACCACCTCTGGAGAGCAAAACTGAGAGACTAAAGGGTGGGGATGGAGATGGGAGGATAGTGTGCTTTTCAGAGAAAACTCTCTTGTAGTATTTACATTTTCCACCTTCTGCATATTACTTATACATAAAGAATGAACCTTATCAATTAAGAGTTAAAAAAATTAACTTTATGAAATACTTTGTAGTATTTCTTAGTACTTTTAAATGTGTTCTTATTGTTATACCTACTCAGTTTTCTTAGGTACTAAATTGAAAGTAAGCAGAAGAGATATTGATTTGAAAGTTCTTTATAAAGTAAATTGTCATGTTTCCGATGTGTTTTAGTTGATTTTTAAAACTTCACCTTGTCTTACATACAAAGATAAATCTTTCATGCATTTGTTTGAATTCATGTACAGGGGCGCCTGGGTGGCTCAGTCGGTTAAGCCACCAACCCTTTTTTTTTTTTTTAATTTTATTTTATTATGTTATGTTAATCACCAACTCTTGATTTGGCTCAGGTCATGATCTCGGGGTCCTGAGATGGAGGCCAGGGTCAGGCTCCGCACTGAGCGTGAAGCCTGCTTGAGATTCTCTCCCTCTCCCTTTGCACCTCCCCCGTCCTTGCACACGCCCTCTCTCTCAAAAAAAAAAAAAAAAAAAAGAAAAAAAATGAATTCACCTACAAATCTCCTTTTAGAGCACGAACTGTCATATTTGATATGACATAGCCGCCCCACTTAGGAAGGCCCACCCCAGAAGCCAAGTCCCAAGCTGGCTTAAGCATCTTTGTAGTAGTAATAGCCCTTACTGTTCATGATGCTTTGCATATGAGCCACCATTTGATCTTGATCTTTTCTTCCAGGACTAAATAGATGCAGCTATCTATAGGTAAAGAACTGTTTTCTGCTGTCTTTTTGTGTTTTCATAGATAAGAGAATTGCAGCCTTGGTAGTTGATTCTTCCTTCCATCCTTCCTTCTTTCCTACTTTCCTTCCTTCCTTCCTTCTTTCCTTCCTTCCTTCTTTCCTTTTTTCCTTCCTTCCTTCCTTCCTTCCTTCCTTCCTTCCTTCCTTCCCTCCCTCCCTCTTTCTCTCCTCCTTTCCTCCCTTTGTGTATTTGTCTACTTCTGTGTCATAAACATGATTTAAGAATTTAAATGGAACTCAGAGAGGAAGCACTTTTCAATGATTGCTTTAGGGTCAGCATGCATCTTTTGTACAGATTGACTTATTTGAATTAAAACAACTGATTTTTTTTTGTAGTTTGAGAACAGTTTTCCCCTCAGTTATTTGTGTAGGAGCCTACAGAATATGGAGGGTGGGAGAGACCCACCTCTTGGTCTTTCAGAGCAAAGAGGGAGAGAAAAGTAGAAAAAGTCATTACTGCTGTTTCTTGTTACCTACCTCTTACTTACTAATGATTAATGTAGACTTTGAATAGAAGCTGGACCATTTTTATTTTTATTTTAAAACTAAAATTTTCTCCTAAGTTAACTTGTTAAAAAATGTAACTGCTTTACTTGTATTTTTTGCTTTTGTTTTTTTCACTAAAAAAACCTCGGAATTCTTTTTATCTCATTGGTAGCCTTTTCATTTTATTTAGACTCTTTTATATAATTTCCAGTCATTCAAGTGGAAATTACTTATTTTTATGTAAGGCTTATTTCAGCTACTTTCCTCCCTTTCAGAGAGAGAAGGATGAGTTTTAGGAAGGGACATGTTTCTTTCAAGGAAGTGTTGGCCCCTAGTGGATCAAAAGTGACAACACACTTTTTGAAACAATTGGCTGATACATTGGGAAGAACTTATTCAGGGAAAGCAGTAAAACAGACAAGTTGCTAGTGCAGAAGAAAACACAATTCACTTTGCCAAATATCATAAATGCATTGGATGAAATCACATAATACCATTAGTAGAGCTGACTACCCACTAAATTTAAAACAAATGTATAAAATAGCATGAACAAAATTAAAATTAAAAAATAAACCAGAGGGAACACTGCTAACAAACATGATGTACAAGTAGAGCAAAACATACAAGAGACTTGGAAATCTATTTAAAAAACCCAAAGAAACCAGAAAACATTAAAAAATGCATAAAGTCTATAATTAGGCAAGAGAAAATCCAAATTGAGATGCTCAAATTCATTAGCAATCAGAGAAATGCACAGTAAAATAATAACTTATTACTCTTACCTGTTAGAGTGACCAGTAAGTATGGGAAGAATGTAGGGATTTAGGAGTTCTTATGCACTGCTGGTGGGCATTTAGACTGGAATATCCATCTGAAGAGCAATGGATGGTTAGTCACATAAGGTAGGACCTAGCAATTCCACTCCTGTTGAATATACACATATTCACCCATCATGTAGTACCTTGCAGCGGTTAGAAGTAAAGTACTAGATACACACAGAGCAACATAGGAGATCTTTAAAATTGTGCTAAGTGAAACTAAGAAGCAGAAGTAAATGTAATGTATAATACCATTTGATTTATATCAATCGGAAATACATGCCTATAATAGTATATATTTCCCAAGGCACATGAATGAATACATCAGGAAGCCTGCCTCTCTTGGATGCGGGGAAAGGCAGGAAGATGGGAATCAGGAAGATGGGATGAAAGGGAGCAATGTGCATGAAAAGAGGAATATCATTACCTCAACTCTCTACATCTGAGGTCCAACATCAAAAAAAGGAAGAAAAGAAAGAGAAAAGAAAACTTGAACAACCTAGTAGAAAAAAATAAGCAGAGGGCATCACGAGTGAGCACACAAAATAAATGCAAGTAAGGAAAGAACATACAAGACTCGATGCTCAACTTCTTAGTAGCCAAAGAAATAAAATGTAAAGGAAGAGTGTGATAACATCTTTCACCTAGCAGACTGTCAAACGTCTTTTAATGAAAATACCCTACATCACTGGGGAAACAATGGAAGAGGCACTTCTAAAGAGCTGGTGGTTTAAATTGCTAATCATTTGCAGAAGGGCAGTCTGTACACATCAAGGACAGTAAGGATCAAGATCATCAAGTTCTGCAATTCCTCTCCAAGGAATTTATTCCAAGGAGGTCGTGGGATAAGAGGATAAAGATGTAACTGCGTCCACTGTCTACAAGAAAAGATAAAAACAAGCTAAATATCCAACAATAGGTAAACAATTAAATCATTATGATTCATCCATAATGAAGAAATATATAATATGTGTTCAAAAATATTGCACAGGAAAATGCTCACGAGATAACAACATACAAGAAAAACTTGAGATTATATATACACATACATATAAACAGTGCCAAAATACATAGACTATTAATAGTAGTTACCTCTGAAAAGTCATATTACAACCTTCCTGGGGATTTTTGTTTCCTTCTCCATACGTTTCTGGGTTTACCTAAGGTCCCTACAAAATATGCAATACAAAAATATGTATTTCTATTATAATTAGAAAATACACATTGATTTAAGAGGCACAAGGACATCTTGGCTTGTCATGAACAGGTAATCTGAGGAAGCAGGACAGGACATCTGGTCTAAGCAGAAATACTACCCAAGGATGACGAAGTAATTACCAGCACCATTTCTGTAGTTGTTATTCTTTAGGAGCCAGATCAAAATACAAAATATACAGTGGGCGGGGGGGCAGGGTGAGCAGGACTAGTGGTGCATGAGGACCCCCACTGCTACCGCCAGCTCGTTTAGAGGAGATGTGATGTGCCGAGTAAAACAGAGGGAACAGATGGTCTGCAGTCCACTCTCGGTCACGATCAAAAGGTCACCCAAAACGAGAAATTTTGATGGATAAAGTCAGTGTCCTTTTCAAAGAAAAGGTACTTTGTATCATTACAGTTTCCACTGAAAAGGGATTTCTAGGGAGGTCTGAAAATTTCCAGAAAGCTACTAGCTGCATTTCACCAGTATCAGTTACAGATAGACCTGCAAATTCAAAGTTTCAGAAAAAGTATATCACTTGAAGAGCTATTGAAGACAGGTGTGTAAAGATACAATGGCACAGAGATCAGGGTAAGATACCTGCGTTATGCAAACCCGGAAATGCTTTTGCCAAAAATATTTTGTAGATTCTACACTGCCTTACAGGAATTTGGATGCAGAAAACCTAAGTCCACGTCTAACAGAGACAGACTCCCAGTGGAATGGGCTGGGTTCACTATGACTGACACACTTCTTGAGCCAAGACTCAATAGTTGATGATCTAGTCCCCAGTGAGCAGAAATACCTCAGCCTGGAGACCAGCTGTAGGTGGTGTGCATAGAAAAGGAATCCAACCCCTAAATAACTCTGATAATCAATGAATTCAAATTTTCACTCTGAAAGGTCATTGGGATTATCAGCTGTGGTGGTGGGCATGGTCCTACTGAGAAGGACGCTGGACATCATGAAGGTACATGGGTAGTGAACACCTACTTCAGAGGTGAGAAAGAGTGATCCCCGAAGGTAGGGGAGGAAAAAGCAAGAAGGCTGGGAGGGCACCAGTGTGGGAACAAGTCTTTGTGAAAATGTGATCATCAAGAATCAGCAGAAGAGAAGTGAAAAATACTTATCACCTAGACTGAGACCCAAAGATTTATGAAGGCCTACATATTTTATAAAGTCATCACATTTTTTTATTTCTGAAAACTAATCAAGCAGAGCAATAGTGAGCTATGTCATGCTCTGCTGAGGTGTTTTTGAAAGCTAAATAAAGCAAATGTTTGGAAAACAATGTTCTAGGGGAGATGATTCATTATACAGTAGGTAAAAAGAACTGAAGAAAGTTTTTCAAAGCTCAGAGGAAAAGGAAGTGCAAACTTCAGAGCTTTGGGTTCTCTGTCTGCAAAACGGATGGAAGTGAGCAGGAAGGAAGGCTTGGATGTAATTGGTGACCCTAGAAATGTACACGGAGCTGAAGACTCAGAACTGAGTCTTCAGGCTTTAATGACATTTAGCTTCCTCAAAATAAGACCCACTTCATTCTTCTCATCACTCATTCCATGAATACTTAAATACTCTCCAGGTAGCAGGCTCTGCAAGGTTTAATAATATCATTGCCTCCCAGTGCTCTGATGGTTTAATCTGGCACAAGTATAAGACTTTTTTGACAAGTGTGAGAAGGACCTTTCCCAACCCACCTGCTATACTGGACCCCCCTCCTACTCCCTGCCTGGGAAGATTTAATTATTTTCATAGTACTACATTCCTATTTCCTATTGATCCTGTTCCTATTGTGGCTCCCTTTTATTTTACAGAAAGCTGTTCAGTGTTTTGGTCTAACTCCCCACTGGTCTCTAGGCACCATGGGCACAAGGACAAATGTGTCCTTACATTCATAGCCCTTAGCTAAGAGCATGTCTTATACATCATAACCACTCTGTACCTATCTGGTAATATTCAGCTCTGCCAACAGGTCTTGATTCCTTGAGCCTCAGTTTCCTAACTGGATAGGACAAGAATGCTGGACCAGTGCTTAGCACAGGCAGGTGCGTGTGGTGACACAGGCCTCCTGAGCACGCTGGTCCTCCTTCTCCTGATAACATCAATTAATTTCTCTTTCAGAAGTCACCCTTTACCACTCTTAAGTCATGTGATTTCAGTGCTGCTGAGACCACCTGCCTCTTCTCCCAACCCTGCCCTCTAGGCTTGGGCATAACCAAAGCCAGATGGATTAGAGCCAATAAAAACTTGTCCTGGGCCTTTTGCTGAAACAGTTGAGAAAAGCCTCCATTGTTCCATGGAGGTTGCTAAGTGATTAGATATCAACTTTTGAGCTGCCAAGATTGCCCACATGCACAGCCTGCCTGCAAACACTTCATGTCAAGGCTTCATAATATCGTTTGTTCTCTTAGATCCACCCCGGTCTAAATCCTTAAGCTACTCCCGATCTTGCTGCAGCAAAGTACCACAAATCAAGTGACTTAAACAACAGCAATTTATTATCTCACTGTTCCGGAAGATAAAGTCCAAGATCAAGGTGTTGGCAGGTTGGTTCCTTCTGAGGGCTATGAGGGAGGGATGTGTCCAGGGCTCTCCCCCTGGCTTGTAGATGGCCCACTTCTCCAGTGTCTCTGACATTGTCTTCCCTCTATACACATCTCTGTACCTACATTCCCATTTCCATAAGGACCTCAGTCACATTGGATTAGATCTCACCCTAATGACCTCATTTTAACTTAATTATCTCTGTAATAATCCTGTCTCCAAATAAGGTCACATTCTGAGGTACTGGGAGTTAGGGCTTCAACATATCTTTTTTGAGGGGTATAGAATTCAACCCATAATAGAGGGAATAAAGTCCCTTTTTACAAGAGCTGGTTTAAGCTGGGTTTCTGTCATTTGCAAGTAAAAGACTTCTTCTGCACAGTGCATTTCAATTTCCTTCCCTTACATAACTATTCTTTTAGGTCCCAGCAAGTTTCCAGAAATGGGTGATAATATGCAGAGGCACGATTTTTATTTAACCAATTCAGTTTCTTTTGAGTAGTTCTTGAGGGAAACCAGAGATTCAGGATGAGGTCGTGCAGGAGGAGACCTAGGCTCTCATTTTGATTCTTCTGTTATGAATGAAGTGGGCCAAATCAACTACAAAGATAACAACAATTTCATTTTAAAGGGAAGTAACATAATGCTATAAAAAGCCATTAATCTATGGAGGAAAATGTCTTTTTAGATAAAATATTCTGACTCTACCATTTGCTCTCTGATATTAGGGGGCCCCTGAACAGAGCTAAAAACCTCCTTCCCTTTTATGAAAAGGACAAGCCTGAACTCTCACTAAGTGATGGTGAAGACCAAATTAAAAATGTGCAAGAAAGCTCTTGGCACACTATAGATCACTACACACTATTAAATATTTGGACTTTTTTTTTTTTCACTTAACCAATACTGAGACACTGTATTGCTTTACATACATTATCTCACTTCATCTTCACAATCCTATTACATCTATTATCCACCCCAGCTTTAGATAAACTGAAAAATAAGGACACTGGGAAATTTTTCCCAAGTCAGCTAATTAAGAGCTCACAGGTGGTGTAGTCCAGATAGGAATCCAGGTAATATATGTCCAGAACTTCAGCTCTTACCCAAGTGAGGGGGCACATAAGGGATAACAGACGACAGCTACAGAGATAAAATATGCCTATAGATGAACAAAAGAACAATGGGAAAATTGGCCACAGATGTTTGGTAAAAATATTTATTGGATTTTAAATGGTGAGATTAAAGCCTGTGTTTATCCTCTGCTTCTCAAAATAGAACGGCTGGCAGAGTAAGTGCCCCGGAGGCTGAAAGACCAATAAGTGGACACGAATTCATTATTCTTTCATTCTGAGAGCAGCAGCTTCATGCACAAATCTGGCTCTCTCAACACAAGGACCACTCGTCCCCTCATAATCAACGTAGCTCCTTTGTTCAAGCCCAGCCTCTCCCTCTTGTATTTCTCCTCACTAAGCAGGCTGTTACTGGTTGTTCTTCTCACTCCATTGATGTATCGATGTCTCTTTCTTGTTCCAGGTTGAATTTCACTGAGTTTTTCAATGGCAGTGTTCGTTTGAGCTCTCTGGTGAAAGAGTACCCTCCATCAGCTTACCACCATGGAACTATCATCCTGGCATCTTATTGTGTCACACCTTCCCACTCAAGTCAAAAAAAGCCACATCTATTTTTTACCTATGGTAGGACTGATCCCAAGCTCACCAGGAAAGGGGATTGCATTCTCTCAACTTTGGTTTTTCTAATTAAAAAACAACAACAACAACAAAGAATTGAAGCCTCGAGATGAGCGAGTAACCTTGGGCTGCAAGTGCTAAAGAATAAAAACTGCATGGTTCTAGTTACATAAGCTTCACAAGCAAGACAAAACTAACCCATGCAGTTAGAAGACAATCACGGTTAACTTTGAGAAGGACAGAGATGTTTGTTCCTGGGAAGCGGGGACAAAGGTCTTCTGGGAGGGCTGAGTGGGGGTAACATATAATATTCATTTTGGGATAATTGGCTTAGCATTTGTGCATCTTTCTGTATATATTATACATCAATTAAAAAATACACAGTAGTGAATGGAAGAATTTGAGAAAGCAAAAACAAACAATTATTTTTTTATCCAGATACTTCTGTCAAGACATTTTACCCTAAGGGAAGCTGAGAAACAGGACAAAAGCTGAAGGGGTATTTTAAAGATGGGAGAAAATGACTGTTTGGGAAACTCCACTTACTCATATTTGCCACAAAGGAGAAACACCTGTCCTATTACTTACTTAATAGGTTTTCTTTAAATTGACTCATTTTTAACTTAAAATTTTTAAAAAGCAAATTTCATATCCTAAGTATCACTTGCCATAACAGATGTAACTAAAATTGCAATGAAAACAAGTCATTCAATTAAAATAATTAAAAACAATTAAATGTAAGTAAAAATCAGTCGAATTGAGCTACAAAAACGGACACCTAAAAATAAGTTCCTCAGTCAGAAAACTAGAGCTCTTCATGACCAGAGAGAAGAAGAGCACTCTGTTCTCTTGCAGGATTGCAGGCTTCTTGTCTCATGGAGTCGAAGAATGAATCTCACGGACACAAAAGTGTGAAGTGACCTGAAAGTTTAGTAAGTGAAGGTGAGAACAGAAAGGAAAGGGAAAGCTCACTAGCTTGAGAGGGGTCCTGAATGGGCTGCCACTGAGGGCTTTTAGTGGCAGTCTTACTGAGAACTGACTGGGAAGCTTGTCACCTTAAGACTCTTCTGCCGTCCTGGTTTGTTCCCTGATCTCTTGTTTAGCTCTGTCTCAGCCTCTCCACCTGCCAGGAATAGTTTCAGAGCCTAGTCAAGGGAGTCAGGGGCCTCTTATCTCTCCTGTATATCCCTTCACCCCTTCCCTGCTCATGGGACAGGACCTGTGTGCAGAAAGAGCTATCAAGGAATGAGGGGTGACTCACTGGATACTTTTTAATTCATAGGGGTTAGGGATAGCGCAAGTTTCCAAGGAATCTGGAAGCGAGGCTTTCAGGACCTTGAGGGGCCAGCTGCTACCAAGATAATTTTCCTTTTAAACATGAAGACCTGAAGGCAGCCACGAGTTCCTTGAGGAAGGTCACGCTCTGCGTGTTTCAGGGATCTGTCAGTGGGCTGCAAGCTGTAAGGAGATTTTAATTTAAGTGACATTTCTTTTGCCTTTGTTTCCCACATCAGTTCCATGTCTATATATCCATCACACTATTGCTCATCATCTTCACCCTCACACTGTAAGCATCCTGCTTTTCACACATTCATGTTGAGTTCAGCAGAGAGGCGAAGTGAAAACGCAGTCTCCGCAACTCTGTGACAAAGGACGCAGACTTGCCCAGCACCTCGGGTCATTCCCAGTTCCCTGTCTCCATGGCTTGGAGGGAAATTTGGTGCTGAGCAAAAGCCTCCCGTGCTGCTAAGGAAAAGAACCCATTTCCACATCTTTTCTTGGAAAATGCTCCTTTTTGCCTAAGTGTGTGGGGGTGCGGGGCATGTGCTCATCAGCTATGGCTGCAGCACCCCTGCCTGAAACCAGACAAAGGAGGAGGGGCAGCTCAGAGAGGCCCCGAATGATCACCCTGTTCCACATTTCAGAAAACACTGCTCCATAACAACAGAGGTAATATTTTCCAAATTAAAAATCAGAGCTGCCCAGAAAATCTAGAATTCATAGTGCTGTACCTAGGACATTCATTTATTAGTCCACAAATTATGACATTTTTTATCAACACCGGGGCTAAACACCAGATATGAAAATTAGGAGATATGATCCCTGCCCCCAAGGTAAGGTGTCCAGATGGAAATACAGAATACCAAGTTAAATTTGAATTTCAGATAAATATGGATTTATTTTTTAGTATATGTCCCATATATTGCCATAGACATAGTAAAAAGGTATCTTTTGCTTGTTTGAAATTCAAATTTAACTGGGTCTGTATTATTATTTGCTAGATCTAGGGGCAAAGTTGATTAAAACGGAGAGCATGAGACGTGTCAGGGCGAAAGGGTCATGGCAAAGTGTTTGGGTGCATATCAGGGAAAACTTCAGAAAACAGTCTTCAGCTAAGAACTTAGGGGTTGTACCACTCACTGCAGAATTTAACAACACACCATCATGATTTGTTCTTTAACTTTTTATGGATACATGTTTTGTCTGCATAACTAGAGCCCAAGTTGCTTGAGGACAGGGACCATTTCCTTGTGTTCCCCACATCACCTAGTACGACGGGCACACCTAACGCATGTTACTGCATGAATTGACTCAAATGTTTTTATCCTCTCAAAAAGTCAAAGGGTTCTGTTCAGTGAAACGTAACTGGTGTTTTCTAAAAGTTCCAGGCTTCAAACACTGCTGCTGAGAATCCAGTCTGATACTTGGGAGTCAAATTAGCAGTAAAGGTATGGGCTGTTCGTAGGACAGCAACCTCCTATGGTTGCTTCATGATGGATTCCATGGGGCTGGGCATCTTTCTGAGGTTTGGGTTCCTTCCTAAGAACCCCGTGTGTGGCACATTCTTGGTTGGACCACAGCTGGGCAGTCCAATGACTGTAGGAACATTTTTCTTACAAACACGCCCCACCCACACTTATGCTCCTCTTTACCTTCCTGCAGTTTGGAACTGTCCCCCACCGAACCCTGTGGTCAGTTCCAAGCTGGCCCAGGGTGAGGTCTACCCATGGCCATTGGAAGCACAGTGAAGATAACTTTCCTGACCACCTCTCCTAGCCTTCACTCTAAAGACCAAAACTGAGGAGGAGGCAGCTCTGCACCCACTGAGCACATAACCCAAAAGTGACACCGTTTCAACAATTTCTAAGGTAAAATATGTTGGCGAGATAGATGTTAAACTAATCATGAAAAGACTTTAAAAGAAGCATAAGAGAAACATGTACAGAAGGTCATCAAATAGGGAGCACTTTTTTAAACATGCTTCTTTCCCTTCGGTTCTTTAAGATGAGTAGGAATTATCATTCCTGCTCATCCCTGGGCCCAGAACACACTCCCTAGTCTGGTCTAAGGTTCTTCCCCAATTTTTTTACCACAATATCCCTAAGGAAAGAGGACAGACACAAGGTCTAGAGTATCATGAGGACGGGAAGCCTCACCCCAGTGACCACCAGCGTCCAAAATGTCTTTGAAGTCTGTTCACCATAGGCTCATTTTCATTATTTGGCTGCGAAGCCAGCCCGCCTCCCCCACTCCACCCCATTTAGGTCAAAGATGAACGAAGCTGGACGCTAGGTAAAGCGCTAAGGACAGTTTCAATCAGTAATACACTGCTGCAACAGGGAACAACAGTCCTGCTCTTAACTGATTTGTACTGAGGTGCGGCAGGGGGAGGGGTGTCTTAAAGAGAGAATGAGGGCGCGGGAGGAACAGAATGAGGGCTCAGCAGTCAGGGAGGTGAAAACGACAAAAACCAGGCAGGGAGTATCCCCTGGGAGTGTGAACCAGCGACTGTAGAAGTCAGGCTCCCGCCCTACTACAGACCCTGGGAGACCAGAGGCTGCCATCAGGTGCTGGCCCGCGCAAACAGTAACTTCTGTCGCAGCCTTGAGGGTTCTCAGGCACGCACGTTAAAGGGGGCCAAGGTCATCCTGGGGATGTGGCCTAGAGCTGTTAGGAACTACGTTAGTGTTTTGTTCGAGCCTTTCTAGGCCAAACATGAGGCCCGTAGAGAGGAGGGCTCACGGCCCTGTGGATACAGTGTGGTCCAGGCGCGACTGTCACTCACTTCCTAGTTGCATTACTTACTAACCGCCCCCTCTCCCCTCCCAAAGTCTCCAGGAAGGGTCCAAAGAACCTATAACTCGAGACGCATCTTTTGTTTCCCTGCAGCCCGCCATGCAGCTGTCTCTGAAGAGCTTTGGGGTCAACTGCACGCCACAGAGACTAGGAGACTAATTTGCTGCAGTGATCTCTTTCAGGCTTTAAAACCCTACACACAAACACGCGGGGGCGCTCCTTAAACCAACGCAGGCCAGACGTGAGGCCGCAGTCAGCAGAGAACTACAACTCCCAGCAGCCCCGGCGAGAGCGAAAACTACCAACTTCCGGGAGCCGTTTCCCGTGAGCCAGCTGCTCCAGCTCCGCCCGCGCCTTCGGAAGACCGCAAAGTATCCTGGCCGGCAGCGGCGGCCGGGGTCGCAGGGTCGCGGCCACATGGCGTCCGGCGAGGAGCGGGGCTCGGGTCCCGGAAGCGGAGGCCGCGAGAAGCGGAGCCGGCGCCGCGGAGGGGCGCTCTGGTGTCACTTCCGCTGGGGCGGGACCTCAAGCTCTCCCGCGCAAATTGAAAAGTCTTCGGTGCGCGGTTGCCACCCGGCTGCCTCTGTTCCGCGCCGACTGCCTCGGGAGCTCTGGCCCAGGTGAGTCGGGGGCGTCGGGCGCAGGTTTCGGAGCCCTCCGCCTACCTGACCTGAAGCGGACGGGGAGAACCCTTCCCGGGAAGGGAGCGGAGCGGGCTGTGCTTGGGCCCAGGGTGGCGTTCTCTCGGGACTCCAGTCGTCCAGGACCGGGAGGAGGGGGTCCGGCGGGGTCTTCCCGCCCCGGCCGCAGAGTCCCGAGTGCTGATCGCGGTGCAGGCCGCGCCGAGGCTGCCCTGAGCGCAGGGAGGGTCTGCGGGCGCAGGCTCCCGCCCGCCGGACTTCTGCAGGGCTGCCGCCCAAGCTAGCAGCTCCCCTTTCACCTGCAGTCCCCACTCTTAAATGTGGAAAAGTGAATTTTCTTCTTGATGTCTTGCAGGATAAAGGAAGCGTGTCTTCTGGAATGGGCTTGCGGGCCACTCGTGCACAGCCTGTGGACAGGAGTGAGGCGGTGAGGTCGCCGGTGTGGTCGTACCTCGCGGGTGGCAGGCGGGCCCCCTGAGATGGTGCCCGCCTTGTGGCCCCAGGTCATTCCCACTCCGCTGAAGAGGAAACGTTTAGGCGCCGTATTTACCTAGCTTAGAAGAAACGTACAGGTTTCGCAAAATGTGTACTACCTCAGTTTCCCTCAAAGGGGAAGAAAACTCTTTTTAGAGGCATTATCTGAGAGGTAGGAGGCTAATTGCTTTTCTCAAACTGTGGCTTGAGGAACACCTGCATCCCAATTACCTGCCGTATTTAAGAGTCAGAATCCCCCACCCGTCTCCACAACTGCTAAGTGCACTGCTGGCCTAGAGCTCCGAACTTCGAGACAGTCTCAAGGTGAGGCGGATTCTTACCCTGTTCTTTCTGCCTTTCCCCCCAGACTTAATGTTTGCTGGGAGGGGTTTATGTTATGAAACACTAAGCAGCCGTTCAGCCGCATTGCTTTTACTTTTTATCTTGAGGAGTGGGGGTGGGGGGTGGGTGCTAGAGCTGACTCTTGAACCACAGGGGTTAGAACTGTGAGGGTCTAGGGGCGCCTGAGTGGCTCAGTCGTTGAGCGTCTGCCTTCGGCTCAGGTCATGATCTCAGGGTCCTGGGATCAAATCCTGCATGGGGCTTCCTGCTCCGCGGGAAGCCTGCTTCTCCCTCTCCCACTCCCCCTGCTTGTGTTCCCTCTCTCGCTGTGTCTCTCTCTGTCAAATAAATAAAATCTGTACAAAGATTCGCTGGATTTTTTTTTGATGAATGCAGTACAGTACTGTAAATGTATTTTCCTTGTGATTTTCTTTCTTTCTTAATTTTTTTTTTAAGATTGTATTTATTTATTTGACAGAGAGAGACACAGCGAAGAAGGAACACAAGCAGGGCGAGTGGGAGAGAGAGAAGCAGGCTTCCCGTGGAGCAGGGAGCCCCATGCAGGGCTCGATCCCGGGATCATGACCTGAGCCTAAGGCAGACGCTTAAGACTGAGCCACCCAGGCGCCCCTCCTTGTGATTTTCTTAATGCCATTTTCTTCTCTCTGGCTTACTTTATTTTAAGAATACAGTATATAATACATATAACATACAAAATATGTGTTAACCGAGTTTATGTAATTGGTAAGGCTTCTGGCTATTAGTAGTTGAGTTTCGGGAGAGTCAAAAATCATACGTGGATTTTCCACTGGGTGGGGGTGGGTGCAAATAACCCCCCTCCTTGTTCAAGGGTCAACTGTAGTGCTTCAGAAAGGTCTGAGTCAGCTCCAGAATTTCTGCATAGAAGGGACTTAAGGGCTTCTTCCTGGGTGGAAGGGGGTAGATCTTAATAATGCTTTTTTTGGAGAGATAGAGATTCTTGCACTTTTAGCACTTCCTGGGTGCCTAGGCTTGGAACACACGTGATTCCAAGTGGGAAAGCACTTTGGAAAGAATAAACGTTACGGAACTATCAAGTGACGTTAGAGTTGGTGATTAGCATAAATATTCTAGACTGGAAATTCTTGGCAGGAGCCCAGTTAAAGTATTAAAGAGCAGTGATTCTCAAATATCTAAGCAATAACAATGGCTATATCAGTTTCCAAGCCCTTTTTCTTATTTTTCTAAAACTTTTGAGTAAATATATTTTGCTCTAAATATTGCTGTTTTTCCTTTCTCCTCTCACATCATGTAGTTAACTTGGCACTATGGGGATACATGGATTACTGCAGTTTATCAAAGAAGCTTCTGAACCCATCCATGTGAGGAAGTATAAAGGACAGGTAGTAGCTGTGGATACATATTGCTGGCTGCACAAAGGAGCTATTGCTTGTGCTGAGAAACTAGCCAGAGGTGAACCTACTGATAAGTAAGTTTGGACCTTGTATTAATTAATTCTTTGTCACCTAAGAATCAGACTTATATTGGGATCGTTTTCATTCAATGCCAGGTTTATTAAGAAGTGAGACTGAGAACATTGCCAAATCAGGAGCGACTTCGTTCTGTGATGTAGTATCAAGACCCCCATAGACAAAAACCAAAGACTGTGTCCTTTATTCTTTACCTAAGAAACTGAGCCCAGTTTGCAAAACAAAGCAGTTGCTTCAAAGGGACAAGGTGTTCTGACTCCCTTTTACTTTACTTGGGGCCCAAAGTGGTGGGCCTTGCTGATATCCAATCATAACTGCAACTTCATTTGAGGCATGTTCCATGGACTAATATCTTCTCTATTTTTTTACATAGAAACATTAGAAAAAGAAGCAAGTATAATTTCAGAACAGAGATTTTCTGGAGCGATTTGATCACTATTATGAATTTTCTTTTTTGCAATATGTAATTTATTTCCTGGAGGAAAGGCTCCCGGATCTTGATGTGACTTACTTAATCACAATGAAAAATAGGAAAAATGTGTTAATGCTGTTTGTTTCCTGGGGGAAAGAGGGAAAGTCTTTATTGAATGGCGGATGTTTCGGGCTTTCAGGCTTATCCAGTTAATTTGACCAAAGGTGACCCGGAACAGTACGTGTGGGATCTGAAGGAGCCGGAGCCCTGCTGCCACTCCATCTGAAGGCCATTTCTTTTCTTTTTTTTTTTTTCTTTTAAGATTTTATTTATTTATTTGACACAGAGAGAGAAAGCACAAGTAGGCAGAGAGGCAGGCAGAGAGAGAGGGAGAAGCAGGCTCTCCACTGAGCAGGGAGCCGGACATGGGGCTCGATCCCAGGACCCAGGGATCATGACCTGTGCTGAAGGCAGCCACTTAACCGACTGAGCCACCCAGGCGCCCCGGCCATTTCTTTTCTGCCACTAAATTTGAATAGTGACAGGTGTAGCTGAAGACTATAAATTTTTCATTCTACCTGCAGTATTTCTTTGAATATTCTTCACAGGGGAAGAACTTTCTCTAGTTTTTTGTAGTTCTTGGGATTCTGAGATTTTTGACTAATTAGAAGAGTTGTCCAAAATACAGAAAATATCCTTTATTAGAGATGTCATTGATGAACTCCACAGACCTGCCATGTAGTAATTTATTGAACTAAAAAGTTTCAGGACTTTCTACAAAGTATTGTGGACTTTAATTTTTTTTTTTTCTCACAGCAACTAATAAGACTTTTTTTTTTTAAGATTTTATTTATTTATTTGAGAGAGAGAGAGAGCATGAGAGGGGGAAGGTCAGAGGGAGAAGCAGACTCCCCGCTGAGCAGGGAGCCCTATGTGGGACTCGAACCCAGGACTCCAGGATCATGACCTGAGCCGAAGGCAGTCGCTTAACCAACTGAGCCACCCAGGTGCCCCAATAAGTCACATTTGATAGAGTTTATTTTTCCTTTCTTATCCACCTTTGGATGGGGATATTAACTAGAAAAGGTCAGAAAATATGGATAAGTGTATGATAAGCCTTTATGACAATTATAAGGAACGAGGTAGGTCTAATATGCTGACCTGGTAAGATTTCTGCAACAGGTGTCTGATGTTTGTATTCTGTCTGATTAAAAAAATATGTGAATTTCCTTTGAGATTTATGATTTTATATTTGCTTTCCCCTATCTTTTACATGATACTTCATTAGTAGGCCCAGAATTAGTACAAAGTCACTGTTCTGTAGACAAATACATGTCTGTTGTCACTGGTTTACAATAAAAAGAAGGACCACATAGTCTTTCATTAAGATGAGTATTATGTGATTTAAAAGATTATCTTTTAATATTATGTCTATTTCTGTTCTTTAGTTAAAATATCCTTTTCTTTATAAATGATGGAAGTTGTAATGTGGCTCTTTTTGTTAATTGCCTTGCCGGAATAAAAAAACTAAAAGCAATACATGATCCTTGTTTAGATCCTAGACTGTTGGGGGAGAGGGGTAGCAACGTTGTGCTGGAGCCAACTCATACAAGTTTGCTATACACCATCTTCTCCCAGTTCAGCATTTGGTGACCCCGCATTGGTAGTTTATTCACCATTGTAATATATTCGTGTCAGGGAATTTGACAAATGCTACGGAGCAGGCACCCCTTCCCACAGAACTGGTTGTTAAACCTTTACCAGGACACCACTGGTTATAAGAAACACTGGAACAATTGGACAAAGTTTAATATAGACTGTATGTTAGATGATACTTTATTGCTTTTAAATAGCTCGGGTGTTGTAATGGTATTGTTGGAGGAATCAAATATTTATTGTACTGTTCTTTCAATTTTTCAGTAGATTCAAAGTTTTTTGAAGCAAAAAAAAAAAGTAGGGGAAAAAGGCAAGATTTGGAACCACAAAATATCAGAACTGGAAGGGATGTCAAAACCTTTTCATCTGCAGATGAGAAAAGCAGGGTTTGCAGTGTCAAATAATCCATCATTTGTCACATAGACCATTAGGATCCAAGGCAGGATTTGAACCCAAGTCTAAATTAGAGTTTCCATTTCCTGTGAAAACATTTGCTTAAAAAAATAGTAAAAACCTTCTCTTTCATAATCTGTCTCATCTGATTTTAAAAAGAGCAAGAGTATTACCTTACAAGATGCCACACACCTAAATGAGTTTTTCTTTATTTTCATAGGTATGTAGGATTTTGTATGAAATTTGTAAATATGTTACTCTCTCATGGGATCAAGCCTATTCTCGTATTTGATGGATGTACTTTACCTTCTAAAAAGGAAGTGGAAAAGTCTAGAAGAGAGTAAGTTGATTCTCTAGTCACTCTCTAATTTAATTGCATTTAAGTCTGATGCTGTAGTCTTATACCAATTTTCTTAAATTTTAATTTGTTGAGGCTTGCTTTATCGCCTAGTACTTGAACAAATGTCTTTAAATGTTCCATGTGTGCTAGAAAGGAATGTGTATTCTCCAGTTACTAAGAGGAAGATTCTATATCTGTCCAGTAAGTCAAGCTTATTGATTACGGTGCTCAAATCTGTATTTTTACTGTTTTGTTTGTTTTTTGTCTTTTTTTTTAAATTTTTGTCTACTTAATTCATAAATTACTGGGAAAAGTATGTTAAAATTTGGTAGTGGATTTGTCATTTACCTTGTAGTTCTGTCCACTTTTTGTTTTGTTTATTTTGAATCAATTTTATTGGTTGCGTTCAAGTTTAGAATTAGTTACATTTTTGTGGTAAACTGAAACAATATATAGTGACTCTTTTAAACTCTAGTTAGGCTTCTTTTTCCTAAAGTCTATTCTGTTTGATATTAGCATACCTATAACTTTTTTCTATGTTTCTACTGTCTTTTTTTTTTTTTTTTTAATTTGTTCACCTTTAGCTTTACTACATCATTGGTTTTTAGGTTTGCCTCTTATAAAGAACACATTACCATGTGTATGTGTGTGTGTGTGGTTTATTTTTTATAAGATTTATTTATTTGAGAGAAAACTTATGTTTGTGTGGGGGGAGGGGCAGAGGGAAAGAGAGAATCTAGAGCAGACTCCCTGCTGAGTGGGGAGCCTGCCTGCCCATGGCTGGATCCCAAGATCTTGAGCCAAAATCAAGAGTCAGCCACTTAACCGACTGAGCAACCCAGGCACCCTATGTTTTGTTTGTTTGTATCCATTCTGTCCATCTTTGCCACTTCTTGAAAATCTTTTAAATGGAGAGTTTATTCCTTTTACATTGACTATTAATTACTAATATATTTTAATACATTATTTCTCTTGGTATTTTACATTTGTCTTCTCTTTTTGTGTGTGTGTGTGTTTTGTGGTTTTGTTTTTGTTTTTGTTTTTTGGTAACTCCTACCTTGCTTGACTTCTGAATTGATTGTTTTTCCACCCTGATTATATTGTCTCTTGTTTCTAGTTGAAAAGTGAAGCATTCTGTTTCTCTTCTTTTAATAGTTACCCTACACATGTTATCATTCATATTTAACAGATTCTAGTTATTTTATAACAACAGACCTTAGAAGGAATTTCTTTATTTTAATAAAGCAACTATGCCACCTCATTCATCCATTCTTCTTTTCCTCCTGTATTTGTTCTTAGGTCCAGGAGTCATTATTTCTGTGTGGGAAAGACCACTGGGCTTAGTTGTCAAAGGTAGTGTGAGTCGCACCCAGATAGAATTAAGCCTCGCTGAGGGAGCATTCTGTTAGGGTGCTGCTTTCTTGGTTTTGCTCTCTCTCTGGGCCTAGAATCAGGTGAGAGTTTTTCAGATCTAGGTTTTTCAATCTAGCTGACTTGGAGGGCTCTGATTTTTTTTTTTTTTTTTTTTTTTTAATTCCAGTATAATTAACATACAGTGTTATATCAGTTTCAGGTTGGAGAGCTCTGATTCTTAAAGCCAGAACTATATAAAGTTTATTTACAAAGGAGTAACTGAAACTGAGTCCATATTCTATTACAAATAATGTATAGTTTACTAAATATACTCTTAATAAAAAATTAGTAGATTCTAGGTGAGTTCTAAAAGGATGGGTGACAGTCCCAAACTAGTATGGCTAAGGGATTAATCCAAATCAGGTCCCACCTGGGTGTCTCATGTTCTTAATTCTAATTGCAGATACTTATTAATTTTCTCTTGCTAAGCTCAAAAATGGCTAAAAAAAATGTTACAACTGTCTGTCTGTCTGTCTCTGACCTGTGAAGTCTTTTTGTCTTTGTAGGATGAGCTTTCCCTGTGACAATGTAGCAGCGGGAGAGGCACTTAAAATCCTTTTCTACAAGTCTCTTCATCTGTGGAGCCCAGTCTAAAAGTGGAACTAGGGAATGTGTGTGTATGTGTGTGTGTGCACTTTTAAAGATCAGAACCTCATGAGTTCTGATTGATTCTTCCAGTTCAGACTCGGGACTGTAGGGTTTCTCCTTCTTCTGTAATACATCTTTATCTCCTTTCTTCCATACTGAGAATATTTTCAAGGGCACAGGGGGATGAAGTTGCAGTATCTTATAATGACTCACTTATCTTATCCCAAAATAAGTATAAGTATTTTATTACACTCAACAGTAGATTCAGAATAAAATACTGATGCTACCACTACCAATATGATTATTGAAAACAGTTAAAATTTCTTCTTCCTTCGCATATGCTCTCTCTTTTCCCATTTTAAAAATAGCAGTTCTATATTGTTAGAATGTGTACTATCACTGTCTCCCTGTTTAATGGTATTTGGTATTGATTCTACAAATTACCACATATTTGCTTATTATAGACCATTCTGCAGATGTTATTTTGGTTTTTCTGAAATTTGTTCTCTAGTAGATCCCACAAGCTCACAGAAACGGTATTTCTCAAGTTCTTCATATGTTGATAAAGGTGCACCTTTATGCTTGAAAGTTAATTTTGATGGTGTGAAAGCCTTGACTCACATTTTCTTAAGTGTCTTAGTTACTCCATTTTCTTTTGACGTAGAGCATTGCTGTGGAAGTCTGAGGATAAGCTTGTGTGTGCGTGCATTATAAATCACTTGTGTTCCTTTTACTAGAAGCCCAAAAGATTTGGGTTCATGTTCTCAGGGACCTGGTAAACACTATCAGATGAGTCAAACTTTTTTTTCCCCTTGCAGAAGACGACAAGCCAATCTTCTTAAGGGAAAGCAGCTTCTTCGTGAGGGCAAAGTCTCAGAAGCCAGAGAATGTTTTACCCGTTCTATCAATATCACACATGTGATGGCCCACAAAGTCATTAAAGTAAGCCAAATGAGAAATAAAGCCAAAGTAACCAATGGCTAAGTTCATCAAAGCTAGTTATGAGTCGTTTATTGGTGGGAGAACAAGAAAGTGAAGGGAGGAAAATTATTCTAGGCCTAACCTCAAGGAAGGGGCAGGTCTCAGGAAGAAGGGAGCAGTATCTTTCAACAGAGGAGAGGAGTCCAACAGTCTGCAAGGGAGAAATCCTAAGGACTAAGGGACGCCCTCCCTTTCTAGATATTTGAGTTTGGTGGGCATCTTGTTCCGTAGAGATGGAAGGGATGGTTCCTGGAGGGCCAGTCTCACCCCACTGTCATGTAGTTGTTAACACTTAACACCTCTACTCTTCATGGCCATGGGATTTGTCGAACCAGCCTCACTGGCTCAGGACCTCTCAGACCCCTAGTCTCCTCAACCTGCTTCTGCGTAGAAGCTTCTTAGCACCATAGATCTTCTTCTGCGGCCGGCAGCTCGAGCCCTCCGTTCCCCTGCTTCAGGCCTCTGTTCAAACGGCTTGGTAAACACAGGAAAATAAATACAGAGATTAAATTCTGTAGTTTTATCAAAACAGTGTCAGATACACTTTCGTAGTCTGAAAAGAAAGCATGTTATTTTTATGGGGAAAATATATTCAGAGCTCCAAACAAATGTCTTTTATGCTTTTGGAGCATAGCCGTTCTTAAGATGCAAGCTTTCTTTCTACAATTTGAAATAATTTTTTCTGGCTTGTAGTTGTTTCTCTCCCTCTGAATATACAGCAGTATTTTCTCCTATAAATTGATTTTTTTAAAAATAAATCTTTGTGGCTATATGATTAGTTCAATATGTGCTAGGACTAAAAGTGGAAAAACCCCAAAGGAGATGATTTCTGAAAATAACATGAGCATGTACATGTTGAGGCTGGTAATGAGATGGGAAGTTGTTGAGTTCTCTCTAGATACTCTGCTGGAGATTGACCACGACCTTCTCTGGCAGGCTGCTCGGTCCCAGGGAGTAGATTGTCTCGTGGCTCCGTACGAAGCAGACGCACAGTTGGCCTATCTTAACAAAACGGGTATTGTACAAGCTATAATCACAGAGGACTCTGACCTCCTCGCTTTTGGCTGTAAAAAGGTACTTGACTACAACTATATGCTGCTTTTCTGTGTAGTTGGCAGTGGTGTAAAGCAAGGAAATAAGGTTTTTCCTCTCTAGGAATCATTGATACCCGCAGTTAATATCTACCTACAATGATAATAATTTTATTTAAAATGAAAAGGGTTTTGCTGCTTGACATTTGTGCAGTCTGGACACTTTTTCATAATAAGCCCTTAAGGTTAGAAGGTTTTATTGTTGTTTTATCCAAATTCTTCAATAGAGCGTAGACTTATTATTTTTATTTTTGGTATAACTTATATGCTTTACATTTTTCAGTTAGGTGAGGTAAATAACTTATCCAGCCGGTTGCTTTGCAGTTATTTAGAATTATGTATAAAGCTGTTCAATGGAAAATTTTATCATGATGTAGTAAGGGGGGAATTAAGATACAAAACTACAAGATGATATCATTTTTGTTACTGCCAATGTTATTTATATCATCTATAAATTTCATAGATGACTAGAAAGATCTGTCAAAGGATTAATGCTGGGTAACAGTGATAGATGAGAGATGTCAGGCAACTTCTGTTTTCTTCTTCCTGAATTTCTATGTTCTCCAAATTTTCTACAATGAGCATGTATTACTTTAAGAATAAGAAAAAGGATTTTTGTGTGAATCACTGTTTGATCACCATGACAATCCTGGATGTCAGTGGAAGGTAAGAGGTACAGAAAGGGCATTCTTTCTCCCAGAGTCAGAACAAGGGAGTCCTGGCACACGACCTGGTCTATCCTCATCTATGCTTCAGTTTCATTTATTTGTAGATTTCATAGTAATTAACTGGCCTGCCTATCTCTCCTCTCTCTCAGTGCTATGATAAAGAACAAGAAAGAATTCTTAGAAATATTGCAGTGGATTAGATAATGAAAAATTAAAATGACCCTTATAGGTATTGACTATTTCCCTTCCTTTTGAAGGTGATTTTAAAAATGGACCAGTTTGGAAATGGACTAGAGATTGACCAGGTGCGGCTGGGCATGTGCAGACAGCTTGGGGACGTGTTCACAGAGGAGAAGTTCCGCTATATGTGCATTCTCTCGGGCTGCGACTACCTCTCCTCGCTGCGTGGGATTGGCTTAGCAAAGGCCTGCAAAGTGCTAAGACTGGCCAATAATCCAGACATCGTGAAGGTAAGAGTGAGTCGCCCAGTCCGGTTGGGTTTCCGGAGCATTTCTTACGTCAGAGATAAACCCTTCAGAATATGAATTTTAAATATTCTATCCTCTCAGTAGCCCATATCATGTCATCAAAAGGACAAAATGACTAAAACACTAGGATTTTGCTTTTGGCAACTGATGGACCTGCTTTAAGCAATTGGCAAAATTTTTTAAATGAAGACTAATGTAAAGAGACTTAAGGGCAAAATGTTCTAGATAGAATTAATGTTAAAATGTATTATCTTTCAATTTCTGTCCTATTCTCTGTAGTGGTGGCTCTCAAATTTTTTGGTCTCAGGGTCCCTTTACCCTCTTTAAAGCTCTTGGTGGCAATAATTTTTGTTAAATGGCTTATAGCTGTTGGTATTTACTGAATCAAATTCAAACAAAGATAAAATGTTGGTTAATTTAAAGCTAATAGTAATAAATTCATTACATGTTAGCATATGTAGCATATTTTAATGAAAAATAGTCGTGTCTTCTGAAAACGTGAAAATTCTGACAGGGATTGCACATTTATGTAAATCTCTTTCACATGGCTTGATAGAAGACAGCTGGGTTCTCCTACCTACTTCCTCTGACGTAGTATCATGTGTCCTGTGTCCTCTGGAAAACAGACACCTGCATCACCGCTCGATCATTTCTCTGATAGCTTTACCTTTTAAAAAAAAAAGGGGGGGGGCAGCATATGTTGAAGAAGCTCATTTCGCCACCCCCGCCCCACTCCCCTCGGGGGGAAGTGGGGGGGCCCGAGGGGAAGGGAGCCATGCACTAACCTGCCAGTGACCCCAGGGCCACTGACTTCTGCTCTCTGCCTCTCCCCTTGTTCATCTGTGAGTGTGGTAGGGAGTATTTAAACCACTACCAGCTTTAATCATCCATGACTCTAACAGAAGTTAGAGGTCACCTTCATTTTAATTCTCGGGTTTTGTATGTTTGTATTTTGCTGTGTGGATGAAAGGGACTTTGAGGGCGGGGAATGTGTCTTAATGTCACACCTGGGGATATAAACTAGATGTGTAACTGACTTGTTCATAATAATAGAAAAATCGAAGAAAATGCTGTTACAGTTTTTAGTGATATGACATGGTCGTGTTTGCTGGTAGAGGCTTTCAGTGCAGATAAAATCAATTGATTTTCTGTCAGTCCTCAGCCTCTTCTAATGTGAACCAGTTGATCTTGGTGATGATACACTCCCTATTCTGTATTTGCAGATAACTAGTAAATATTTTTACATTCATTATTAGGTTATCAAGAAAATCGGACACTATCTTAAGATGAACATAACAGTACCAGAAGATTACATCAAAGGATTTATTCGAGCCAACAATACCTTCCTTTATCAGCTAGTTTTTGATCCCATCAAAAGGAAACTCATCCCTCTGAATGCTTACGAAGATGACATTGATCCTGAAACACTAAGCTACGCTGGGCAGTATCCTTTCTGAACCAGAATAGTAGAATTTTGCACTTGTTCCATATTTTTATGGTGAAACTTTTGGTGAGGCATTCAGTAAAAAGCCTGCAAATTGTTTTTTTTTCTTTTTTATAGTGAAACCTATGTCTTTTAATTATCATTTTAATTATCATGCTAGTGAAAATTCATTTCATTTTAATTATTGTGGTAGTGAAAATTCAGAGCATCTTTTTGTTTATAAACCTGCGGCTCATCTATCATAACGTGCTAATTACTTAGGTTGCCTTGACAGAAACCTGTACTGAGTCGGTCACTTAAGGTACACATTCCAAAGGTGGTACTTCTTGGTCGGCAAGTTCCACTTCCTAGGAGGGGCATTGTGGATGTGTGAGCCCACCCGTTGAGGATGCCCTGCACAGAGACCCTGGCTGCATGCACGCAGGCTGATTCAGAGCTCAGTCACGTAGCCGGTGGCCAGGACTCCCTCTCCGTCTCCCTGGGAAGGAAGTGATGACGTGGGCTTTGCTTCCAAAAATGGCCAGCCCCTACAGTGACAGATAGAACCTAGCGGATGACCCCTGTGGTTGTCATCTCCTACAGTGACAGATAGAACCTAGCAAATGACCCCTGTGGTTGTCGTCTCCTACAGTGACAGATAGAACCTAGCAAATGACCCCTGTGATTGTCGTCTCCTACAGTGACAGATAGAACCTAGCAAATGACCCCTGTGGTTGTCGTCTCCTACAGTGACAGATAGAACCTAGCAAATGACCCCTGTGGTTATCGTCTCCTACAGTGACAGAAAGAACCCAGAATGACCCCTGTGGTTTCAGTCATGCTGAGTGTGGAGAGTAAGGAATACACTTTTCGATCTTAATACGTTATCGTACAGTTGTTAATAAAGGCATTTTTCCTTAATCTTACCAACCAAGGTATTTTGATGATTCCATAGCTCTTCAAATAGCCCTTGGAAATAAAGATATAAACACTTTTGAACAGATTGATGACTACAATCCAGACACTGCTACGGTAACATCTTAAGGACTTTTTTTTTTAATGACTTCATCTTTTAGAGAGCACATTTTAATTACATCTCAGGAACTCTGACTAAAAGATTTTTATTTTATTTATTTGAGAGAGAGCATGAGCAGGGGGAGCGGGAGAGGGAGAAGCAGACTTCCTGCTGAGCAGGGAGCCTGATGCGGGGCTCAATCCCAGGACCCCGAGATCCTGACCTGAGCTGAAGGCAGACACTTAACCAGCTGAGCCACCCAGGTGACCCAGGAACTGTGACTAAAGGCAAATCTTCATTTTGTAAACATCTTCTATGCATCTCTATATCCCAGCACTATGCAGAATATGGGTTTAAAACAACTCAATGATAGAGAAATTATCTTAGAACAGATATATTGGCTAATTTTCTTAAAAAGCAACCAAATGATATATCACCAGACCTTTAGACATGAACATTTCATCTGAATCTACAAGCATTTGATGGTTTTCTTCTCGTCCCACCCCATTCGCCTCTGATATTTGGCATAGTTGAAAGTTCAAACCTAGAAACGCTACCATTGGAAGTAAATGCTGTTTTCTCGCTCACTCATAAGCACTGCACAAATATTAATGGAACACCCCTGAACTGTGTCTCTGAGCCCATTCCCATTCACTTTTTCCCAGTTGTGTATATCCCTTCTGACACACTCCCCCACCATTCTCTCCTTTCCCAGACTCTTCTCTTTTCTGTTCAAATTTATTCCTTAAGTAAGTTCTGATTATTTTATCTTATTTATGCAGAAAATTCCCACATCTTTAACCTAATCTCTAGTCTAACAACAGCTGCATAATTCTAAATGTTTCTTGGATCTCTACATAAATGATTTCCTATAACCTTAAATCTATCCACAGTCAAAAGAATTCCTTAACAGTTTTCCTTAATGACATTTCTCCTGTTTAGCACTTACTAATGCCTAAGTTATGTCTCCGTAGTTTACTTTGTGGTTCTTCCCAGCAGAATATAATTTTCATAAAGGCAGGGCTTTATGAACTTCACTGCTGTATTATATTTACCACGTTTATTTGTTGAAGGAATGAGTATCAGTTACATGATCTCTTTCATTCTCAGACTAGAAGACTTGGAAATAAACTTGGGCTTCTCTTTCACTGCTAATCCTTTTGCTTTTAGTTCTTCTGAATGACAGTTTCTTCTTTCTCATAGCTTCCAGTCTAATTCGGGTCTTTCTACCTTTGCTCACTAATTCAGTTCTTGACTGAGCATTTATTAAGCACTAAAACAAGCATAGGTTAGCTAGTGTTCTGGAATATAAAGAAAAATAAAATATAATTCTTCCTCTGGTGCTCATTGCCTAGGGAAGGGAGATGTGGTTGTATATATAGAAATGTGGAAATTTCCGTAATAGAGATGTATTCTAGTCTCCATGAAAAAGGTGGGGGGCATGTACCTAACTCCACCTAAGGAAAGGATGCTTCATAATAATAATACCAAACATTTATTGGATATTTACTACATCCTAAATGCTGTTTTTTTTTTTTTGAAGATTTTATTTATTTGAGAGAGAACATGAGGAGGGGAAGGGGCAAAGGGACAAACAGACTCCCCGCTGAGTAGGGAGCCTGACACGGGGCTCGGTCCCAGGACCTGAGATCATGACCTGGGTCCAAGTCAGACATTCAAGTGACTGAGTCACCCAGGCGCCCCCATTCTAAATGCTTTCTAAGCACCTTACACATAGTAACTCATTTACTCTTCAACAAGCCTGTGAGGTCAATACTGTTATTCCCATTTTACAGATGAAATGAGAGGGAGGTTAAGTAATTTGCCCAGAACACACATTTAATAAATAGGGGAGCTGTGATCCCAGGTCAAGCTCTCTCTGTCTCCTTTAGAGAAACTGAGGTGTCCTGGGTTTGCAAAGATCAGTGGGGATTTTCAAGATGAGATAGATGAGTGATGCCAGGCTGCAAACAACGTGTGTGGAGTAATGAGTAGTTAATTATGGCTGGCCCAAGACTGTCCTCGTGTTCACTACGTGAAGGGAGCAGAGCTCCTTGAGAAAGAAGACGAGGTGAGCCTGGAGAAAGTGGCCAGTGAGAAACCAGGACCAGTTGAGCGTTGAAAAGAAATCATTACTGTCAGCTGAAACAAACCAAGCTACTAAGAGCACAAATCCCTAACGATATTCGGAAAGAACCTTATGTGCATCAATTCAAATCACGTAAACCTTACACTCAGGTTGCTCTTTCCTCTTTCTCTTTTTAGAACTTCTCTTAATTAGATGTTAGATTTCCTAGTCTTCGACTTTTTCTGTCTTATTCATGTCTTTGTCTTGTGTCATGTTTGTCTTCCAACTTTGTACTATCCAGTATAGTAGCCAGTAGCTACATATGGCTATTTAAATTAATTCACATTGAATAATATTTAAATTTTAGTTCTTCAGTTGCATTGGCCACCTCGCAAGTACTTAGTGGCTAGTGGCTATCCATATTGGACTGCACAGAACATTTCTGTCATTGCTGAAAATTCTGTTGAGTTTTTTTCTATAGTCATTTTCTTTTCTAAGGGTGCTTTCTTTAATTGTACTTTTTTAAAGATTCTGTGTCAGGGGCGCCTGGGTGGCTCAGTCAGTTAAGTGTCTGCCTTTGGCTCAGGTCATGATCCCGGGGTCCTGGGATCAAGCCCTGTGTCGGGCTCCCCATTCAGCAGGGGGTCTGCTTCTCTCTCTCCCTCTGCCACTCCTGCTTGTGCTCTCTCTCTGTCAAATAAATAAATAAAATCTTTTTTAAAAAAAAGATTCATTGTCATGGATCTCTCTGAGAATATCAATTATAATTTCTTGCACATTTTCTCCCATTCTCTGCATTCTCTGTTTGCTCTGAATTGTTTTTTTTCTACTTGTTTTGGCCTTTTCTCTTCCATGGTAGAGACTTTCTTCAAACATCTGAAGCTTCTTGTCTATTTGTTCTTATTTGAGAGAGGCACCGAGCAGCTGGAGAAGATTTGTGAACAATTGGGGCTTATAATCTTGGGCTTTACTCTTGGGTGATCTGATTGCCAACAAGCTGGCTTGATTTTGTTTTCTCTGCACGGTTCCAATTTCCAGAAAGGGATCCACCAGTTTTGACTTAGCACATGTATACGTGGCAGTTTGCATTTTGAGAGCAGGTTAGGGAAAGCGAGTTGGGGTGGGCCTTTCATTTGACCTCTGTCTTCAGACAAATGGATTTCCCCATCTTCTGAATTGCCTACTCCTTCTGGGTTTCAACTGAACAGTTGCTCTGGTTCTGAAGGCAGGTAGGTGTGAGTTGACTGTATGGTCGGGTGGAAGATGAGGGCCCAGGGATCAAATATCCTCATCTTAGCCCTCCCCCATGTGAGCCCTGCATGGTACCTGGTGCCTTAAATCCCTGAGCTCTTCTCACGTTTGTGTAGGAGAAATTGACTTCCCTTTGGGATTCTTTTCTGCAGACACTTGGGCTTGGTCTAAGTTCTTAAAATTTCTCTATCTGTACTCTGTCTTCACTATGGTTTGGGCCATACAGATATCTCCTAATTTTACTGCAGATGGAATTTGATTATTGTTTTGGGGAGATAGTAATCAAAGGAAGGGGACTGAAAAGTGTTTACTCGTCAATCTTCTTTACACATTTGAATTATTGCTATTATTATAATTTCATCAGGAATGATTCTTAAGTTATTCCTTTGTCTCAGAAACTCTAAAATAGTTGGTTGTGTTGAATGTGTCCAGACATTAACGAGAATGTTATGGCTCACTAAGATGGCCATCCTTTTACAGAGAAATTTCTGTAGGAACCATTAATTGTACCAAACTAATTCTTTTTGTTTATCTAAAATTTAGTCTTCCCAGGATGGTTTTCTACTTGCCTGTTTCTCTTTTTTCAGTAAAACCATCAATGGGATCTAATGCCATGAGCTATTATGCTTAAGCTGTTTTTTATAACCATTCACTCAATTATTCCAAATAACCTTCTTTGTTAATTCTCAAGGTGTATCCTGAATAATGTCACCTTGTTTTATTTATTTTTATCCTTTAAGTGAGAGGCTTCGATTAGATTCCAAGTTTAGGTGGGATTTTTGTCGAGTGGAATTCATGCCCTAAGTACCAACATTGTTTATGTCTTTGTTAATTTTTATCTTTGCCTCTCTGCTCTATTAGAATATCATTGATATCCTCTTAATAGAGCATTGTCATCCAAAATATGTTGTAATTGTGAATAAGTTATATTAGCATTAAGAATGATCGCTTACCAGCCCTTACTGGCAATAACTCTTTTATGCAAGATTCAATGTAGACCCAAATAGCTTTCTGTTTGTCTATACTGTCCACTAAAGATGGCACTAAGTATGGGTCAAACAGAAACTGGAGTTTTAGATTAGATCGTTTTGGGGGTGTGAGTGGCTCAGTGGGTTAAGCGTCTGCCTTTGGCTCAGGTCATGATCTTAGGGTCCTGGGATCGAGCCCCGCATCGGGCTCCCTGCTCAGCGGTGAGTGAGTCGGCTTCTCCCTCTCCCTCTCCCTCTACGCGCACATGCATGCGTGCGCTCACTCTCACTCTCGAATAAATAATCTTTTAAAAAAAGAAAAATAAATTAGATTGTTTTGGTTTAAATTCAACCAGGTTTTAGAGATGGGATGGTTGCTTACTTTAAATATACAGTTTTATGGTCTTGATTCTCAGGTGCTTTGTAACTAGGGTAAGCGACTATTTAGAGGCTTATTGCCAGATCATTATTAAACTAATTGCTATTGGGGCGCCTGGGTGGCTCAGTTGGTTAAGCGACTGCCTTCAGCTCAGGTCATGATCCTAGAGTCCTGGGATCGAGTCCCGCATCGGGCTCCCTGCTCAGCAGGGAGTCTGCTTCTCCCTCTGACCCTCCCCCTCTCATGTGCTCTCTCTCTCTCTCTCTCTCTCTCAAATAAATAAATAAAATCTTAAAAAATAAAAAAAATAAAAAAAAAAATAAACTAATTGCTATTGTGTTTTGAAATAATACTCAGATTTTAAAAGCACTTGTTCTGGCCACATTTCTTCAAGTATATTTTAATTTCTTGCACTGTTAATCTTAAGGAGATTCACTTTTTATTTCTTAGAAATGAGCTAACAACTCACTTGACTTTCATTAGAAGAGAAACAGACCCAGGAGTGCAAGACACATTTAATAGAAAAGTGTAGTACCATCAAAGTAGAAAATGTTATTAAAGAATAGATATTTCATCAGAAATTGCTCAAAAGAGTAAATTATTTGCTTATGATTTATGTTGCTAGAGAGGGAAATATTTGGCTATTTTCCTTCTTCAAGTAATCCTTTTCGATTTTACTATTTTAGCCTGCCCAATCAAGAAGTCAGAGTTGGAATGACAAAACATGTCAGAAGTCATCTAATGTTAATAGCATTTGGCATAGGAATTACTGCCCTAGACTTGAGCTGGATGTTGTTTCAAATGCTGCAAGATTGAAGGAAAATCCGAGTACTATGGGCATTGAACAAGTGATCAGTATTAAAGGGTTAAATCTTCCAAGGAAGTCATCCATTGTGAAAAGACCAAGAAATGGTATGTATTTTTCTTGCAGTATATATTGTGAAATATTAGTGAGTGTTGATCACATTTAAGAAATCTTTGCCAAACCCAAGGTCACTAAAATTTTCTCCTGTTTTTTTTTTTTTTTTCTAGAACTTTAGTAGTTTTAGCTCTTAGATCTAGGCCTTTGATCCATTTTGGATTAATTTTTTCGTATGGTGTGAGGGTAAGGATCAAGGTTCACCTTTTTTGTATATGGCAGTCCACTTGCTCCACCATTTGTTAAAATATTGTCCTCTCCCCATTGAATTACCTTGGCACATTTGGTGACAATCAGTTGACCTTGACCATATATGTGTGAGTCTGTTTTGGACTCTGTCATTCTGTATCATGGGTCTCTTTCGCTATCTTTATGCCAGAACATCATCTTAATTATCGTAGCTTTCTGTAAATCTTGGAATTAAGTAATATAAGTCTAAGTCTACTCTAAGTTTGTTCTTTTTTTGCAAAGCTGTTTTGGCTACTCTATTTTTCTCAATTCCATACAGATTTTAGAATCAACTTGTCAATTTAAAAAAAAAAAAAAAAGCCTGCTGAGATGGTGATTGGAATTTAGTTGACTCCATAGATCAGTTTGGGGAGAATTGACTTCTTACCAAGATTGGGTTTTCTGATGTGTTTATTTAAGTCTTGTTTCATTTAGTGTTCAGCAGTGCTGTGTGGTTTTTAGTGTCTTACACACACATGTATTGTCAAATTTATCTCTATGTTTCAGATTTTTGATGCTACTACAAATGATATTTTAAATTTTGATTTCTAATTGTTCATTGCTAGAAATCCAGTTGACTCTTGAACCAACAAGGGTTTGAACTGCGCAAGTCCTCTTATATGTGGAATTTTTTTCATAAATACAGTGCAGTAAATGTATTTTCTCTTTATGATTTTCTTAATATTTTCTTTTCTCTAGATCACTTTATTACAAGAATACGGTGTATGACACATATAGCATACAAAGTATGTGTTAATTGGCTGTCTGTGTTGTCAGTAAGTCTTTTGGTCAGCAGTTGGCCATTAGTAGTTAAGTTTTTAGAGAGTCAATAGTTAGATACAGATTTCTGACTCTGGAGGGGGTCAGCCCTTAACTCTCCTGTTGTTCAAGGGTCAACTGTAGGATTGATTTTGTATTTCAATCTCCTGTTTGTACCGCAAATCCGCATATTAGTTCATAGTGTCCCTTTCATAGACTCCACAGGATTCTGCAGAGACAGTCAAGTCACCTGCAGATAAAAACAGTTGTGCTTCTCCTTGTCCAGTCTGGATGCCATTTATTTGTTTGTTTGTTTGTTGTTTATTTTTTTTTTCCCTTCCTCCTTTTATGTCTTTTTCTTGTCTTCTGGAACCTCCAGTATAATGTTGAACAGAAGTGCTGAGAGTGGAATACTAAGTATTAGGGAAAGCTGTTTTATTTTTATCATAGAAGATGTGTAGAAGTAGAAAGACTAATTGTAATCTGGTCCTTCTCTCTTCTTTCCTTCAGACATGAATGAATGAAAGTCTAACAACAAAACAAAACAAGCCCTTTGCAAACCTTTTAGCTCATGCTTTTGCTTTTCAAATTTAGGTATAGATTATTCATGTTTTGTCAAAATGTATTCCTTATGAGTGTAAATCTTTCCCTGATAATATCTCTGGACCTTTGTTTCCTCTTCTGAAATGGGAACTATATCGCCTGTTCACAAATGTTAGTGTATGTTATGTACTGTAACGTATAAAAGCCCCTTGTCCATAGCAAGTACACTGCATGTTCGTTCCTTCCCTCCTGTTCCCATAAGGATAAGCTGTTCATTTTATGTAGAGAACTCATTATCTCTAAGTTCTTTATGTCACGGTCTGCTTTGTTATAACTGCCACCTGTCAATGGATTTTGTGCCCTGGGCTCACACAAACATAAAATAAAACAGTAAGTTTCTTTCCCTCTTTTAGTTGACAGGCCTTTCATGTATTTAGAGACAGCCATTATGACTCTCCTAAATTTCTTTTCCAAGCTAAAAGTTGCTTACCTACCCAGTTTGTGCTTTGGATACAATACAGGTTTTAATAATTGTGGGACTATTATGGTGAGTGGTTGTTGAAGTGCAGTCTTCTTACCACAGAGCACAATAAATGTTTAGAATTGTGTATTTTCAGCCTTCACCCAGAGACTGTGCTTGTATTATTGCAAACTAAGAAAGATTTTGTTAACATTCCTGTCATTTTACTGGCACTTACTGAGTTTATAATCAAAATCAACTAGTTGTTGTTAAGGCAGGTACAGTTATACTTTTAAACTTAAATCTGGATTAAATTATCTACTGATGCAATCAGTTCATTATAATCCATTTTTGCCTTTCTTGAAAAATCTTTGTGTTGTCTACTAACAGATGGTTATTATCTGTGTCACCTGGAAATGAGAGAAGTATGGCTCCCGGTGTCTCAAAGTTTTGAATAAAACGTGTTTGCTTACGTAATGTTTAATGTACTGACGTCGAGAGCACTTACGCTAGATTCCAGACTGTTCAGACTGCTAGTCACCTGTGGTCTTTCTGGGCACTTCAATTTGCTGTAATTCCACATAACTCATATCCAGTTATTTTGCTCTGCCTTGTCCACTAGGATAATATGAGAGACACTGAAGTGTCCTGCTTAGCATCTAAACCCATGGAATTCCCCCGAAAAGCTAGTCGAATAGCCTTATCACAGTAGGAAAATGCGGTTAGCTTGGCATGGCTGCTTCTTGGAGAAACCTTGCTGAGGATCCTACAGTGTTTGTGTTTACTTCTTCCCTCTTCCCTAAGGGCTCACAATTCTCTGCTTAATAAACAAATTAAGGCTTTTATAAGCAAAATCAAATTTACAGATCTGTAGCTTCTTAAAAATCTGTGTATTTGGGCACCTGGGTGGCTCAGTTGGTTAAGCGACTGCCTTCGGCTCAGGTCATGATCCTGGAGTCCCAGGATCGAGTCCTGCATTGGGCTCCTTGCTCAGCAGGGAGTCTGCTTCTCCCTCTGACCCTCCCCCCCTCATGTTCTCTCTCTCTATCTCATTCTCTCTCAAATAAATAAAATCTTTTAAAATAAAAATCTGTGTGTTTTTAAATTTGAGGTATCCTCTTCTGGTCTCTAGTATTTGGTACCCCCAGCCATTTTACTGATCTCCTAGGGTAGTGACCACTCACTGTTCAGGCTGAGAATTAGTTGTAGTTGGACTGATTTCAAGCACCTGCCCGCTATCTCTATGTTGTTGTCTATGTCAGGCATCAACTGACTGTATTATTTAATCTTATGATTTATTCTACTGCCATAGAATACATTGGTTACACAAGTTTCTCGGGCCCCATGGCTAGGTAATGAGGATCAGAACTAGAGCGCAGGTTACTTCACTGCGTGACAATCCTATATACTTCAAAGGCAGTAATGTATCGGTGGTGGGTATAAGTGGCTGCTGGTTTTATTGGAACATTTTAAAAATCAAATAGGAAATCGTACATTGATGTGTAAATTGCCTTAATTTTTTTTATTCAAAATCAAGTCTTTAGTATCAGAAGTAAATAGCCTTACAGAATTGATTGTATCCTGAAATTTTGGTTTCGGTAATTTCACATTAAATCATACAAATAATTGACATTACAACTTAACTAATCTGTGAAATTGTAAAACACAGCTAAGGGAATTTTTTTTCTTTTGAGTCATTCTTGTATCTCCTTTTGTGATGCATCATTAAAGAAATAAGACTTCCTCCTTAGGACAGTGAGATGCGGACTGTAACAGTGAGGCTGAGTCTCCACACGGAACAAAGATTTACAGGCCATTTTGTTTTTATTTAGAAGAGCTGTCAGAAGACGACCTGTTGAGTCAGTATTCCCTTTCATTTATAAAGAAGACCAAGAGAAATAACTGTGAAGGTCCTACATCCTTGAACTCTTCTGAAATGCTCATGCCTGACGTGGCGGATGGAAGTACTGTTAGAAAAAACGGGAGCGCAACACTTACGACGAGAAATAAATTTGCGGCGTTTTTACAGAGAAAAAATGAAGACAGCGGTGCAGTTGTGGTCCCAGGGACCAGAAGCAGGTACAGTTCATCTACACAGTGTTGTGTGTCTGTTGTATCACCCACTCCGCCGGTCCTTATTCCATTTGTCCTACGTAAACACTGAATCCGGGTTGTCAGTGTGGAGCCCAGCTTGGTCCATGTACTGTTTGTGTCATGTGTCACCTGAGTCCCGACGTAAACGCACATCCGTTCTCTTGAACATCTCTTCATACTAAAGCAAAATAAGAATTGTAGACTTATATTTTGCATTAGAAAAATTGTGTTGTTTTGGAGGGTCCCTTGCTTATTTCTACTGTTTTTTAAGAACTACAATTTTGCAGAGTAGGGTTTGTTTTTTTTTTAAGATTGGTTTATTTGAGAGAGAGAGAGAGAACATGAGCAGGGGGGGAGGACAGAGGGAGAGGGAGAGAGAGAATCCCAAGCAGACTCCCCACTGAGCACGGAGCCTGAGATTATGACCTGAGCTGAAATCAGGAGTCAGATGCTCAGTCAACTGAGCCACCCAGTCGCCCCAACAGAGTAATTTTAGAAATATATTTAAATACAGAGTTCTAATATTAATTGAGAACCTAATACTATAGTAGACATTGGGTTACAAAAATGAGAGACATAGTATTTGTTGAGAAGCTTGTAGTGTAGTTACAAAAATAGGTCCATAAAGAAAATCTGTACAGTGTGGCAGGTAGAACAAAAGTATGCCTGAGGTGTCCTGGGGGCATTAAAGGAACGTCTCCTGCTGAGTGGGTGGTTGGAAAGGGTCAGAGGGAAGGGACAGGTGTCAGGTACTGTTACAAAGAATGGAGCCTCTACCTTCCCCGTGGGCAGAGACATGGAGCATGGGGCACCTACTTGCTGTCGGCTGCTCCTGTTACTACTCCTGCCAAAATGTAAGTCTGCAAAAGGACACTGATGGAGCAGAAATAGACAGGAGGCCAGTTCATGGAGGGTTTGTAAGCCAGGCTAAGGAACTTCTAGACTTTAGAGGTGATAGGAGCTATTTGGTGGGTTTTAATCAGGGGAGGGGTATGATTTGATTCCTGCTTTTGATAGACCATTCCAAGTGTGCTGTGAAGGATGGATTCTAGAAGGCCAAAAGCGGAACAGAAAGATGGGTTAGGCCGTTCTATAGACCCTTTGAGTGATGATGAGGTTTTGGAGTCGGTATAATGTAGGGGTCAGCAATTGGGACCCTGGGATTGGACCACCTGGATTTGAGTCCTGTCCTGTTCGCTCATGAGATGTTTGACTCAGGCAGATTAAATTCTGGGTGCTTCAGTTTCCTCTTTTTAAAAAATGGGGCCATACTCTGGTTTCTCTTCAGATCGCATGAATCTTTTGCCTTTTTAAAAAATGGGGCCAACAATTATGACAAGCTCAGGGCCATTGTGAGGATCACATTATGACTGTACACAAAGGTGCCTAAAGCGGTACCTGATGGATGGTAAATACATGGTGAGTAGCTCTTACTTTATGGTCTGGATGGTGGTACCACACCAAGCGGCAGGAAGTTGGAGTGTCAGAAGTTACCTAGGCATGACCTAGTAGCCCAGAGAACACCGATCAGCCCCCACATTCCTCTGGAAGACTTAGAACGGATGTGTTCTTCAAGTTTAATCCACCAGGCCGCGGCCAGTCTGTCTAACCGTGACGGTGGGAGACGGGCATGAAGGAACCAACCGCTGGTCATCCTTGAAACTCGCTGTAGGCGTCGTTCCAGACCCTTCTCCCATCGGGCCTTCCTAAGGAAAACAGTCACATCCTGATTAAATGATCATTCTGATTCTGCCTGCACTAGTCCCTCTCGTGGAAGGTGCTTGTTACTAGTGGAATGATGAAAAAGGAGGCTGCAGATGATGGAGAAGAAGACATGATACATGCCGGTTACTACATTCTAGAAAGTTGGCTTTCCTCTCTTGCAGAAATCCTTGGAACTTGCGTTTCATTTTTCCACGTGGATGAGAATAAAATTTCCCTTTTCTGTCCCTCGATGTCCAGCTCGGTCACCACCCAAGCTTAATGAGATACCCGTTCACAGCTGCACATCTCCACTCTATAGTTTAGGCAGATGTGTCACTGATAAATTGTTAAGAGATCCTTGGAGAAATGCATTTTTTTTTTCCTCCATCAGTTTCCTGTGAAACAATAATTGTAAGTCCTTGATGTAGGATTTTCCAACCTGTATGGTACAGCAACATCCGATAACTAGATATGATTAAATCAGTTTTCTTAGCTAATTTTTGAAGTTGTTTAATACACTCTCTTATTTCTCACAGCAAAATTATGAGATAGTCAGGGTCGCTGTTTTTTTCTCTATTTTGGGTTAAGACACTGAAGGTCTGAGAGGTTAAACAACTTTCCCGGGGTGGTGTAGTTAGTACCATCGACACAGGGGTTCCTAGTCCTCATCAGTGCGGTGGGTTGAAAGGAGCAAGCAGTCTCATTGGCCTGGATATGAATTCTCACTGTGTCATTGAATTAGTTGAGGGATCTTTCACACACCACTGAATTACCCTGAACCTATTTCTTTATAAAATATGGATGATCAGCTACTGGAGGTTGTTCTGGAGACGAGCAGAAGTAGATCAAGCATCTGACACAGTGCCCAGTCACTAATATATATGCAAGAATTTATCATCACCCCCCTCTGTAATATGATTTATATTTAATGTAATATCACCCACTACATTAATGTAATGCAACACAAGCTATTAAATATGCCAAAGATTGTCTCCATCCCATCTGCTGTTTTGGAAGTCTGCTTTAACTCTTCTTTATTACATAGATACTTATCCTAGAAACATTCCGGTTTATCTTTTGAGACCTAGAAATAAAAATATCAATTAAGCAACACTGTAGGCTAATTGGGAAGAAGTAGCCTGGATCTGAGAGGGTGTTCTGGGTTTTAATTCTGCTTTCTAGCTGATTAATTTTATAACCTTGGGCACTGTCACTATTAACTTCTCTTACCCATGAAATCCTACCTGGAAGACTATTTGGATATCATAGGGGTTCTTATTTACTTAAAAATGAATGATGTGATCAGACCTGGGAGCTCCTGTTTTGTGCTTAGTGAATAGCCTAGTAGACCTTTCCTTCCATGGACTGCTTCCTTCTTGGCCTGTATCCACACCTCAGCCGGGGATTTGATAAAGGACAGAGGGGATTTTTACCCTCCAGCATGTAGTAAATATTCTGTTTATCATTTTGGATTTGAACTAATGCTTATTAAGGAGGTAAATTCTCTTTAGGTTTCATATTTATCTGATCATATACCCTGGGAATTTCCTTTTTTTTTTTTTTTTTTTTCTCTAAAGATTTTATTTATTTGTCAGAAAGAGAGAGCTCAAGCAGGGGAAGTGGCAGGCAGAGGGAGAAGCAGGCTCCCTTCTGAGCAAGGAGCCTGATGCAGGACTCAAACCCAGGACCCAGGGATCATGACCTGAGCTGAAGGCAGATGCTTAACTGACTGAACCACCCAGGTGTCCCTGAGAATTTCCTTTTTAACCTCAAAATTCTCTGAGTACATCTTCTCCGTAATGATACTGATCTTTCTTTTGTATTGGAGTATTTATAAGTGACTTTTTAAAGCTGCTACACTAAGTAATACCTCTTATTAATACAGAATCTTATGATAGATATGAAAGTCATAACCTCAATACTTAAAATAGCATAAAAGTTTATAAGGTATTTATTTAAAAAGCCGGTAGAGTACGTACCACTACCAGTTCCCAGATGATTTGCTACTAGAAAATAAGCTAAGATAAAGAGTAAGTGGCTAATTTCTTTTATTTTGCTTTTACAAACTAAGAGACAGTAGTTGCATATTTCTGTAACTCTTCACATATTTGACTGTCAGCCATGTGTTAGCCGCCAGTGTAGGTGCTGTGGATGGTACCTGTCCTTGGGGAGCTTCTAGTCTGTCTGCGAGTTTATTAAATAAAGGTTAGGGGGGAAAGACGTATGTGACAATTAGGTGTAGATAAAATATGCAAGTTCCAAGTAATGTATGTAGAGAGGACTGCTTTTAGGAAATCCTATCTACAAATTCATTATGTAAATAAATTTCTAAATGTGTGAATGTCGGTATAACCAAAATTTAAGCTTTCAAAATCTGTTTTGTCTTTATTTATGAAATTATGTATTCATGAGATTTTTCTTGAAGAATCTAGACCATTTTTCACTCCCTGAATCTTAATCACCTTTGTGGGAAAACTCTAGAATATTTATAAGTTCTTTCTGTTGTTTTTTTCTGGCAGGTTTTTTTGCAGTGCTCTGGATTCTGCCGACTGTGTATCGGTGGAAGCAGGCAGCCAGCCCCTAGAGGAAGGCGCTGTCACGGAGAAAGAGACCAGTCTAAGTGAGTCAGTTTGCGTAGATGGCCAGAAGCCGGCTGGGTTGGACGTAGCTCGTAGCTCAGGTGATCCGACTGCAGGCAATGGAGCCGTGACTGACAGTGAGTCTCAGTCTTCTGAGACCAGCAGGTTCACCAGGACCATTTCACCACCCACTCTGGGCACACTCAGAAATTGTTTTAGTTGGTCTGGGAGTCTTGGAGACTTTTCACGAACTCCAAGCCCTTCGCCAAGCTCTTCTCCACGCACAGCATTGCAGCAGTTCCAGAGACAGGCTGACCCCCGTGCGGCCCCGCCTGGCCGGAGGGAAGTGTCCCATGTGTCTCAGTTAAAGAGCGATGGGTCAGGTGATGAAGAGCCTCCCTTATGGCCAGTGGGGTCCTCTCCACAGTCTCAGGAAAGCGCAGAATTATTGCCACACAATTTGAATGCATCAAAACTTTCTCAGCCTTCTAGTAAGGATTCGGATTCAGAGGTAAGTCACGTTATGAAGCCTTTGTTTTCAAATCCATGTGTAAGAGGAAATAGGGTGTTAATCAGATAATTGGGGAAATGTTGCCCAAGTTTTAGAAATAATTGGCGGTCTTAATTTTTTATTCTAGATCTTACTTGTAGAAAGTTCACATTCTATCCATCTTAAGGACTTCTCCGAATGTTCATATTTTAAACTCTTGCACATTTAATCTAACCCTGTATTTCCTGAGTCACTGTGTGCTCTGTTGAGAGGTATCTCAAGTTGTGCGCAGTTAAGACGTAAGCAGAATGATACATTATAATAAATTGAGTATTTATTTCCTTAATATACTCTTGAATTCAGATAACATTTGAAACCTTATAAGGAAATGGCCTTATTAATTTGCTGGTGTTCATCTTAAGCTTTAGTACTTAAAAATATGTTTTCATTTACTCCTCTTATTCTTGCTACACTTCCCCTTCTAACAAAACAAAATAGTAGTACTTGTGACTTTGTTACTCTGTTTTAAGTTAATAAAAGCATCCTAACCATTTTTTTCCTTATTTATAAAATATCTTTTAGTCTGATCTAAATCAAAACTTCAAATAAGTACTGCTCATAAGCGCCAGTGACGGTTCTATTTTAAAATGCACGAGAGCTTCCTTTACATCTGAGTCACCTCAGACTTAACAGTATAACATACTTCATTTTATCTTCACCAACTCCAATTACCAAGTTGTAAGAACAATTATAGCCACGGTACTATTTGACAGAATCTTGATAATCCCGAACATTGAGGAGTAATAAATCAGAATAGCTTATATTTATCAAAAGGAAAATATTCTATTCAAGTTCCCAAAGGAAACATGAATTGTACTGGACTCAAACTGAAGAAAAAAGCTAACCTAAAATGTCAGAACAAATTGTTTTCACTTGGAGAAAGCCGAAATCAGTTAATATATTGAATCCAAAATCTGTTCCATGTGGTGTTTGAGTTTTGAAGAGTGGGGACAGCCTTTGAGACTTGGGCTTTTCTTTCTCCTTTCACTTGCTTTGGCTTCAGTTCATCCATACTGGTCCGGAACCCCCTGTTTCTTTTAATATAAGCCCCCATTTTAATACCATCATTTTCATTTTGTGCTTCACACTGCATTTGCTCTTGGCCCCATGCGGGTGCCGCCACAGCCGCTTTGTCTCGAACATCTTTCATAAAAACACCAATTTATGAGAATACAGGTCTGCTGAGCTCTTTCAGGATGTTCTTTTTCCTTTTTCCAGCAGACCTTTTCCTGTCTCACTTTGTAAGCTTTTAGCCATGTGTTGCTGAGAAGCCTTCCTAGCTCACAGGCTGTGGCCTGGGCATGCTGATGGAACTTTCCACATTTCTGAATTCTGGATAACCATTTTTTGTATCTCTCGCCACCAGATGTAGTAAACTCCTGTTAGGATAAATAAATTGTTAATTCTCAAAGAATCAGAACACTAACAGGTGACATAAAATTATATAATCTTTCTTTGATTCAGAAAATGTTTCAGAAAGCCACAATACTATTGGGCTTCATTTTTAACATTAGTTTTTACCGGATGACTCTGTGAAGAAAATATTTCTCTAGTGGAGCCTTCCATTGGTAGTTGACTGTGAAAAGCAACAACCTTAGATTCTATGTATATTGAGTTCATTGACCCTATTTGAGGTAAATTAATCTTAGGACCTTACTCATGACCTTTATTTTAAGAAATTTAACATCTGAAACTAACATATGTCGACTACACTTAAAAAGAAGAAAGAAAAAGAAACAAATGATTTATCCCAGAGTCACCACAGCTGTTAGCTGTGAGTGAGGAATATTGGAGTTTCTGTGAGTTACAAGCCAGTTAATGGAGTTATTTTTCACGTCGGGATTATTTTTTTAAGTATATAATACTGTAAAGAATCACAAGGTAAATTTTTTTTAAATCCTCTTGAAGAATGCAGAAATGTAAAGTCTTCTGAATCTTCATTCATTGTCCTTTTTTATGTGACTTCTGTGGGAAGCCAGATTATTCTGTCTATAGAAAAGCTCTACATGATGGGATAGCCAGAGGTGAGATCTCAAGGTCACTGTGAAAAGTAACTGCATTTGACACAGTATTACTCTACTTCTTCAAAGTAGATCACCCCCCTTTTTTTTTTTTATGTTGAACACGTTACCCAATTAAAAGATGTGGCTATTCTGGTTCAACTTTTTGTAGCTAGTAATTTATGAAAACTATCAGCTGGGCTTGGGTAAACCAGTAACGTTACAGTAGGAGACTTGTCTTACTTGAGTCAGCATTTTGACAGGCTCCTGAAAGGGTTAGGAAAGCCTTCAAATTTAAACAGATCCTTTATTTTATACAATTTCCTTTAGCTAAAGCATCTTGCTAGTTTCTTCGGTGAAACTTGGGGTAAGCTGGCAAACACCGTTTCCACTTTGATTCATTTTCTTTTCATCTACTCCGTGTTTCATACTTTTCTGAGAAATTACATTTTTTATTTATACTGATTTTCTTGTTTCACTTGTTTCGTGTTTTGTTGAATATGGGTTAGTTGTCATAAAGAATCCACAGTCAAAATCTAATTTTTTTTTTAATCTGGGGGAATCTAGGAATCTGACTGCAATATGAAGTCACTTGATAATCAAGGTAATCTGAAATCCAAGCTACGTTTATCTCAGTTTTTGAAAAAAGACACACTTCCAAGAAACAAGGTAAAAACAAACACTTAATTTTTTTTAATTTCAGAAGCAGTGTATGTTTATTACCAGAAACTGAGAAATATCAACAAAATTAAAAATTAAAGTGCCTATATTTTTATTTACAGGAAAAACATCTACTTTCAATCCTATTAGGACCATGTTTATACCTGATTGTAGGTGGTGAAGTTGTGAAACCCTTATCTTCTCTTGCAGGTCTTTTTTCCATGTGCTTCTACAGATTACTTGTAACAACTGAGCAATATGCCATTGTATGAGTTTAGCTAATTCCCTTACGTTTGTTATTTCCCCTAAACATATTTTACTGTAGTAGATAGTACTGCATTCAAGATCTCGTGGATAAATATCTGCATACCATTTTTGATTGTTTCATAGGGATGAATTCCGTGGGCTGGTATTACTGGTCCATACGATTTAAACCTTTGATGTATGTTGCCAAAAGACCTTCTAGAAACTGAATATCCAACAAGCCAGGTTTTTTTTTTTTTAATCAAAATATATAAATATTTCCATGACTACATAGTGAAAGCTCACCAGTTAAAGCATATTTTATGTATTTTATTAAATGTTCTTGCCTGTTAATATGAAAATGCTCGTTTCTAACTCAAAAATGCATAAGAGATACAAACAGTATAAAAGAAAAAGTACAAATGGTTGATTAGTATATAAAAACGTGTGTAACCTCATTAGTAGTCAAATAATGCAAATTAAAATAATGAAATATAATTTCTTACCTCTCAGATTTTCCAAAAATATTTTTAATTTTAATTGTACTCATTTTTATGAGTGTATAGTGAGAAAATAATCACAGCTTGTGTATAAATTGCTCTGCCATTTCAGAAAAGCAGTTTGAATGGGTTTAAGTAATTCAACCCCATAAGTACATTCTAGAACTTGAGTCTAAGGAAATAATGAGAGTTTAAGTACAGGAATACTTATCCTGCATTGGTTACAATAGTGGAAAATTGCAAATAGCCTATCTAAAAATAAAGGAGTGAATTATTAAATACATAATTGGTTTTAGCTCTTAGGTGGTGGGAGTACAGGTGAATTTTTTTTCTTGTTTTCTCATGTTTTTCCATAGTGAACACATTATTTTTCTAACAGCATAAAAACTTTTTTAAAATTTCAGTAAATGGTCTGCATATCCATTTGAAAAAAGATCCCTGTCTCATGCTATATAAATATAAATCCTAAATATATTAAAGATTTAAATGTAGAATATGTAAATATAAGACTCTTTTTAAAATCTTTGCATGCAAAAGGCTTTTTCAGACCTACACTGCCTTGGAAGGGTGTCCATATTATTTTTGAGTAAAGAGGAAGAACATGAAGCAATATGTATAGTGTGGTATTTTTGCTTAAATACTCAAAATACTCATGCAAACTGTATATGTTTATATAATCATAGTAAAAAGTCTGGAAAGATGCCAAAATTATGTGCAGTGACAAATAGGACTGGAGATGTAGAAAGTACTTTCCCCGAAAGAAGTTATGTCGACATTAAACCGTCGTCTTCGTAGTCATCGTCGTCGTCGTCTTCTTCTTCTTATTATTATTGCTCTCAGAGTTTTTGTCAGGGTTTTAAATGTCACTTCTATTTTGGTGAAAACTCCCCAGATGGACCTTCCCTCTTGCTCCCCAATATCCATCTTTAATATCCAAAATTAAACTCACCTTTTTTGTTGTTGCTATACCTCAAACCAGTTCTTCTCAGAACATTTTTTATTTTCATCTGCTACCTAAGATTATATTATTCTCTTTGTCATTTAATTTCAAAATCTTAGGGTCCTTTTTCTTTTTTTTTAAGATTTTATTTATTTATTTGACAGAGAGAGACGCAGCGAGAGAGGGAACACAGGCAGGGGGAGTGGGAGAGGGAGAAGCAGGCTTCCCGCCGAGCAGGGAGCCCTATGTGGAGCTCGATCCCAGGACCCTGGGATCATGACCCAAGCCGAAGGCAGATGCTTAACGACTGAGCCACCCAGGCGCCCCAGGTCCTTTTTCTTTATAACTGCCAGTTCGATCCTTCTGCAGGGGGTAAAGAGAAATAACCCCACATCTGAACCTATCCAAATTCTAATGTTTCTTTCTTTGTCTTGTTTTTCGCTCTCTCCCTTTCCCCCTCACCAACACCCCACCAAGATATCATCTTTCATGTGTGAACGTTCCCGTTCTTTATACCTCCTCTGGCAACTTCATCAATTTGAAAGCCTTGTTCTATATGCCGCACTCTTACTATCCTAAAGAACAACAACAAGACATTGATGGCTCCATATTTCCCACAGGATAAAAATCAACCCTTGGATAGAAAAAGCTAAATGTCAGTAGAGATCTTTTGAAGAACCTATTCAAAACAAAATTCACTTTTGCATGTGAAAAGGAAAACTATCCAATCAAAACATATTAAGTGGAAAAAAAACATTTTTACACACTGCTTATTGGTTACTTTTCTATTTTAATGTGCAGAGAATAGTTTGAAATTAACTAAAGGTCATTGCTTGAACAAAACAGTATTAAAAGGGGCATTTACTCTTCAGGTTCCTGGGCTGTATAAATCTAGTTCTGTGGACAGTCTTTCTACAACCAGGATCAAGCCTCTAGTTCCTGCCCGAGTCAGTGGGCTCAGCAAGAAGCCATCGAGCATCCAGAAGAGGAATCATCATAATGCTGAGAACAGGCCAGGATTACAGATAAAAATCAATGAGCTCTGGAAAAATTTTGGATTTAAAAAGTGAGTTGCCTTGTTACTTACTCTAAGGATAAATTATTTTTTTGTAATTTCTATCACTTTTTCCCAATTCTCTCTGTTTTCAAAGGAGTCAATTTTGTTTTCTCTTATCCTAAGAGAATTATTTTCGTCTATTCTCTTTAGCTGACTCTTTTTAAGTATATTTAACTTCGATGTCTATACCTTCATTTAGTGAAAAGATGACAAATTAAAAAGCTTCAGTTCTTGGTCTGGCGGGGTCTATTGTTAAGCAAGTGACTTTTTCTAGCCTAAGTGTCTTGGCTTCCTTCCTTCCAAGTCTCTCAGGATTGTATTGAAAATAAAGTTGTTTTAGACATGAGGGTAGGAATGTAATGCTCTATCATATTCCTTGATTTAAAGCAATTTGTTCCGCTAAATCATCACATCTGAAATGGGGAAAATCACTGAGCGTATGTGATGATTGTGCCAGATTTCTAATGTATGGGACAAACACTGTTTTTTTTTTAAAGATTTTATTTATTTATCTGACAGAGACAGCGAGAGAGGGAACACAAGCAGGGGGAGTGGGAGAGGGAGAAGCAGGCTTCCCGCCGAGCAGGGAGCCCTATGTGGAGCTCGATCCCAGGACCCTGGGATCATGACCTGAGCCGAAGGCAGACGCTTAACGACTGAGCCACCCAGGCGCCCCAGAACAAACACTGTTTTAAAAGAGCTGACCCTCTGTATATTTACCTTTTTTGAGCCACACAGTACTTCCTTCCATTAAACTACAAAATTAGTCTCAGAGTACTACGATTTATAATTAATTTATTCCCTTGTTCTTCTCAATAAAGCAAATGTGCTAAAAATAGAGGAAGGGAAAGTTACATGCGTGGTGGGATTAAACCTTACTTAATAGAAATGTCACAATCAGATGAGATGATATGAGCAGAAACACTTTGTAAATAGCAAGTGCTGGACACAATTATTTTTATTTTGCATTGTGTGAAGTCTAGGATTAAACCATATAGCAGCAGTTCTCAAATATCTGCCTTCAGGCACCCTTTACACTTAAAAATTACTGAGGGCCCAGAAATATTTTGGTTTATGTGGGGTTATACCTGTCAATATTTAACTGTCTTAGAAATTAAAATGGACATTTTTAAATAACAATGACAAACCCATATTAAAATCAATAGTATATTGTTACAAAAAATAACTTTTCCAAAACCAAAAAAAAAAGTGAAAAGAGTGACTTTTTTATACATTTTTGCAAATCTTAACTGTGGTTTAATAGGACTGAGCTGGATTCTTACATCTGCTTCTGTGTTTGATCTGTTTTGATAGGTTGTCTTGGTTGAAGTGTAGGAAGAAAATCTGGCTCCACACATATTTGTAGTTGGGAAACACATATTTAATAGACTTTTTATTTAGCTGTAAATTTTCTACTTTGTTATTATACCAACATTCAACAAGTGATGGTTTCTCAAAGGTTAGTTACAATATCAGATACGAAACCAAGTCAGCTGACTTTTCATATTCTGTGTTTCATTACAGTCTGTTGGTCCATAGCGCACCTTGAGTGTATCTTTTGCTCATGCATGCATTGGTCATCTAAAAAATGTTGACTTATTGAGTTGTGTTTATCTTCCAAATGTAGACACATTTCATTATACAATATAAAGAAACCACAGTTTTATCAGAAAGTCTTTAAGTATTGAGAAGCTGTCAAGTGGCAGACACAGGTTATCCAAAATTCTGACTTTCACTTGAAAGCTTGAATTTTATAGTTGGCAACAAATCCTGTTAGTTTTTCCTTGGGGGTAACAACCGGCTCTCTTTGTTCATTTTATTTATATTTAATTTTATTTTAAAGATTTTATTTATTTATTTGAGAGAGAGAAAACATGAGCAGGAGGGTAGGGGTAAAAGGAGAAGCAGACCCCCGCCGAGTGGGGAGCCCGATGCAGGACTCGATCCCAGAACCCTGGGATCATAACCTGAGCTGAAGGCAGACGGTTAACTGACTGAGCCACCCAGGTGCCCTCTTTGTTCATTTTAGAGAAGCCCTTTGCCAGATAACTAAATTTGAATAACCATGGTGTGGCACATGCTTTTTCACTTGAGATAACCATCATACTTCACTACCAACAGAAATGCCTCATGCTGTATTTCCCATTTTGTCATATAGTACTAAGAAGTTGAGAGGGTTGAGATTTAATTAAAATTAATGATTTTTACTACTTCCCCAAAACATTCTTAAGTGAGACTAACTTTTCTCTTTTCTTTTAACTGCAAGTACATGTTGCTGGAGAATACAAGTGCTGCTAGTATTTCTTGTGCAGTTTGGGGCTAGTGTCCTGATTTGTGCTGAGTTGCCAGTTGCTTTGATTCAGCTTTGCTTTTGGATCATCAGTACAAATGTCAGCACAGTGGAAAGCAGATAAAGTCTAAATATTATGAAATAGTTTTAATCTTGTAAACCCCCTAAAAGGCTCTTGGAAATTTTTAGGGGCTTGTGAGCCATACTTTGAGAACTGCCACTGAAGAGAAATTGAGGGTACAAAAATATTCCTAAATGCCTTTCAGGAAAAAAAAATAATAATAAATGCCTTTTAGAAAATAAGACTACTTTGTTGACAGGAGATAGAATTACCTGTGTTATCTTCATAATAGGATGAATTTTTATAGACCTGGAGCTCCCTTCCAGCCAAAAAATAAGTTGGGGGGAGGGAGGAGTAAAAGGGCTTAAACCTGACTCAGGCATCACTTAAGTTGGTGCTTAGCCAGACTCGAGAAGGGTGCTAAGGAGAAAGGAACTGAAGTTTCTTTATTGGACTCATTCTGCCTTAGCTAGTACACATTCAGTAGTGGCCTTGCACCTGCCTTGAAAGGTGATTTAGGAAGCAGAAAGGGGAGCTAAGAAGCAAAACTCAAATTTTATTGCGATACTCAGAGGAGACCTGAATGTGTCATATATTAAATTAGGACAAATTGAAAGGTCTTATCCTCTTTATATACCTCTCTTTGGTCTAGGTAGATTATTCTCTATAATTAGTACCCTAAAAACACCAATTCATTTTATTATATTTTGCAGAGATTCTGAAAAGCTGCCTTCTTGTAAGAAGCCAGATCCCCTGTCGCCAGTCAAAGATAACATCCAACTAACTCCAGAAGCAGAAGAGGATATATTTAACAAATCTGAATGCCTGCGTGTTCAGAGAGCAATATTCCAATAAATGCAGACAGCTGGGAGGCTATTGCCTGCAAGAGAATATCAATTTGAAGTGCTGTTTGGGAATGCATCAATTACCAGACTGAAAGATTTATTCATAGACATATGCCATTTTTTAAATAGCGTACATTTTGTATATTAACTATGTAATTATTTCTTTTGTTCAGCTTTTTATATTTTCATAAGAAGCTAAGTAGAGAAATCATTTTAGACAGTTTTTGGAAGTTTTGATGGTTTGGGGCAAGTCCCCTGGAATTGATAAAAGCCTACTCTAAAGATTTCTGTCATGTTGTCAAGTATAAGGATGGTAAATGAAAAGCCACAATTCTGTAATCATTTTTATCCTGGAGGGAATCACTGTATTTCTCAAGCTTTAAATTTTACCCCCTGCCTTTCCTGTCTCTTTCAGGGTTGAATTGAAAATAAAGTTGCTGGCATGGGAGGGGTAGCTGGAAGGGTCAAAGATCACCACCCGCATGGGACAGTGCTCTGTTGTCTCTGAAGGTTTGCTTGGGTTATGGATTGACAGTGAAGGAAAACTGCTTTCAGCCTCCTGTGGAAAGAACTACTTCTATTGTTAATATTCTTAAACTTCAAAATAGCCTGTTTTTCCTACTATGTCGTTTTTAAAGCGTGGACTGAAAATCCCTTAACTAGGGTCTTAGGTGTGATGCAAGATCCTAAAGCGTCAGGGTCTGTGATGTGTACACTCTGCAAAGACATAGGCAGGTACCTGGAAAGAGAACCAGCCATGCCAGTGAATATTGGGAGGGAGGGATGAGAGGAGTGGGGAGGGGGGAGGTAAGGAAGGATGGATCTGGCTGGAGACAAAGGTGTTACCTGAGATACAGAGGATAAAGTAAAGGGATCCAGAGTATTTTAATTTTTAAATAAGACTTGATAGAAGACTCTTGGATGAAGAGAATGGAACAAAAAACATAAATTGTAAGAAACAGCATAAAAATTGTAAAAGAAATAAAAACCAACCTGAAAAAGACCCAAAGAATGCAAGCAAATTCGAGCTCTCTATGAATATTTCCTGTTCTAGAACAAATTAAGAATGTGACTCTAACATTGTCTACAAATGCTTATCTCCTCGCCCACTGAAAATGCCACTTAAATGACAGAAAAGGAATAAAACAGTATAAATCCATAAAGGTTAACAGAGGAAGAGACATCAGGCAAGGAAACAGATGGATAAGTTGTAAGTGATTTAGCAAAAAATGATCAGTTCTGCAGTGGTAGAAGCCAACAGGAAGCAGAGGTTTAGATGGGCTCAGTAAATGGAGACATGCAGCTTCCTCCAAAGCCAGGGGCCCGAGCTGAGTCTGAAAATGGAACTAGCTGAAAACCTTCAAAAATAGTACGGGAGGAGGGGAAGATGGCAGCAGGGCCATAGTTTTCCCGTCTCTGAATCCCCACATAACAGCAACTGGATAACAAAATCAAAAACCTGTGAACAGCAGTACAATAAATTTCGGTGACAGTATCCTTAAATCACAAAATATAAGTGGGTGAAGACAAGCCACCAATAGCCACAATTCCACAAGATGGAAAAGCAGAGAAAGGCAATAGGGCATCGACTGGACCTGAGAACAGAACATTAGAATAGCCATTAAAACACACAGCAAGTGGTGGTGGAGCTGGGAGAGGCTTTCCCATTCCCATCGTGAGTGAGCACAAGGGGCATCGGAAGGAACTGGCTGGTCTGGTCCACGTGAACTATTGGAACTGATCTGCTGAGTTGGCCAAGGTTCCTGGGATGGGGTCCCCCACAGAAGAGAAACTAGTGAGAGGAAAACCAAAATTGAGCAGGACAGAGACAAGAGAAGCAAAGAAGAGGTTGAAATACAAGTAGAAGGAACAGGTCAGCAAGAAATCTCGGCAAAATACTGTCTTTGAACACTAGAAACAATGTTTGGGGCCCCTGGGTGGCTCAGCTGGTTAAACAGCTATCTCTTGATTTTACCTCAGGTCATGATCTCAGGGTCCTGGGATCGGAGCCCTGCTCAGCAGTGAGTCTGCTTGAGATTATCTCTCCCTCTGACCCTCCCCCCACTCCTCTCTATATAAATAAAATCTTTTAAAAAATTTGATGTTCAAGAAGCTCCCATGAACTATGCTTCCTTCTCAAAGAAAACTAATTTTACTTTAAAAAAAAAAACAGAAAAGCTTTTAGATCAATCTCTTAAGATGTTAAAAAGAGCAGAATAACATCTTTACAAATAGTGAAAATCTACCAAAAAGGCCCACAGAGCAGATGAAAAACAGTCCATTTGAAAATGTGGTAAAACTTAAATGATACAGAATATGGAGGAAATCTAGAATTGGGAAAACTTAAGGTAAACTCAGAATAAGCATTAAAAATAAACATTTCAGAAGTGAAAGCTAAACCAGAAGGAATACAAGCAAATAAATACTACAGATAATGCCTTAAAAGATAGGAGGTAAAAAATTAGAACAAAAGAAAAAAAAAGATTAGGAAGTAACAAATATTGAAGATAGGGCGCCTGGGTGGCTCAGTTGGTTAAGCGACTGCCTACGGCTCAGGTCATGATCCTGGAGTCCTGGGATCGAGTCCCACATCGGGCTCCCTGCTCAGCGGGGGGTCTGCTTCTCCCTCTGACCCTCTTCCCTCTCATGCTCTCTGTCTCTCATCTCTCTCTCAAATAAATAAATAAAATCTTTAAAAAAAAAAAAAAAACAAATATTGAAGATAGGGACAGAAAGTCCATTATATAGATAATAGTTTTTGAAGGGGAAAAAGATAATTTCATAAAACTTTACTAATTAAAATTTTGAACCTTTTTTTTAAGAGCACTTTTCAAAAAAAAAAAAAAACCAAAACATTTTACTTATTTAGAGAAAAGAAAATGTAAGCATGGGAAGGGGCAGAGGGAGAGAGAGAATCTCAAGCGAACTCCGTGCTGAGTTCGGAGGCCGACATGGCTCACAACCCTGAGAACATGACCTGAGCTGAAATCAAGAGTTGGGACGCTTAACTGATTGAGCCAGCCAGGTTCCCCTTAAAGTTCACTCTTGTACCCAAGATTATTGATCCAAAACATGCAACACCAAGACTGACATAGTTAATTTAAAAAAGAAGAAATCCTTGGGGTAGGCAAAAACAGCAAGTGACAAGGAAAAAGATGATCATCAGACTTTTCCACAATTATTCTTTGTGCTTGAAGAAAATGGAGTAACATTTTGAACATACTCAAGAGAAGATGCAAAAATTTGGGGAATAGTGTTCCCTTAAACTGTTCTTGAGGAATCTATCAGAAAATGAGCTCCATTAGAAAACCAAAATAACTAGAGAAATAGCACCATAAAGACTAGTGGTGGGCATTAAACAGTAGCCTGTACAATTAAAAATTAGAGTTACAAGAGAGAGTATGGTATGGAATGCCTGTATGTCCAGATGACAGAGTACAACGGAAAAAAGAGGAAAGCAGATGCAGAAATACTTGGCTTAGCTGGTGGTAGTCTGATAGTGTTATTTAGGCTTGGGCATATAATGTGGGGTAGAATAAATGGACATTTATGGGATATTTTAATTCATTCCCAGTTTTCTTGAGACCCAGGATTCTTGATGTGGGAAACAGGAGGTGTAGATGTGGGTTATTTTTTTTTTTAAATCCCTGTAGTTATGAATTTGAATTGGAAGTAGTGGGAGAAACTTAAGAATATATAAAATATATATACGTATGTGTATATACTCCTTATACATATATGCTAGATGTATACATGCTGAAGAGACCTAGAAAAAATCCAGTGCCAATAAGCATTACTCAGTTTATAGTCTTAAAATACCATTTTTTAATCAAAGGAAACCAGAGCATCTTGGCAAAAAAATAGTCTGGCAGGAAATACAGCAGAAAAGCCTGGAATATCTTATTAGAACAGAAGCTATCATAGGCTACTGTGTAATTTCATAAAGACGTAAGAGCCAACTCGAACAGGTCCAAACATTGCTAAATTTGATCTTGAAAAAGGATAATAATTGCAACTTATTGAAACGCATCATAAACATTAGAATTGGTCACCTATTAATTATCTTGAAAATAGGGAAGTGGACATTTTCCTGTCTTTCCTCTGGACTCTACCACCGGGTAACCAAATAGCAGAAGGGGGAGAAACACCTTTTTGGTGTTCCAATAATGAAAAAGATATGTGATTATATCACCATTTTGCAACACCTTGTGGATTAATGGGTTTAGACGTTGAGCGTCAGCTGCCATTAATATTCCAAAAGGAGACAACCAGACATGTTATGCCTCCTAGTGAAAGAAAGCATCCTCTATAGTCTTGCCAAGGGATGGGAGGGGAGTCTGATCGTGCCTTTGGGTCCAGCTGCCAAAATGCAGGAACAAAGAGGGCAAAGGAATGTGTGGAGCTTAAATGTGCAAATAGCACAATCCAGACCAGGAAACCACAGATTTAATAGGCTGGGATTTTCAACAGATAAATTGTAAGAAGGGATGAGGAGGGAAATTCCATATTTTTTCTTTAAATGGACAAAACTAAACTAGATAATTTAAGGATGCACTCTTTGTTGATAAAACAATAGAGATATACAAAGAAGTGATAACTCTAAAATTCAGGATAGTGTTTAGGGGAGAGGGAGGGCACTGATGTTGGGAAAAAACACGTGGAGGGGATTCTGGGAGTGGCTGGCAAAGTTTTATTTGATGACTTGGGTATAATGTATAATAGGGTTTGTCCTATAATAACATAATAGCTTATTAAGCGGTCCATATCATAAAGTGTTAGCCTTATAATAACATAAACTATTTATTCTGTGTGGTTTTCTGTTTGACAATAATTTTTTTTAAGTAGTAACTCATCATTGAAGATGTAATTGATTGTAAGATGTACCATTTTTTTAGATTTTTGTTTAAGATTTTATTTATTTGAGAGAGCAATACAGAGATAGAGCACAAGCGGGGAGGAGAGGGAGAAGCAGGCTCCCTGCTGAACAGGGAGCCCAACGCGGGGCTTGATCCCAGGACACTGGGATCATGACCTGAGCCAAAGGCAGACGCTTAACCAACTGAGCCACCCAGGCGCACCACCATTATTTTAATCATTGAAAGAAAAATCTATTATATTGACACTATCAACTTTAAGACACACTATTTTCAAAAATGTTACAAAGCATACCTTAGAATAGATGAAATGCAGCACTTAGGCAACACCGATCTTGTCCCTCATGCACAAAATCCAGCAACTATCCTCACTTCCCAAAGACTCGAAGCTTACTCTGGACAGTCGGCACCAGACCGCCTCTGATCTTGAAAGACCTGGAACACGGAGGAGGGAAAGATGGCATGTGGTTCTGGAAAGAAGGAATGACGTGAGAATAAGCTAGAGTATGATCCCCCGTCCCATCTCCCTACTTAGCTCCCATTCTCGCTTCTCCTGCTGGGATCCCAATTCTATTGTGTTAGACTTTCAAAATTGTCCCTCACCTCTTAACAGTCTTGTGTTTACTTTCTACTGTGTTTTTCTCTGTTTTCAATTTAATTTCTACAGATCCTTTTCCAAGTTTACCAGTTCTTTCCTTTGCTCTCTATTACTGTGTTTTTGGTTTTTATTTCCAGCATTTCTATTTTACTCTTGTAGTATCCATCTCTCTAGTGATGTTCCCCCATCTGCTCATGCATGTTATTCATTTTTCCCACTAGAACACATATTAGCCATAGTTATTTTATATTCCTTGTCTGGTATTTCCAAAATCTGGGTCATCTCTGAGTCTGTATCTTGTGTGTATGACAGTTTTCTTTTGCCCTGTTTATTTGTGTGTGTGTGTGTCATAGTTTTTGATTGAATGCCATCTACGTTGATGCAGAATTGTAATGACTGAAATAATGGCTATGCCTGGAAGTGGGCATGCCTTTTCTACTACCAGGGTTAGAGTGGGGCATTGGTAAAGACTAGTCAGGAGTTTAATGGGGTGGATTTGTTGTAGGTGTGCCATGGACTTCATATTCCTCGAATGTTGCCTGTGGTTGGGTGGTGCTCTGGTGCGGGGTTGTGTTGCTGTTTTCGTCGTGTTCTCGCTGTATCCTTGGTGTCAGCCTTCCTCATGCACCTGTGGCTCAGAAGGGGCCTCTCTCCACCCCCTTGCCCCTCTTCGGCCGTTGGCTGCTGTTACTTATTTGGTGCTTATATAATGACTAGATGCAGCCTTGAGGGTAACGCTAATATTAAGTGTGGCAATTCTGTTAGATTTTACAATCCACTACACAATAAAAGCATTATCCTCCTTTGTTTCTCAACTCCCAGCAAGATCCTGGCAACCTGGTCAGTGTCCCACATCCCTCTTATTAAATGACCTCTAGCTACCAGGCATTGTACATTGTACAGAGATGACTTTCTAAACACATTTTGGTGTTTAACACTTGTTGACTTATGGTTTGGGGGAGGCAGAAGAATAGTTCAAGAATTCCAGTTAGGAATCAGAAGACTCCATCTGTAATTCTGACTTGCCTCAAGGAAGTGATTTTGGGTAAACCACAGAACCAATGCTGTCCTCTTTTTCCTCGTGGGTCAAACACAAGGGGTTGACCTGAGAGTCAGAAATTGCAACTCCCAAATTCTGTGAACAAAACAATAAATAAATAAAGGCTGTTCCACAAGGTCCACAAGAGGGCAGCCCCTCCACATTGTTTAATGTCTGAAGAGCCCTTGCAAGCACCGTTAAGTCTATTTTAAAAATCCTCTTGTGCAATGTTTTATTTTTATTTCTTTTAATTATACAGATAGAGCACAAATATATTCTCACTTATGAAAATTCTAACATTACAGACCAGCTTCAAGTCTCTTCTGATTAGTACCCCCAATCCTAATCCCCTTGCCCTGTTTTTAGGTCAGTGGGTAATCTTTTATGTTGTTTTGTCTTTATGTGTTTTTTTTAAACATGATTTCTGCAACTAACTTTTTAAAATCCACATGTGATTTGAATATATTTTCCATTAATATACATAGATTATTTTTTTTAAAGATTTTAATTTCTTTATTTGACAGAGAGATACACGGCGAGAGAGGGAACACAAGCAGGGGGAGTGGGAGAGGGAGAAGTAGGCTTCCCATGGAGCAGGGAGCCTGATGCGGGGCTCGATCCCAGGATCCTGGGATCATGACCTGAACCGAAGGCAGATGCTTAACGACTGAGCCACCCAGGCACCCCTACATAGATTAACTTTTTATTTTATTTTATTTTTTAAAGAATTTATTTATTTATTTGACAGACAGTGAGAGAGGGAACACAAGCAGGGGGAGTGGGAGAGGGAGAAGCAGGCTTCCCGCAGAGCAGGGAGCCCGATGCGGGGCTCGATCCCAGGACCCTGGCATCATGACCTGAGCCGAAGGCAGACATTTAACGACTGAGCCACCCAGGCGCCCCAGATTAACTTATTTTTAATTACTCTCTTTAACTGCATAAGATGCAGGTCTTAATTTACTTGTTTCTTAATGACTTTTAGACTTTTTTTTCAGTATTCAAACATTTCCTCAAATATTTCAAGTACTACATTTTGAAAAAAGTGAAGAACCTCACAAGATTTCATGGTAATTAAGATTTTAAAGCTAATTTTTTAACCAAAGTAGGAATATTTTAGTTATTTTACTAGCCACAAAAATATATAGTCCACTTATAGAAAAGAGACTTAAAAGGGAAAAGCACTTGACAGCCTTCCTTGGAAGCATTAGGTTTACTCCATTCCCCAATGTAAATCATCCTGGGATGCCAGGCCTGTCAGGGAGGGCATATGACAAGTATGTTTTTTTTCCTAGACTGGATTAGACCCAAGCAACACATAGCCTCATTGATGCAGTGAACAGAAACAAGAAAGGAATGACCTAGTGTGGCCACCACGGTGCGGATGGGAGCTGGGTCTTGGTTACCTCTGTCTCCTCTACAATGTCAAGAAAATGATTGCTGGGAATGAGCCAGCATTATTCGTATTGTATGTACACAAGAAAAGTTAAATATAAACCTGCCTAACAATATTAATGTAAAATGAGTTGCACCTACAACAAATATTCCTGCAGAAAATGACAGGCCCCTCCTTAGGACCTTTGTAGGATTTACAACCTGACAGAGCTTGAATAGGATGTATGTGATGGAGATAGATAAGAGGCAGTGGGGTGCAGGGTGCATTCCATGCAGGGACTTTGTGTGAGCAAAGCTTAGGGAAGGAGGCACACAGAATATGTTTGCAGAAAAGAGACCAGCTGAACCAGATCAGAGGGCTTGAACTGGAGGAGCAGAATGGGGGTCAGGTAGGGGCTCAGACCGCAAAGGTCTTGACTGGAGTTTGGACTTGACCTCCGGGCAGTGAAGTCAGTGAAGGTTTCCTGAATGGCCAGTTTCTGTTCTGTCTCCATTCCCAGTTCTGAAGTTCCAGTGAGCAGTTATTGTGTGTGAGTGGGTAGGAAACGGAAAGGTGGTAAGCCAAGAAGCAGTATCTGAAATCCAGTTCCAGTGTGAATACCCACGCCCAACCCCCAGTTAGCTATCTTCATTTTAAGTCGCACTTGGGATCTTACCTAGATTTCTGTGTTTGTTGTTATTGTCTGTCTCCTCCGTGAGCTGTAAGCTCCATGAAGACAGAAAGACTGCGTAACTACAGTGACTGTTCATCATACCCTCAGCACCTACCACAGTGCCTGTAACAGGGTAAGACATTTTTTTTGAGTAAATAAGTTAATAAATGTATGTTGCTATAGAATCAAAATAATTATTTCCATTAATTTTTAAAAGATATATTTATTTATTTTGAGAAAGAGAGAGCACGAGCAGGGAGGGGCAGAAGGAGAGGGACAGAGAGAATCCCGAGCAGACTCTACGCTCAGCGCAAAACCCGACGTGGGACTCCATCTCACAACCCTGGGATCACGACCTGAGCTGAAACCAAGAGCCCGACGCTCAACTGACTGTGCTACCCAGGTGCCCCAATTATTTCCATTATTATAGAAGAAGAAACAGAAGTACAGAGAAAATAACTCCTATGGTAGCCAGCCTAGAGATGGGCCCTGATGATCCCTGCCTCCTGGTATTCACAGTCTTGCATAATTTTTTCCCAAACTTTTAGGGCTCACCTGTGCAAACAACAACAGTGCAGAAACAACAGTGTATGACTTCTGAGGCTAGGTCATAAAATACTGTAGGACCTCACTTATATGTGGAATCTAAAAAAACCAAACTCAGAAAAACAAAGAGATTGGTGGTTGCCAGGAGCAGCAGGGTGGGAGAAATGAGTGAAAGTGGTCAGTGGGAACAAGCTTGCAGTTATAAGATGAATAAGTTCTGGGGACCTAACGTACAGCATGGTGACTACAGTTAACAATACCGTATTGTATAATTGAAAATTGCCAAGAGAGTAGATCTTGAAAGTTGCTACCACACACCGAAAAATGGTAACTATGGGAGGTGATGAACCTCTTAACTTCATTGTGGTCATCACTTCACAATATATAGTTATATCAAATCATTACATTGTGCACCTTAAACTTATATTTTAAACTTATACACAATGTTATATGTTATATATAATTCAATAAAGCTGTGGGAAAAATAGACATTGTGACTCTCACCTTGTTCTCTTTCTAGATCAGATAAGCCAGGGGCAGCCAGCTGCCATGTTGTGAGGACATTCAAGCACCATGATGAAGTGGTCCCTATGGCAAAGAACTGAGGACTTCTGCCAACAGCTGACATCAGCTTTCCAGAGACATGAGTGAGCCATCCTCTGGTCAGTCTGTGAAATGACTCGAGCCCTGGCCAACATCTTGACCGCAACCAGGTGAGACACCCCAACACAGAACTACCCAGCTAAGCTGCTCCTGAATTCTTGACTCACATAAATTGTGTGAGATAAGAAGTGCTTGTTGTTTTAAGCCACTATGTTTTAGGGTAATTTGTTATACAGCAATAGCTAATGCAGCTCCCAAAGTCCTCATAACCTAAGCTCCTCTGAATCAGGTCACATGGCTGGGGTCAGGCTGGGAAAATTCTTAATGCACCAGACCAGCAGGTCATGGCGACTGTCTGGCATTGTATCCTCCTCCCAACCTCCAGAACTCTAAAAATGGAGATTTCTTAGGAGGCCAGAGGGCCAGTGCCCAGATGTCTTTGAGAGTACATTATAACAAATGCAAGAGGTGAAAAAAGCAAGAATTTGCTTAGGTGACATTTAAGTTCCAAATTAGTTTGGGACAAGTTATTGTATAAATCAATAAATTTAACCAAGAAGGAAGACAGGAAGGGAGGGAGGGAAACAAACAAAAAAAAAGAATTTGCTTAGGATCTTAGAAAGGGCTTGGAACCCCCTCTGTGGCTGATCCCATCAAGGCCTGTAACCTTCGCCAACTGGGTTTCCAAATTGTTTTCCAGACCCATATTAGGCTTATTTTTCCCCTACCTACTTTCTTGTGTCTAAAGGATGTTTTTCATGTTTCTTAATCCCTGTGGATAAGACACAAACACCGCAAAGCTGACTCCTGAAAGGAGACCAGGGATTATGGCTGGAGGTTGTGGGCACTGCCAGGCAGGACCTCGAATCACTTACCCTGAAACCCCAGAGGACCTGAAGACAGCCTACTCACCTTCACTCAAGGATGCATGGGTTCTAAAAAGACCATCTGTGATGGCATTTGGGGACTAGGGAAGAAATAGTCTTCATATCGGGAGGGATAGTGAGTTCATGCTCCATTTTGATCTGAACTCTGAAGGTCTGTACAGTGTGAGGTACAGAGAGTCGGTATGAGGAGACTGCTAGAAGGCTGCTTCAGAAAATATTTCTACACAGACCACAAGATTTTGCACCCCAAAGTTTTCTGCTTAGAAGTCAAGAATGGGACACATTATATTATAATGGAACGAGCATGGTTTTGTGTGGTATAAACACAGGTTCAAATCCCACCAGCTGAGCAACCCAGAGCATGTCATTCATGTCTCTGGACTTTGGTTCTCTTTTTTAGAAGAAATAATTGAGAAAATATGGGTAGCGATTAGCACAGTGTCAAACACACTTCACAAGTGTTCTTCCTTCCTGTTCCAGTGAAGGATAATAGTGATGATGAAGAAGAAGTTCGTGCTGTTGATAAGCCATGTCTAGTGTCCAGACCAACCTTGTCTGTTTCGAAGACTCTGTGTCACCTCTCTGAGCCTCAGGCTCTTCATCAGCAAAATGGTGAAAACAGTAAGTAACTTACACTTATTGAGTGGTAGGTGCCAGCCACTGTTCCAAGTCTCTCTGCAGGTATTAACTAATTCGTCTGATGCTCACAGTCACACAAGGTAGATATTATTATTATTATTTATTATTATTATTATTTTATTTTGCACACAAGGTAACTGAGGCAGAGAGAGGGGTATATCAATTGGCCCAACATCACACAGCTAGTAGATGATAGATCAAGAGTTCAAACCCAAGTGGTATAACTCTCAGAACCCCCACTCTTTTTTTGTGTGCAATATTAAAATGTAAAACCAATAAAGAACATAATAATTGCTGGGAAAATCACAAACAATCTTTGTGGTGGAGAAAATGAGTGCTTATAATCATAGGTAGGGTCAGATGGTTACTGTTCATCAGTGGAAGGTGAGTGGACACCCAATAGGCGTCACTTTGAGTCTGAGAAGGTTAAGAGGAAGTGTGTCTCTTCCCCTTGTTTTCTCCTCTGAACTCGTGGAAGCCAAAGACTTTGACAAGACACAATTGCAAGTGTAAAGCCACATGTGAACCTGAATTTCTTCTGGAAGAGAGCCAAACAGGAAAGCCTCCCACATGAGTTGGGCTTGGGCTGTGATGTGGTAAGAATCAAGCTTTTGTTACGTTTCACTTTTCTTTTCTTTTTTTTTTTTAGCACCTGTATGACCCAGGGGGAGGGGCAGAGGAGGAGAGAGAGCGAGAACCCCAAACAGGCTCCATGCTCAGCTCAGGACTCAATCTCACCACCACAGCCAAAACCAAGAGTCAGATGCTCAACCGACTGAGCCACCCAGGTGCCCCATTATGTTTCACTATTGAATGTTGGGGTATGCTTCTTACTGCAGCATAGCATAGCCTGTTTTAACTACAAAGTCATAATGGTAGTAATGACTCTTTTCTTCAAGTAAAATATAGATAACCATGGAAAGAAAGCTCTTGAAGTTGATATGGAATATGTAGAATTCTTTCTTCTTGAGTGGTAGGAAACACATTTGGAAAGCCCGCAGCTCGAGGGGTTGGGTGAATGATATGCATGGGGACAGGGAAGAAGGAGACAAGAGGCTAAGATAGGGATGAGAAAGGGGCCCCAAGGCAGTCGTGTCTCTGTGGGAGATGCACCAGGGCCCTATAACTAATGCTACTTCGATGCATACTTGGATTTTAACCCCAGTTTCACCTCTTTTTATCCGGACAAATCACTCCACCTTTCTGGAGTATCTATTTCTTACTGTGAAAACTAGCAGCATATTTCAGGGTAAAGTGAACTCCATCATCAACTTGCTTCATTACTAGCTTAGGCCCATAGGTCCATGTTAGAGCATGACATTGTAAATCTTAATTTCTTTAGCAAAGACAAATTCTGAACTGATCGTGAGCAAAGTGACTTTGTCTGAGCAGCAAGCAGGTGGCTGTTCTCTCTCCATCCTCAGGACTGACCTCCTCCTGCCCAGGGAGGGGGAGGAGAGGGAGGGTTGGAGAGGCCTGATGTCACACAGCCCTACATAAGGGCCTCCTTTAGGTTCCTGTGGGCGGTTTGGAAGCAGCTGAGGAATGAGTTAGGTCCCGGTTGTGGGATTTTTTTTTTAAGTCAGAGACAGACACAGCTGTTGAGCAAAATGCAGACTCCACGGAAAACCCAAAGCCTCAGACCGTTCAAGCAGAGGAAGAGCTTAGGTGATGTTCTCAGAGTAGCTGTCTGGGTTCTGGCCCTTGAGACAGGGAGCAAAGAAGATACAGACTTCTATTACATGCTGATGTATTAATTTGATCTTCGATGTTCATAGCAGTCAGAAAAGAGGGAGTTGCTAGAATCTAGGAGAAGTTCCCCAACAAGATCCCGGTAAGACTCCATTGTGCTTCCTGAGAGCACCTGCAATATCCTGTTCTGTGAAAAACCAAAACCCACCCAATGACCTCCTTGTCTCTGTTCCAAGTTCCTAAGACACCGAGAACAGAGCACGTTCTTTGGCACCTTCTCCAAAAGAGAGTCACACTGAGACTCTTGACAGGCGGTAAAGGAGCGCTACCCCGAGGACAGGTTCCTGCCCCCGCTGGACAACACCAAGTTCCTGGTCCCACAGGAGCTGACCGTGACCTGGTTCCTCAGCGTCATCTGGGAGGTGACACAGTGTACAAGGGGGTGTGTGCTGTGTGTGCCCAGGATTTTTAGAACAAAAGGATCTAGCAGAGGGAGATGGGGAAGAATTTCTGCTTGAGCTTTTCCCTTAAGTTGTGCCTTTAAAAAGGATGATCTCCTGAATGACAGATTTTAAAAAGGTGGCAAGTACCTTGCTATCAACTCTAAAGAAATCGAGACCTCTCAGTTTGACATAACAGGTGTTTTCTCTTTTACTTTTTAACATTTTGCTGGGACTGTGTTTTAATTTCTGGCTTCAAATTTCTCTAAGACTTTTCCAAAGGAGCCTTTGGAAATGAATCCAGATAACCCTCTGGTTTCGGGTGTTTTAAAAGCCTAATGACAGCATTTTGCCTCTGAGGAATTTTTGGTAGGGAAATGCTCTGTCCACCTGCAGGAATCACTGAGCAGAGGAACCTGACCTTCCGCACATCCAGCTTCCTCCCACTCAGAACAAGGACAGGTGAAGTCAGACAAATGTTGCTGACTTTAAAAATAAAGCTTAGGGGATTGAAGTTGTTACCTGCCAGCTGGCCTCAGTAAAAAAAATAAATAAATAAAATAATGTGAAACTAAAAATAGTTGACTGGGGGCTCAGTAAATATGGCTGGTGTGTGAGTCTCCCAAACTGGAAACAACCTCTCAAAGGTTTTGGCTGATGCAGAGTTCATTTATTATGATTTTTTTTTTTTATGAGCTCTTTTAGAACACTCCGCATTCTCCTCTGACCTGTGAAGGGTTAGGTTAATCCAGTGGAAAGTGGGGGTAACCAAAGGAAAACCAAAGTCAGCCTTAGATCCCAACTCCTGTCAGACTCCAGATGCTGGGGGTGACAGTGGCTTTACTGGAAAGTGAGTTTTGACACCATTTCCCCTTTTGTCCACATAGGTGTGCCTCCAATTTTCAGGCACTCCTCATTCGCCACCCCAAATTTTGAATCTCTACATTAATGCATTTAAACACACTGATATGAAGCACCCATTACACATCAGGCACTGTGCTGCGCTCTGCGCAAAGAACAATGAACAAAACAGATGAAAATCCCTGCCCTAAACATCTTCCAAACCACAGAGTTCACTCTTGGGGACTCCTCGACCCTCACAAAAAGGTGTCTGGTAGAAGAAAGGAGATGAGGTGCAGTTTTGAGGCACAAGATTGCAACAGCCCCTCCCCCAGCTCTACCCTTTCCTGGAGGACAGAGTAGCCATTTGCTCCCCCAAGGGAGAGCAGCGAATGGTCAGGGTTTGGTCTTCGGATTATCTACCTTTTGGTGACCAGATTCAGAAACTCTCTCCCCTCCCACCCACCGTGTAAACTTGGCCCCTCATCACTGTACCCCAGGAGTGGCCTGGCTGCGCCCCTAGTGTTTGGGCGAGGGTGACTAGACATGGCTAACCATTACCAACAGACTCAACCTGCTCTGAACTCCAACCAAGTGTGGCTGCTTCTCTGCAGCATTAACTGGCCCGAAGAATTTCAGACTTTCGAGCAGTAATTCCTTTCCAAATGCTCCCCCAGAGCTGCTTCCATGACTTGTCAGAACACATAGGAATTTCTTCGTTTGAAATTCATAGCAAACGGGGCGTGGGCATGGAGCCAGCTGGGGACACCGAGCCCAGGGCTGGTGCTGGCACCCCGTGGGCTCCGTGGGGACACAGCCCGGTGCTGCGTGGATGGCCCTGCTCCCGTGGCCCACGTTGGCCCTCGTCCTCCTCCTCTTCCTGCCCACTGCTCTCAAGTGCCAGGACCAGGCCCAGACCACCGACTGGTGGGCCACCCTGAAGACCATCCGGAACGGCGTTCACAAGATAGACACATACCTGAACGCCGCCTTGGACCTCCTGGGAGGCAAGGATGGGCTCTGCCGGTAAAAGTACAATGAGGGATCTAAGCCCTTCCCGCGTTATGGTTATAAACCCTCCCCGCCGAATGGATGTGGCTCTCCACTGTTTGGTGTTCACCTTAATATTGGCATTCCTTCCCTGACAAGGTGCTGCAACCAACAGGACAGGTGCTATGAGACCTGTGGCAAAAGCAAGAGCGACTGCGATGAGGAATTCCAGTACTGCCTCTCTAAGATCTGCCAGGATGTGCAGAAGACACGAGGGCCGGCTCAGCGTGTTCAGGCCTGTGAAACCACAGTGGAACTCTTCTTTGACAGTGTTATACATTTAGGCTGCAAACCGTATCTGGACAGCCAAGGAGACGCATGTAGGTGTCGCTACGAAGAAAAAAGTGATCTTTAAAGACGATGCTGACAGTTGGTGACAACAGATAAGGACAGAAGAATATAGCCTTTGACAAAGAACTACTGTTTTTACAGCATAAAGCTGCCTTATTTTTGTGAAAGGATTATTTTAAGACTTTATTTTGACATTAAAATTTCAAACTTAAGAAAAAAGTGGGGGAGGTGATCTTCCTGAACATTGCTACCTTAGCGTAACGAATTGTCTTGACCAATCTCAGAAAGAGGTACATGTTAAGGGGAGAGTATTTTAAAAGGAGGAGTCTGTAACTCAGTTTTCACAACTGTATTCACCAAAACAATTAAGTCAAATGTAAAATTGATTACAAGATATGTTGAACATTATCTTATTTGGAAATATGGGAAAATCTTCACTTAAAAGTATATGTTTACTATAAAAATTTAAATATACATTTATTCCTGGAAAAAAAAAATAAATTCATAGCAAACAGGGGGGCAGAGCAAGATGACGGAGGAGTAGGAGACCTAAATTTCATCTGGTCTCAGGAATTCAGCTAGGTGGGGATCAAACCATTCTGAACACCTACAAACTCAACAGGAGATCAAAGAAAAGAATAGCAGCAACTCTCTGAACAGAAAAGCGACCACTTTCTGGAAGGTAGGACATGCAGAGAAGTGAATCCAAGGTGATATTCGGGAGGATAAACGGTGGGGGAGGGGGCCTCCATCGGCCACTTCTGGCAAGTGATAGAGCAGTGGAGCACAAAATCGGAACTTTTAAAGTCGGCTCCACTGAGACACATTGCTCCAATGGCTAAGCAGGGGGTGGAACCCTCACGGGACAGTGTGGTCTCAGGACCCTCAGGGTCACAGGAAGACCGGGGGTGCCTGAGTGCAGCAGAGCTCCCAGGTATCGGAGCGGGGAAGCCGGCTGCAGAGACGGAGCCGAGGCGCGGGCTCTCAGCTCGGGGTTGCCATAAACCGTGATCCCTGGCACAGCTGGGCCACTGCTCCTCCACCAGGGACCAAACAAGCGGCAGATCCGGGGAGACTCCCCTTCCTCCCCCAGGAGGAGTGGCAGGGGAGCACAATGCAGGGATCTGCTGGGTTTGGAGACTCCACACTGAGTCGTGTGCCAGAGATAGAAATGCTTGGTCACAGGCCAGTGAGCATGGAGTGTGGCCAGAGACTGGGGAGACGGGAGTGACTGACTGCTTTTCTCTGGGGGCTCGCTGAGGAGCGGGGCCCCAAGTTCTCGGCTCCTCCGGGGCAGAGATTGGGAGGCCGCCATTTTTACTCTCAGCCTCCAAAGCTGTAGGGAAAGCTTGCAGGGAACAAAAGCTACAAGAGCAAACCCGAGCAGATTACTTAGCCCGGACCGGCAAGGGCGAGGCAATTCTGCCTCCGGCAAAGACATTTGGGAACCACGGCAACAGGCCCCTCCCCCAGAAGATCAGCGAGAACAGCCAGCCAAGACCAAGTTTACCGATCAATGAGAATGGCAGAACTCCAGCGCTGAGGGAAAAATGCACATAGAATCCATGGCTTTTTTACCATGATTCTTTAGTCTTTCAAAGTTAATTTTTTTTTTAACTGTCTTTTCTCTTTTTTTTTTTTTGAATTTTTCTTTTTCCATTTTTCAACCAACATCTTATCAATCCCTTTTTTAAAAATCTTTTTTATTTTTCATTTATAGAGTCATATTCTACCCCTTCATAGTAGTTAACCTTATTTTTAGTATATATATATATCAGTTATTCTCTCTTTAAAATTTTGAGATACAGTTTCTTCTAACAGATCAAACTATACCCTAAATCTCTAGTGTATGGCTTTGTTCTAGTCTCCTGCCTGATCACATTCTCTCCCTTTTTTTTTTTTCAAATCCTCTTCTTTCTTTTTTCAACCAACTTCTTATCTTATCAATTCCTTTTATAAAACCTTTTATAATTTTCATTTTTAGTCATATTCCATCCCTTCATCGTACTAACCTTTATTTTTGTACATATATAAGTTTTTCTTTCTTTAAAATTTTGGGAAGCACTTTCTTCTAGCAGACCAAAATACGCCCAAAATCTAGTGTGTGGCACTGATCTATGCACCAGCCTGATCATATTTATTCTGGTTTTTGTTTTGTTTTGTTTTTATTTGTTTTTATCTTTTTCTTTTTTTTCTTTTTTCTTTCTTTCCCTTTCTTTTCCCCCAGTTTCAGGTCTTTTCTGATTTGTTTAGTGTATATTTTCTCGGGATGTTGTTACCCTGTTAGCATTTTGTTCTCTCATTCATCTGTTCTCCTCTGGACAGAATGACAAGATGGAAAAAATAACCTCAACAAAAAGAACAAGAGGCAGTACCAACTGCCAGGGACCTACTCAATATGGACATTAGTAAGATGTTGGAACCAGAGTTCAGAATGATGATTTTAAAGATACTAGCTGGGCTTGAAAAAAGCATGGAAGTTATTAGAGAAACCCTTTCTGGAGAAATAAAAGAACTCAAATCTAACCAAGTCGAAATCAAAAAGGCTATTAATGAGGTGCAATAAAAAATGGAGGCTCTAACTGCTAGGATAAATGAGGCAGAAGAGAGAATTAGTGATATAGAAGACCAAATGATGGAAAATAAAGAAGCTGAGAAAAAGATAAACAACTACTGGATCACGAGGGCAGAATTCAAGAGATAAGTGATACCATAAGACAAAACATTAGAATAATTGGGATCCCAGAAGAAGAAGAAAGAAAGAGAGGGGCAGAAGGTATATTGGAGCAAATTATAGCAGAGAACTTCCCTAAGTTGGGGGAGGACACAGGCATCAAAATCCAGGAGGCACAGAGAACCCCTCTCAAAATCAATAAAAATAGGTCAACACCCCGACATCTAATAGTAAAACTTACGAATCTCAGAGACAAAGAGAAAATCCTGAAAGCAGCTCAGGAGAAGAGATATGTAACCTACAATGGTAGAAACATTAGATTGGCAACAGACCTATCCACAGAGACCTGGCAGGCCAGAAAGGACTGGCATGATATATTCAGAGCACTCAACGAGAAAAATATGCAGCCAAGAATACTATATCCAGCTAGGCTGTCATTGAAAATAGAAGGAGAGATAAAAAGCTTCCAGGACAAACAAAAACTAAAGGAATTTGCAAACACGAAACCAGCCCTACAAGATATCTTCAAAGGGGTCCTCTAAGCAAAGAGAGAGCCTAAAAGCAACATAGACTAGAAAGGAACACAGAAAATATACAGTAACAGTCACCTTACAGGCAATACAATGGCACTAAATTCATATCTTTCAATAGTTACCCTGGGGGAGCCTGGGTGGCTCAGTCGTTAAGCATCTGCCTTCAGCTCAGGTCATGATCCCAGGGTCCTCGGATCAAGGCCCACATTGGGCTCCCTGCTCAGCGGGAAGCCTGCTTCTCCCTCTCCCACTCTCCCTGCTTGTGTTCCTGCTCTGGCTATCTCTCTCTCTCTCAAATAAATGAATAAAATCTTAAAAACAAAACAAAAAAAACCTGCTTTAAAAAAAAAAATTAGTTACCCTGAATGTAAATGGGCTAAATGTCCCAATCAAAAGACACAGGGTATCAGATTGGATATAAAAACAAGACCCATCAATATGCTGTCTGCAAGAGACTCATTTTAGACCCAAAGACACCCCTAGATTGAAAGTGAGGGGGTGGAAAGCCATTTACCATGCTAATGGACACCAAAAGAAAGCTGGGGTGGCAATCCTTATATCAGACAAATTAGATTTTAAACCAAAGACTATAATAAGAGATGAGGAAGGACACTACATCATACTTAAAGGGTCTATCCAACAAGAAGATCTAACAATTGTAAATATCTATGCCCCTAACATGGGAGCAGGAAATTATATAAGGCAATTAATAACAAAATCAAAGAAACACATCGACAACAATACAATAATAGTGGGGGACTTTAACACCCCCCTCACTGAAATGGACAGATCATCTAAGCAAAAGATCAACAAGGAAATAAAGACTTTAAATGACACACTGGACCAAATGGACTTCACAGATATATTCAGAACATTCCATCCCAAAGCAACAGAATACACATTCTTCTCTAGTGCCCACGGAACATTCTCCAGAATAGATCACATCCTAGATCAAAAATCAGGCCTCAACCGGTACCAAAAGATTGGGTCATTCCCTGCATATTTTCAGACCACAGTGCTTTGAAACTAGAACTCAATCACAAGAGGAAAGTCGGGAAGAACTCAAAGTAGGAGGCTAAAGAGCATCCTACTAAAGAATGAATGGGTCAACCAGGAAATTAAAGAAGAATAAAAAAAATTCATGGAAACCAATGAAAATGAAAATACAACTGTTCAAAATCTTTGGGATGCAGGAAAGGCAGTCCTAAGAGGAAAGTATATAGCAATACAAGCCTTTCTCAAGAAACAAGAAAGGTCTCAAATATACAACCTAACACTACACCTAAAGGAGCTGGAGAAAGAAGAGCAAATAAAGCCTAAACCCAGCAGAAGAGAAATAATAAAGATGAGAGCAGAAATCAATGAAATAGGAACTAAAAGAACAGTAGAACAGATCAACGAAACTAGGAGCTGGTTCTCTGAAAGAATTAACAAGATTGATAAACCCCTGGCCAGACATATCAAAAAGAAAAGAGAAAGGACCCAAATAAATAAAATCATGAATGAAAGAGGAGAGATCACAACCAACACCAAAGAAATACAAACAATTTTAAGAACATATTATGAGCAACTCTATGCCAGCAAATTAGATAATCTGGAAGAAATGGATGCATTCCTAGAGATGTATCAACTACCAAAACTCAACCAGGAAGAAATAGAAAACCTGAAGAGACCTATGACCACTAAGGAAATTGAAGCACTAATCAAAAATCTCCCAACAGGGATGCCTGAGTGGCTCAGCCGGTTAAGCGGCTGCCTTCGGTTCAGGTCATGATCCCAGGGTCCTGGGATCGAGTCCCACATAGGGCACCCTGCTCAGCGGGCAGTCTGCTTCTGCCTCTGCCTGCCACTCCCCCTGCTTGTGTTCTCTCTGACAAATAAATAAATAAATAAAAATCTTAAAAAAAAAAAAAATCTCCCAACAAACAAAAGTCCAGGCCAGATGGCTTCCCAGGGGAATTTTACCAAACATTTAAAGAAGAATTAATACCTATTCTTCTGAAACTGTTCCAAAAAATAGAAATGAAAGGAAAACTTCCAAACTTGTTTTATGAGGCCACCATTACCTTGATCCCAAAACCAGACAAAGACCCCATCAAAAAGGAGAATTACAGACCAATATCCTTGATGAACATGGATGCAAAAATTCTCACCAAAATATTAGCCAATAGGATCCAACAGTACATTAAAAGGATTATTCACCATGACCAAGTGGGATTTATCCCTGGGCTGCAAGGTTGGTTCAACATCTACAAATCAATGTGATACAATACATTGATAAAAGAAAGAACAAGAACCATATGATCCTCTCAATAGATGCATAAAAAGCATTTGACAAAGTACAGCATCCTTTCTTGATCAAAACTCTTCAGAGTATAGGGATAGAGGGTACATACCTCAATATCATAAAAGCCATCTATGAAAAACCCACAATGAATATCATTCTCAATGGGGAAAAACTGAGAGCTTTCCCACTAAGGTCAGGAACACGGCAGGGATATCCACTATCACCACTGCTATTCAACATAGTATTAGGAGTCCTAGTCACAGCAATCAGACAACAAAAAGAAATCAAAGGCATCCAAATCGGCAAAGAAGAAGTCAAATTCTCACTGTTTGCAGATGATATGATACTTTATGTGGAAAACCCAAAAGACTCCACCCCAAAACCGTTAGAACTCATACAGGAATTCAGTAAAGTGGCAGGATATAAAATCAATGCACAGAAATCAGTGGCATTCCTATACACCAACAACAAGACAGAAGAAAGAGAAATTAAAGAGTCGATCCGATTTACAATTGCACCCAAAACCATAAGATACCTAGGAATAAATCTAACCAAAGAGGCAAAGCATCTGTACTTAGAAAACTAGAGAATACTCATGAAAGAAATTGAGGAAGACACAAAGAAATGGAAAAACGGTCCATGCTCATGGATTGGAAGAACAAATATTGTGAAGATGTCAATGCTACCTAGAGCAATCTACACATTTAATGCAAACCCTATCAAAATAACATCCACTTTTTTCAAAGAAATGGAACAAATAATCCTAAAATTTGTATGGAACCAGAAAAGACCCCAAATAGCCAGAGGAATGTTGAAAAAGAAAAGCAAAGCTGGTGGCACCACAATTCCGGACTGCAAGCTCTATTACAAAGCTGTCATCATCAAGACAGTATGGTACTGGCACAAAAACAGACACATAGATCAATGGAACAGATAGACAGCCCAGAAATGGACCCTCAACTCTATGGTCAACTAATATCCGACAAAGCAGGAAAGAATGTCCAATGGCAAAAAGACAAGTCTCTTCAACAAATGGTGTTGGGAAAATTGGAGAGCCACATGCAGAAGAATGAAACTGAACCATTTCCGGGGCGCCTGGGTGGCTCAGTTGGTTAAGCGACTGCCTTCGGCTCAGGTCATGATCCTGGAGTCCCTGGATCGAGTCCCGCATCGGACTCCCTGCTCAGCAGGGAGCCTGCTTCTCCCTCTGACCCTCCCCCCTCTCATGTGCTCTCTCTCTCTCTCATTCTGTCTCAAATAAATAAATAAAATCTTTAAAAAAAAAAAAAAGAAACTGAACCATTTCCTTACACCACACACAAAAATAGACTCCAAATGGGTGAAAGGCCTAAATGTGAGACAAGAATCCATCAAAATCCTAAAGGAGAACACAGGCAGCAACCTCTTTGACCTCAGCCGTAGCAACTTCTTCCTAGAAAAATCGCCAAAGGCAAGGGAAGCAAGGGCAAAAATGAACTATTGGGACTTCATCAAGATAAAAAGCTTTTGCACAGCAAAAGAAACAGTCAACAAAACCAAAAGACAACCAACAGAATGGGAGAAGATATTTGCAAATGACATATCAGATAAAGGGCTAGTATCCAAAATCTATAAAGAACTTCTTAAACTCAACACTCAAAGAACAAATGATCCAATCAAGAAATGGGCAGAAGACATGAACAGCCATTTCTCCAAAGAAGACATCCAAATGGCCAACAGACACATGAAAAAGTGCTCAACATCACTCGGCATCAGGGAAATCCAAATCAAAACCTCAGTGAGATACCACCTCACACCAGTCAGAATGGCTAAAAATAACAAGTCAGGAAACAACAGTTGTTGGCCGGGATGCGGAGAAAGGGGAACCCTCCTACACTGTTGGTGGGAATGCAAGCTGGTGCAGCCACTCTGGAAAACAGTATGGAGGTTCCTCAAAAAGTTGAAAATAGAGCTACCATACGATCCAGCTATTGCACTACTGGGTATTTACCCCAAAGATACAAATGTAGGGATCTGAAGGGGTACGTGCACCCCAATGTTTATAATAGCAATGTCCACAATAGCCAAACTGTGGAAAGAGCCAAGATGTCCATCAACAGATGAATGGATAAAGAAGAGGTGGTATATACACACACACACACACACACACACACACACACACACACACACAGGAATATTATGCAGCCATCAAAAGGAATGAAATCTTGCCATTTCCAACAACGTGGATGGAACTGGAGGGTGTTATGCTGAGCTAAATAAGTCAATCAGAGAAAGACATGTATCATATGACCTCACTGATATGAGGAATTCTTAATCTCAGGAAACAAACTGAGGGTTGCTGGAGTGGTGGGGGGTGGGAGGGATGGGCTGGCTGGGTGATAGACATTGGGGAGCGTATGTGCTATGGTGAGCGCTGTGAATTGTGCAAGACTGTTGAATCACAGATCTGTACCTATGAAACAAATAATACATTATATGTTAAAAAAAAAAAAAAGAAGAAGAAGAAGATAGCAGGAGGGGAAGAATGAAATGGGGGAATCAGAGGGGGAGATGAACCATGAGAGACAATGGACTCTGAAAAACAAACTGAGGGTTCTAGAGGGGAGAGGGGTGGGAGGATGGGTTAGCCTGGTGATGGGTATTAAAGAGGGCACGTTCTGCATGGAGCACTGGGTGTTATACACAAACAATGAATCATGGAACACTACATCAAAAACTAATTATGTAATGTACGGTGACTAACATAATAATAAAAAAAAAGAAAATAATTAAAAAAAATAAAATTAAAATAAATATTTAAAAAATGAAAAAAATAAAAAATTCATAGCAAACAGAGACCTCTTTGCTTAGCATGTTTGAGCTGTGACTGTTTCTTTCTGGCTAATGATGGGATGGCCTTGCACTTTGAGCCTATCTGGGAGTCCCAAGGCATTTTAAATCTCCAGCATAGTGAACAGACTTCCGGCAGGATTCTGATAGCTGTCTTATCTCCCCAGGGATACTGCAGAGAGAGCTGTCCTTTCATTTCTTCTATTATTTTATTTTTAATTGTGATAAAAATGCCATCTTAACTATTTTTAAGTGCACAGTTTGGAGGCATCAAGCACATTCACACTGTTGTACAACCATCACCACCGCTGAGCTCCAGAACTTCTCCATCTTCCCCAACTAAAACTTTGTCCTCAGGAAACACGAACTCCCCATTCTCTCTGCTGATCCCCTGGCAGCACCATTCTGCCTCCCCGACTGTCTCTGTCGGGGAGGCAGAATGGTGCTGCCAGGGGATCATCACTGTCTCCCCGACTTTGCTGCTCTGGGTACCTCATGCAAGAGGAACCATACAACGTCTTTTCCTGGCTGGCTGATGTCACTTAGCATAAGTCCTTAAAGTTCATCTATGCTGTAGCAATTTCTTGTCAGAATTTCCTTCTTTTTAAGGCTAATACTCCACTGTATGTATGGTCCACTTTTGGTCATCCATTGACACATAGACTGATCGGCACCCCCCACGACAGGAAGGCCTGGCCGCCCCTGTATCTTTATGGGGCCCCACGCTCTGTGTGCTCTAAGACAGTGGGCTGGCTCTTGGGAACTCTGGACATACTGTCTTTTCTGAGTAAGAAATGGTGAGCTTGTGTGATGGTTTTGTGCGGTGAGCTGGAGATGGATTTTATGTGTCCTCTGTGGTGGGAGCGGCAGGCCCTTGGGGAGTTTGATTTCACCCGCGTGTGGGGAGGAGTCCCACGTGTGCTCGGTCATAGGGAACCTCGGGCTGTGGACGGGTCCCTGTGGAGCCCCCACGTGGAGCCGGTGTGAACCAGCTCATCTGGAGGCGGGGGTCCTTCTCTGTATCATTACAGAGATGACCGTTGTATTTCCACAGCGTTCGCTCAACTTGCTTATTTCCTATTCGATTCTTTTCTGTCTGTTTATGCGGTACAGATTTATGCCAAAGTTGTAACCACTCAGTGCCAAATAATTTAAATGAATAGTCTTCCTTAGGATAGAATTTTAAAAAATAATGGCTTTCATCTAAATCTTCAATACGGACCAGACTTCGTTCAAAGTACTCTGCGTGTATTAATTCCTCATAATCATCCTATATGTTAAGTACTTTTTTCCCCATTTTATTTTATTTTATTTTATTTTATTTTTAAGGTTTTATTTATTTATTTGACAGAGAGAGACACAGCGAGAGAGGGAACACAAGCAGGGGGAGTGGGAGAGGGAGAAGCAGGCTTCCCACTGAGCAGGGAGCCCGATGCAGGGCTCGATCCCAGGACCCTGGGATCATGACCTGAGCCGAAGGCAGACGCTTAACGACTGAGCCACCCAGGCGCCCTTTTTTTCCCCATTTTAAAGATAAGGAAATTGGGTCAGAGAAAGGTCAAGAAACTCACCTGAGTTCCCCCAGCTAGCAAGCAGCAAAACCAGGATTTGGAATAAAGCAGTCTGGTGTAGAACCCAGGCTCCTAAGCCGTCTGCCAGCCTTCCCGTCTAAGACAGGAGCTACTGTGCTTGGTGAGAGCGAGCCTGCCAGCCTTGCATGGAAGCTGAATTGCACTTGCTCACCAGTCTGCACAGGAGACAGAGACGTACACACAGAACTGCAGAGGAACTCGGTCAGGTAAGTCAAACACGAGTACAGGAGAGCCCAAAGGCAGGGGTGCTCAGGTGTGCCTGGAGAGTTTCCGCTAGGAGGGTTTCACAGGGAGTCAACTTTGACCTACACCTGGAGAATGAAAAGCATTTTCATAGGAAGGAAGTCTTTTTGCATTTTTAATTGACTTCTGGTGAGTAAAGTTTGAATAAGCATCCCTTGTGTGCCGGACGCTTCTAAGAGCTGGCGTGACAGCAGGGCGCGAGACAGGTGGAGGCCTGGCCTCCCACTGCTCTGTCTAGTGCAGGAGAAAGAAAATACAGAGAAGCGTTGTGTCTGAAGACAAATGAAATGGGGTCCTGGAATAGGGATGGGGGGCACTTTACCTCGGTGGTCAGGGAAGGCCTCTCTGAGGAGGTGACATTTACACAGGGGCCCTACAGTACAAAGACATCAGTTCTGCATGGATCTGGGGGGAGAGCCCGGACGTTCTGCAGGATGGTGAGCGGAGATGTTGTTTGGGTTTCTGGTTTGCTTTGTGTTGTCCCGTTTTGTTCTTGCTGCTTCCCTACATGTTTTGGCTCTCTGGTTGGAGCAGGGTGTTTGCAGTGGCTTTACTTATGATGAATACGCAGTAAAAATTCAGCAAATATTTACTGGCATCTTCTTTCATTTAGTCTTTTTTTCCAGACTCTGGGGCTCCAACGAGCCCTCCTTCATCTGTACCCATTCTTTGTTTTACTTCATTTGACCATTTCTTTGCCACCCCTGGGGGGGAAAAATCTGGGCCAATTTTTGTTGAACAGTGAACGTTATTACATTAAACCAAATTAAACTAAACCGTTAACTTAAATGATCACAGTACATTCAGTTAAGCTATTACACATTAAACATCACAGCAGTGAAGAGTATCCCCGGGGCGCCGAGGGGGGAAGGAATGACTGGAATGGAAGGAGAGGCATACCGGGCAGACGAGCCAAGAGAAGATTCCCGGGGACCTATTTTCTCCCCTCCGCTCTAAGCCTGGTTTGATGTTCCCAGTGGGTCCTGCCTGTTTCTTTTCCATTCCATTTCATTACCCTCAGGACAAAAATAGGAAACAAAACAAAACACACCGCAGGTTTTGTTAACTGTTGCTGCCTAACAAATCACCTTAAACTTGAGTGACGTAAAATGTGGATTTATTATTTCCCATGGAAGTCGTGGTAATCCCCGTGATGCTGTGGGTTGGGTGGAGCTTCCTCTGCTGGTTTCTCCACAGCTGGCAGGTGGCTCTGGCCATTGGCTGGCTGATGTAGGCCACCCGCATTGCCTCTCATCCTCTGGGAGGCTAGGCCAGCTCCTGAGAACATGGCTTCAGGGCTGCATTCCGTGGGCGGGAACGTGGAAGATGCAAGTCTTCTTGTGGCCCTGGCTCTGGGACTTGCCCAGTGTTATTTCTGCCACATCCTTTGGTCAAACCTGTATTTAAGGTGTGGGGAAATCAATAGCACCTCTTGATGGAAGAAGCTTCAAAGAATTTGTGGCCCTATTTCATCTACCACGTACTTCTAATAAACACACCCAGCCATATCCTATACTCTCTGTAATTTATATCCACCAATGAACACATATTTCCTCACGGTTCACACTTCCTCCACTGTCTTCCCACAGTCCTCTGTGTCCCTGGGACACCTAATAGAATAGATACAGTAGTTACTTTTAAAAGCTTGGTGCTACCATGTTGACGTCAGTTAGAACGTCGCATACCATAGGTGTGAAATGCATATTTTCAGACTTGATTTCATTCATTAAACAGGTTCCTACTGTATGCTCAATGGTCAGCACTTTACAGCAGAGTGTGGTAAGGGGGTACAGTGTTCTAGATAGGTGCCTCCAGTGTCTAGCTCAAATCTGGACTCTGGGAATAACTTCTAGAGGAAGTGATATCAGAGCCAATATAGGATGAGAAAGAATTAGCCAGACCAAGAAGAGAGGGAAAATTACTATGACCACAGAAAACAGGTTGGAATATTGGAAGAACGAAAATCATTTTTGGTGTGGCTGCACCTTTGAGAAGGGAATGGAGCAAACAGGAGCAAGAGAGGGGTAAGGGCCTTAATTAAAGACAGTAAAGAAGAGTGAACTTTTGGGGCGACTGGGTGGTTCAGTCAGTTGAGCGACTGACTCTTGATTTTGGCTCAGGTCATGATCTCAGGGTCCTGAGATGGAGCCCCGCCTTGGCTCCGCACTCAGCCAGGAGTCTGCTTGAGATTCTCTCTCTCCCTCTCCCTGAGCTCCTCCCCCGCTAGTGTGTGTTCTCTCTCTCTCTCTCAAATAAATAAATTACTTTAAAAAAGAGTGAACTTTCTCCTGGGAAGACCAGAAGGGAGAGTAAGTACTTTAAAGACTGGAGTGCCATGGTCCCATAAGAAAGATCACTCTGCCTAAGAAAGTTTTTGGAAGTTTTCAATTTTCTTTTTAGATAGGCCACTATCCAGAAGTTACTAAGGATATTATTTTAAAATATGCTAATAGGCCATTGAAAGATTTTTAAGGAAAAGAATGACAAAATTTGATTCCTATTCTAGGGGTATGATGTTCTGGAGGAAGTTTCTAAGAGGGCATAAAAAGATGAGGAACTGAGGAGGTGGAGAAGGTTTGGAACAGATGGGTGTGTGGGCGTCAGAAGCTCTGTGGGCATCACTGAGAGGCAGGGCACAAACCAGCCCCTGAAACTGGACAGGCTCCTAGAGACACTGGACTGGGTTTCACCCCGGACACAGCATTTCTGTTGTCCGCCACATCTTGGGTGAGGCCCCCGAGGAAGACAAGATGCTGTCTGGCCACCGGTTGGAGTCCTTTCTAGACCCTTCCCCAACATTTGGAACAATGCTCACAAAATGTCCCCACAGTTCTATCCCGATTGAGATTTGTTTCAGGGAAAATTAAGGACCACTGGTGATGTTTTTACATCCTCTCTGTCCAAAGAGACCTGGCTCTCCTACTGTGTGGGGAGCCCAGAGGGGCCCTTCCGAGGGCTGGACTCTGCTCTCCAGCACAGAATAGGGTGGGCAGAACTGCAGGCATCTCAGGACCCAGAAGGAGAGGGGTGACCATGAAAGGAGGCACCAGATGGAGCCGGGGGGGCAAGGCAGGGAAGGTGGGTGTGAAAAGAGCCAGAAGCAGCATGGAAAACAGAGCCAGTCTGGGCATTACAAGCAGACATATTTAACACAAGAAATTTGCTGTAAGATGTTTAAAAACAGAAAGAGAAAAGCAGAGAAGAAGGGTGGCTAGAAGACAAAGGGATAAAAGAGGAGGGAGACTGAGGATATGGATGGAGGGCCAGACCTCAAGTGGGCACCTGCTCTTGCTCTGAGGCTCTGAACATCCACAGAAACCAAAAGCAGGAAGAGAGTACGTCCCTCCTGCTGCCCCTCACATCCCCCCTCGGCCACTCAGCAGCTGGAGGGCCACTGAGGAGAGAGATGCAGGGGCAGTGGGTGGCAGAGATGTGGAGGTGGTGCTTCAGCTCCTCCAGTGCCTTGGGCACAGAGAAAACAACAAGTCAATGACCTGTACCTGCCCACTTCCTCAGACTTACATTTTTGCTGTCATACAGTATCATTTATGTACATTTATGTGTATCATTTTTTAAAATTTATTCTTTTTTTTTTAAAGTAATCTCTACACCTAGTGTGGGGCTCGAACATACAACCCCGAGATCAAGAGTCGCACGCTCCACTGGCTGAGCCAGCCAGGTGTCCCTTGGTATAACATTTTTAAATTTAGTGGTATTAAGTGCATTCACATTGTTATGCAACTGTCACCCCATGGTCTCCTGAGTTTTTTGTTTTCTCAAACTGAAGCTCTGTACCCTGTAAACAACTAGCCTCCATTCTCCCCTCCCCCAGCCCCTGGCAACCATCATTCTACTTTTTTAAAATTATTTTTTAAGCCTCATCAGGCATTAATTTTACCATAAGTATACCACTTTTTTAATCATTTCATTTATTGAGGTTTGCTGGTGATGAGCTTTCTTGTTCTTGACCTAAAAATGTCTTTATTTTATCTTCATTCTTATGCATGTTTTCATTCAGTATAGAACTTTAGGTTTGCAATTCTTTTCTTTCAGTGCATGAATGAAGTCCTTCCGTATTCTTTTGGTTTCCATTTTTGCTAATGAGAACTTAGCTATCAATCTAACTATGGCTGCTTTGAAGGTAATTCATTCTCTCTTGTCTCTCTCTCTCCCTTCCTCCCTCCTTCCCTCCATGTTTTCAAATTATTCTCATTGATTTTGATTATCAGCAGTTTTACTGTGATGTGTTTGACTGTCTTTTTATTTGTCTTCCTCAGAGTTCATTAGGGTCATTAAATCTGTATCTTGAATTGAATCTGTATAATGACTAACCTTTCCGGAGAATTCTCAGACATCACCCCTTCAAATAGAGCCTCTGCCAAAGCTCTCTCCCCTTCTGGAAACTTCTTACTCTGCCTTGAAGTTCCCTCACCCTCTCCTCCCTAGTTTCTATCTTTCTCTCTCTCTCTCATTCTGTGTAATACCTTCTGACCTAACGTTCAGGTCTATCGTTTTCTCTTCTGTGTTCAGGCTGCTTTAAAGCCCATTTTACTGAAACATTAATTTGGTTAGTGTATTTTCTCATATAAGAAGATTTATTTGGTTCTTTTACAAATCTGTTACTTCACTTGTTACAGTTTCCTGAAGATATTTTTTTTTAAGATTTATTTATTTGAGAGAGAGCACAAGAACATGGAGCATGTGAGTGGGGGGAGGGGCAGAGGGAGAGAATCTCAAGCAGACTACCTGCTGAGCACAGAGCCTGACACGGGGCTCGATCTCAGGACTCTGAGATCACCACCTGAGCCGAAATCACAAGTCAGCCCCTTAATGGACTGAGCCAACCAAGCGCCCCTCCTGAAGATATTTTTAAGCTTCTTATATTTTTTAGACATAATTATCATTAAAAATAATCTGTTACTGGGGCACCTGGCTGGCTAACTCTTTAGAGCACATGACTCTTAACCTCAGGGTCTTGAGTTCAAGCCCTACGTTGGGTGTGGAGCCTACTTAATTAAAAAAAAAAAAGTAACAATAAAAATCTGTTGCTAATAATTCTAGCATTTGAAGTCTTTGGGGGCTTGTTTATGCTGGCTTTTCTGTTAGTACTTGTTCATTGCACCTCATTTCCTTGTTGTGCTAATTCCTTTAATTTTGTGCTACTTTGTTCCCTTGAAAATTTACCTGTGAGATTTTCCAGAAGCCTAGGATGAACATTTCTTCAACCAGAGAGGTTCTGCATTTCAACTGTCAAGCACCTGGGTACTGGGGACCTGTAACCATTTAGAAGTAAATATGCCTGATATTGTTAATTTGGTCTGCAAGTGTTCATAGGGTCAGCATTGGTTTTTCAGACTTGGGGACAGGTCTTTTCCCCCACCCAACCCCAAACTCTTCCCACCTGAGAGGGGGTAGGAAAGGGAGCCAGACATACTCTGGTCACTCTGTCCTTTCGAGGCAACTCAGTTTCCACTCAGTTTCTCAGCTGTTTCCAGCCAGATCTGCAAATGCCTCCAGAGCCAAAGTGAACTGTAGCCCGCCAGCAACCTCTTGTTTCTTGACTTCCAAATTTTGAGCTATTTTTCTAGACCTTTTAAGAAATTATCTTTTCAATAACTTTTAGGAAAGTTTTTCATATTCTATCCTTTTAAGTCATCTTCAGTAGGAATGTGGTCCAAATAATACAGCCTGCTGTCATAGAAAATGAAATACCCTTAAGTATCATTCTGCTTATTTCCTCATTCCTATCATGTCTCTGCATAGTCCAATATTAGCCATAGGGGTTTCCTCAGCTCTTATATGGGGTTAGTTGCTTTTTCCTAGCCCACAGAGTCAATGTGAAGGTCAAATAATATACCATAGGTAGAAGTTCCTGTAAACTAGTGTCATCCAGAGGGAACAATTAGGAGGGATGTGAGCACAGTGAGTTCATCTTCTGTGTGCTCTTCTCAGCTCTAAAATTCTAAGAGTCTATATTTTTGATGAATATTTCCCATCTCCACTTATTTATATAAATCTTCACACCCTTCTCTGCTAATTTATAATACCCAGCACCATTTTTTTTTCTATATAACTCTACCTATCCTTCAAGACTCATACAAGTATACCTTCTACATAAGTGGTCCTCATAATGGCTACAAGAAATGTATAATGACATATACCCATCATCATAATATCATGCAAGATATTTTCATTGCCCTAGAAAGGAATTTTTTCATTGTGCATTCTTTTGTACCTCTTGACCTTGAGCCATGTAAATGAATTGCCTATGTGAAAAAACATTTAATAATTTAAAATATTGCGAACCTGCTAGGGTGTAAGGTTCATGGAGGTAAGGGACTATGTCTACCTTGTAGGTAGTTCTATTCACAGCCCCCAGTACAATGCCTGGAGTGGAGTAGCTACTTAATAATAGCTGATGAATAAATGAATGATTAATATTTTGTAGTGGGATTCTAAGAAATTTTTTTATAATTTGTAAATATTCTATAACACACAGGTATTGATTTTTTTGTAATCAGAAACAGAATTTTTGAGTGGAAAGAAAAACTCAGATTACAGTATAACTCTTAGACCCAGGCAAATGCGGCCCCTGCTCTGGGTCAGCCTTGTGCCTCTGGAAGCCCTGTGCATTGGAGTGTCTTCCTCAAAATTTTCTGAGACCCCTCTTGTTGGCTGGGACCAGCTGGAACCTGTAGTGCCATTGCAGCAGGGTGCCACAGGTGCAGACCAGGTCCCAAGGTGCTCTCCAATCCCTGGCCACTGTTCCCCTCAGGGGTGACCAGATGCCCCAAGGAACTCCAGGACTCATGTATATGCATGATCCCTGCCTGGCCCCTTGGCTGGGTCCTGGTTCCGGAAGAGTGACCAGAGAACATACCATTGGCTGGTATGGTATTTCTTTTGCAGAATTGTGTGGAATGGGCCACCAGTTTGTGCTGATACCCTAATTTTGAGTGACTGTCACTCAAGTCAGACACAGGGTGGTGCATAATTTCAGGTCTTGACCACTGAGGATTCCCCACTAAGCCTTGAGCTTGAGTTCTCATGGAGCCTATGCACTGGTCAATTCTCACCTATCCATGTTCTCACATTTTGTCACCAAATTGTTTTCACAGACAGAACACACACACACACACACACACACACACAAATTTGTCAGGACTCACACACCCCAAGGGTGTCCCTGTTCTAATATAATTATTTGTATTATTGGAAAGATTTCAGTGAGAGCAAATGAAAGTATTTAACATTCTGATAAATCAAAGCAAACACTTTATTCTAGAATAGAATAAAAGAAATAAAATGGGATAGAATAATGTCGGTAAGTGAGAGAAGACAGCTAAGCCACTGTGGTCAGAGTCCCTACCCACCAAATGCAGAATCAGAGGAGCCCAGTGAGTTATACAGTGGGGTGTTTCCATAGCCGAAGTCCATAGTTTTACAGTGATTTTAAAAAAAAAAAAAGTATGTATGAATACATAAACTTCCACCGCCTTGCCCATTCTTGGCAAAGTTCAGAAGAGGTCAAGTCCCACCACTCTGACACAGCTTCTCTGGACCCTCTGCCACACGAGGCTACAGCCCACAAGGTGTAACACTACAGAGAGATTACCCAGCCCACCTCTTCTTACATGGTCATCGCCCTGCACACCCCAACATGCTCTTCCAAAGAAATTGAGCTTTAGAGAGAAAGGAGGGTCAGAGAGAGATTAGCTCGAGAAGAAGCCACCTTGGGGAGATAAAGTCAACTTCTTTCTCCTAAAATTATAGACTGCTCTTCACCTATACTGTGCATCTCTGTGCTGACTCAGGCAATTCTGTATAATCCAAAGAAAATACCATGTCTCTGACTAAAAACCCCTTGGTCCTTCCTGCTCTAGACCAGTCTTTTCTGTTCCCTCCAGGAAGCTCTTGACTTTCCAAGTCAGACCCGAAGCCATGGAGAGACCCTCACTAAGGCCCACCAGCTCCTTCCCTAATGTTCTGTGAGGGCTGCAAAGGAAGTGAAGCTGTAACTCATGACTTAGGTCAGGCCAACACACTATTGCACTCAGAAATCCAGCTCTTTCCCATTTTCATGGGTGTACCTGTATGTTGCATGTGATGAAATGTGTATGCTGGCACAGGCAGAGGGAAGGGGCATCAGGGATGGAGCGCTTGTCACTGAGGCCAGATCCAGCTAGGTACCATGGATGCAAAGACCACTTACAGGGCTACATGTGATGGGCCTGAGGATGTTTGACTTCTGTCTCCCTGTCACTGCTCAGAGCCTAACCCCTACTCCATCAACCTCTTGGTCCTGCTTAATCCACAGAATCTGTGATCCTTGTTCAGCAATTTGTCCTTCACCCTCTCCCACAAACTGAGCGAGAGCCCACACAACCAAACAGGGTGGCCTGCACGTATTTTGGAAAAGAGTCACAAGGCCCTGGGTGGGATGTGAAAATCCAGTAGTTTGTGAGTGGGGGTGAGCGAGGTGGATGCAGCCAAGCAGCCAGTTTTTGGCTCTCCACTGAAGCTTGGGACTGAACGTGCAGGTGTCAGCAACAAAGACAGGCAGAAGGCAAGGTAGCAAATGTGAGAGGAAGCACCCCCAAAAGCACACTATTAGTGGATTGCCTGCTACTGATGCCCATTCCTGCATTTCTTAAAAAATACATTTTAAACACCTACTATGGGCCACTCCAGCAGAAGACTCGCTCAAGTATCTCTGCCTGGTCTTACATCTGGGTGGGGGCAACACACATCTAAACAGGTAACTACAGTTGAATCTGTCTGATCAGTCCTGGTCTGATGACAGAGAGGTTCTGATAGGGAGCAGTGGGGACCCAAAGCTCAGAGCAGTGGGGACCCAAAGGGCAGAGCAGTCCCTTCTACTTGGGCCTTGGAGGTGGGGTGGAAGAGCAGATGTGTTTTCGGGCACAACATGAAGCTTGAGCTGAGTCTTCTAGAGGTGAGGAGGTAACTGGAGACAATGATGGGTCTAGAGATATACTCAGTAGAGTGAGCAAATGGGACAAAGGGGGCACATAAAGGAATAGTAAGATGTGCCAGGAGAAGAGTGGTTTCACTGGTGAACTTGGCCTGTGTGCCAGGGTGGAAAGGGGAGAGCAGAGAGAGAGCTGGGATGAGGAAGGGTTAGACTTAGCTCGTGGGTGATGATGCGGAGGGACCACAAGTCATGGCTTTGCATTTTACTGTATTTTCATTTTTGAATATTAAAAAAAAATCCATATTCTATGTAGATTGAAATATATGATACAAAATCATTGTATGTCAACAAAAATAATAGCAATATTTTTTGTACTGTTCCTAGATAAACTTTTACAAAAAATCCCATTTATAGAAGCAAGTTCATTACTATAAATCAAAACAAGGCAGTAGATATAGCCATGGGGAAACCTCTGCCTTGGACTTTCAAAAAATCACAGCAAAGGCAATTAAGGGGGTGGGCTGTAGAGCACCAGTGCTTGCAGAATACACCAAGGAGAAGGGCCCCAGTGAGGGAAATCAGTGGTCTTGGTCAGCCAGCTGGCCAAAGATTCTAGGGGAGCTAGAAGGGCCAACAGGAAGCTGGGGAGCCGGGGAGGAAAGTGGTCAAGGGAATGCTCACAGAAGAATTTGGCAAGTAGGAGATCATGGGCTATTTTGTCCAAGAATGTTCACCAGCTTGTGGGGTAGGAATGGCAGCAGCAAGCAGGAGAGGGAGATTGAGTGAGGAGGGGGAGCCAGTGAGGGTGCAGGTTAGTCTTCAGATCCTGGCTCTTGCTGGATAAAAGGATGTAGCTGCCCAGTGAGGAAAGCAGTAAGAGACTTGAGCACTGTTGAAGCTGAGAGAAGGGGGTTAGTACAGGAGGGAGGAGGTTAAGTAACAGTGAGGGTGGGGGAGGTTGAGCCTGTGGGTCTCAACTGGCAGCACCAGAGAAAGAGAGAGATCTCATCCAGAGGATCTCATCTCCTCCTCCAAGACCACTGGGAAAGTGGAGGAAGGCCCTGGCTTAGACCACAGAGGCAGGAGGCAGAGTGACTTACCACTGTCCTGAAAGTTTAAAATTATTTCCAAATAAAAAGTTTAAAAGATTGTAAGGCATGCAGAGTTAATCACACTTCATAGTGCATTATTATTTTTTAAACAAAAATAGAATTATAACAACTATTTTTATTTTACTTTATTTTGAAGGTTTATTTATTTTTATTTTAGAGAGAGAGAGAGCGTGTGCACATGTGCATTCAAGGAGGGGAGGGGCAGAGGGAGGGGGAGACACAGAATCTCAAGCAGACTCCCCACTGAACGCAGAGCCCGATGCGGGGCTCGATCCCATGACCCCGAGATCATGACCTGAGCTGAAACCAAGAGTCAACTGCTTAACCGACTGAGCCACCCAGGCACCTCACAACTATTTTCAAAATCTTGCTTTTTTTTTTTTTTTTTGCTTCATGTATCTTGCTGACCTTTCCAGGATATAAAATCTACCTCATTCTGTTCTATGGCTGGGCACTACTGCTTTGTCGGGGTGAAGCATAATGTATCCCATCTACCTCTTGTTAATGAACCTAGACCTGTCTACAGTTTTTGCTTTTGCAAATGACATGTGGCCACAACATGTGCTTTTGAGCAAACACTGACCAAGATTTGCTTCTCACAAATGGAATGACTTTGAACATATTTTCTCAGTTCTATCATTTGAAAAATGAACACTAACAATAGCTCGTTGATTTGGTGGTTGTAAGAATTTAATGAGAAAGCACTGTACACAGAACCTGACTTGCAGGAGGCCTGACTCTTACAACAAGAACACCTATGATGAATGCCATATCTGGGCAACTGTCTTCATGTGTCTGTTGGTCTCGTTATGCAGATGTTTCTGGAAGTGGGATTGCTGACTCAAGTGTATGGATATTTCAAACTATGGTGATTATCACTGACTTTCTCTCTACAAAATTGTTCTAGTTTACACTGCCATCAAAACCCCCCACTTCATCATGACACTGGAAGTAGAAATCTTTAACAATATTTACCACTCTATGAGGTGGAAAATTGCCCGATACTGCTCTATTCTGTGTCTGGTTTTTAGCACCTGTCAAGTGTTTATTGGCAATTTGCACTTTTTCTCTTTAGTGAATTCTGCTTATTAGGGGGTGGGAGGGAGCTCATCATTTTTCTAACTGTTTTGTAAGTCTCTTTGCATATATATTAGAGGAATTTGTCTGCCACATGTGCTGCAAAACAGTGCATTTTCATTTTGTTTATGGTTGGCTTTCCTTTTCTTACAGAAGTTTTAAATTTTTTATGAGATCCAGTGTTTCACTCTTTTTCTTTGTGGCATCTGGGATTCCTGTCTTGCTTATGATAAGTGTTCTGCTTCATGATTATAAGATATGACACAAATGCTTTGTGTTTTTTCTAACACTGTTAAGATTTTGTCTATTTTGCATGTAAATCCTGATCCACCTCGAATTTATATTAGTGTAATAAGGGAGGGAAGGATTCAGCTACCCGACTTCCCAAATGCTTTCCCACTGTTCCAACTCATCTATTGAAGAATTCATCTTCTCGTCCTGGCTTGGCTTTGCTGTGGGGTGTGTGTGTGTGTGTGTGTGTGTGTGCACGCGTGCAGCAATGCAGAGTCTGCAAGGGCCAGGGCCACAGGATTTACTCCTGTCTGATCACCAGGGCACCTAGCAGAGTCCTGAGCCCACAACAGCAGCTCCCAGGCCAAGTTGGTAAGCTGGAAAGCTCACCTGGAATCTCAGCAGGACAGCATGGCTGTGCTGGGATGAGGTCCAGCCCCTCTTTGCCCTTGGCCTGTGCCCTGATGACCTTCCCACAGATGGAGCTGACGTTTCTTTCCTTCATGCTCTTAACCAGCATGGTAGCTTCTCAGAGGCCCTTCAGCAGGAGTGACAGAATAACAAACAAGTAACTATTACCCAAAACTGGGTTTGCCTCTTGATGGGTGTTAAGCCAAAGACTAGGAGAAGGGAGGGTTTTACTTGCAACAAGTAAAGGAGTACACTGGGGATCTTTCCCAAAGCAGTGTCTCCTAGAACAACAAAACTGGGCAAGTTCTAAGCTAAAGGTGCGTAGAAATTCATGAAGGGCTTGCACAATGAGGAATTCAGCATGGAATTGGGATAAAAGTCATCTTAGGTGACAGTGTCCAGGTCTTAGTAGATGGAAGTCACGAGACCTGCCAGGGTTGGCACCATTGATCTTTAGGCTCTAGTAGGTCCTGTATCTGAGCACTCAAAGGGGCTTATATCCTGCAAAGATAACCCAAGAGTGTGCTTCAGGTCAGTCTCTACTTCTGAATCAGCACTGGGAGTTTTACCGCTGATTTATTGTCCCTGAAATGATTAGGCTATCTCCTGGCTTGATGGTACCTGTTTGTTCTTACTTTCTTTTGTTCCCTTAAAATCATTAACTAGTGAGGTCAATTCTTCTGCAATTTCAACATATTCCGGGAAGTTCTGCAAGAAATGTGTTTTGGGCAAGTAGTGCCGGTCAGAGATCACAAGATGGCCAGGGGTCTAAAAGATCTTTTCTTATGTCAAGGTGCTCTGTCTCGTCTTTCTTTTTCCAGGGACCCCTAACTCTTTCTGCTTACTTAACCATTAACAAAGGGGAGAAAGAGTCCTTTGTTGCTGCCATCTGTTCCCCAGAATAGTCCAGAGCTGCAAAAAAGTAACAGGATCCACAGGTACAGACATATTTATGATATTTTAAATGGAAATAAAATTATGTGAGGGAATATATTGATAATCCCACTTTTATAATAAATATCAAAAAATATGTATGTCAAAAAAAAAAAAATATGTATGTCTTTTCATGCAAACATTAGAATGATCTGGAGATATACACCCAAGTATTCTGCATGGTTGTAGCAAGGGCGTCGGAGACTGAGCAGTGGTCCAGAAGAGGAACAGAGAATGCTACAGGCCCCTGGGCCCCCAGTGGAGTTCTCAGGGTTTACTTCAATATTCATGCGCTCACCGGATTATAACTGGGAGGTGCTAATCACATACTTTTCAAGACCCTTCCGGTTATAAAGTGGTTTCCCATGCAAATAGGACTTTAGGGAGAGAATGTCCAGGTCACATTGATGACTTAATCACTTTTAATTAGTACATTGCATTGTGTTGTGCTTTTTACCTTTACCCATTATGAGCCCAGAAAACACAAGTCCATCAACTAGTAATGGATCTGGGTGCCCTGCATAGACTTATAGTTCACAGGACCTGTGCCAAGGACAGGCCTGGGAGCAGGCCCATCTCCCACCCCTCCCAAGCTCCCTGGAAGTCTGCAAGGAATCCCAAGGCTCTTTCAAGGCAACACCCACCCCTTAGGCTAATGTCAAGAGTAGATAAAATATCCTATGCAAAGCACCTGGCTGGGTGCCTGGAAAACACTGAGTGCTCAGTGATGTTAATTCTTTCTACCCCACCTCTCCCTTTCATCAAAGGTTTCTGCCCTTATGGAGGTGATTTGTTTGCTGGTTGTCCTGTTCTCCCTCCTGCCCACTGCTTTCAGCTTTCTTTGGGATTAGTTGATCATTTGGAATTCCACTTTAAATTACGTAATTGACTTTTAGCTATACCTCTTGGTGTTATTATTATTTTGTGGTTCCTAAAGGTAATGAAATATACATTGTTAGCTTTTCACAGTCTACTTAGAATTAACCATGTGCCACTTCACATAAAATCTTGCACCTGAGGAGGGCCATTTCCCACCCCCTCTCCTTTATTCTGTAATTGTCCTGTATACATCTGCATGGGTCCTACACCACACAATGCAAAGTTATAAATCTTTGCTTTAAACATTCATATGCACTTTAAAGGAATTAAGAGAAAAAAGTAGTCATTAATGCCTACCCACACCACATACTTACTATTTCCTTTGCTTTTCCATAAGGGAGTTATAATGCACTCTGAGGGAAAGGACATAGGTGTGGTGTGAGCAGGAAGAGATAGGGGGTCCCCAGAAAAAGAAAGACAAGACAGGGCTTTCATGACACTGGAGAAGTCATTTTAGGCCCCCAGCTATTTTCCCTGATCTCTGCCCTACTTGCTGGAGCAAACTTCTTGCAGAAGTTCCTAGGAGGTGTCAGAATTTCAAAGAAATGCAAAAACCTCAGCAGTTAAGGATTTTAAGGAACAAAGCAAATGCAAAAACTAATAGTCTCTACCAGGCCAAGAAATAGCCCAACCATATCAGAGACCGTAAGTCAGTGGTAAAATCCCAACTGCTGATTCAGAAGTAAGCAAGGCTCTGTATTCCTTACCCCAGATAGGGAGCCCAGGACCATGCAGTTTATAGGGACTGTCAGAGCATGCCCCAGGCCCTGTCTGCTCCCAAATTACCTCTGCTTCATTAGCATGTAAACGTCTCTGCCTTAGGAGGAGCACAAGCTTCATTAACATAACATACGATGCATGGATAGGCATGTTTTCTAAGCATTGCTGCACAACCTTATGCCCACTTTTACAGGCGATGATGACAAAGCTCCCCTTTCTGAGAATTCACCCTAAACCCTGAGTAAAAAGAACCTACTCGCCCCTGCCCCAGCAGTCATGGCTTTAGAAATTATCCCCCTTGATCTTCTTATTTGCTGCAAATAAAGTTTCCTTTGGGTGACAGCTCCCTGTTGTACCTCACTAAGCAGTGAACTCCCATTAGTCTGGTTACAGTGAAAGCCAGAAAATCACCCAAGACAACATACAAGTACGGCTGCATTTATGGATGGAATTACCTGGGTGATTCAGGTACTGACCTTTGTCAGGGAGGAAGAATTTCCTCTGCTCTTCCAGGTCCTTCTAGCTGGACTTAGAATCAAGGTGACATGAGACAGATTAACAGGAGGAAATCAAATTTAATAGGGTATGTATGGGGAATCCACACAGACATGGAAATGCCAAAGACAGGCAACTTGATGCTTATAGAAGCAAGGAGAGAGGTAGGCTCTGAGGATACAAAGGAGAGAAAGACCATTAGCTATACTCTAGGTGAGAGGACCCAATGTTTGGCAAACAAAGGTGGCTCTGTTATACAGAAAGTTTTCTCAGGTGAAGAGGAATCTCTGTTAATAGCTCTCTTCCTATAAAGCAGACAGTTGAGGGGGAGGTTAAAGAGCTTTTCCCAAATCTGCTGGGTTTTGATTGCTTTTAATTCAAGATAACGTTCAGGCCAAAGTGGCCCACCTTGGGCAGCCTACCCTTGGCCCCTACACAAGAACCTCATAATTCTAAATCTGAACCTTTATGAAGGTATATTGTTCAAAGCAGGAGGATAGAACTTATTTTATTTAAAATTTCAGTTTGATATAAATAATTCATGATTTAAGTATGCAATTATGTGAGCCTTTGTTTGTACTCTTACCATGTGTATTCTTATGTCTGGATCTGGGGCTAAGGTTCTTAAAATTCCTGTCTTGGTCACGTGCTGGAGGAACATAGAAGGATAGGATGTGAGGTGGAGGGATAGCAGGCAGCCAGTCCTGGGAATCAAGGAGGTGTGAGCCCCAGAGTCTAGTTTTCCAGGGCCATTCACTCTGTCTAGAGTCCCTGCAGCTGTCTGGGAAGTTCCAACAGTTCAAGAATCCAGAATTCTCTCCATGCGTAATCTAGAGTCAACCACATTTTGAGCATCTAGAAATGGGCAAGCAATGGATTGTTGTCCAACATACATTTACAGGTCTAAACCATTTTAAACAATGTAATGGGTACATCTGAATCCTCTGAAAGGCTGGCATGGGGGAGGGGTGATTAGGTACAGCTGTAGTACTCTTAGGAAGAGTAGTCAGGGAAGTTAAATGGGTGTCTGTGATGTGAGTGCCAACCAGGAGGACCCTGCGTTAGTCACCTGGGGAAAAGAGCTGCTCAGGCCTTGATAGTAACAATACCCCATAAAGGAAAGCCCTGTCCTCCCAAGTCCTGGTGCTGCCATAGCAACTGGAGGCCTGAATGACATCATCCCAAAGGCAGTGAGTGGCCCAGGTGACCGGCGGGAGCAGGGACCAGGAGGGAGGACTCCAACCACCAGGGGGAAATGGAAACCAGAGGAGAGAAAAAGAGGGAATTTCTGGTAACAATAAAATTAGTCACAGCTGTTAAGCTACAGTCACAAAATCTTGCACAGACCTTTTGGCTGAAAAAGAAGGAAAAAGACACTAAGTTTATTTTATTCTTGCATATATCTTCCATCAGAGGATATTAAAACACTTCACTCAGACCAAGCACCTTGTTCAGGGAGCAGCTGTGTCCATTTCATGAGTATTGCAGTGAGTCAGTGATTCATACTAATGGAGAACATGGAATGTATGAATAAAGACATTTCATGAGAATTGGCCCTGGTACTAAACATTTGCAAACTCATTTGAGCCCCCAGAATTAAACCTCTTGTTCAACCAAACTTGTCTCTAACCTCATAAATAAAAATGTAAGATTAAAGGAAAATTACCTCCAAAAACCACATTGATTGTGCAAAATAAAAACAAGTAAAATTAAGACTGAGGAATCATAACGAGGAAATGGTGCAGACCTGCTTTAACCAAGGGAGACGGATGAAGGCAGGTCACTAGCAGAGACAAGCACGTCATGTCTACTCCAGAGCCCAAATCACAAGGTTTCTTGGAAAACCCACAAATAGCTGAAATTATCCTCCCCTTTGCTCCTTTACTCAGTTCTCAGCCTGAGACAGAGGAGCAGCCTCTGAGCCAGGAGCCTGCCTGGCACACATAGCTAGGCAGTGGGGTCTCCAGTTGACATAAACAGTTTCACAGAATGAAAACACTCTGTGACAGAGACAGATCAGGACAAACCAAGGCTGCTCCATAATCATGTGAACACAGACAAAAGCAGGAACATCATCCAAACCACAAAACTGACCAGACATCTCCTTATCCTGGTTAATGAGTGACAGCTGTTTCTTGACCAGTTGTAGCTTTAGCCACCATCTGTTCTTCCCGCCTTCTAGGTATGAATTATCTAGATATCCAATCATAGAATTAGCCCTACTCCCAATCCCTAGCAAGGACCTCCCCAAATCCCTCACACAACCCCAAATCCTGTGACTCCTTTCTAGCCCTCTTACTGGGACACCCCATAGTTCCCCATGGTGTGAGTTCTCCTTTCTTGTGAGGAATTAATAAACTCAACTTTATTCAACTACAGCTGTGTTCCTGGAAGGTACTGATTAGCCAATTGATTTACATAAGGGGTGCAGGGGTCACTGTTCCATAAACTCCAGATTTGCTTTTATAAACCCTGCCTTGCTTTTGTTCATAGACTAATCTGGTGATCTGAACATTTTATCATAATGGTACCTCTCCCTTTATCTCTTATAATGCTTTTTGCCTTTAGGTCAATTTAGTCTGATATTAATATAGCTGTACAGATTTGGGGGGAATTAGTATTTGCATGATATATATTTTTCTACCTTTCTACTCTCAGTCTACATGTATGCTTTAAATGTATTACTTTGGGCCACCTGGGTGGCTCAGTCAGTTAAGCATATGCCTTTGGCCCGGGTCATGATTCCATGGTCCTGAGATCTAGCCCTGCGTCAGGCTCCCCACTCAGTGGGGAGTCTGCTTCTCCCTCTCCTTCTGCTCCTCCCTGCTGCTCGTTCTCTCTCTCTCTCTCCTTCTCTCTCTCAAATAAATAAAATCTTCTAAAAATAAATAAATATTTCTTTTTATTGGATAATAAATTTTAGTAAATTTTCCTTGAGTTACAGTCCGTTTACATTTAGTGTAGAAATATGACACATTGGGGTTTTATTGTACCATAAAACCTATGCTTTTTATTTGTTTTCCTGTTTTTTTTTTTTTTTCTGGTCTCTATTCTTTACTTGGCCTCTATTATATTTTATTAATCTACCTTTCCCCACTTTACTAATTTAGAAGTGTTGAAAGGAAGAAAAGAAAGCAAGAAAGAAAGCAAGAAAGCAAGCAAGAAAGCAAGAAAAAAGAAGGAAAGAAGAGAGGGAGGGAGGAAGGAAGGAAGAAAACCTCAGGCGCCAAATGGTGTCACTTAGACCAAGTTCCCAAATCAGGGATTAATACCCAGTCTAATTGCTGTTTCAACCTCCCCCAGAAATGTGGCCCTAACTGGTCAGTTAGGAATTTTCTGGTCAACACCAATAAGGTAATCTGTCACTGGGCCCTCTCCATCCCTCAAAGGAGGATAAATCATCTGCATGATAAGATCCCTGCCCTTTCCCCTAGAAGAAAGTGACTTTGCCTGGGACAATCTTCCTTTTCTTTTGCTAATAACTTCCTCGCCCCACCCTCCTTCCTATAAAACTTTCTATTTTGTAAAACTCCTTGGAGCACCTCTCTACTTGCTAGTTGAGGTGCTGCTCAATTCTTGAATCATTTAATAAACCCAGTTTCTTCAAATTTACTTGGTTGAATTTTTTTAACAGATTTTATGTATTTCTGTTCTTTTTGTGGTTGTCAAGAAATTACAATGTGCTTTATTAATTTATTAATGTCTAAGATCAATTTATTTACCTCACCCTCAATAATAAAAAATTTAGAACACTTTAACTCCATTTACCAGTCCAAGTTATTTGTTTCATGTCTTTTAGATTTTTTAAGTGGTTTTTAAAAAACTCTATATGACATTATTTTCTTCTTGATGAAGTCGATGTCTGTCAAGATTCCCCACTTATTTACCACTTCCTTTAGAATTTTCATCAGATGAGAGTCTACAGGTGAAGAACTCTCCTAATGTTTACTTGTTCTGAAAATGCCCTTATTTTGCTCATGTCCTTGACAGATATTTCATTCAACATAGGTACTAGGTTGGCAGTTTTTCCCCAGCCTATGAATGGCCTTATTCCACTGTATTTTAATGTAACAGAGAAACCAGCTTCTAATTTCACTGCTACTCCTTTGAAGATAATCCTTTTTTTTTAATACTTCTTTTAAGGTATCCTCATTGCCTTCTACTTTCTGCAGTTTTATTATGATGTACTAGGTATGCTTTTTAAAAATTTATTCAACTTGAATATGTGATTGGAGTCTTTCATCAGTTCTAGAGAATTCACTGCCATTATTTATTCATTAATTCTCTCTTCTAATTGGGACTTTGATTAAATGTGATATTAGACCATCTTATTCTATCATTTGTGTCTCTTAAACTTGCTACCATCTTTTCCATCTTTTTGTTTGTGTGGCATTGGGGAGTTTGGAAAAGAGGTTGCAGGGTGCCTAGGTGGCTGAGTCAGTTAAGTGTCTGCCTTTGGCTCAGGTCACAATCTTGGGGTCCTGGGATCAAGTCCCATATCTGCTTCTCCTCCGCTGCTTGTGATCTCTCTCTCTCTCTCCCCCTCTCCACTCTTAAATAAATAAATAAATAAATAATAAATAAATAATAAATAAATAAAATCTTTAAAGAAAGAAAAGAAAACAGAGGTTGCCCTGCCAAGCAGATAAGTCTCTCAGGTGGAAAAGTTATCTCTGGTAATAGTTCTCTTCCTGGTAGAGGCTCCCTTTCTAACATAAATTTCCCTTACAAAAAGGTAACTTCTACTCTCTTTTCAGAGCTACTCTTTGTCTACAGTCTCTCAAAATAATCAGCTCAAAATAATTCTCATACCAAAGAGACATATTTTGGGGTGGCACATTCTGCTCTTCAACGCACACACACAAACACACACACATACACACACACACACACTTTTAACAACTTTCCTAGCAGCAGTAATAGTGATAAACAGTAATGAGAGAAGTGAGCAGAGATTAGATTGTCTTGATGGTTCCTTCCGATTCTAAAATTTTACAAGATTCCCTGCCTCTGCATGAGTAGTTCCTACTTCTGCCCACTTATTTATATGATTCCTGGTCATGTTTTCCCATGTCCACCTAAAATAACTTCATTCCTCTTTTTTCCTTATGTGAATTTACTGATATTTCAAGATCCAGGGCAAATACATCTTCTATCAGTGTGTTTCTCAACCCCACATCCATTCTGGATTGCCTAGGGAGCCTAAGAAAATGCAGACTTAGGGTCTCAAACCAAACCAATTAAATCAGAATCTGGGTAAATGGTGGCATTTGAAGTTTTTCAAGGCCTCTATGATTCTACTGTGCAGCGAGAGTGGAGAATCACTAGTCATGTCCTTGTACCATTTTTCTAGGGCGTTGGTTATTTTTCTAATTGATTTGTGGCAATTTATTATATATTCCGATACTAATCTTTTAACTCTTATGTGTGTTTACAGGGTATATATACACGGGAACACACATATATACCTAAATATATGAAATTAGGAAGAGCATAATACATAAAAAATCATATAGTTATTCAATTGAGAAAGGTCACCACAATTATGTGGCAATGCTAGGTGAGGTCCTTTTGACAAGAACATGAAACATGAGGCTTTAACTTAGAAGCTACAACTAATGTTTTTCAAATAAAAATAATCTTTTTGAAGATTTTTTTAAAATCAGAAACAAAATTTGTACCTTTCATGATTTTTTGAGAGTGGCCAAATTCATATAACTATGACTAGAAGGGAGAAGGAAATAGTTTTTATTTTTTTTATTTTTTTTAAAAGATTTTATTTCTTTATCTGAGAGAGAGAGAGAGAGAGAGCACGAGCAGAAGGATGGGGCAGAAAGAGAAGCAGACTCCCCACTGAGGGGCTAGCCTGATCCTGGGACTCTAGCACCATGAACTAAGCCGAAGGCAGCCACCCAGGTTCCTCAGAAATAGTTTTTAAATAAAACAACCACTAGTAAAAGTAGGATAACACACCATTATGCAGTTAGAAAATCCGAACATTCAGGTTTAGCATTTCATTCATTCAATTATTATTTAATGGAAAGCCCTGCTATGTGCCAGGTACTGGGATTAAAGCACCCACAGAAGACAAGGTGACTGAAAAAAATTTAATCCTGTACTTAAACAGGGCTCTCAAGGAAAAATTGTAATTTTCGCTAATGCCTGTAAAAGAAATCTCACCAGAAAATCAATAAGAAGGGACTAAAGATTGGTGCTGGCTAGGACATCACCAGAGTAGAAAAAGAACTACTTTAAAAATATGCTTTCCAAAGTATCCTTTTTTTAAAAAAAAAACACTTTATTGAGCTTTAATTGACATGTAAAAACTGTACATATTTAAGGTATACAACTTGATGAGTTTGGGGATAACTACACACCTGTAAAATCATCACCACCATCAAGGCAATAGACATATCCATCATCTAACCAAGTTTCCTCCCACTGTGTGTGTGTGTGTGTGGTAAGAATGCTTAACATAAGATCTATCACCTTAGAAAATTTTAAATATACAATGCAGTATTGCTAGCTATAAGTACCATACTACATAGTTGATCTCCAGAATTACTTATCTTACATAACTGAAACTTTGTACCCTTTGATCATCACTGCTCCATTTCCTCCTCCTCCCAGTCCCTGGCAACCACCCTTCTGCTCTGCTTCTATGAGTTCGATTACTTTAGATTCCACATATAAGTGAGATTATACAATATTTGTCTTTCTGTGTCTGGCTTATTTCACTCAGCATAAAGTCCTCCAAGTCCACCTGTGTTGTCCCAAATGACAGTATTTTCTTCCTTTTTAAGGCTTTATGTAATTCTTTTTTTTTTTTAATTTTTTTTATTAACATATAATATATTTGTTTCAGGGGTACAGGTCTGTGATTCATCAATCTTACACAACTCACATTGCTCACCATAGCACATACCCTCCCCAATGTCCATCACCCAGCCACACCATCACTCCCAACCCACTCAACTCCAGCAACCCTCAGTTTGTTTCCTGAGATTAAGAGTCTCTTATGCTTTGTCTCCCTCTCCGGTTTTGTCTTGTTTCATTTTTCCCTCCCTTCCCCTATGATCCTCTGTCTTGTTTCTCAAATTCCTCTTATCAGTGAGATCATATGATACTTGTCTTTCTCTGATTGACTTATTTCGCTTAGCATAATACCCTCTAATTCCATCCACATCATGGCAAATGGCAAGATTTCACTTTTTTTGATGGCTGCATTATATTCCATTGTGTATCACATCTTCTTTATCCATTCATCTGTTGATGGACATCTAGGCTCTTTCCATAGTGTGGCTATTGTGGATATTGCTGCTATAAACATTGGGGTGCATGTGCCCTTTTGGGTCAGTACATTTGTATCTTTGGGGTAAATACCAAGTAGTGCAATTGCTGGGTCATAGAGTAGCTCTATTTTCAACTTTTTGAGGAACCTCCATACTGTTTTCCAGAGTGGCTGCACCAGCTTGCATTCCCACCAACAGTGTAGGAGGGTTCCCCTTTCTCCGCATCCCGGCCAACATCTGTTGTTTCCTGACTTGTTAATTTTAGCCATTCTGACTGGTGTGAGGTGGTATCTCATTGAGGTTTTGATTTGGATTTCCCTGATGCCGAGTGATGTTGAGCACTTTTTCATGTATCTGTTGGCCATTTGGATGTCTTCTTTGCAGAAATGTCTGTTCATGTCTTCTGCCCATTTCTTGATTGGATCATTTGTTCTTTGGGTGTTGAGTTTAAGAAGTTCTTTTTAGATTTTGGATACTAGCCCTTTATCTGATATGTCATTTGCAAATATCTTCTCCCATTCTGTCGGTTGTCTTTTGGTTTTGTTGACTATTTCCTTTGCTGTGCAAAAGCTTTTTATCTTGATGAAATCCCAATAGTTCATTTTTGCCCTTGCTTCCCTTGCCTTTGGTGATGTTTCTAGGAAGAAGTTGCTGTGGCTGAGGTCGAAGAGATTCCTGCCTGTGTTCTCCTTTAGGATTTTGATGGATTCCTGTCTCACATTTACGTCTTTCATCCATTTTGAGTGTATTTTTGTGTGTGGTGTAAGGAAATGGTCCAGTTTCATTCTTCTGCATGTGGCTGTCCAATTTTCCCAACACCATTTGTTGAAGAGACTTGTCTTTTTGCCATTGGACATTCTTTCCTGCTTTGTCGAAGATTAGTTGACCATAGAGTTGAGGGTCCATTTCTGGGCTCTCTATTCTGTTCCATTGATCTATGTGTCTGTTTTTGTGCCAGTACCATACTGTCTTGATGATGACAGCTTTGTAATAGAGCTTGAAGTCCGGAATTGTGATGCCACCAGCTTTGCTTTTCTTTTTCAACATTCCTCTGGCTATTTGGGGTCTTTTTTGGTTCCATGCAAATTTTAGGATTATTTGTTCCATTTCTTTGAAAAAAGTTGATGGTATTTTGATAGGGATTGCATTGAATGTGTAGATTGCTCTAGGTAGCATAGATATTTTCACAATATTTGTTCTTCCAATCCATGAGCATGGAATGTTTCTCCATTTCTTTGTGTCTTCCTCAATTTCTTTCATGAGTATTTTATGGTTTTCTGAGTACAGATCCTTTGCCTCTTTGGTTAGATTTGTTCCTAGGTATCTTATGGCTTTGGGTGCAATTGTAAATGGGATCAACTCAACTTCTCTTTCTTCTGTCTTGTTGTTGGTGTATAGAAATGCAACTGATTTCTGTGCATTGATTTTATATCCTGCCACTTCATTGAATTCCTGTATGAGTTCTAGCAGTTTTGGGGTGGAGTCTTTTGGGTTTTCCACATAAAGTATCATATCATCTGCAAAAAGTGAGAGTTTCGTTTCTTCTTTGCCAATTCAGATGCCTTTTATTTCTTTTTGTTGTCTGATTGCTGAGGCAGGACTTCTAGTACTATGTTGAATAGCAGTGGTGATAGTGGACATCCCTGCCCTGTTCCTGAACTTAGGGGGAAAGCTCTGAGTTTTTCCCCATTGAGTATGATATTCACTGTGGGTTTTTCATAGATGGCTTTTATGATATTGAGGTATTACCCTCTATCCATGTACTCTGAAGAGTTTTATTTTTTTTTTTTAAAGATTTTATTTATTTATTTGACAGAGAGAGACACAATGAGAGAGGAAACACAAGCAGGGGGAGTGGGAGAGGGAGAAGCAGGCTTCCCGCAGAGCAGGGTGCCCGATGTGGGGCTCGATCCCAGGACCCTGGGATCATGACCTGAGCCGAAGGCAGATGCTTAACGACTGAGCCACCCAGGCACCCCTACTCTGAAGAGTTTTAATCCAGAAAGGATGCTGTACTTTGTCAAATGCTTTTTCTGCATCTATTGAGAGGATCATATGGTTCTTGTTCTTTCTTTTATTGATGTATCATATTGATTGATTTGCAGATATTGAACCACCCTTGCAGCCTAGGAATAAATCCCATTTAGTCGTGGTGAATAAGCCTTTTAATGTACTGTTGGATCATATCTGCTAGTATTTTGGTGAGAATTTTTGCATCCATGTTCATCAGGGATATTGGTCTGTAATTCTCCTTTTTGATAGGGTCTTTGCCTGGTTTTGGGATCAAGGTAATGCTGGCCTCATAAAATGAGATTGGAAGTTTTCCTTCCATTTCTATTGTTTGAAACAGCTTTAGAAGAATAGGTATTAATTCTTCTTTAAATGTTTGGTAGAATTCCCCTGAGAAGCCATCTGGCCTTGGGCTCTTCTTGGGAGATTTTTGATTATTGCTTCAATTTCCTTACTGGTAATAGGTCTGTTCAGGTTTTCTAATTCTTCCTGGTTTAGTTTTGGTGGTTTCTAGGCTCTAAGAATGCATCCATTTTTTCCCAGATTATCTAATTTGCTGGCATATAGTTGCTCATAATATGCTCTTATAATTGTTTGTATTTCTTTGGTGTTGGTTGTGATCTCTCCTCTTTCATTCATGATTCATTTATTTGGGTCCTTTCTCTTTTCTTTTTGATAAGTCTGGCCAGGGGTTTATCAATCTTTTTAATTCTTTCAAAAAACCAGTCCTAGTTTCATTGATCTATTCTACTGTTCTTTTGGTTTTCTATTTCATTGATTTCTGCTCTGATCTTTATTTTATCTCTTCTCCTGCTGGCTTTAGGCTTTATTTGCTGTTCTTTCTCTAGCTCCTTTTGGTGTAGTGTTAGATTGTGTATTTGAGACCTTTCTTCTTTCTTGAGGAAGGCTTGTATTGCTATATAATTTCCTCATAGGACTGCCTTTGCTGCATCCCAAAGATTTTGAACACTTGTGTGTGTGGTTTTTTTTTTTAAGATTTTATTTATTTATTTGACAGAGAGAAAGAGAGAGAGCACAAGTAGGCAGAGAGGCAGGCAGAGGGAGAGGGAGAAGCAGGCTCTCCAGTAAGCAGGGAACCCGATGTGGGACTTGATCCCAGGACTCTGGGTTCATGACCTGAGCTGAAGGCAGCCACTTAACCGACTGAGCCACCCAGGCGCCCCGAACACTTGTTTTCATTTTCATTTGTTTCCATGAATTTTTTAAAATTCTTTGATTTCCTGGTTGACCCATTCATTCTTTAGTAGGATGCTCTTTAACCTCCATGTATTTGAGTTCTTTCCGACTTTCCTCTTGTGATTGAGTTCTAGTTTCAAAGCATTGTGGTCTGAAAATATGCAGGGAATGATCCCAATCTTTTGGTACCAGTTGAGACCTGATTTGTGACCCAGGATGTGATCTATTCTGGAGAATGTTCCGTGGGCACTAGGGAAGAATGTGTATTCTGTTGCTTTGGGATGGAATGTTCTGAATATATCTGTGAAGTCCATCTGGTCCAGTGTGTCATTTAAAGTCTTTATTTCCTTGTTGATCTTTTGCTTAGATGATCTGTCCATTTCAGTGAGGGGGGTGTTAAAGTCCCCCACTGTTATTGTATTGTTGTCGATGAGTTTCTTTGATTTTGTTATTAACTGGCTTATATAATTGGCTACTCCCATGTTAGGGGCATAGATATTCACAATTGTTAGATCTTCTTGTTGGATAAACCCTTTAAGTATGATGTAGTGTCTTTCCTCATCTCTTACTATAGCCTTTGTTTTAAAATCTAATTTGTCTGAAATAAGGATTGCCACCCCAGCTTTCTTTTGATGTCCATTAGCATGGTAAATGATTTTCCACCCCCTCACTTTAAATCTGGAGGTGTCTTTGCATCTAAAACGAGTCTCTTGCAGACAGTATATTGATGGGTCTTGTTTTTTTATCCAATCTGATACCCTGTGTCTTTTGATTGGAACATTTAGCCTATTTACATTCAGGGTAACTATTGAAAGATATGAATTTAGTGCCATTGTATTGCCTGTAAGGTGACTTTTACTGTATATTGTCTGTGTTCCTTTCTGGTCTATGTTACTTTTAGGCTCATTCTTTGCTTAGAGGACCCCTTTCAAGATTTCTTGTAGGGCTGGTTTGGTGTTTGCAAATTCTTTATTTTTTGTCCTGGAAGCTTTTTATCTCTCCTATTTTCAATAACAGCCTAGCTGGATATAGTACTCTTGGCTGCATATTTTTCTCATTTAGTTCTATGAATATATCATGCCAGTCCTTTCTGGCCTGCCAGGTCTCTGTGGATGGGTCTGCTGCCAATCTAATGTTTCTACCATTGTAGGTACAGATCTTGTCCCAAGCTGCTTTCAGGATTTTCTCTGTCTCTGACTTGTGAGTTTTACTATTAGATGTCGGGGTGTTGACCTATTTTTATTGATTTTGAGAGGGGTTCTCTGTGCCTCCTGGATTTTGATGCCTGTTTCCTTCCCCAAATTAGGGAAGTTCTCTGCTATAATTTGCTCCAATATACCTTCTGCCCCTCTCTCTTTCTTCTCCTTCTGGGTTCCCAATTATTCTAATGTTTCACTTTATGGTATCACTTATCTCTCGAATTCTCCGCTCATGATCCAGTAGTTGTTTATCTCTCTATTTCTCAGCTTCTTTATTCTCCATCATTTGGTCTTCTATATCACTAATTCTCTCTTCTGTCTCATTTATCCTTGCAGTTAGAGCCTCCATTTTTTATTGCACCTCATTAATAGCCTTTTTGATTTTGACTTGGTTAGATTTTAGGTCTTTTATTTCTCCAGAAAGGGATTCTCTAGTATCTTCTCTACTTTTTTCAAGCCCAACTACTATCTTTATAATCATCATTCTGAACCCTAGTTTCAACATCTTACTAATGTCTGTATTGATTAGGTCCCTGGCAGTCAGTACTACCTCTTTTTCTTTTTTTTTGAGGTGAGTTTCTCCTGTCTTGTCATTTTGTCCAGAGGAGAATAGATGAATGAGAGAACAAAATGCCAAAAAAATGCTAAAAGTGTAAGAACAACCCCAGAAAAATATACACTAAACAAATCAGAAGAGACTTGAAACCCAGTGGGTGGGGGAAAAAAAGGGGAAAAAAAAAGAGTATGATCAGGCTGGTGAATATAACAGAGCCACATACTAGATTTTTGGTGTATTTTGGTCTGTTAGAAGAAATTGCCTCCTGAGGTTTTAAAGAAAGAAAAACGTATATATACAAAAATAAGGGTAAATACGATGAAGGGAAGGAATATGATTGTAAAGATGAAAATTAAAAAGGATCTTAAAAAAGGAATTGATAAGATAAGAAGTTGGTTGAAAAAAGAATGAAAAAAAATTAAAAGAAAAGAGAATGTGATCAAGAGGGAGACTAGAGCAACATTATACACTAGATTTAGGCTATATTTTGGTCAGTTAGTAGAAACTGTATCACAAAACTTTAAAGAAAGAAAAACATATATGTATGTGTATACACATATAAAAAATAAGCTTAACTACAACAAAGAGATAGAATATGACTGTAAAAATGAAAAATTAAAAAAGTTTTTAAAAAAGGAATTGATAAGATGTTGGTTGAAAAAGAAGAAAAATTCAACTAAAAAAATAGAAAAAGAGAAAATTAAAAAATTTTAAAACTTAACTTTGAAAGGCTAAAGAATCTTGGTAAAAAAGCCATGAATTCTATGTGCTGTATTCCCCTAGCGCTGGAGTTCTGCCGTTCTCATTGATTGGTAAACTTGGCCTTGGCTGGCTGTTCTTGCTGATCTTCTGAGGGAGGGGCCTGTTGCCGTGGTTCCCAAATGTCAGTGCCGGAGGCGGAATTGCCCCACCCTTGCCGGTCTGGGCTAAGTAATCTGCTCAGGTTTGCTCTCGGGAGCTTTTGTTCCCTGCAAGCGTTCTGTACAGCTTTGGAGGCCGAGAGTGAAAACTGCGGCCTCCCAATCTCTGCCCTGGAGGAGCTGAGAACTTGGGGACCTGCTCCTCAGTGAGCCCCTAGAGAAAAGCAATCACTCCCGTCTCCCCAGTCTCTGGCTGCACTCTGTGCTCACCCGGCCTGTGACTGAGCGTTTCTATCTCTGGCACACGACCCCGTGTGGAGTCTCCAAACCCAGCAGATCCCTGCAGTGCGCTCCCGCGCCGCTCCTCCTGGGGGAGGAAGGGGAGTCTCCCCAGATCTGCCGCTTGTTGGGTCCCTGCTGGAGGAGCAGTGGCCCGACTGTGCCGCAGATCACGGTTTATGGCAGCCCCGAGCTGAGAGCCCACTCCTTGGCTCCGTCTCTGCAGCCGGCTTCCCCGCTCCTATGCCTGGGAGCTCTGCCGCACTCAGGCACCCCTGGGCTTTCTGTGACCCTGAGGGTCCTGAGACCACACTGTCCCATGAGGGTTCCTCCCCCCACTAAGCCACTGGAGTGACGTCCCTCAGTGGAGCAGACTTCTACAAGTTCCAATTTTGTGCTCCACTGCTCTATCACTTGCCAGAAGCGGCCAATGGAGGCCCCCTCCCCTGCCGTCTATCCTCCCGAATATCACCTAGGATTCCCTTCTCCACACGTCCTACCTTCCAGAAAGTGGTCGCTTTTCTGTTCAGAGAGTTGTTGCTATTCTTTTCTTCGATCTCCTGTTGAGTTCGTAGGTGTTCAGAATGGTTTGATCCCTATCCAGCTGAATTCCTAGGACCAGACGAAATTTAGGTCTCCTACTCCTCTGCCATCTTGGTCTTCCTCCCCAAAGTGTCCTTAAGTCAAAAGAAATCTCAAGAAATGGCAGAGGAAGGAAAAAAGCTCCAAAGCACATTTCCTGGCATTCTGTCTCAAGACTGGTGCTGGAATTGGCAAGTCCAATGGTCAGCGCCCTACAGTAGAAGCTGTGAGTACACAACACTTGGGTGATCTCTGTGTGTCATAAATAAAGGAAAGAGAAGTCAAAGAGTCAGACTTAGGAAGACATGAGAAATGGCTTCTATAATCTCTGGGCCGCTCCTGTATCACAATGTACCTTGACCTGTCAAAACGGCCAGACACACTGAGACTCCATTCTGGAACTGCTGGTCAACGTATTTATGCAGCACAGAACCTACAGAGGCAGGAAGGTCAGCTTTTATTTAATATTAATTTCTCTCGTACTCAGGATTAAATGCTGTGCAAAGTTATTGAATTACCAATCTTTAGAGTGAGTTTCTAATAAAAGAAAATTACAAAATAATTATTTATAGAGTAAAACTGACTTGTTTCCTGATAGTCCAAACCAGTTCATGTGGTCCACTGGTGAAGGAACGAGCCAGCCTTGGTAAATCCCACTTTTGGAGGAAAGAAAGCACTAATTACAAAAGATCAAAGATTACGAAGGTCGGAATGTTTGGTTATCACTTGTTAGTTTTCCATCCAGCCGGAACCGATGGAACAAATTCTGGTTCATCTGTAACAAGCCCTATGTAGGACATGGGTGTAGAGGCCGCTTTTAGACAACAGGCTTGAGCAATGGAAACTTGATCAAGGCAAAAGGGCCCACAGTGACCCCCCCGGCCAAGTACAGAGGGGCCCAGCAGGTGACCCACCTCAATATATCCATAGGCCCTAGCTGACCAATGGGCTACTCACAACCAGCCACAGTTACCAAAAAAGGGAGAATTCCATACATCCCTGTTCCCGTACCTCCTCCCCTTCCTGATTTAAATACAGCCCCCACCCACTGCCAGGTTGCAGACAGCCTGCCTCTGCTGACTGCTTGCAGCTCCCCTGCAATGTATTCAAGAAACTTCTATCCCCTTTGTTCTGCCTTGGGTGAACGCTTTCTCCTCCTGTGCCACTGGCTTCCACCTGATTGTCACCCCACATTTGGGGGCCCCCATCCCATAGAGACAGACATCACAATGGGTACACTCTAGTCATTGTTAAAGAAAATCAAAACTCATTTACATGAAAGGATGCCTCTATGTCACAGATAGGTGAATTATAGAAAGGAAAAGGTTAGTAAAGGTTCTGCACCTAATACCAGCTTGTGTGTCAGAGGGGGGTTTCCCACACCAACAGGCATTTCTCCAGCACCAGCTGGGTGTCCTACAATTCAGCTCAATTCCGACACTGTCCACCTAGAGGTAGCATCAGATCCCACAGGTTAAAGGCTCAGTCCTAGAAGGCTGCCCCACCCCCCAGTTCTGACACTAATCACAATCTAGGTTGTCACCTGGGCTTCTGACTGACTGGCTGTAGATTGAAGGTTCTTACAGCCCCATTTGGGTTTGATTAGTTTGCTAGGGTGGCTCACAGAGTTCAGAGCAACATTGTACTTACTGGATCACTGGTTTGTTATAAAAGGATAGAAGTCAGGAATAGCCAGATGGGAGAGTTGCATAGAGCAAGGTATGGGGAAGAGGTGTAGAGTTTCCATGTTCTCTCTGGGCACACCACTCACCCTGAATCTCCATGTATTCACCAACCTGGGAGCTTTTCCAACCTTGTCCTTTTGGGATTTTATGGAGGCCTCATTACATACACATGATTGAAAAAATCACTGGCCATTGGTTATTGATCAACCTCCAGCTCTTCTCACCAACCTGGAGGTTTCAGGGGTGGGACTGAAAATTCCAACCCTCTAATCACATGGGTTGGTTCTGCTGGCATCCTTAGGCAAGGTCCAAAAGTTTCAGAGGGTTTTAGGAAGTCTGTGCCAGGAAGGGGGTCAAAGACTAAATATATATAGCTATAAATTACAGTATCTCAGAGAAAAGGGAACAAAAACTTGCAAAGTTTACCTAGGGAAGGGGGAAGATCTGGAGGGAGAGAAGAAGGAAAGGGAGACTTGCTCTGTTTCCCATTTGCTCAGAAGGACCTGAATTCTCTGTACTGGTAAGTCTTCATGTATTACTTATGTGATAAAATTAAGCAAAATTTTTTTTAAGATTTTATTTATTTTTGTTTATTTGAGAGAGAGAGCAGGGGGCAGGGCCGAGAGAGAGAGAGAGAAAATCTCAAGCAGACTCCAGGCTGAGCACAGAGCCTGACATGGGGCTTGATCTAAAGACCCTGATCAGGATCATGACCTGAGCAGAAGTCAAGAATCAGATGCTTAATAGACTAAGCCATCCAGGTGCCCCAAGCAACATTTTAAAAGGGACAGAATTCAGCAGTTAATAGCAAAATGATGGTTGCCTTTCAGAGTTGATACAAAGATGCAATCAGTCACTCACTCACTGAGCTTGTGACGTGCCAGGCACCAGGGCCTCGGAGACCAGCAAGTTGGGCAGTCCCTAACGTGACAGAGCTCCCATCATGATGGGAAAGACATGATAAACAGCTAAACCACAAGTCACTGTAGATGGAATTCAGTTTGGTAAATGTGCTCTTAGGGAGGGTGTCTGGGGATCCCCACTGCACAGAATGGCCTCCTTGGGGAAGTGAGCCAAAGCTGAGGCTGGAAGAGTGATGAACAGCCTGCTGGGCTTGCAGAGCCACCTGGGAAGATGAAGGGGCAGACTCAGGGGGAGGGCTCGGCATGTTCCAGAGAGAAGAAGAAAGTCCCCAGTACTGCATAACTGAGAATAGTCTCCCAATGCTGGTGAAGGGTCAGGCTGGGTAAATTCCCAGACACCAGAGCGACAGGGCAAGTGAGGGTTGAACACCTTCAGAGGAGTTTCTTCTTAGGCCACGGGGCCATGTTCGACTGCCTTGAGGGCCAGTCTGACCCTGAATGCAGTACATTTGGAAAATAAAAAAATTACTCAGGATCTTTTAAAAATATATTGGAAATTCCTTTTCTGGCTGACTTTGTGACCTGCTATCCTTCCCCAGCTGATTTCCAAACTGCCTTTCCATTCCCTGTTCTGTTTTTCCCTTTCCTACTTTCCAGTGGTAAGGGATTAGTAAGCCCTGCAATGCTTCTTTATGCCAGAGCATCATTTTTCATCCCAAGGGTTGCAAACACCTGCAAGGGTGACTCACAAGAGGAGAGGAGCCAGGGCTTTCTGGCCGAGGAATGTAGGAGCCCTCAGACAGGGTCACATTGTTTCCACTCTCCCCGAAGGTACTGGAGCAGCCTGATCGTATTTTCTCTGGGATGCCGTCTGTGTCTCTTCCCAACTATTCTGTGAAGTACACAGGTAGGGAGAAGGGAGAGAAAGGGCTCTCAGCAGCCAGCCATTTGCATCCTTCTGGCATCTGAGGCTGCTTTGCTGATGCAGAACTCCCATCAGAACATCCACTCCTGGGAGGGTCTGGAGCTCTTGTACCTGGGGTTACTGAAAGAATATTCAGTTAGCATTTTCTCTAAGACCACTTTTCTATTTTAAGTCAAATATTGCTTGACTCATCAAAGACTAGAGTCGTCACATTTTAATAGAAAGCATGGCTTTTGATTTGATGTCAAATATGGCTGGGCCCAAAGTCCAACACCTGAGGGATTCTGATCCTCACCTGAGATGCTGTTGCTTGTTTCAGAAAGATTAACATGTTTCAATGATCCAGCCTTTGCTGTGATAATAAACCCCAAGTTTCAGTGGTTTACAACCCAAGCATGTATTTCTCAATTGGGGTGTTGCAGGTTGGCTGGGCTGGGCTTCAGATGCCTTCTCACTTGGGGACGGAGGCAGAAGGAGAGCTCCTCCATGGGATATGCTGTTCTCATGGTGGAAGACAGTAGCACAAGAGGACTAGGAGACACTTGGGGTTGGAACTAGCACACTGTCACTTCAGCCCACAGTCCATGGTCCAAAATCACTCCGAAGGGAGGGAGAGAAGGGTGAATATTTGCTTGACAATACAATTGCCACACTAAGCCAGGAACGTGTTAGGTCCTCGAAAGGTGTTAGCCTCCATCCTTTTCCCCATGCTACAGTAGGAGTCAATGAACCAGTGGTGAGGATGATAAGCCAGCACTGTCGTCAACCCAACTTTTAGTGTCAAGCCAGGTGGCCAGTGATCACACTGGCCCCAACAACCTTGGCCTTCATCCCAGTCTTAGTGCCCCGAGCATCCCACCAGCCTCAGTTTCCTTATCCTTTCCAGATCCTTGCCTCACTCTTCCATGTGGTATGCCACTGAACTCGTGCCTTGACAGCTGGTGGTGGTCCCCACTTTCCACCTTCTACATGATCCACCAGGCCCTGGGTCCACACAGATTCCTGTTATTCCAGTCCATTCTTAGCTGTGATTGCTAGGCCTATTGTGAGTGTGTAGACAAGAATATGACATCAATCACCAACTTCTTTGTCATTGAAAAAGCATCTCAAACTACCAAAATAGGTGAAAACATAGTCTATGGCCTTATGATTATATCACATGGCTATCTTCGGGTATAAGCTTATGCATTTTAATAAATTCTAGTTCTCAAATTATTTCTCAGTGATATTATTGTGGGGGTTAGGAGAGAGCATGGGGTGGGCACAGAACTAGTTGGCAACCTGGCCTAATAAGAGATGGAAAATTAATAATAAGTGAGGTCACAAGTGAGGACTTTGACTATCACTTGCTCCAAGTCCCTTATTTTACAAATAAGAAAACTGAGAGGTCCAGAGAACAGTCTGTAGTAAATTATGATCAGAAACCAAGCCTCCAGAATCCTGGGCCAGAGCTCTTCCCACTGTACCAGAACAGAGTGGAAGAAATCTTTAGGCCACCAAATGTCCTGAACCCCAGAACAGGCTGTAAGAGAGCAGTTATGTTAATTTAGTCTTAAAGTGAAGAAAATATATTAAATGGGGCCCATGGCATGGATGAGAGCATCAGAATCAGTGGACACTGTCCAGGGGTGGGCAGCAATTTGGCTTCTACTACTTTGGCCTTAGGTATAAAATGTAGTCCTGCCTGTGAGCATTCACGATCTTGAAGGGACTGGTTTAAGGAATCAAGACTTCAGTGGCGCCTGGGTGGCTCAGTCGTTAAGTGTCTTCCTTCGGCTCAGGTCATGATCCTAGGGTCCTGGGGTTGAGCCCCGCATCGGGCTCCCTGCTCGGCAGGAAGCCTGCTTCTTCCTCTCCCACTCCCCCAGCTTGTGCTTTCTCTCTCGTTGTGTCTCTCTCTGTCAAATAAATAAATAAAATACTTAAAAAAAAAAAAAAGACTTTCAGCTGCATTCTGAGGACCTTCCTCTCCTTGCTAATGATTATGAGGATGATGAGCCCGAATATTGACGATGGTGTTTTCCATGCTCATATAGCCAAGGGCTTGGGGAGTGGGTGATCCTCACAGTCCTCTTGTGAGGGAAAGATACGTCATCATCAGGAATTTCTAAAGGCACTCCTTGTGACAAGGGATAGCAATCCACTACATGCAATAAATTGATACTTCTAGATTTTTAGTCCAATTATCAAATCAATATGATTAGCATGCAATTTCCTGAAAAAAAAAATTACCAGTATATTTTAGTAGAATGAGCTGTCCCATGTATGGGATTATTTGAGTCAGAGTCATGGTATCTAGAAGCCCTTCCATAGGAGTAAAAAAAAAAAAAAGGAAAAAAGAAAAGGAACAGAACGGATGAATAGATGTTAAAGATACAAGATGGATTTCAACAATATTTTCAAGAGACATATAGTCCAATGGAGGGGTAGATATGCCAAGTGCCATCCACTGAGACTAATGGATGCAGGTGCCAGTGCACAGGTGAAAGAGTTATCAATCTTCACAGGTGGATTGACTTGGAACATTCTGCCCTTCAACTGGCATTGACTCCCAACATTGTAATATTGATTATAAAGAGTTAATGTTCTGTAATGCACATTAGCCAGCAATCTATTTGTAGGAATTCTGTGAATCTTTTTGCAAATAGAGAATATTTGTCTTATACGAACAAGTTAGCTCTGCATAAATCTATATTTAATTTTTCTGGCGTGGCTTTAGATAGACATTAGTGGGGAGTAGCAGGAGGTGGGGGCTCCAGTCCCCCGGGCTGAGCACTTCCATGCATTAGTAATGCATGCAGAATCTAGCAATGGTTTACTGAACACTTACTTGACACCACACAGTGTGCAGAACACTGAGGGAGCATGGTGCAAATGTCTTTGCCCTCAGCAGCTATTGTGAGCAATGTTTAATTGTTAGCATTGAACCCGTTTCACAGTGTTTAAGCAGACTGTGAGCTGAAATGACTTCCTAAATCAGCATCTGACCTGGGACAGAAAGCCAGAATCTTGGCTCTTTTGATGGTCTGAGTCTGGAAAAAAATATTCCCATTCCAGCTTGTCATGATTAACTTCTCTGGAGTTTCTCTAGCAAAGAGGACATTGGCTGGTCTGAAGCAAAGCAAAATGAATTAAAGCTTAAAATTCCTTTAAAAATTTTTCTTATGTGAACCAGAAATCTGGGTTCCTCTGTAACTATGAGTATTGCCTTCCCATCCTGTGTGAGTCACATCTGGGCCCGCAGGTGTCTGGCCCTCTGCAAGAGTCCTTCCTCAGACACCTCAAATCCCCACACTGGCCTTTGTGAGGCCACGAAGTCTGTGGAGGTTTACAAAGGAAACAGGGGACATTCTGAGGCCCATAAACCAGTGCAACCTTGAGGTTTTTAAAGCTATGGTAAGACACACATAACACAATTTTTTTCACTTTAGTCATAGCAAACAGAGGCATATTTGCTTAGCATTTTTGAGCTGAGACTATTTTTTCTAGTTAATGATGGGTCTTGCACTTTGAGCCCATCTGAGAGTCCCAGGGCATGTTAAATCTCTAGGAAAGTTTCTAATAGCTACCTTATTGCCCCAGGGGCCCTGTAGAGAGAAAGAGAGCTGCTTTAGACAGGTCCTTTAATTTCTTTTACTATATTTTAATGGTGATAAAATACCACCTTTACAATTTTTAAGTGTGCAGGGGCATTAAGTACACTCACATTGTTGTGTGAGGGAGTTCAGAGTGAATCACCCTGGAAGCGTCACTACGGCATGCAGATTGTCTTGAGCTGAAAATCATCAAGGATCAAGAGGCTCAGGAAGAAACTTTGATCTTCTCCCTAAATGTCTAAAAGAATTTAGTTGGAAGACCTGCTCCAGGACAGGAGCTATCACCATAGATAACTACAATATAATATGAATGAGGGGTAGTAGACAGGGAGGAGGAATTTTAACCAATAGATTGTTTGTGTCCTATCGTTTCTGAATAGCTCAGTGAACATGTGTTTACCAAACATTTACCCCTTTTCATCTTCCTGTGCATTGTTTTCATTCCCTTGGAAATCCCAGACCCCATTCCCCTTCTTAGTTCAGGACAACATTTATACCTCATTTTGCCTGTCTTTGGAATTTCATGTTTTTGTGGATTCCCCGTACTTACGAAATTAAATGTTATCTTCTCCAGTTAATCTGTCTTCTGTCAATTTAATTCTTAGGCCTGCTAGAAAAACCTTGAAGGGTAGAATAGTTTTTCCTTCCCACATGTGCAACCATCACCACCATCCATCTCCAGAACTTTTTAATCTTCCCAAACTAAAACACGGTACTCATTAAACACTAACACCCGAATATTCTGACACCAACTAGCACTCTGGTCCCAATTCCGGTGTGTGAGTTTTTTCCTCACACCAAGCAATTCTGATACCAACTGCGTGTCTTATAATTCAATTCTGACACTACAAGGTATACAAAGCCTTGAATTTTTTTTTAAGATTTTATTTATTTATTTGACAGAGAGAGACATAGCAAGAGAGGGAACACAAGCAGGGGGAGTGGGAGAGGGAGAAGCAGGCTTCCCGCCAAGCAGGGAGCCTGATGTGGGGCTCGATCCCAGGACCCTGGGATCATGACCTGAGCCAAAGGCAGACACTTAATGACTGAGCCACCCAGGCACCCCCATAAAGCCTTGAATTTTTAAAGGAGGCTCTTATTCACACTTTGCAAGCTTCAGAAAAATGTAGTTGTCTATATCAAAGACAGATTTTTACTTTTTAATATTCAGAATCTCTTGGCAGGATGAGTCAGCAGGGTGGAAAAGGAAGATCAGAGATCTAGGAGAATCAGAAGCAGCAATCCTCTAGAATCCAAATAAGGACTTTGTTTTCCTCTTTTGATGAGGAAAGGATGGCAATCACCTCAAATGTTAAAGAATGAGCACCAATTTGGAAGAGGACAGAAAAGATGCTTTGGGATGTGCTATTTAAGAATTCATTGCTGACCTTAGCAAGAATCATTTTATCCCATTAATTATTGAGACAGATGCCAGATTGCAAAGGTTGAAAGAGGTTTGATGAGGATTTGGAAACAGTGAGAAGTAGTGAACTTCTCTTTTGAGAAGTTCAAGGTGCACAAGGAGGAGAAAGCCAGGCACTGGCCACATAGGCGACTGGTAGTGAGAAGAAACTAGTGTCATTTGAAGTTCTAAACATCACCTTGTTTAATCATCAAAGCAATCCTCTTATGGTGGCTTCTATTTCATTCATTTTCAAATTAAGAATCTGAGCATCAGAAAGGTTAAGTAACCTATTAAGTAAGCAAGATTAGAACCCAAGACCTTCTAACTCCAGAATACTGTGACATATGCCTGGAGGAGCCAAACAAAGGTCATTTGTTTCAGGATGGGGAGATGAAAGATGATTATAGACTACAAGGAGCAAGTCCTCTGTTGTGTCCATTTCATGCACACTCTCTGACTACCTCCTGTATTTACTCATCTGGTCTCCTGCTATCCTGATTCCAACACTCCTTCAACCTCCCAGAACAGAAGTACCTCAACTCTTCCTTTTCACTGTGTCTCCCTCCATCCCCATTCTTCCTTCCCAGGATATATTGCCGTCAACCTTCCTAACCACTTCCCTGCTGGCACCTTCTCTCCTGCCTCCCTGGTTTAGTCTTGCTTGCTTGACAAACCCATGCAGGTGGGTGGCTGGACAAAAATGTACACCTACTCATGACAGCAAGTCCCATGTGGACTATTACAAGTGAAGAGCAATCATGCCATTTCTCTCCTCTATTCAATCTCCTACTCACCTAGGTGACTCTCACATCTCTTCCCCATGCTCACTTTTGGCTGGAGACCTTTCTTCCTATTCCAACAAGATTAAATTTAGCAACACAGACAACATTTGTGACCTTGATATGAGGATTTTCTATAGTGTACTGAGATTAAAGTTGAATCACAGTGAGTTTAAGAGAGAACAGAAGAAGAGGAATTGGAGGCAGTAGGTAGAGACAAATCTTTCCTGGAGGTTTGTGACAAAGCCCAAGCAAAGGAGCAAAGTTTGGAAAGGGAAGCGGGGACAAGGTAATTCATCCAAGTGCTGGGAATACAGTAGTGCAGAAAATCCCTGCCACCAATGCCCTCCAACCCATAGAATCCTCACTCTTGGGCCCCTTCCAGTCTTCCCAAAGGAGACCGTGGAATAAGGAGGTAAGAATTGGAAGGAAGATCTCCAGAAATAAGGGATTTCCTTCCCAACTAAAAGCAACACTCCAGTTCCACTCATTCCTTCATGAAAGGAAGGCTCTACAGAGGGATCCTGGATTATCCTGGAGACATCATTCCATTGTTAGATAAACCAGAGTCTGAAACAATCTCTACTCCCCTTCACCTCTGTGTCCCTTAGCCTGTTTGGGCCATCATCTGTCTCGGCTGGTTCAAACTCAAAGCCAGGTGTGGCTTGGATTTGTTTGCTTTTGGTGGATGGGTAATTAAAATGAGGTTTAGCCTTTAGCAATGAATATACTTTGCCATTCTATTCCCAAGGATGAATCAGGACTCGGAATTGACCATGACATTAAAAGCAGTTCCAAACTTATTCTGCTATTTCCCAATCCTTTGAGAAGAAGTATCAGGGTGAGGAAAGGCATACTTTGTATTTCCAACCATCACTCCAGGGATCATGGAGAAGGCCATGGGTGAGGGTGGCAGGAAATTGGAGAGAAGTAGCTGGGAAAATGAGCAGAGGCTTTGGTGTCAGGTTAGGATGATGGGACTTTATTTTATGGTAAGATAAGAGCATAAAACCATTTTAAGGAGGGAAGTGCCATGATCAGAGCTTAGTTTATAAAGATTACTCTTAAGATATGCCTTGGGAGTGTTAAAGGACAAAGTGAGATGATCAGATTTTCCTTTTAGAAAGAATCACTTGTCTAAAAGGAGCTAAAGAAGTCTTAGAGGTATCTAAGGAGGGTACCAATGTAAGGTTTTAAGTAGAAGAGTGACAAGATGAAATATGCATTTTAAAAGAATCACTACTCTAAAGAAGCTTAAAAAGGTATAAATGGCTAAGTGGGGAGCCAGAGGAAACTTGGAATCAGAATAAGATCCAAGGCCTCCACCATGTCCTCCATCTGCTTCATCTGCCATGGCTGCAGGCAGCCCATGAAGCTGGATCAGTCCATGGGGACCTTGGGTCTCGAGACCATCCAAGAATCTGCAGCTTCCACATTCACCTCAGCTCAGCAGGAGCCAGGAGAAACCCTGGAAGGTGGCCCAACCTCCAAGGTGGAGAAGGACAGTGAAAAGCTGCAGGATGGTGCCTCCTGTTCTACCCTCCCTGGTAATGGCAAAATGTCAAGGGACAGTTCTAACAAGTTCATCTTGCTTGGAAAGTTTGACTCTGGAAGAACGCTCAATAATATCCAGAAGACTGCTAGGGACATTTTTGACATCCTCACTGGTGAAAAAGATATGGACGACCCCCTCTGTGAGGACTGTACTGACAAACTTTTAGAGCAGGTGGACACCCGACTCATTATTGTAGAATCTGAGAACCAGAACTACAAATATTGGATGGGGAGGATACGTGAGGAGGAGATGAAGACACTGCAGGAGGAGCTGGAGGGCCTGGAGCTGGAGGAGGTGAGGCTGATCCAGGAGCTGAAGGAGGTGGAGAAGAACCAAGAAAGAATAGCAGAAGATCTTGAGGCAGCCTGGGCAGAGACTAAAATGCTGGACCAGCAAGATGAGCAGTACTGGAGGGACTATAGTAACTTGCAATGGCAACAACTGGAACTGCAGGATGAGCTGAAGAGCATAAAGAACCAGCTGAGACATGCCCAGATCCAGTGGGGCCGGCTGAAGAAGACCAATGCCTTCAGTGCCACCTTTGAGATCAGGCATGATGGCCCTGTGGGCATCATCAATAGCTTCAGACTGGGCTGCCTCCCCACCATTTCTGTGAGCTGGAAGGAGATTAACATGGCCTGGGGCCAGACAGCCTTGCTGCTCCTTGCCCTGTCCAATAAAATTGGGCTGGAGTTTCAGAGGTATCAACTCGTCCCCTGTGGAAATCGGTCCTATCTGAAGTCTTTAACAGATGACCCTGTTGAGCTGCCATTGTTCTACATTGCAGGGCAAAGAACTCGCTTGCATGTCAAATTTGACCAGGCAATGATGGCTTTTTTGGACTGCATGCAGCAGGTCAAGGAGGAGGCTGAGAAAGGCAAGTGGGGTCTTTGCCTGCCCTGCAGGATTCATGTGGAGAGTGGCCTAATGGAAGACTCTGGAAGCAGCGGTGAGTTCTATTCCATCAGAACCCATTTGAACACGGAGGAGCAGTGGACAAAGGCACTCAAGCTCATGCTCATAAATTTTAAGTGTAGTCTCGCTTGGGTCTCTTTAAGATATCAAGAATAACTTTTTCTTTTATGAGGGAGAGGGAGTTTTTTTTGCTTTAAAATATTTTATTTGTGAAAAGTAACAAATTGTAAAATTGAAAGATATAACATGCTTATAATTTTAAAAATGAATGGCAACCCAAGCATTAATTGTTCAGAGCAAACCAAAAGTCATTACTATCTTCCCCTGCACGTCTTTGTCCTCTCTTCCTTGTACTTTCCTCTTCCCTCCTTCCCCACCTTAACGAATATCCAAAATGGCAGCAAAGATTGAATTACAAGATGACCAGATTACTAGTACAAAAAAAGGATCAAGAGATGCAGAGGGAAAGTACTAGGGTGGGGCTGAGGGAAGGGGGGTTGTGAGGAGAAAGCTGGAGTCTTCATAAAAGTATTTGGGTCACTAATGTATGTAGTGGGACTTTTGCAGGGAGGGCGAATATTCAAAGATATATTTAAGTTTTTGCAGCAGTATATAGTGTAAACCCTTCCTTCATCCCTGAAAAGCTTTCAGTAAGTTTCTACATTTTCTTCAGTGATTTAAAATGAGAAGTGATACTGGGTTGTGCCATTATGTTGAGACTGACCTGGTGGGGGTGTGGCCAAAGAGGACTGGTAACGTCTTGGCTCATAGTTCAATCTAATTATCAGTTGAGAGTCATCAGGTGAACCCTTACAGAGACCTGAAGATTTAAAAGTCAGCAGGGGTGGGGCCACCTGGGTAGCTCAGTCAGTGAAACATCTGCCTTTGGCTTAGGTCATGATTTCAGGGTCCTGGGATTGAGCCCCAAGTTGGGCTCCCTGCTTAAGGGAGAGTTTACTTCTCCTTCTCCCTCTGCCCCTCCCCCACACTCATGCTCTTGCTAGGTTGCTTTGTCAAATAAAATCTTTAAAAAAATAAAAGGAGTCGGCCAGAGGGGCACCTGGGTGGCTCAGTCGTTAAGCGTCTGCCTTCGGCTCAGGTCATGATCCCAGAGTCCTGGGATCGAGCCCCACATCAGGCTCCCTGCTTGGTGGGAAGCCTGCTTCTCCCTCTCCCACTCCCCCTGCTTGTGTTCCCTCTCTTGCTGTGTCTCTCTCTGTCAAATAAATAAAATCTTAAAAAAAAAAAAAAAGGAGTCGGCCAGAGAACTTTTTAGAAATGCAAATTGTATCGTATTTTTCACCTGCTGCTTCATTGCTCTCAGGATAAAATTCAGCCCTGGGTCCCTCTGTGTCTCTCCAGACTCACCTCACTTCTTCCAGCACCTTCTTATTCCAACACGTGCTAAGTCCAAACTTCCTCTGCCTTTTGCCCAAGCTCTTCCTTATGTGTCAGGGTCTTTTAACAAAACTAAAACTTCCCGAGAGCTACTTTAGCTTTGTAGTCTAGTTAGTGCCTAGAATAGCACCTGCCTCATACATACTAAGCATCTATAAATAGAAATCATTGTGGAAAATGAGAAATGGGAGGTGATTAATTTGTCACAGACTAAGATACCAGGAGATTGATTAAATAAAGGTCTAAGCCTATGATGGAAGACCATGTAGGTATTAAGATGTTATAGAGAAATATTTAATTATGTGACATTTAATGGCAATGCTTATAATACAGTAAGTAAAAAGATTAAATTATAAAACATAATATGAAAACTCAGAAAAGTAAAGAAAAATCCAAAAAAATGTATCCCTTGAATATAATGGTACTTGCATTAAGTTTTGTGTTTAAAAAAACTCTCTCTCCCCTTGCGATTAGGAAAGAGACAGGATACTGGTTATCAGCATTTCTTTTTTTTTTAATTATGTTATGTTAGTCACCATACAATACATCATTAGTAAGCATTTCTATTTAACATGTGTTGGTGATCCTAGCTGGTGTAATAAATAAAAAATTAAAGGTCTAGAGACGAGAAGGGAAAAGTTATTTTCATATGAAATAACTATAACGGTATCAAAATTAATCAACAGATAAATGGTTAGAATTAAGTCAATTAAGAAATTCAGTAACCACAAAGTAAATACAAAAATAAAATATTTTTATATAAAGGCAACAATTAGAAAAAGAACTTTGAAGGGTACCTGGGTGGCTCAGTCAGTTAAGCCTTCCAACTTCTCTATTTCAGCTCAGGTCATGATCTCCAGGTGCTGAGATGGAGCCTCGCCCAGGGCTCTGTGCTCAGTAGGGGGTCTGCTTGAGATTCTCTTCCTCTGCCCCTCTTCCTCCTTGCATGTGCGCACTCTCTCTCTCAGAGAAATTAAAAAAAAAGAACTTTGAAATGGTTCAAATCATCAAATGCTTAAGAATAATCTGACAAAAGGCCCTTAGCATAGAAAGCTATGTTATCAATTGCCCCTAGAGCAGAAGTTGGCAAATTTTTTTCTATAAAAGGCCAAACAGTAAATATTTTAGGATTTTTGGTCCATGTGATCCTGTTACAACTACTTGTTCGTGCCATTAAAGAGTAAAACCAGCCCCAGAAAATATGTAAATGGGCATAGCTGTGTTCTAGTGAGACTAGATCCATCAAAGTAGGCTGGATTTGGCCCATGCGTCATAGTTCGCTGCCGCTCCATCTGGACGATAGTCTTCATTGAGTCATGGACTTATCTCCTTTTGCAGTGCGTCCCTAACTGCCTGCACAATGCCGGCCACTAGTAGATGCTCAATGCATAGCCGAATGAATAAATTACTGAATTATAGTGAGTGGTGGGATTGTGGGAAATTTTATTTTCTTCTTTGTGGTTTATAAATATTCTCTGGTGTGTATGTATTTGTATTATAATAAAAGAAATGAAGGGCTGTGACTAGACATCAAGTTAACCTGCTGTTACGTTATTCTGCCCCATTTTGTGACTATCCATCTCCATCCCTACCCCCCACTTCCTGCCAAATTTCTCACATAGGCACATATTTTCCATTGAAATCATTTGAATGGCAGACCCTATGAGGCCAAGACAATTTAGGCACCTGAAATAAAAGGTAAATCAGTTTAGTTTTTTTCTTTTTACATGTGTGTGGTAAGAACACTTACCATGAGATTTACCTTCTTATTGGATTTTAAGTGTGCAGTATAAAATCGTTAACTATATTATAGATACTATGTTATACTGTCGGTGGCTAGAACTTAATCAACTTGCACAACTGAAACTACACCCATTCAATAGCAGCTCCCCATTTCCCCCTCCCCTTAGCCCCTGGCAACCACCATTCTACCCTTTGCTTTTATGTCTGACTCTATGATACTTCATAAAGGGGGAATCATAACTGTGGAGTTATAGGGCAGTATTTGTCCTGTGATTGACTTAGGTAAATCACTTTTGGAAAAAAAGTTCTAGTTTTCTCAAAATGAGGTCTGGAACAGCCGCACCAGCATTAACTAAGAGCATGTAAGACATGCAAACTTTCAGGCCACCCCAGACACACTTAATTACAATTTTTAGTTTAATAAAGGAAGAATTTGGAATGAACAGAGAGGCATGGACAGGGAAAAGCCAGGAGCTCAGTGTCAGCAGGGCTGGAACCCAGTGTTTGTTGCAGGTGGGGTGGGGACGGAGCTTGATGCTCAGGGAGAGAAGATGGAAAGGTTGGAAAGATCACTCTTGGAGGGCCATCAGTGCCCTGCCAAGGAGTTTAAATTTCTAGTCAGTGCAGAGCCACCCACCCCCACCCACCCTGGCCATGGCAGACTAGTCCCAAGAAGTCACAGATTCACTTTTAGAAGCCATGTAGACTACAGACGAGTGACCACTGGTCAAGTCAGCAAGCTGGGAGTGGGGTGTCCTCCAAAACACCAGTCCTTAGAGGCACTCATGAAGGGGATGGCAGGTGACAGTTAGCAAATTAGGCAAATAAACAGAAGTGAGAAAGAGAAAAGAGGAAAGGTTTCCAGAAAGTCAGAAGAAGAAAGGCAATTAGGCAATTAGGAAGTTTTTACTGGTTTTGATGAGAGAATTCTCAGAGCAGTGAGGGTGGGATCCAGCCGGCAGTAGATGGAAGAATGAAAGGCAAAGAAGTAGAGACAGTGAATGCAGACAATTTTTTTGAGACCTTTGACCATTGGGACAAGGACATAGATGAAGCAGGAACTTTGAAACTGGGACAAATCTGAGTTTTTACGGTATAAGGATGGACAAAGAAGAGAAAGAATAACAATACAGTGTGCATGACATAAATTGATAATGTGAGACAAGAAGGTAGAAGTCTAACTGTGAAGGAGGTTGGGAGGATCATTTTTAGACAGGAGGAAATATGTCTGAGACTAGCGAGGTGGGAGGGGGTCCAGATATGGATCATTTGTCACAGCGTATGGGTTGTTAACAGGAAGTAGCTCAGGCAACTTTGAAGAGATTGATGGAAGGAGGGTGCACATGGAGGGGTAAACTGGGATTGTGAAGGAAGCTGTAAACCAAGTTCCAAAGCCTTCAGCAAATGAGGGGGAGTGTGGGCCATAGATGACAGTTGAAAGAAGGTGGGAAGTTTATCATGGAACAGGAACCATAAAGTGGATTGCAGTGAAATTCAAGACCAGAAGAAGGATCTGAAGAAAGACAATGGAGAGAAGTGTGGTTATGGTACGTGAGAGGAAAGGTCTTAGAAGCATTGACATTGGGCCTGTGGCCAAGGATAACAAACAAAAGGCATGCCTGGATTGCCTGCCATCATGTTTATGGCCAGTGAAGTTTGAGGTTTCCACTGCTGTCAAGAGTATCAAGAGTTTTGCTTACATCTTCTTTGCTCCATTGCTCTAATGAGAAGCTGGAGGTGGTCTGGGACCTCTGATTAGAATTCACCAAAGAGTGAGGAGGGTCATTTGGGTCCTGGATACTTATCACCCACAGGACAGTTGACATTTAGAGTTCTGGGGCTTTGTAGAAAAGAGTCAAAGAGGTCTGATGCCACTTGAAAGAAAAACCCTTCACTAGAGTTTTCTTCACGTGCTTGGGAGGAAGCTGGTTGAATCCCAGATGGTTGCCTCCTGATGGAATCATGGTGGCTTCCAGTGAGCAGTTAGTAGTTCTATTTGTGGCTACCTAGGAGAGCTTGGGCCAGCTTCTAGACAACAGTCTTGGAGCAGAACTTGCTACAGGGATCTAGACAGGGGTTGGAGTCCATTGACATGGCTAGAAAGCCATGGCTAGTCTACAGATTTCAACAGTAGAGGGGAAACAAGCCTTGAATAGAGTTCTCCTCAATGGGTCATCTTAGGAGAGACATTTAAACTCAAAAGAGCCGCACACTCGAATGTCCTTAGCTAGAGCCAAGACAGTAACAAAGCGTGGCCTGGCACACGTCTTATCTAAAGGGGTCAAGGGCTTTACAGCTCCAACCAGTTCCAACCTGGAATCCTAGGTCCCTGCATCAAGGCTTCCAACTTTTCAGGAGAACCTAGATATCTAGATTTTAAGAAGAAATCCTTTGGTCTCTAAATCACAGTATCTAATTAAAATATTTGAAAACATTTTGGGTGAAATGAAACAGTTTTGGGGCCACATGTGGCCCTAAGGCCATTAATTTGCAACCTCTGGCTTATTTCACATGGTTGGCCTGAGAAGTAATGAGATAAAGTTTATAAAAGACTTTTGTCAGTGAAAAAAATCCTGTAAGAACAACAGTTTATTTTTTTCTTGAGAAGGTTAATTGGAATAAGGAAAGACCTCTGCTTCTTAGAGGTGGAGAATTGGGGTATTGGATATTTATAATGCTTGGGCTTCAATCAGCAACTTGTAATAAGTAAGATATAACACATCTTCCAGATCTTCGAAGATTTGTCTTAAAGAGGTTAGTATCAGGCATCAGGTACAGGGGGACAAGTTTATCATATTTCTTTTCTTTTCTTTCTTTTTTTTTAGAGAGAGGGGGGTGAAAAGAGGGGTAGAGGGAGAGACAGAATCCCAAGCAGGCTCCATGCCCAGTGCAGAGCTCAATGCGGGGCTCCATGCCAAGCTCAACGCAGGGCTCGAGCTCACGACCCTCAGATCATGACCTGAGCTGAAATCAGGGGTCAGAGGCTTAACCGACTGAACCACCCAGGCACCCCTATCATATTTCTGATGATCATTCTATATGTGCTGATTTGCAAATCTTTATTTCATCACTCTATTTTAAATGTCATTTTATATCTACATAACCCCAATATCATAACCATATTAATACAATTATCAGTTATACCTTGGCTTCACCTAAAACTCAGGGAAAGAAACTAATTTACATATTGTCTCAAAAATGTCTTTCAGCAGTGAGTTTTGTCCATTTTAAGTTACCTATTGAGGGGAGGAGTGAAGTGGAAGGGATAGAAATGGATATAAGACTTTTTTGAGCATATTTTTCATAAGGTTTTAATTTTTGAATAATGTAAATGTTTCATGTATTCAAAAATGTAAAAATACATCAAAAAGAAATAAAAACCAATTGTAAAACTGATAACATAAACCTAATATATCAAATTTTAACATGGTAGAGAAAAGGATTAAGTACTTTTGTTAACAGTAATGTGACAGCATATTTTTAGTAGCTATACTCTAAAGATTAAAAGTAGTACAGTTAAGGGCACCTGGGTGGCTCAGTTGGTTAAATGTCCAGCTCTTGATTTTGGCTCAAGTCATGATCTCAGGGTCATGAGATTGAGCTCTGCATTGAGTCCCACCTTCAGGCTCCATGCTCAGTGGGGAGTCTGCTTGAGGCTCTCTCTCTCCCTCTCTCTCTGCCCCTCCACCCCACTCTCTCATGCTCTCTAAAATAAATAAATAAATCTTTAAAAAAAAAAAAGGTACTACAGTTAAATATTAAGCATTGCCCTGTAGTTCTATTGGTAGTAGTAACATGATTTATAATTTTAAATTATTATTTTTAAAGATTTTATTTATTTGACAGACAGAGATAGTGAGAGCAGGAACCCAAGCAGGGGGAGTGGGAGAGGGAGAAGCAGGCTTCCCGCTGAGCAGGGAGCCCGATGCGGGGCTCGATCCCAGGACCCTGGGATCATGACCTGAGCTGAAGGCAGACGCTTAACGACTGAGCCACCCAGGTGCCCCTAATTTTAAATTATTTTATGTATATTGTAAGATAAAGCTATCAGTATTTGAACTGGAAATATTAGTATGAATTCTTGTGTGTGTTGTGTGTTTGTTTTCTTAGCTCTGTTTAACCAAAAGTTCTGGAAGCAACAAGCCGGTCACCACAAGTGACCCAGTAACCAGATCTTGGTTTCTAAGTCCCATTCCCCAAGAAAAGGACACTTCTTAGAGAAAAGATGAAGAGCATGCTTCATCATTTCCACTCCCATGTTGAATTTTAGCCATATCAGTGACCTCAGATCAAGACAAATGAGTGTTTTTCTCCTTCCGTTTCTGGTATCACTAGGAAGTCACAGATTCTTTTTTGGGGAGGAACCGCAGTTCATTACCAAACAATAAGGGAAAATGTGTTTAGAGAAAAATGCCACTTCATAAATGTAGAAGGAACAATCGAATAGAAAATAACCATTTTGCAATCCCCGAGGAAATCATTGCTTCAGGTAAGGGTAATCAGAGACACTGAAGGAGGGTTCTGGGGAGGAGGAGATTTGTGGAGCGCCTAATGTTATCCCACAGACTGAGCAGCTCATTGACGTACGTTTGTAATGGAGAAGTTTGCTGCCACACTTTACTTGGGTTATCAAACCTAACATCATTAATCAGGAGATGATCTAATATTATGTGTCTCCTGACAGGATGTATTAACCTCACGGCATCGCCTGTAAAGTCTTGTTACTGGAAAAGTTTAATGTAAATCTTACCGAGCCTCTAGACCTATTTTCCAATTTATTGGAACAAACTAAGTGCCATTACAAAGAAATAAACAGATTAATCCAAACAACTGGATGAGGTTTCAAAAAGTCACTATTTTTTTTAAAGTAGGAGGGGTGTATTAGATTAACAGAGACAAGATGTAACAACCAAATATAATGTTAATTAATTCAGAGAAAGAAGTCCTGTCAGCTGAGTGGGCCTGCCACTAACAGCTAGACCATGGAGTTCTCCTGACGAACATAAACAACTTCACAAAACAAAAATCAGGTCACTCTGTGACCAAGATGGAGCAAGACAAAAACCAGACCACTCTTCAATCCTCTCTAAGGACAGACAAAAACAAGAACATTGTCCAAACCACAAAAGTGGCCAAACATCTCCCTTCCCTGCTTTGTTCCTCCTGCTTCTAGAAAAAAAAATTAAGAAAATCATAAAATTGCCTTTGCTTTTTGTCAGCACCCAGTCCAGAGCAAAACCACCATGCCCTGACCCCTTACCAAGGAGCATTTTCAGCCTTTCACAGGGCTCTTCCCTACCCCACCCACCGCTTGCAAAGAGCCAGTCAATCCAGCTTTGTTCAGGCATGTTCCCACAGAATCTGGAAGCAGGGCATCAACAGCTCAGACTAGATCCTGGTTTGGAAAAAATAAGACAACTGTAAGACATTTTGGGGAAGAATGATGGAAATCTGAATATAGTTTGGTATTAGGTAATGTGTAGAAAACCATGAATTTTCTTAGGTGTGATAATGGTGTTGTCGTTATGTTAGAGAATATAATTTTAATGTATATATTTAGGCGTAAGATGTGTGTTCAGTAGACTTTGAAGTGATTCAGCAAATTAAGAAAATGTATTCATAAAATCATTGTGGTGAAATGTTGAAACTTGGTGGTGAGTAGGTATGTATTTATCATCCAATTTCTTCAACTTATTTTTTCAATGTGCACTTTTTTGAGATAATTGATGTATAACATTGTATTAAAGTGTACAACATAATGGTTTGATATATATATATCTATTGTATACATGATGCATAGATGCATAAATGATCACTAAAATAAGTGTAGTTAACATCCATTGCCACACATAGTTAAGCATTTTCTTGGGATGAGAACTTTTAGTCTTAGCAACTTTCAAATACACAATACAGTACTACTAATTATATCACCATGCTGTACATTACATCCCTAAAACTTATTTATCTTAGAACTGGAAGTTTCTATCTTTTGATCCCCTTCACCATCCCCCACCCCTTTCCCTACTAATCTTTACTCTGTATCTGAGTTTGGGGTTTTTTTTAGATTGCACATGTAAGTGAGATCATATAGTATGCATCTTTCTCTGTCTCAGTTATTCTTTAACTTTTTAAAACAAATTTACAAAAGACACACTTTTATAAATTTTTTTAATCTTGAAAAATGTCAGATTTAGAAGTTGAAAAAAATTCCCAACTCCCCAGTTTTGCCACTTATAAGCTAAATGAATGGAAACTGGGTACTCTAAAGTTTAATTTTCTTTTCTGTAGAACAGATAATAGTATTAATCTCATCTAACTGTGGGGATTCAGTGGTAATATTTAAAGTGCTCAGTAAAGTGCTTGGCATTTTATTACTATTATTATTATGATCAAAATTATGAAGATGTTGTAAATATCTTTGTACTTAAATTTGTGAATATATGACTTATACAACTACTTCTACATCATAAGTTTCTGGACAGGGAATTTCTGGGTGGACAAATATGAATATTTTTAAATTTAAAAAAGTTTTTACCAAATATTGTTCCACATGATTATATCCAGACCCACCCTAATGCTTGTTGGGTCTGGAACAGAAGTACATCTTCATAATTGGCTATGCCTCCAGGTCAGAGATGCACACACCAGCAGCACAATCTGCCTTTGGGAAAATGGTCTAAGGAAATGAGAATCCTGTTTAGTTCCTGACATGGGCACTGGGCCATTTTTGCAGAGAAGTGCAGGGCCCTAGATGTCCGGAGAAAGATCTAGAAGGGGTGGGGTGTGGGCTCCGGATGAGTCTTCTATCTTAATGTTATAGAGACACATTGGAGAAGTCTGCAGCAGACCAGGGCCTGAATGGGGTCCTCTAAATTACAAAGAGGCCTCTCTTGCTTCTGTTTAAGGGGGTGCTGGTTTAACCAGTTTATATTCCCACTGAAGGTGCCAATTCCATCACAGCATAATTAATACTGGATAATATCAAGCTTTAAAAATATTTACCAGTCTAGTACATGAAAAAAATCTCAGTGTTGTTTCAACTTGAATTTCTGTAATCATTGTTAAACATTTTGGTGTTGCTGGGCCTTTTGGATTTCCTCTTTCATGAACTAAGACAATCTTAATTTAAAATTTTTTTCTATTAAGTTGCAAGATCTTTTTGTATATTAGGGAAATCAGCAGTCTGCCATATGAGTTACAAGTATTTTTCTCAGTTTTCCCTTCGATTATAATTATAGGGTTGATTATCTAGAAATTTTTATTTTCATTTTTTATATGGTCAAGACAGGTAGTCTTTTCCTTTATGACTTCTGGGGTTTGTGTCATGGTGAGAAAGTTGGTCTCCATGCCAACATTATCAAATTATTCACCCATGCTTGCTTTGTTTTCCTCTAGTACACAACAGTTTCATTGTTTTTACATTAAAATATCTGATCCATCTGGAATTTATTTTAATGTAAGATTTGATTTAGAGCTCATGCTTCCCTTTCATTCCAAATGGCAAGCTCCTTGTCTCAACTGCATTTATTAAATAATCCACCCTTTGGCACAAGATAGTCTGACTTGCACGTGATGTAACCACACCTTAACTCCTTAACAACACTCTACAGTCTTCAAGGACAGAGACTGCATTTCTTCTCTTGAGACCCCATATCAATGGGCAGATCCTAGGTGCTCAACAAATACTTGGGAAAAGGGGAAAACTTGCTGGCATCTACAAAGAAGGTAGTTATTGCAAAGATGAAATAGTACTTATAAAGTACTTAGTATAACATTGCTACATGTTAAGGTACTACTACTATTCTTTTGTTTAGCTTTTTTAAAAAAAATATGTCTCCTGTTATATTAGGACAATGGTATCAACAATATATTAAAAAGAAGGATTGTTGCCTTTTTAGTCAAGACTCTTATTCCTTGCTGGCTTCAATGCATGAGTCACTCTTTCCCCTCCCTATCCTCCATCCTCCCCAAATCACAGTGGCTAATAAGTCAAATAGCTGTACACCATTCCCAGTTGACCTCAGATTTTTTTTTTCTAATTCACATGGCTTACCGTCAAGATTGAGATATTATGGGGGAAGAGGGAGTAAAACACAACAGTAAAGGGGTTTTGCTTGTTTGTTTTGCTTTTGTTATAACTACAATAATGAAGAAAAAGGCTTTTTCAAATCTATGTTGATTTCATATTTACAAGCACAGAATCCTAGCTGTGTCAGTCCCCACAGGTTGGTGCCCTGCTCCATCTCTATGTGCTGATGCTAAGGCCTGCAGTGGGATTCTAAGCAGGTACTGTCACTTCACTAGGAGACTGCTTCCAGTCTTCCACAAAATTCCCCGAGCTCAGAGCTGAGCTCAAGGCAGCTTGATAGAGTCACAATCGCCAAGGTCTAGTGCCTGGACTCTCCTGGGCAGTATGAACACTCTGCTTCCCTTCCACCCATTGGAGAAGCGCCCTTATTCTGGTGGATCCGTGTCCATTCTGTTTCAGCTCCAGTAAAACCAATTCAACAGAATGATTTGAGCAAATAACCTTGGTCAGCCATGGTTGTGGTGGCTGAAGCATCCTGGAAAGAGCCTGGGCTTTGCAATCAGACAGATCTAGTTTCAAAAAATGGGCCTGGCAATGGGGGCCTGGGAGAGTTACTTGATCTCTGTGCCGGATTTCCTCATCTATAAAACCTGATCATGTGATTTGGAAAGATCCACATGCAAATGGGCAAGACCAGTGGTCTGTCTGGAAATGAGAAGGTCCGGAGTGAGCCCCCAGGAATAAAGAGCTCATAACGATGTCACTGGCGAGACTGCCCCCTACAGTGTGCTCTTTTCACTTGAACTCTGTACCTCTTTGCTCACCTGGACATGGGGGTAGGGGGCAACCCTGCACTGCATCAAAGGGTTCCTGAGAGAATTCAATGAGATAATACAGGTAAAGCACTTAGAATCACCCTGGCACCTGGTGAAGAACTAGTCATATCATCACCATTTCTTCTGTTTTTTTTTTTTATGTCTATTTTTACATCTTAGATAATGGAATTAACATCTCTAAAAGTGTCAAAAGAGAGGGCACCTGGGTTGCTCAGTCAGGTAAGCATCTGCCTGGGATCGAGGATCCTGGGATCGAGTCTCACATCCGGCTCCCCGCTCAGCAGGGAGTCTGCTTCTCCCTCTATCCTTCCCCCTTGCGCGTGATCTCTCAAATAAATAATATCTTCAAAAAAAAAAAATGTCAAAGGAGAAATAGTTGTTAACCTTTTGGTTCAGAGACTCCTTTAAGAATGCAATAGTGTGGAATAGGCAAGTCACAAAAGATAAAAGATTAATAATTATCAGTAAATTGTACATGTGAAACTAATATAATACTGTGTGTTAACTAACCCAAATTAAAATAAAAACTTTAAAAAGATGAATAATCATTTATTTTAAAGTTGTTTATCTTACTCTTAACTATAGAGAACAAACTGCTGGTTACCAGAGGGCAGTGGGTGGGGGATGGGTGAACTAGGTGATGGGGATTAAGGAGTGTACTTGTGATGAGCACCCGGTGATGTATGGAAGTGTTGAATCACTATATTGTACACTGTATGTTAACTAACTGGAATTTAAATAAAAACTTGAAAAAATAAAGTTATTCACCTTACTCAAGCCTAAAGATATGCAAATTTAAATGAATAATTTTAATTATTCTTAATTAAATTCATTTATTCTTAAATTAAATTAAATTATTTAAATTTGAATTTAATTTATTTTAATCTATTTAAATTTAATTATTCTTTAATTAAAATAATAATTTTCCACTTAATATAAGGGAAATATAATATGTTGTTAAATAAATGTGATATTGGGGGAAAAAGGTTGAGATATTTACCTTTAGGACGTATATGTGGGAAAAGATCCTCATACATTTTAAAGCAGTATAGATTCGTGGAACACTTTAGGAGGATAATTTGGCAATGTCTGTCCAAATTTTGAATGAACTCTCTTATACACAAATTATTCTATTTCTGGGGGCACCTGCATGGATCAGTTGGTTAAGTGTCTGCCTTCAGCTCAGGTCATGATCCCAGGGTCCTGGGATCAAGCCCCGAGTTGGGCTCCTTGCTCAGTGGGGAGTCTGCTTTTCCCTCTCCTTCTGCTCCCCTGCTCCTGCTGGGTCACTTGCTCTCTCTCTATCTCAAATAAATAAATAAAATCTTAAAAAAAATTATCCTATTTCTAGGAGCCCTGCAAATTGTGTATGAGAGTGTGAAAATTAGACAAGCATGCATTCATCAGATACTTCTGAGGATCAGCTCTGGACTTGGCTCACGCCTAGGCACAATGGGAGGGGAAATTTTTCTCAAGGACTCAGAACCAAGACAGAGAAGAAGCACAGATAACTACCCTAATTTCAGGTTGCTTGAAGGAGTGTTGAAGAAGGTGACGCTATGGAAGAGAAAGCTAACCAGTCAGGGAGAAAGGGGAGGTGGATGGGTACTGATGGCAGGATGGGTTTCCCTGAGGGAACCAAGGGCAGGGAGGGCACAGCCCAGGGGAAGGTGTGGGGCAAGAGTGTTTGGCTCTTTGGAGAAATAGCATGAAGGACAATAACAGCATAATTCACCATAAATAGAGGCATGGGTAAATAAAAATAAAGATAAATCAATTTTATGTTATATCATGCTAGGAAGAATGTTAGAAACATGTCCAAGATATATACATTTTGGGGAAAAGGCATTACTGAACAATATACTGTATATAGTATAATTACATTGAAAATATAAATATATGTATGAATTTAATATTTTTCATTGGTATGAATACTTTTTGAAAAATTAGAATCTGTTACAATGAATTTAGACTATATTACTAATTTTTAAAAATTATATATGTATATATAATATTTAAAATTCAATGAATTTTATGAACTCTTTTCCAAGGACATCCAAAATATGAACAAATTTTGCGTACCCTTTTTGGCGGCTCCTGTATCAGATTAAGAATTCCTGATGCAGAGTTTAGGAAAAGGAGAAAAAAGAATGAGACAAGTCGTGTGACATCAGCATTGTTTCTGAGCTGTTCAAAGGGTAAATCACAGTGCATGTTTGGGAGTTAAAACTCTCTCGGGAAGAATTCTTGAGGCTATTAGCTCTGGAGCTTAATAACCATGTAATTTGTCTTGTTTTGTCTCTATGTTCATCAAGCAACCAATTATAACTTGGCTTCTTGTGTGAATTAGTTTCCAGGGAGGGAATATTCTGATCACATTGGTCATTTGATGGTGCTTCTTTTATTTTTATTTATTTATTTTAAGATTTTATTTATTTATTTGACAGAGAGAGACACAGCGAGAGAGGGAACACAAGCAGGGGGAGTTGGAGAGGGAGAAGCAGGCTTCCCGCGGAGCAGGGAGACTGACGCGGGGCTTGATCCTAGGACCCTGGGATCATGACCTGAGACGAAGGCAGACGATTAACGACTGAGCCACCCAGGGACCCCTGATGGTGCTTCTTTTAGAAGATGTTCATTATTATTGGGGTTTCTCATTGGTCTTGTATGAGTGTAGTGACATGAAGTTGTCAATGAGAGGTAGCTGTCCACTGGTGCATGGACAGGTAGAGACTGGGGTCATGAAGCTCAGGACCAGCTCAAGGACAGGGTGACCTGAACTTCCAGGCACCATGGAGCAACCTGTGGCATCCCGAGCACCCACAATATTGCCCCATCAGCACCCACCTGGACAGACAAGGTGCCCAATGGTGTTAATTTTGTCTACCCCTTCTTGATTATACATCAAAGATCCCTGATCTCAAAGAGTTTATAATATTTTCTGAAAGAATGGATTGTTTCATGGAAACTGGAGAAAAATATACTACAGTGCAAGTTTAGAAAAATAATGTAAAAATTGACAGAATCTGTAAATAGTTAAGGAAGTTACAAAGGGCTGATGGGATTATCTGGATAAATCCCATTCTAAACTTGACTTTCCCTGGATTTGATTGCATTTCCTTAGTTAAAAATCTTATATACTGTGTGGATTTGTTTTCTTTTGCCTATTACAGGAAGGCCTGGCTTAACAAAATGGGGTCACTTTCTTGTTTTTAAGAGATTTATAGCAATGTGGTTGTTCTGTACAAAGCCTTTCCAGGGCAAGAAGGATGAGAGTCTTCTGTCTCTGTCTCATTTACCACGATATTGACACTTTGACCTGGAGACTCCCTTATGATTTTGAAAAAGGAACTTGTTTAGTCTTCCAAACAGCAGTTCACAGGAAAAGAGCAAAGAGATTTTGGTCCTTGCTACCAGGGGGCTTGGGTCTGAACCTCCACTCACACAATTTCCTGTGTGACCTTGGGCAAAGTATTTAAACCTCTTTGCTTCCATTTCTTTTCACTGATAAAATGGGGATGATAATAGTATTTCTTAGAGTAATCATGGGAATTAAAAAGCAAGTAGAGGGTCTTAGGAAATGACAGGGTCCACTGTAGGCCCCCAGGATATGTTATTATTGACAGAGAGAGAGAGAGAGGCAGAGAGGCTTAGAGATGCCCTAACTCAAGAGGTCTCGAACTGTAGAATCATTTGGAATACATACTAGCATTGGAGATTGTTATGGACAGATTGTTAGGGTCAGAGTGACCTACCTGTTTCTGCAGTTTTCTCAGACTTCTTGAGCTTAAAATGTTTAATAAGTCAAGTTATCTACAAGCCAAGAAGAAAACTCTCACCAGAAACCAAGTTAGCGGGCACCCATATTATGGGATTTCCCAGGCTCTGGGATGGTGAAAAATACATTTGTTATTTAAACCACCTAATCTATGGTATTTTGTTAAGGCAGCCCAAACAAAGACACCTGTTGTTGCTATCATCCCCTGCCCTAAAGGGATTTGTAGGTCTGAGTTGGGGCCTGGAATCTGCCATTTTAACCAGGTGATCCTGATGCAGGTAGTCTTCAGGAGACACTTGGAGAAGCATATAGGATAGTCTCTTCACACAGTGAGAACTTGGTGTCATGCTTTAACCTGTCCTGTACCTTTCCACCATAGGTTCCCCTGCCTTCTGACAAGTCTACTGTCCTGCAATCTCTCAGAAGCTTCTTAAATAAAAGCACCACCAATTCCTTTAAGAGGTCAAGGAAAGGAGCACCTGGGTGGCTCAGTCGGTTACGTGTCCTACTCTTGATTTCAGCTGAGGTCATGATCTCAAGGTCATGAGATCGAGCCCCGCACTGGGCTCTGCGCTCAGCGGGGAGTCTGCTTGAGATTCTTTCTCTCTCCCTCTCCTTTTGCCCCTACCCCAGTGCTTGCATGAGTGTGCGTGCATGGACTCTCCCTCTCTCTAAAATGAAGAAATAAATAAAATCTTTAAAAGGTTGAGGAAAAAGTTATGTTAAGATCATAACATTCTTAACTTTTCAGAAAGGCAAAGGATGTGATAATTAAAGGTTTAAAATATATTACAGAAAATTAAGAGGAAAATAATATGGTTGAAATAAACATATGATAGTTATTTCTGAAGCCTTATTAACAGTTTAACACTGAATTAAAAATATATAGACAAGCAGCCAAATGGTATCTGGCTCTGTCCTATAAAATGGAATGAAGCTCTGGTCACAGACCACAGCCTGTTGTTTCTGGGTTGCATTTCCAGCACCAACTGCACCAAATCTTTTCTCCTTGGTAGATGCCTTTGCAGCCCACTTTTCAGTTTGCCAAAATCAGCTTTTCTCACTGCCACCTCACGTTTCCTCTTCTTTATCCATTCATTCAAAAAATATAAGAAAGCAAAGGTGAACAACCCAGAAATGGTGTGTGACTTCAAGGACCGTCCATTCCGTTGGGAAGATACATGAAGACAATCTAAAATTGTGATGAGTTCAATAAAGAAAACAGATATAACAAACTTGGAACAGGGCAGGATGAGGCAAATAGAATCTATTTTGTAACTTTGTATTATGGATATTTCCAACACATGCAAAGATGATGGATGTATAATGACTACCCATCATACAGCTTCCATAGTCTTCTACACACAACTGATCTTGTTTTATTTGGGCCCTACTCATTTACTCCTCCCCCAATTACTTGGAAGCAAATGCAAGACATTATATCATTTCACTCATCAACATTTTTGTACATGTATTCCCAAACATAGCCAGGAAACCACTACCACAACTGAAGAAAAATGAAGTCCTACTTTTGATAAGTTGGTCCAAGAAGACCTCTTTAAGATTAGATCTGAGACCTAGAGCAGTATTTCTTAAATTATCTATGGTCAAGGACCAGTTTTTTCAGGGCGCCTGGGTGGCTCAGTCAGTTAAGCGTCTGCCTTCGGCTCAGGTCATGATCTCAGGGTCCTGGGATCGAGCGCCGAGTTGGGCTCCCTCCTCAGCAGGAGCTTGCTTCTTCCTCTCCCTCTGACTCCACTTGTACTCTCTCTCTCTCTCTTTCTCAAGTAAATAAATAAAATCTTTAAAAAAAGAAAAGAACCAGTTTTTCTGCTTTTTGTGGGTTTTTTTTGTTTTCATTTCCAATGATGTGGATGAGCACTTTTGTGAAATACAATGAAAATAAATTGTCTCATAAGCAAAATTTTAAAAGATTATATAGAACAGGGGAAAATAAATTGTCTCATAAGCAAAATTTTTAAAGATTATATAGAACAGGGGCTGGAAGACTATGGCCTTCTGGACAAATCAGGCCCATACCCTGTTTGTCTATGGATCATAAACTAAGAATGTGTTTTTTTACATTTTTAAATAGTTGGGAGTAGTAAAAAGATTTCATGATGTGTAAAAAGTATGTGAAATTCACATTTCAGTGCCCATAAAAAAGTTCTGTGGAACTTTCAATCGTTTATGTACACTTTCACATATGCTTTTGGGTAATCTTTCTTCCTTCCTTCCTGCCTTCCTTTCCTTTCTTTCTTTCTTTCTTTCCTTCTTTCCTTCTTTCCTTCCTTCCTTCTTTCTTTCTTTCTCTTTCTTTCTTTCTTTCTTTCTTTCTTTCTTTCTTTCTTTCTTTCTTTCTTTCTTTCTTTCTTCTTTCTTTCTTTCTAAGAGTGAGCAAGGAGGGGCAGAGGGAGAGAGACTCTTAAGCAGACTCCATGCCCAGCACAGAGCCCCGAGGGGCTCCATCTCACAACACTGAGATCATGACCTGAGTCGAAGTCAAGAGTCCGACACTTAACTAACTGAGCCCCCCAGGCACCCCTTGGGTATACTTTCATATGTCTTCATGCTGCCATGGAAGAGTTGAACAGTTAGGACAGAGACTGTGTGACCCACAGGTCTAAAGTATTTGCTATCTGGTCTTTCACAGAAAATGTTTTCTGACTCTGACACTAATTTCAAGCCCCAAATTATGTTCAAGAGACAGAAAATTACTCTGTCAAGTCGTTATTAATGCTAATCACAATTTTTGTACTTTTCTTGCTGGAAACCTATAACGAACAGTTTGCAAACTACGTGTTGGTTCTCCCATCTTTACAGCAGAACTGAACACGGTCAGTGGACCACACCCTGAGTAGCTTTGAGGTAGAAGGCAGAGCAAGGGGACTTGCAATGAGCTGCAGGAGGAGTATTCCAGGTACTGCTGGAATGACGAGTACAAAATCAGTCACAGGAAAGAGCTTGGCATGGCCTAGGCTGACGAGTCGATGGCTGTAGGCAGTGTTCCCATACATGGGTATCTTTTGGCCTACACGGGTATTTAAAACAAATGAATTCTGTGCCAGTGTTTTTGCATGGAGTGATTTCTTTTAAGACCTGGATTTCTGAGTTCTTTTGAGGCAATCTGAAATGTGGCATCATGGACCAACATAGGATTTTAGTAACCTGGGGCAGAGAAGCATCTTCTTGCTGGAAGGGGATGTGTGGGTGCATTGCAGGCAACCGAGTCTGTGACCCCTGTTTTACTAGGTGACACAGGTCAGGGGTCTGGGGCAAAGTGAACAAGGGGAAGGTGGGAGGGAACTGTCTGGAAAGAAAGGCAGGTGAGGACCAAACACCTCAGGACTGATGGGTGCTGGAAAAGACATTAGATGTGAAGGGTTCCAAGTCAGGGAGCAAATTTGGATATTAAGGCCACTTAAGATCAATATTCAGTTATGTTGATGACAGACTGACAGAAGAGTAGCTGGGAAGCTGTGGCTGAAGCCAGGGGAGAGGTAGCAGCCTGCACTGGAGATGGGCAGAGGAAATGGGGAATTTGAGACTATTTTGTAGGAAAAATCAGTAGGACTTGTTGACAGGTTTGAGATGGGGCTGGGAAAAGAGAAAAATCAAAGGTGAAGGATGACATCCAGGTTTCTGACTAGATCCATTGGCTGGCCTGTGTGGCCATTTATGACAGGGGAGGACCAGCAGAAGGAGGAGAAATGGAGATAGTGTTCAGGAAGAATGCCCAGAGCGCCATCTTGGATCCTGTGTGAACTGTCTGTGAAATTCAGAAATGAAGCTGCAGGTGGCAGTTGACAAGAAGAGTGTGAAGGTTGGTGAGCAGGCATTCCTCTCAGGCTCTCTTAGAGGAGTAAGCCCAGTCCCTTCTAAAGATCACCAGCCCCTGCTCCACACTGTCCCACCCTTACCTCCAACATCCAACTGCGGCAAGCATAGGAAACATTCGTTGAGGACTCTCTTTCTATGAGGCAGTCTCTGATGAAGCACAAAGGTTGTAAAAATCCCTACCCTTATAAAGATCACAGTCTGAAGGGAAAATTGTAGATTTTTAATCACGCAGGTTTTACTCTGAGCTTTGCAGCTCTTGCTGACTCCATCATACTTATGTGGAAACTACAGGCCGGGAAGGTGAGAACTTGTGTTGGAAGGTGGAGGGGTGGGTGTGTGGGGAAGTAGAGGATGTGGGGGGAGGTTGGCTCAATGTCAGCCGATGAATCCAAGGAATATGAATGAGGTAAGGGGACCAGACGTGGGTGGGGCGTCCAGCAATGACAGGGGAGGCTGGTGACGGAAGGGTGGCCTGAGCACAGTCCTTGAATGGATGAATTCTGTAACTCCAGGCACGTCCATCTCCCTCTTTGGCCTCAGTCTCTTCTCATCAGTGCAAGACTTTAGACTGAACAGATGGTAGGCAAACAGTTGTGGTGGGAGCTATTATGGGTCTTGTCTCAATATTTCCTAATTTTATAAAGTACTAAATGATGCAAATCATTTCTGCTATGTATTGAAATGAATTGAGTTTATTCTTCGGTGGGAGAAGAACAGGTTGGAATTACACTAAGAGTGGATCTTACAAATGCCCAACATTATCATAAATATCTTTTTTTTTTTTTAAAGATTTTATTTATTTATTTATTGGAGAGCGAGCGAGAGAGAAACAGCATGAGAGAGGAGAGGGTCAGAGGGAGAAGCAGGCTCCCCGCTGAGCCGGGAGCCCGATGTGGGACTCGATCCCAGGACCCTGGGATCATGACCTGAGCCGAAGGCAGTCGCTTAACCAACTGAGCCACCCAGGCGCCCCTATCATAAATATCTTGATGAAGGAAAAGTTTGCAAAACTTCTAGACTAGGCCATTTTAAACCTTCTTCCAACTGCAGTCTGTGGTTTTGAAGTGCCTGTGTGTGGAAAACTGAAAGAGACTCAGTACCTTTCAGAATCACAGCAAATTATTTCTGAATTAAACCAGGATATAAATAAAAAGTGACACACGAGATTACTATCTTTTCTATCCCTCTTGCTATCTTTTAAGTTCTGGAATTCCCATCTTCTCCCATTGGGGAGCTGGGCTGGTGCTCTGGCTCACATAGTGTCCTCCCGGTGAACATAAACCAATTTCATAGAGCACTGACCTCAGACAGAGCCATTCTGTGACCTTGTTCATGACTGATCAAGAGAAAAACAAGACCTCTCCATTTTTGCGTCTGAACACAGACAAAAACACGAGCACTGTCCAAGCCACAAAAATGACCAAATACCCCCCTCCTGGTTAATATGAGTGACTGCTGCTTCATTACCAACTACAGTTTTTGCCTTATTTCATTCTTCTTCCCGCATAGACTAGGTTGATTGAGATACCGAATTATGGACTTTCCCCTGCTTCCCAACAGCATCCAATCCCGAGTTACACCTTCTCTCTTAAACCTGCGTCAAATCACCTAACACTAGCCAAAACCACCAGCACCTTTCTGTCACCTCTTAGTGAGACACCTCGTGGAGGCCCATGGTGTACCTTCTCCACCACTGTAATGGGGAATAAACCCAACTTGTTCAGTGGTAGGTGTGTTTCTGGTGGCTTTGGCTGGAGAGCATGAACCCATTCCAAGCTAAACTAGTCCCAAGAAAATGAACCAAGATGACCCATTGTAAATGTTCATCATCTCTCAGCAAGAAGCCCAGAGCCTTCTCAAAGCAGGATATGGTAGACACTTCTGCAATTGTAGAGCATTCTACTCAACTTCTTAGGGTTTAGAAATGCCTGAGAATTCGTTGGCCATACACATCAAAAGGCCTAAGAGATTTTAAAAACCTAAATAGGTGAATGTGAATTGTCTGAAAGTACCTCAGCCAGTTGGGGGGTGAGGGAAGTGTTTGCAAACAGCCTGCAGGAAAGTGGACCACACAGGGGCATCCACTTCCACTGACCACAGTGAGAACAGAAACTCCTGGCATCCTGTGTCATGTGGGTCCTGGGTTGGATACAGAGTTAGGTGAAAAGCAGCAAGGGACATTAAAAGAGTTTCATTGGAATATTAAGCAAAGGGCATCTGAATTGTCAATGAGCTGAGAACACCTCACTGCTGAGATGAGGAATGCAAAAAAAGTCCTCATAAAGGAAAACACAACCTCCAAATCTCTCATGCTGCCATAACAACAGGCAACTGGGGAACACGGATGATGAGGGCAAGATCCCACTGTGAGGGAAATGGAAACCAGGCAAGGGAAAATGTAAGCTAATCCTTGTCACAAAAATAAAATCTGTCACAGCTGTTAGCTGTAAGAGAGGGAAAAAAGCAATAAGTGTATTTTACTTTCGCATGATGTCTTTCATCAGAGGTTATTAGAACACACTTCACCATTATTAACTCATTCCTTGAGCACCATGCTGAGTGTGCAATCACCCATTTTATGGGCAATACGGTCAGCTCAGTGACTCATGATGAGGACACAAAGGAATAAAACATTCCACAGCAAATGGCCGTGGTGCTAAGTATTGCAGACTTGTTTGAACTCCCAAATTCTCTTTTACCAAAATTTCTTTAACTTTATTTAATAAAGTGTAACATTAAAAAAAAAACTTCTCTCAAAATGGGAAATATGAAATCAATTGGCTAATCTTGGTAAAGGGTATTGTATTATTTTTGCAATTTAGCTGTACATTTGAACTCTATCAAAATACAAAGTTACAACAAAATAATTTTCATGAGGGTGGGGTTTTCTGGCTCTTTGTTTGTTTGTTTTTGAGAGAGAGCATGTGAGGGTGGGGAAGGGGGAGTGGGAGAGAGAGAATCTTAAGCAGACTCCCCGTTGAGCGTAGAGCCCTACCTGGGACTCAATCTCCTGACCTTGAGATCATGACCTGAGCCAAAATCAAGAGTCGAACACTTAACTGACTGAGCCACCCAGGTGCCTGGCTGTTGTGTCCATTGCTATGGCCCGGTGCCAAGCCCAGAGCTTTGCCCTGTTGGTGCTCAATCAGTGCTTGTTGAGTGGACAGTAGGCATTCAGTGAACAGTAGCAACTGTTAGTAAATGTAGCTTGCCAATGCCTTCTCATCAACTAAGCAGCTCCAACAAGTTCTATACTGTGGGACATTCTCTGATGACTTCCTTGGCCACTGATAGTCTTCTATTTATTCCACACATATACCCCCCAGTGTCTGTAGGATGCTAGGAACTGTGCCAGATGTTGGGTAATCAGGGTTGATGAATATCCAGTCCACGCACTGGTTAAGTTTAGACAGACATGAAGCACACAACTCACAAATGGGAATTGACCCCCAGTGGTGACAAAGGCTATAAGAGAGGGTACAGGATGCCCAGGGAGGCTGGGGGAGGGAAAGAGGAGAGAATAGGAAGAATGAACCACATGTAATGAGCAAAGAAAGGAACAGTATAACACCAGCCTGAAAAAGTGGATGGAGACATGTGTGTGTGGGGGGACGGGGTGATGAATTTCCCTCCATTCTTCTGAGTTCTTGACTGAGAGCCTAACATTATAGGAGTTCAGAATATGTCATCCCAAATATGCCACACTGGCATGTTGATTATATTGATTTAAAGGTGCTTGAGAATCAGCTGGTGAAAAAAGACACTCTGACCTTCCCTTGCCCCCTGAAAGCAGAAGACAAATCTCCCATGGGAAAGGTAACCTCCCTGCACCAGGAGGGTAGAAGGCATCCTTACCACCAGAGATGGAAATTCAGGGCTGAGAAGGTTATATATATATATATATATATATATATAAAACCTGTTCATTCTTCACCAATTTTCTACCCCAAGCCCAACCCCTCTCTCTTGTTAATTCTTTGCAAATTTATTTTCTTTTTCTGAAAGATATAAACACTTCCTGCCCTGGTCACTTCTTTGAGTCTTCTATTTTTATGGGCCTCCTGTACATAGGTACTAAAATTAAATTTTGTTTTTCTCCTGTTAATCTGTCTTACGTCAATTTAATTACTAGACCAGTCATAGATCCTAGAAAGGAAGAAGGAAAACTTTTTCCCCTACAACATGTGTACCTCATATACATATGGGAGATACCCAGGAAAAAAAATGAGCAAATTCCAGGAGGTAGCTTAGAACTCAGACTTCCAAAACCATCTAAAGAGGGAAAGGAGAGAGGGATATAGGCTTCTTAGGGGAAAGTAAATGATTTTTAGGGAAGGTGACTGGTCCCTCAGAAGAATAGATGGGAGGTGTGACAGTCTGTGATCAGCTTATCTGGGTGTGGTGAGGACCCCTAGTCTCCTCTGGTGTGATAAGAGTTCACCCTCTCGAGCTGATGAAACTCCTAGGGAGGGGACTTAGGACAATTGGTCCCTTTTGGAGGATCTGTCCTTAGGCGGATAAGGGGAGTTCAGAGAAAGCCTCTCCATGCATTTGCTGTTTTCCAAGTGCCTACAATTCACAACCATCAATATGCCTAAGAAGCGGCGTCTCTTGTGGTGGCACATTCTGCTTCCCTCCTCAGGCCACGTCTGGCCTTGTAGCCAAAGTCACGGGCTGAGCTTTATGTCAGACAGCGGGAACCCAAAGGATGGCAGCTGACCTGACCAGACTTGTACCTTTCCAAGATCCTTCAAGCTAGTCCGAAGTCCTTTCTACTGAGTCTTACTGCCAGGCTTTTGAGAGGGACAAGGTGGAATTTCTAAAAACTAACAGAAAGTAAAGCCTCCACTGGTGACAGCCCTGTGAGGCAGCCAAGTGCCGGAACCCAGCAAGCCAACTGCCTAAGAGTGGTAGCTAATGCTTAGTGCTTAATCTTTGTCAGGCTTTATTTTAAGCTCAGTATACACATTAACTCATTAAATCTCCATGAAGTCTGTGAGGCAGCTGCTATTTTGATCTGCATTTTTTACAGATGAGGTTTCTGAGACTTGGAGAATTTTAAGTAACTTTGCTAAAAGTCACAGAGCAAGTAGGGGAAACACGATTCACATTCCAGCAGGCGGGCTCCCAAACCAGCAATGATGGTAGAGAAGGAGATCCCGGTGTGCCACCCCAAATATGCCACTTTGGTATAAGGATTATTTTGAGCTGAAGGCAACTGAGAATCAAGAGATGCAGGCGGGGAGCCTGCGTGGCTCAGTCGGTTAAGCGTCATTTCTGCTCAGGTCATGACCCTGGGGCAGTGGGATCCAGCCCCACGTTGGGCTCTGCACTGGGTATGGAGCCTGCTTAAGATTCATTCTCTCCCTCTCCCTCTGCCTCCCACCCCTCTCTTCATTTCTAAAGAAAAAAGAGAGGGAGAGATGCAAGAACAATTCTGTGCCCTCCCCTAATCTGCCTAAAAGCAGGGCATGTTTCCCTTTGTAAAGTTGTCTTCTGTACCAGGAAGAAGACAGCAACTCTTGCCACTGGAGATGAAAGAAGAGTTTCATGAACAAATCGTACTGAAATAATGCCTATTTTCCATTAGTTTCCCCATATATCTCCTAGTCCCTTTGCCAATTTATCATTCCTTGAGTAATTTATCAGTCCTTTCCTTTGGTAAAAACCCTGAATCTAACCACATCTTCTTTCATGTGAACTCCCTTGCACATAAATATGAATAAAAATTGCATGTCTTGGGGTGCTGGCTGGTTCAATCAGTTAAGTGTCCAATTCTTGGTTTTGGCTCAGGTCATGATCTTTGGGTTGTGAGATCGAGCCCTGAATTGGGCTCCATGCTCAGTGGGGAGTCTGCTTGAGATCCTCTCCCTCTGCCCCTCCCCTCAAGGTCTCTCTCTCTCTCTCTCAAATAAATAAATAAATCTTTTTAAAAATTGCGTGTCTTTTCTCTTGTTAATATGTCTTTTGTCAGCTTAATTTGCAGGCCCTCAGGGACTGAACCAAAAAAGTTTTTTCTCCCTTACAATAGTAATGGGTGTCTAGATCACAGAGGGATTGGGCAGGTCACACATCCATGTGGCTGCCCTAAGATTCAGATACCCAGCTCCCTGGATCCCAAACCACCATGAAAGCACTTTGGTGACAGAAAACAACCACAAAGTAAAACATACATCAAACACAATTTGAAAACAACCCCTGAAAGCCACTTGGATTCTGTTCCACAGCCCTGGTTTCTCTTGTCATTGGTGGAGAGAGTTTCTGCAGAGACTGAAGAGAGTTCAGCCCCAGCCCTGCACCCTCTAGAATCCTTTCCTTCCCATTGGGGCTGGGGCTCCTGGAACCCAGCACCCAAGACCCAAGCCCACACCAGGTTTTTTTTGGTTTGTTTTTTTGTTTTTTTAAGGGAGATATTAAGAGAGAGAGATAGCATGCATGAGTTGGGGTGGGGGGCAGTGGTGGCAGAATGAGAGAGAGAATCTTAAGCAGGCTCCATACTCAGAACAGAGCCTGACACAGGGCTCGATCTCCTGACCCTGAGATCATGACCTGAGCTAAAATCAAGGGTCAGATGCTTAACCGACTGAGCCACCCAGGCGCCCCCACACCAGGCTTAGGAGGCCTCCTCTCTGGCACTCTTGGGGGCCTCGGGCTCTCCCAGAGTTGGCCTCTTACTCTGCTCTCTGCCTGGCCTGGGTGTGAATCCTTTTTGTCTTGCCTCCCTCTTGCCCAAGGCCCTCTGATGGATGCCGGCCCTGACGTTCTGGACCACAGTCACTGCTGATTCAGGATGTCAGTGCAACCTACAAGTCACTACACAACAGTGACTGTCAGCAGGACTGGATATAGTGAGACCAGGGCCATTCCCGAGTTCTAGGCCCGAGGCTTCAAAGCGTGTGGTTGCTAGACTTGCAGCAACAGATCACCTGGGAATGTTAGGGAGTGTTCAGGCTCCTCCCTAGGTTTTCTGACTCAGAAACACAGGCGAGACTTTACAGTCTTGTTTAATAAGCCCCCCAAGGAGGCTGATTAATGCTGCAGCAGAGCCTCTAATCCAGTTTAAACTCAGCAAACTGTGGCCCATGGGTCAAATCCAGCCTGCCACTTGCTCGTGTCCTGCTTGCAAGCTAAAAATGGTTTTTACGTTTTCAAACGGTTGAGGGGGACGGGGTAAAATCGAAGGAAGAATGACATTCCAAGATATTGGAAAAATTGTCTTAAAGTCAAATTTTGGTGTCCATAAATAAAGTTTTATTGGCACACAGCCACTCCCATTCGTTTCCATGTTGCCCCCCTTCCCCCCCTTGTGAGCTCTAATAGCAGAACCGTGGTGGAGACCATAAAGCCTAAAATATTTACTATCTGAGCCTTTGGAGGAAAGTTTGTTGACCCCTGCTCAAGGCAAAACGGTTTGAAATCTGCAATGTTTGGTGCATTGTGGCCACTGTCAGGTGCAGCCCAAACAGGCTGGTTACACAGAGCGAAAGCGCTGTGTAGAATCCGTTTCTGTGCCAGGTAATTAAATTAGTTTATGTCTCTAAAAGATGCTAAAAATGGCACTGGGATTTATTTATTTATTTATTAAAGATCTTATTTATTTATTCGACAGAGAGAGAGACACAGCGAGAGAAGGAACACAAGCAAGGGGAGAGGGAGAGGGAGAAGCAGGCTTCCGCGGAGCAGGGAGCCCGATGCAGGGCTCGATCCCAGGACCGTGGGATCATGACCTGAGCGGAAGGCAGACGCTTAATGACTGAGCCACCCAGGCGCCCCAGGCAGTGGGATTTACAAAAGGTCCCAAAGGCCCAGCCAGTCCCATATCCAAATAAATAAATCTGTTTTTCACAGCCCCAAACGTCTGCTTCTGCTGTTGGAAATGTTGCCAGGTAGGCCCGGCTGGTGTTTCTCTGTGCCTCCGTAGGGCAAATATAGGGCAAGGAGCTTGATTGTCTTGGGCTAATTCAGGGCGTCCGTGGAAGAAGACTAATGAGGATAGGAATTCAGGTCTGAGGAATGTTCAGCTCGAGCTAGGACTCAGTTTACAGTGAAAGCCAGGCGCAGAAGCCGCATTCACCGAACCACGCGGCGTACCCAGGGTGCCAGGCGCATGTGAGGAAAGGCTCGAAAACGTCAATCCCATCTGTCTGTAGCTTCTGGCCTAAGAAGTAGAGTCCCCAGAAATGAGGCTGGGCAGGTGGTTAGATCTCCGAGGACCTTGTATAACACTCCACGGGAGCTGGGGTTTCTCTAGTATATGGAACTAAGAATCATGGCAGCGTTTTAAAAATGAGGGCGTCACATCTCCTTAATGCCAGTTTGATTTAGGCTCTAGGGATACAAAATAACGCTCTTGCCCATAAAGCAAGCCTGGTCTTGGGAGAAACCTATGTAAACACAATTTTTTTAACACTTTGAATTTTCAATTACTGTTAGGATTTTGAAAGTTGGTGAATCCAAGAGCAAGACACCTTAAATTTGTACCTGCAGTTTCCCAAGCTACCGCCCCGCAGCCTCCCGCAGAGGTGTGGACTCAGGAGGACTGAGCGGGCATGCCATGCGGGGTAAGTGGGGGGCATCCGGACCAGGTGGAGGCTGGAGGTGTGGGCAGTGAAAGAATTCACCCAAGGCAAAACAAAAGAGATAGAACTTATTGCAGGCAGAACAGGAGGAGAGACGGTCTGTGAGGAGGCGGTGGTGAGGGGCTATAGTTACAAGGCCGAGTGAGGAAGTATGGGAATGTACGGAATTTTCCTTTTGGTAATCTCAAGAACTGTGCCTGGTTGTAACTGGTCAGTTAGGGTTGTGGCTGTTTTGAAGTGGGTCACTTAGTGAGCCTGTTTGCGTCAGCTGGGTGGGCGCTGTGGACACTTTTGCCTTGCTCCAGTTTCCGTGGCTTGTCAGGTGCAAGTTTCCCTAGTTCTCAGATTCAGGTCACTCGGTATGGTCTGTGAGAAAGAAAACCACAGGACCAAAATGATGCGACTTGTCCTAATGCCGCATGTCAGTAAACCAAGATTCAATACCTCACCTAACTGCAGTTTCAACTTCTCCACAAGTGGAACCTTTAACCAGCCAAACTGGAATTCCCCGGTCAACACTAGGGGCCGAGTCCTTGAGGGACCCCTTCCCCTGAGGAGGGCGGCCTCGCCTAAACAGTGTGTTCCGTACTAATAAATACCTTTCTTTTTTATGCCCTCTCTCTGCCTTTTAAAACCTTTCCTTTTCTGCAGCTCAGCAGAGCTCCCCTCTACTTGCTGGATGGGATGCTTCCTGATTCATGAATCATTTTATAATGCCAGTTAGATCTTCGAATGTGCTCAGTTGACTTTTATTTATTCTAACAGCTCTAAGGATGACTTGACTCACAGTTACCTGAGCGATTTTTAGCTCTGTGTCAAATACCTACTGGTTACCAGAAAACCAAGGATGCCACATTGGCTGAAACTAAGTTAAACTAAATCAGTTTGTCTAGGGGTCAAGTAAGATGACAAAAAATATTTAAAATGGTCCTGAGATACAAGCAATGCTCCCAAATTATATTCGAGATCATTTGGTCCCTCTAGTTGCCATGTCTCCTAGTGGAAACAAATGACCCACTTGAGGTGGGGGCCCAGCCCTGGCCAGTTGGGGCTTCTCTGTGGCTCTGAATGCTGGGCTGGTCCCGGGATCTCAGTGACTCAGTAGAAGGCTGGGAGCATCCAGACTGAGGGATGTCCACAGCTGACTTGGGAGCAGAAGTAGTTTTCCAGAAGTTGAGGGTAAGCCATAGATTTAACTATGGTTAAGGTCATTTAAGGAATGGCCCACCTTGAATCAGGACTTAAAAGGGCCCCTGAGACCTATAGCTGGAGAGAGAGAACTTTCTGTCTTATGTGACAGTCTAAGTGACTCTGCAGCCAAAGGCAAATATCTATACTATACTATACTTGGGCTACCCCAGAATAGGAGAAGAGTCACTAAAGGGCCACTCAGAAAATGTCTTCACAATTGTGCCGAAGTCTTACACCCTAAGATTTGGCTTCTCTTATAGAAGGGATTTGGAGTTTCCAAATCTAATTTAAAAACCAATTTTAATGTAATTAGACCTGAAGAATAAAGGGAGTCCTGAAGAATAAATCGCTCAGGTAACTGTGAGTCAAGTCATCCTTAGACCTGTTAAAATAAATAAAAGTCAACCGAGCAAATACATTTTCTTTATTCCTAAAGAATAAAGAAAATAGTCTCTTTTCTATCCCCACCTCTACCCCAACCCCTACCCACAGAGCCACCCTTCTCCCCACTCCACACACACCTGGGTAATTTCTTCAGGTTTCAATGCTAAAAATCACTTTTTCTGAGAGGTCTTCAGAACTGTCTCAGAAAATCTGAGCATGTATGGTATGATCACCAAAACCATTGTAGTTATTCATTACTTTTCCCTTTATCTGATCTGATTTCATGATTTAAATATCTGGTTTTTGTTAGTCATTTCTCTGAACGTACTTTGGACACCAAAATCCAGATCTGTGAGTTATGCAGTGTCTTCACTCATGTTTCTGTATTTAAACAACCACCCTGTTATCCCCAAATGAATAGGAATCTATTTGAAAGAGTAAATACAAAGAAGTTGAGAATATGTTCATTTTCTTCATAATGGTTTATTCATTCATTCATGTATTTGTTAATTCACACATGCAATCTTAATTCATACTGATTATCCTAGGCAAGGTACTAATCACAATAATTAAGACACGGTAGACTAAGCAATAATAAAGGTATGTACAAGATGTGTGTGCAGGAAGGATGGGGGGGACTAGCCACTGGGGTAGTAGAAGCCAGTTGACTTTGGCTTTAAAGATTAAGTTGGCATTTTCCAGTGAATCAAAGTGGAGAACATCCTATGGAAAGTTTGAGACCTAGAAACTGGGTGTCGTTTCATTTGTTTAAAACTGTGCAAAGGGAGAGTCCCAAGGGACAAGGCTATCCACAGCCCATATTAGAGCCACACATGGGGTTGCCAGACTTAGGAAATAAAAACATAGGACACACAGTTGAATTTTGGATAAAAAACAAGTCACTTTTCCTTTTAGTGTAAGTATGTCCCATGCAATATTGAGAACACAGGATGATACAGATGTGAGTTTGATCTGCAGGTTTACTGGTTCTGTGCCTTTAGAATTTGACTTTTCTCAACCTCAGCGTCTTCATCCTTAAAATGGGAATAATAACAAGTATCTTTCAAGGTCTTAGTGAATATTGACTATGAGTTCTAGGGTCACGGTAGCTCCCAAATAAACAAGTCATTGATAAAATGGAAGGAGCACGGAACCATGTCATGAAGCTGTCTTGAATCTTGAAGCATGAGTTAGAAGAGTTCATCCCTCGAGGGAGGGATACTCCAGGCATGAAAGAACATGAGCACTGACACTGAAATGTTTAAAAAAATAATAAAAATAGGGCACAAGCAAGAAAGGGTGAGCAGGTACATGAAATACTGGGCAGGAAGTGACAAAGACACATAATGAAGAGAAAAGGGAGTGTCTTCGAGCGACAAAGTGAGGGGTTGCTTCCAAAAGGATGTTGTGCCCAGAGTGAACCATGATACTTAAATTCACACCATCCATCCATTTTGTTTTATGAATGCAGCTGGTCATTTTCAGTGACTGAAAATCCTTTATTCCCCATGCGGAGCACCTCTTTCTTCCAAGTTATCGTGGAAACTGAATCAATTTAAGGGAGATTTTTGCCCACTGACCCCCCAACTCCCACTCAGACTCCTGTTTCCTGTTGACCCAGAGGTCTGCACTGTTGATTTATAAGTGTTAATCCAGTCTTGGTAACCAAAGAGCCATTCTAATACCCATAGCTCAGTGCCTGAGATCATGAGGGTGGCTGAGCTTTCTGAACTAAGGGCTTGGGGAGGAATAATATTTATTCTTTGGATAAAAGCCATCAAATAAAGGTAAAATAACATTTGGGACTTGTTTTATTTCTGTTACTACAAATTCTCTACTTCTATCCTTCTCTTGACTTCCTTTCCCACACGGCTGGTCTGTGGTCCTCACTCTCCAGCCCTGCTCTCGGAATCCATTTGGGCCATTGGGCCTTTGGGATGACTCTGGTTGCCATGGCAGCACCAGGAGTTGGGAGGACCTCGCTTTCCTTGCTGGTGTTTCGTAGCTTTAAGGTCTGGGCAGTTCTCTCCTACAAGCTAACTAGCATTCCTGTCAAGGAGACACCTTTAATCTTCTGTCGATTCTTCCCCAACAGTTATGTCTGATTTCCCCTTTGGCTAGAGCTAGCTTTTGCAGAAGCTTCAGTTACCCCATTAGGAACTTTAGAATTGGGGGGATTTAGGTTGACTGGCAGCAAACTGCTTGGCCAAATCTAACGAAGTGGTGTTGGCGCCACCTGGTGGTACTTGTCAGCTCTGACTTAAATGCCAACAGAGGGGGCGCCTGGGTGGCTCAGTCGTGAAGCGTCTGCCTTCGGCTCAGGTAGTGATCCCAGGGTCCTGGGATCGAGCCCCGCATTGGGCTCCCTGCTCGGTGGGAAGCCTGCCTCTTCCTCTTTTCCTGCTTGTGTTCCCTCTCTCGCTGTCTCTCTCTCTCTGTCAAATAAATAAATAAAATCTTAAAAAAAATAAAATAAAATAAAATAAATGCCAACAGAGTCCCTCGGGTTCCGAACTAGTTGGAGTTTATCGGGTAGAGGAAGCCGTTCCTGGTACGGTCCTGTTAGTGGGAACCTTGCTGCCTTTGATCTCATCGCTTGTGAGAAACTTACATAAATGATCTGCAAACTTTGATACCGAAAGTGTGCTGATCTTTCGACAATTACCTGCTCAGAAGGCCTTCACTTTCTGAAGCACAAACCAGAGATTTTTCAGATGAGGACACTGACATAAGTAATCCCCCAGACCCACAGGTACACACTCTTCTTTTAAACCTGGGTTGGCTGGTGACAAAGTCCCAGCTCTTCCAAGGACACGGCATTGTCTCTTAATACGGTGCTGGGCCAAGGTGTGTGCTCACACAGTGGAAGGAGAAGGGGTATGGGGGAAGCACAATTTCTGCACTTTCCAAGGAGGGAGGAGACAGACAATTACTACCCGTAATGTCTAGGCTGGTGCTTCTCAAACTGAATGTGCCTACAAATCGCCTGGGGGCTCTTGATAAATTGTAGATTCTGATCAATAGTTCTGAAGACAGCCCTGACCTTCTGCATTTTTAACCAGCTCCTAGGTGAGGCTGACCTGCGTGTCTACAGACCACACGTTAGGTCTGGAGGAGGCTTGAGCTATGGTTTTGAGCAGGGAGCAATTTCACATACTCCCACCTCCCCACACCCCCCCACTCCTCCCCACCCCCCACTGAGGACATTTGGCAAAGCCAGGCTTTTTGGTGTCTCTACTGGGGTGAGGGGACCGTGCTACTGGCATTGGTAAATAGAGGCTGGGGTGTTGCTAGCACCCTCTGATACCACAGAGAATTACTTGCCCAAATGTCAATTGTGCATAGGCTGGGAAGTCCTGCCCTGAATCTAGAATCTAGTCTTGTGTGAGGGGCCCGTGGGCTGTAAGCAGCTGAGGTCCCCTCACCTGGAGGGGGTTTGCTGGGAAATTGGTGTGAACTGGTTTCTTTTGTTTCTGAAAAGAAACAATTCAGTCCTAGAAAGCCCCCATGCATATTTCAGAGGCAAAGGAAGGGCAAGTGAACCCAGTGGGGACTTGCGAGTATGAGCCGTGATTAGGAGTGTCTCCATTCAGTCAAGGACTTAGCCACACAAAATCAATGAGCCCCTCGGTCTGGGAAATGCTTTCCTTCCCAGCTCCGGTAGGACCAAAACAACAATGAAAAGGAACTTCTTCCTAATGTGATTTATCCCCCAGGAGCTCTTGATGATAAAATTATTACCGTAAACCTAGACTAGGGGGTCAGCAAACTTTTTCTGTAAAGGGTCGGATAGTAAACATTTTAGGCTTTGCAGGTTTTATGGTCTATGTCACAAATACTCAACTTTGCCAGTGTAGCCCAGAAGCACCCAGAGACCATGGTAAAGAAATGGGGAGGCTGCATTCATTCCAGAAGTACTTTATTTACAGAAATAGCCTCATGTCAGATGGCTGGAGGCTACAGTTTGATGATCTCCGGTCTGGGCGCTCAAGGGAATCGGATCAGCTTTCGATCCTACGTTAGCTGTGACATAAGCAAGTGCATTTTTATCTGCCCTCCTTTGGTTTTATGGGCGTGAGGAGAGGGTGGCTAATGCCGTAAAACAGGCAACAAAACCAAAATGGTTTCGTGCCTGACCTCATCACTGTGGAAACAACCGATGGCACAATCCCATAATTCTAGTATCTCCCTCTGACAACGCAAGTTCTCGAATTTATCACCAAACATTAATGAGCCAAATGTGCTTAGCATTACTGGGAGCTGCAGGGAACCCAAAAAAGGAAAGTCACAGTCCACTGTTCTTAAGCATTTTTGTTGTTGTTGTTGTTGTTGTTGTTATGGTAATAAGACATAAACACATAATCACAGCAAATTCAAACGCCCATAGATAGATAATTTATTAAAAGCGCATGTGACACTTGGTTAGGCATTTGGGAAAAATGGAACCTGCATACGTTCTTCTGTTACCAAAATAAATTCCAGTTGGTTCCAATACTTAAATGTAAACAAAGTGAAATCATTGGTGGTAGAAGTAAACACAGGATGGGTATACATTGTTTATAATTGTGGGGTTGGGAGAAATTTTCTATTGAGAACGGGAACTCAGAATCCACAAGGAAAAGATCACATAAAGATAAAAAGCAGCTATGTGAGAAAGTCTGCCATAAACAAGATCAAAAAGAACTGGATAATTATTTTAATACAAAGAGTGAATTACTCAACTTTGTGAACTCATAAAAATCAATAGGAAATGATGAATACCATAACAGAAAAGTCATAATTTATTGAAGGACACATTGCCAATTAATCTTATGCATCTGAGTAGATGTGAAGAAAATAAAGAAAAAAAAATCCTGACCAAAATCAATTGAGATTCATCACCTAGGGACAGGTCAGCTGCAGTCTTGGCTCTTTGGATCGCAGTGCCCTCCCGCTGCTCCTGAGGATGGCCGTCCGGGAACCCACGCTGAGAAAGGCCACATGGAGCCCCTCCAGGCTCAGCTGGCCCCACCTTGAGCCATTCTGGCCCAGGAGTCAGATTAGAGACTGAAGAAGCCTCTGGATGATCCCAGCTCCCAGCTGTTCAAGTCACTCCCAGCCTTTCGGGTCTCCCAGCTGAGTCCCCAGACGTCAGGGAGCAGAGACAAGCTGTGGTCACTGTGCACTTTCTGGAATCCTTACCCACAGACACCATGAGCACAAAAAAGCCCGGATTGTTCTATGCCACCTATGAATTTTGGCTGGTTGGTTAGATAGCAGCAGGAAACACTGTGTACCGCAAACAAGGCAGCCAGGGGTTGACGCAGGAGGGAAGCCATACTGGGAACCGTCTTGGAGACCGAACAGAACACAGCAGCTCACCCAGCTATGACCCAGCATGACGACAAGCTTAGATGCTGGATTCCAGAGCAGGCACGGAAATGGATAAGGCTGAGAGCAGGAGCACCAGCCCCGGGCACCGGCAGTTAGGTGGCTGTCCAGGGCCAACCACCTCTCATCAAGGTCAGAGTCAGTCCTGGGACGTAGATTCATTCAGGAAGAATATTCATCCCTCAAGGTGAAGCAACAGGATCTGTCTGGAGAACAAGCATGGCAGGCACTGTTTTCCTTGGCAGATGGCAAAGAGGACTCGATGAATGGGTGTTAGAGGAAGTGAGTAGAGTGGTAGAGCAGGCAAGCCGGGCAGGAAAAGGACAGCCGAGGGCAGGAGAGAGGGCAGGCTGGCCAGCTGGGAGTCAGGAAGCTGATGCCCAGAGTGAGCAGAGGACACAGGCCAGCTCCGTGACGTAGGGGGGGGAGATCACACCTTCCCTGAGCCTCTTTCTCCAGTTAGAATGCTTTTCCTTTCCTACTTAGCAACCTTAAAACAAACTCCAAACACCTTAGCAAAGTTGACCCTGTAGACCTGGCCCCTGCCTAACTTCTCTCCCCCTCCCCGCTGCCTCCGCCCCAGAATCCTTTCCGTTTGTCAGGCTCACATGTTTGGACCTGCCCGGCTACCTTCCCTCTCTGGCATGCTCAGCCTCCACCACTGGCTCCTGGTCATCCTTCGGGTCCAAGTGAAAGTTCTTCCCTCCCAGAAGCTCTCTCTGGCCATCCTACTGAAAGGATTAAATCTTTGAATCACCTTCTGTTTTGTTTTATTTTTCTTTATTGTACTTATAAGCATCTAAACTCGTCTTGAATATTGTCTTTTCTCCCTCCCCGGAATTGAAGTGACTCCTGAGGGCTGGGACCTTTCCTGTCTTGGTTAATGTTGTATTTCCACGACCTAGAATAGTGCTTACCATTTAGTAAGTGCTCAGTAAATGTATGTTGAGTATAAATAAGTAAAAATCTTTTCGAGACAAACTCCTATCCACGATTCAAAACCCTGCTCAAGCTGAACACCCTGCAAAGCCTTCCCCGACAAATACGCTGGTACTTTGTGCTGCAGTTTCTAAACAAAACACCCACCGTCATTCATTTGCCAAGCTCTCCTGTGCACCCCGCTTTGCAGGTCTCGCCATGGGCTAAATTGGTGAACATGGGCTCTGTAACTCAAGCAGCCAGCTGGATCTCTCAGAGTAACCTCATCAGAAGGGGTTCTCGCAGAGAATGAGGACTGCGGGCAGCTTCCAAAGCCAGACTCCCTGGGCTCCCATCCCAGCAGACCTTGTTGTGTGAGTTTGGAAAATATTTTTGACCTTTCTGGGCCTCCATTTCCTCATTGTGTAATGAAGATCACAATAATTAGCCATAGAGGGTTGTGATGAGCACACGGGGTGCCTGGCACAGAGCAAACATGCACAGGAGTTAAGTGACTTTATATTGAACAGTTGAATCTTTGGCATAAATCTGTACCGCATAAGTACACACAACAGAATCGAATAGGAAATAAGCAAGTTGAGCGAACGCTGTGGAAATACAACGGTCATCTCTGTAATGATACAGAGAAGGACCCCCGCCTCCAGATGAGCTGGTTCACACCGGCTCCACGTGGGGGCTCCACAGGGACCCGTCCACAGCCCGAGGTTCCCTATGACCGAGCACACGTGGGACTCCTCCCCACACGCGGGTGAAATCAAACTCCCCAAGGGCCTGCCGCTCCCACCACAGAGGACACGTAAAATCCATCTCCAGCTCACTGCACAAAACCATCACACAAGCTCACCATTTCTTACTCAGAAAAGACAGTATGTCCAGAGTTCCTAAGAGCCAGCCCACTGTCTTAGAGCACACAGAGCGTGGGGCCCCATAAAGATACAGGGGCGGCCAGGCCTTCCTGTCGTGGGGGGTGCCGATCACTGAGGGGCAGCCCTGCTCCCTGGACCGCCCGCCACACACACAGGAGGCGGTCCGTCCCTCCACAGGTTAGAGGACTGGCTCTTGACACGCACTGGAGAGTATGGCAGGGTCCGAGCTGACCCCGAGCAGCCAAACATCTCCTGGGAGGCGTAGGTCACATACACAAAGCCGTCCTCGTCCTTGTAGTCCCTGTAGACTTCTGCCATGGTCACACTCATGCTGACCAGGCTCCTGTTGTTCACCAGCAAATAAAAGGCTTCGGTGGCCCCGAGGACAAGGCGGCTCCTGGGTGGGGAGGAGGGAGGGGGCAGGAAGGGAAAACTTTAACTGGGCAGGGAATGGGCCCCTGACCCAAGGCCTGACTCACCTCTGTTTGTCCACTGCAAACATGTTGACCCAAGGAGCCCACCTCCCCGCTCGAGCGCATTGTCCTCAAACTTGACAAGTCCCCAGGAGGGCCTGTTGAAAGCAGATGCCTGCACTCCACACACACAGATTCTTTTTAAAGATTTTATGTATTTATTTATTGGAGAGAGAGAGTGTGTTACAAGCAGGGGAAGGGGCAGAGGGACAAGCAGACTCCCTGCTGAGCACAGAGCCTGACATGGGGCTCAACCTCAGGTCCCTGAGATCATGATCTGAGCCAAAGTCAGGCGCTTAGCTTAACCAACTGAGCCCCCCAGGCACTCTTCGACACCCAGGGATTCTGAGTCAGCTTGCCTGGGAAGCATCTCACAGGGCTGCAGAATCATGATGCTCAGGAAGACTGAAGAGCTCCCTACTCTTTCCCTGTAGATTTAAAATACCTTAAGTCCTCCCGGTTGGACCAAAAGGGTGAGGCCATCCCATCATTAACTAGGAGACATACCAACACAAAAATGCTACGGTAATAAGCCCCTCTTTGCTCTGAAATGCAAGGTATGTACATCCGCAGACATACAAAGGAGATTCCAGTATCTCCCAGCATCTCACTGTTCAACAGCCTTGGGATGGCATTTTGGAAGGTTGTTTCTCTTTCTTTCTTTCTTTCTTTCTTTCTTTCTTTCTTTCTTTCTTTCTTTCTTTCTTTCTTTCTTTCCTTCTTTCAGCTCCTGAGCAATGGGTAGCTGCTCTTTCCTCCCCCTACCATCCCTCTTCCCATCTCAAGGAGATGGAGAAGCAGCAAAGTTCAATTGGACATGCTGTAAATATCAAGGTCAATCTGAGGCCTGACTCCTCCTGCGGTGCAGGACAACATGGCCATGTGGACCCCCAGGTAAGGGCTATTTCTCTGCAGCACACTTCCATTTGCTCTGCTTGGAAAGACAGGCCCAGCCTGCCCACTCCGGTCTCAGAGCTTTGAACTTTCAGGTGAGCTAGGTCTATGTGGCTATGGGACACAGGTGGCTGGAAACTGATTAATTTTACAACCAGATAATCCCTCCCAAAGTAACCCCAAAGATTTCGGCTTTGACAATTGCATGGGTGTTTTGGGGTAAAAGAAGTGCTCTACAGTGGGAGGGGGTGGAGCTGAGGACAAGTGCATGGCCTTCAGCTCTGCAGGGAACTCTGTTCCCAGAGTCTGCATGCCCACCTCCTATCTCTTGCCATGCTCTCTTTTTCTTTCTTTCTTTCTTTTTTCTTTAAGACTTATTTATATATTTGAGAGAGAGAGAGAGAGAGCATAAGCAGGAGGGGCAGAGGGAGAGGGAGAGAGAATCCCCAAGCAGACCCCGCATCGAGAATGGAGCCCAGCACAGTGCTCGATCTCACAACCCTGAGATCACAAACTGAGCTGAAACCAAGAGTTGGACACTTAACTGACGGCACCACCCAGCTGGCCTGCCATGCTCTCTTTCAATGAGGGTTTTGGCATTCCCTGGAGAAGGAGGCTGTGGGCAGGGATTTTTGTCTGTTCTGTTCACTGCTGTAAAAGACAGAGCCTAGAAAGAACAGAAAACATAACTGATGCTCAATAAACATCCTGGAGCATCAAATGTTGGGATGGGGAGGGGGTCAGGACTGGTGGAAAAGAGAGGATGACCCCTGTCTGGGAAGGAGAAAAAGAATGGCTCTCAGGACTCCAAGGGTTGTTTCCCAGGGAGGTGGGGGAAGGGGTATAATCCTAACACTCACGTTCCCTTAGCCACCTCCACCTAACTCTGGGCCAACATAAGCTTCCCTGAGGAGAGGAAATCGGGATGTTCTTAAATAACTCGTCAAGAGAAACAGAACAGAGACAGATACACACTCATAATGAATTCTTGAGGAAACAAGCAGCTATGCAACTCGAGAGGGCTGGCCTCTCCAGACTTTTCAACCCTATGAAGAATTACCCCCCAGGGGTTACATTCACATTACTCCCAAATCATTTTTACTGAAGCCATGTGTCGGGTGACACTACTTAACCCTATTAAGCTTTAAAAATAGCTCCATTTTCTTTGCTGTGCCTTAACCCAAGGGAGGAGCATGTTTGGGGACGTCCTCCCTATTCTCCCTCCCAGGGTCTGAGCAGTGCAGGGGGCATTTGCCTTTTGAAGAGGTGCCCACTCCCCCAGTGCACACACACTTTAAAGGTACTGTGTTTCTACTGGGAAAATGCAGACTGGGTTTTAAGCAGCACGTGCAAAAAAGGATCTTCTGGACTAGTTCCAGAGCCAAGACGACCTCTGAAACTTCTTAGAAAAGTTGGCAGCTCTTACTCTCTTTAAACTTGTTATCTGTGGGTTCTCCCACCTGTTTAAGTTAGATTAATTCTCAGAGCATCTTTTCTGGGCACTACAGAATCTAAAAGGTGAGTCACAAAGGAAATCTTTTCTCTCTCTTCCAGAATGCCCCCATCCTCAAAACCAAACCAACTAACAAAGCAAACGGAAAAAAGCCCAGCACGCTCCCTGACGTGCACTTTGTCTCCTACCGGATGACGCTGAGGAACTGGGTCATGGTCAGCTCCTGTGGGACCAGGAACTTGGTCTTGTCCAGCGGAGGCAGGAACTTCTCCCTGGGGTAGCGTTCCACTATCACCTGTCAAGAGGGTCAGTCCCTAAGAATGTGACTCCGAGCTCTCCGTATCTTAGAAATTTAGAATAGGGAGAGACTGGGTTTTTTTCCCCTTCTTCTTGTTATTTTATTTTATTTTTCAAGGAACAGGGTATACTCCTTTTCTTTTTTTTTTTTTTTAAGATTTTATTTATTTATTTGACAGAGAGAGACACAGCAAGAGAGGGAACACAAGCAGGGGGAGTGGGAGAGGGAGAAGCAGGCTTCCCGCAGAGCAGGGAGCCCGACGTGGGGCTCAATCCCAGGACCCTGGGATCATGACCTGAGCCGAAGGCAGACGCCCAACGACTGAGCCACCCAGGTGCCCCAGGGTATACTCCTTTTCAAAAAGCACAGTGAAGTCTTACCGGGATCTTGTTTGGGAACTTTGCCCGGATTCCAGCAACTTCCTCTTGTCTGGTTGCTGTGAATATTTCAAAGACAAAAGAATAAGTAAACAGCAAGAGAAGTGTGTACCCTCTTCCCTGTCTCGGGCAGTCCAGACAGCTTCCCTTAGAATTCTACCTAAGCTCTTCCTCTGCTTGAACGGTCTGAGGCTTTGGGTTTTCTGTGGAGTCTGCATTTTGCTCAACAGCTGTGTCTGTCTCTGACTTAAAAAAAAATCCCACAACCAGGACCTAACTCATTCCTCAGCTGCTTCCAAACCGCCCACAGGAACCTAAAGGAGGCCCTTATGTAGGGCTGTGTGACATCAGGCCTCTCCAACCCTCCCTCTCCTCCCCCTCCCTGGGCAGGAGGAGGTCAGTCCCGAGGATGGAGAGAGAACAGCCACCTGCTTGCTGCTCAGACAAAGTCACTTTGCTCACGATCAGTTCAGGCTATTTCTTCGCTGGAGAAATTAGGGTTCACAATAAAATCAGTGGCTGCATCATCAAACAGCCTACATCTGGGCTAAGGACTCTGGAGAGGCCAAACAGCGGGTTCGCTAGGAACAGTCTTGCGCTTCAGAAGGGAACCATCTTGAAGGCGGGTCAGGACGGGGCTGCCGGCCCTGAACTGGGCTGCGTTACTCCCACAACGGTCCTTGCCAGTTTTCACAGAGAGAAACCTATGATCAGAAAGGTAAAGGGATTTGCCAAAGTCACACAGCCAGTGAGAGAGGGGGTTGGGATTAAAACTCTGATCTGGTGCCAAGTAGGGCACAGTCCAGTATATGCTGCCATTTTATCTTCTCTGCCGTAAAGGGCGGGAAGGAAGCCCAGTGACCCCCGAGATCTCCCTTCGAGAGATAAGAAACAGAGGGCCATAGGGGCTAACTGGTTTGCCTGGGATCCAATGGTTGGTAAGAGGCAAGACACAGATCTCCCAGGTCCCAGCGTCCATGGTTTGCTTCCAGACACATACGCACATCCAGGCAGACCTCTTCACTCCGAGTGAGCGGAGGGGTCACATTTCCCAGCAAAGTACCTCAACAGTGAAGTCTTCAAAGGGACATAAAGGGACATAAAGGAAGGTGATGGTACATTCTGTATGTTTGCTTCATGAATCCGAGTGTGAATCTCAGCGCTTTGGTTAATCATCAGGAATGGACATCGAGTGATTAAATGATAGCATCACTGACAAGTGGCCTCATCCTCTGTCCTTGGACATCCTCCGTCTTTAGAAAGGGCACGTGTGTTCATGGGGCTGAGATAATAAGGAGCAAGTGTGGACTGCACGTCTCTAGTCAAGCAGCTTTCAAATGCACAACCTCATTTAAGCCCCAGTTGCCTTGTGGGTGGGAAGGGCAGGTAGGACGCACATCCTGTCGATGCACACTCAGCCAGGGTGCACTGAGGTGGGGGGCCACCCCAGGTCGTCCAGTTCCCAGGAGTGGGCCTAGCACCCAGGACCTGCAAAGCTGGCTCCACGCCTGGCCCTCAATGTCTGATCTTAGATAAATCACTTCATGTTACTAACTATAGTTTTCCTTGTTCCAAAATGATTACTTTTACCTGATTAAAATGGTTTGTTTTGCCTAACGTGGAGTGGTTAAGTGGGAGTTGAATGAACTCATTTATGTGAAGCAGCTAGCGCAGGGCCTGGCACCAAGTCCGACGCCCTCCCTGCACCGGGCCTCCCCAAAGGCCCCACAGTCCGGGAACGTGGACGGGCATTGAGGTTTGAAGGCTGAAAGAAATAGCTCTGGGTTAGGGCCAGGGGAAAATAAGTCCCAGCTGCAGTGTTTGGTCTGTCATTATTAGGGCTTTGAGATGTTTCCTAACTGCGCTGCATTTGGCTTTCTCGGCTGCCACCTGGGATTAGCTCAGCCAGGCCTACCTCTCAGGATATAATGGGGGTGAAGGCGGTAATAGAACAAGGGACTTGGGGAAAAAATAAAATATGGCAATACTAATAGGATGTCTTGTCATTCAGCAAGAGAGTGGCATAGATCATTTTTCTTTTGTGGAAAAGCTTCTTTTTTGAGGGGAGCAGGGTGTCCGTGGGTGCTGTGTGGCCCCATCTTGCTCCTCGGGCCAAGGGGCAGGACCAGTCATCCAGAAGGTGACCAAAGCCACATAACATCGATGCCACAAGGACTGTGGGGAAGGAGATGGGAACAGCACCATGGTAAATGGCTGGAGTAAGAGGCTCGGCTTGATTCGGGGTCCTGGCTACTGATGTTTTAGTAAGCAAAGCCCAGCTTTATTCTTCTTAGAGCCTTCCCTGTCCCACAGGCAAAGCATGTGAAAGATGAGCTGGCTGAGCTCATGCTGATTCGCACCCACTGGGCCCTCCTCCATCTCCTCCGACCCGGGGCCTGGGCAGGCGTCCTGGGACTAGAGAAAGCTGGTCAAATGAGATATTGGGTGGTGCTAGCAATGGGGATTAGGAAGACTCATTTCTCTCCACCTGTAAACATGCCTGTATCCCACCTTCTTAAAACAGCAACAAGTCAACCTTCCCTTGACTCTACCAGACATGTGAATGTCATGGAAAGAACAATTTTGAAAATAGGCTTGGGTCCCAGATCTTGCTGACAAGTATGTTACTTCTTTGAGCTTCATGTTATTCATTAGCAAAGTGAGTATGCTTTTGCTCGTCTCCTGGGGTTGTGTGACGAAGAAATGTGGGGAGCTCTGGGATGTCCGTGTACACGTGAGATGGCACAGTGGGGGCTCAGGGAACACGGATTCTCTTACTACTCACCTCCTGTGTAGCCTCTAGCCTGGCCCGCTCACACTTCCTGAACCTTCCACAAGAGTTGCCCGAGCTCATTCTTTCCACTGAGCTCACTGCCTGTCTTCTCCTTCAGCTGTGGTCTGGAGTTTGTCCCAACACCAGTGCGTGCTCTTGGGAGGTCAGCACTAACACACACAAGCACCTCTCTTTAGTCCTTATTTTATTTGATCTTTGATCCATCAGCGTGTGGAATTGTGCATTTTCTCCTTCTGAAAAGTCTCATCTTTTGGGTTCCTTGGGATTCTTCTCCCTTTTTTCCCCCCACCCCAACCCTGAAGCTGCCAGTTCTCCTTAAGGCTGCTAAGGAGATAAGTGGATTATCCATTTATCCATAATAAATCCACATTTACTTATGTGAATAAAAACTTTCACAAAACATCTCTATATTTCTTGATCTGTAGCTGTCTGTGGCCTGCATCGAGTGCATGCAAGCCTATGGAACAGCAGAATCCTTGCTGCGCACATTGAGCTTAAGTGATGCCCCCCTGCCCAAGGCCTGGGATAACCGTGCTCCCAACCCCATTGCTGCCCTAAGCCCCTGCTGTGTACAAGGCTTAGAGCCACCAAGAGCTCCTGCACCCTGATCTTGACATTCCTCCAGTCCCACCCCAGTCCTCATCTCGCTTTATATGCTTTCCTGGGATGACTTAAATCATTCCTGAGGAGGGCCCTCAGGTGACTCAGTTTCTTTAATGTGATTAAGAGCAGGCCTGTCCCCTGGCAAATGTAGATGTGTAGGGCTTACAGAGGGACTAGGACAGACCCACGTTGCTTTCCCATCCTGTCCTATTGTGGCTGTGTCATTCATCCTTCCTGGCTACAAGCTTTTATTCCCAGGAAACAGGTATAGGAAGGTGCTAGAGCAGATGGGAGGGCTTGATGGAAGGAAGCCTCCATCAGTGTGTACATTTCCAAGAGGAGAGGTTCTGGAAGCCTGATTCCTCCAGGGAACTTTGCCTGCACTTGGTGGCTTCATGGTGGCCGTGGGGGAGACAGGAGCTGTGTGTCGAAGGGGGGCTCCTACTGCTGCAGACACCCAAGACTTCCCATCCTAGATAAGACTCACTCAGGATGGGAAGGCAACGCTCACATCTGCAAGGTAGAAAGCTGAAGTTCAAACTTTATTTCATTCTATTTTATTTTCTTCATCAAGTGCCTTTTAGGATGCTGCTTACCAATGAGACTTGTGTATCTGATCAACGTGGATGAATACACTTTATTCTGAGTCAGACCATCAATGAAAATAGAAGCTTCTGGTCCCAGTCCCAAGTTAGCCATGGAATGATGACGTCACTTGAGCTAAGAATCTGCTTAGTTAGCCTGCGAAATCATTTTAATGCTGGAACATAGCTATCCTGTCCCCAAGACAAAAGTAACCCCCAGTAGCCACGAAACAAGGGCAAGACCTTGCCTATCTGTGCAGGCCCAGTACTTAACACAGAGACTGGCATATAGTTCATGCCCTATAAAGTTAACTGCATTTCTCTGCGTGCAAACCGCCAACACAGAACAGTGCCCAGTCACACAGTGGTGTTGCCTGAAGCCCTGCATGCAGGGAAGGCAAACTCATATCCAGACCATGTATTGGTTACAGTCAGATGAATCACAGCTTCTTCCAGCAGTGAAATGAGGCCAATGGCATCTATGGCCACTGGGTGACCAGTTGGCCTCCCTGAGGACTCTGCTATTAGGGCTCCAGCATCAGTCTCAGTCGGGTGATTGGACATTGGCAATAGCCTAGTGGGAGCTGGGCTGGTGAGTTGGAATTCATGCTGCTGGGCCCGTGCCTTGCCTCCATCCCATGGATTTGCCCCCGTGGATATTCCTTCACACACTCATCATTTTAACCCTGGGGAAAGTGGGTGTTGGTGGCCAACGTGAACAGGTTAACTGTCCAAATCATTCTGTGTCCCTGGCTGTTGATTGCCTCCTGTGGTAGCTCTCTGGTGGCATTTACATGTGTTATAAAGATCCCCACACTTTGCATCTGCACCCATAGGTGCATCCTCATGCCTCTTTCCTAGATGTCCCTGTCCCCATTCTTCAGGTTTTCTTCTTACAGCCCCTGACTCATCAGCCAAGACATTTGCCACTGCCCAGGAGTCTATAGAATGACTGGGCATACTGCCCGAAGCTCTGCCTAGTGGCAGGAGTGCCCCCCACCACTGACTTCAGGGCCATGTGAATGGGGCTGTAGGGTATGTCAGCTCGCACCATATACCGAGCCTACACATCTGTGAATGAAGTATAGCCTTTTCCTTCCTCTGTCAGCTGATTGTAAGCGATCCTCCCCAACAATGGCCATCAGAGTGAATGAAGGAAGGACATGGGTACAACAGTGGTAAGTTACAAGGAGGTCTGGGCTACCTGCTAATGCAGCTTACTGGGCCCTTGGCTCTGTGTATCTTATCCTAAATGTACCCCTTCAGTTTTAATTAATTAATTAATGTTGTTTGCTTATTTAAAGATTTTACTTATTTATTTGAGGAGGGAGAGGGACAAGCTGACTCCATGCTGAACGCAGAGCCTGATGTGGGGCTTGATCCCACGACCCTGAGATCATGACCTGAGCCGAAATCAAGAGTCAGACACTCAACCGACTGAGCCACCCAGGCACCCCCACCCCGTTTCAGTTTTATGATGGGTTGCTGCTGCTTATGACTTTGTGGGTCGGACAAAATCTATCTGATAGTGGCCAGGTCTGGCCACATTTCCTCTTAATGTCCATGGTCAGCTAATTTTAAAAGATGAATCATTCTCTGTTGCAGATGACATGGCTATGCTTTGGAACCCTAACAATCTAAATGGTGATTCTTTTATTGGGATTGATCATAACTGACCCAACACAACATCTTTTTCCATCACAGATACCATGAGGTCTACCTGGTCATATGGCCTGAGAGGCATGGTTGTTTGTGACAGTTGTTTCTTGCTGGGGCTGCACTCAAAGCTGGCAACATGTTATGTCTTCTAGTATATTCTCATGTGCGGAATATGTGATCTTTAGAACCCCAAAAAGGCAATCAAGCATTGCATTTCCTTCTGGGAGGTGTGGGAGGTGTGCTATGGAAGAATTTGTTCTTGACTATAGAGAGGATGTTGCAACATGCCCAGGGCCACTGACTCCCTAAAAGCTTCAAGGATTAGGCAGACCCCTGAGTCACTGAAAGATTTATGTCCCACCTCTGGAAAGCATGTGCCTCATAAAGGCTTCCAATGTACTCGCTACTTCTTGCTCATCTGATTGGATCAACATCATATCACTGATATAGTGGACCCATGCCCTATTACTTGGGATGTCTAGACAATCTATTTCTTTTTGGACAATAGTATGACAGAGGGTGGGAGAATTAACATAGCCTTGCATAGCCTTGCTCCAAATAAATGCAAAATATTTTTAGTTCTTTTTAGTAGGGATGGAAAAGAATGCATTTGCAAGATCATGGGCCATATATCATGTAGCTGAGGCTATGTTGATGTTCTCCAGCAAATCTCTTATATCTGGCAGAGCAGCTATGGTGGGGCTTTTGTTTGGTTGAGCTTCCAAGAGCCACCTGAGCATCATGGTGGTGGCGTCATCTTCTATGCTCCTTGCCAGGATATCAAATCCTCTGACATCAATAACTTCTCCCTTATCTAATTTTATGTTCCATGTCTTCCCACCACATATACCCCCCATCCAGCACATTTAGAATCAAAACCTATATGTTCTCTCCTGGCTGCAGGGGTACAATTTGCTAGGTCCTGCAGCTCTCCTACTAACCAGATTTAGGTCACAATTTATGCAGCTGGGTGATGTCATACCCTAAACCTAGTCATTAGCATAATGGCCAGTGGGAAAGGTGTGGGATATGCTAAGCAGGGAGACCTGTTCCCTTGTAGGGTGAATGTGTCTGCATGATCTTCAGGTGATGGGGGAAGAATTTGCTTTTAACTGGAAAGAGCAAACCAGATCTTTCAAGGGAACCTAGGGGCTCAAGAGTTTCAAATTAATTGACCCAGATGTACCTATCCTAAATCTCAGGTTCCAATCCTTCCCTGCCAGGACCCCTGGCTTCAGTATAGCAGACATGCCTACATTGAGAATTCATCCTTCTCTGCAGTTCTATTACTCTTGTAATTATGTTGTGGCCCTGATCTTCAGCTTCTTCTGTCCTTCGGCTGAAGGAGAGGAGAGTGTCTTCCAAGGAGGCCCTCTGGATTTTATACTTTGCTTTTAATTGATGATTAATCAACTTGAGCCTTTCTTTTACTTTCTGGACAGCATCATAGCCCCCAGCAATAGCTATGCAACTCCGTAGTCCTTATAATTACCCTTTGCTTTTTAGTTCTCAAATGCCCGATATACCATGTCTCCAGTGCACCCCCTTCCACTGACTACCACCCCAGCACCTTAGCACCCCCACAGCTGGGGGATAAGAGTTTCAGTCCTGGCCTGTCACTCAGCATGCACCCCAGGCTTCATCTTTGCCACTGCTACCCTCACTCATGGGATTGTACCATGCGCACGTCCTTGGGCTGGGGTGGAAACCAACATTACATACACATGTCTGGTTAATCCATTTTCTCAGTTAATCCCTGTGAAAAGAGATCAAAAGACACCTGAAGGTCAGAAAGTTTAAGTAATTTGCTCAAGATCTCTCAGCTGTTGAGATTTGAGCCTATGACTATATTGCACCAAAACCCATTATGATATGTTTGTCGTTCTAGAATTTTAAAAGTTAGCTTAAAATAGAGCCATCACTGTCATAGGGAAAACGCTCCCTGAAACATCTCCCTAGCAGCTCCAGGTTTACGGTTTCATATGCACAGAACCTCTACCCCTTCTGCTGCGGGCATCCCCGAGTTTTGTTGTTATTATTATTGAGGTATAATTGACATATAACTTATATTAGTCTCAGGGGTACAACGTAGCGATTTGAGATTTGTATATATTGTGAAACGATCACCACATTGTCTACTTAACACCCATCACCTCATAGAGTCACACTTTTTTTTTTTTTTACTTGTGATGAGAACTTTTAAGATCTACTCTCTTAGCAACTTTCAAATATATACCTCATACAATATTTGTCTTTCTCGGATTTATTTCACTTAGCATAATGCCTTCCAGGTAAGGAGTCTCCGAGTTCGGATTAAGACAGACTATGTGCTAGAGATTTCTCCATGACAAATAACCCAGGTCCCCACCACTGTTAACACGCTTACAGCCCTGGGAAATGAAGGCCGAGCAGCTCAGGCTGTGGCCCCAGCAGGCAGGCTGTTTCTAAGATCCTCGGGTGCCTGCAAAAGGAGCTGTGGCCCCACCTCAGCGCTCCCAGCCAGCAGGTGGTTCCTTCTCTTTCCCACAACCCGGCCGGTGTTGGTGTTCACTCCCAACCCCACCTGGGGGGAGAGAGGATTGTCTGGCACCAAGGCATTCCAGGGCCTACTAATCCCTTAGACACAGGAAAGCAGAAAGAGAAAGGAAGTCCACTATGGAGGAGGAGGGAGCCCCGAATGGCGGGGAAGGACTGTGGTGGAGGCAGCCAGGAAGGAGCGGGAGCTCATGTTTCCAAGAGCCAGCGGCATCTCAGGGTCTGCCTGGCCCAGTCAGAAACTGGGCACTAGTCCTGGCGTCTGCTAGGAGCCCCGACTTCTGGCATCTTCGGAGGCTGCGGGAGAGTGTAACACGGCTTCTGCCACTCTGAGGCCCTGGAATTCAGCCAGCCTGAACCCATCATACTGCATTACCTGAATCAGCTGAATCCCAGTGCCTGGATTCTGGAGGATTCCTTCTTTTCACTGAGTTTCAGGTTCGATCTTTTTTTTTTTTTTTTTTTTTTTTTAAAGATTTTATTTATTTATTTGACAGAGAGAGACACAGCGAGAGAGGGAACACAAGCAGGGGGAATGGGAGAGGGAGAAGCAGGCTTCCCGCGGAGCAAGGAGCCCGATGCGGGGCTCGATCCCAGGACCCTGGGATCATGACCTGAGCCGAAGGCAGACGCTTAACGACTGAGCCACCCAGGCGCCCCTTCAGGTTCGATCTTTAAAAGTGGAGAGAGTTATTTTGGCTTCACAACAATATATTCCTTTTTTTTTTTCATTCCAAAAATATTTGCTGGATACCTACCATGTGATGGGCACCCTGCACCCAGCTGCTCCTGGGGATGCAGCTGAAAAGTAAAAACAAACAAGGTCTGAGCTCAGGCAGTCTGCAGCTTAGGGGGGAGGCAGATGATGACAGAAGGAACACACATGCAATGAAGGGGGGTCAAGGTGCTCAGAGAGGGTGGGTGAGGGGGTCTGGGTTAGTGGACGGAGGGGCAGGCCGGGGACGGCTTCCTGAGGAAGCCGTATTTGAGCACGTATTTCAAGAATGAGTAAGCATAAGCCAGGCAAAGCGAGGCAGTGGCGTAGGTGGGGTGTGGGGGTTCGGGACGTGTTTGAGGCAGAGGGAACAGCATGCCCGACGGCAGGATATGGCATGACGAAGGCAGTGCTGGATGTCGCAGTGACTGCAGCATTGAAGGCTGGGAGAAAAACGGGGCTGCAGCATGCGGCTGCAGAGCGTCGTCCAGCCCATGGGCCCTGCGGTGTGATTTTTATCACAAGGGCAACGTGAAACCACCTAAGCAGAGTGTAATGGATTAAATTTGCAGTTTGGGAAAATGATTCAGGGGGCAACCTGGGTGGCTCAGTCAGTTAAGCGTCTGGCTCTTGATTTTCAAGCCACTTGTGGGGCTCTGTGCTCAGCAAGCAGTCTGCTTGAGATTCTCTCTCTCTCTATCCCTCTGCCCCTCCCCCTGCTCATGCATTCTCCCTCTCTCTAAAATAAATACACACCAGTGACTGCCCCAGAATTAAAAAAATCCCAAATAAGGCTTCTCAGACTCAGAGTCAAGTGCAAACCACAGTCAGGACCCTTCCTTGTCTGATCCCAGTGTTTCCAACACCATGACACATGTTCCCCAGCACACCTTCCGGTCCCGCCCTCCCTACCCTTCTGGCCCCCGATTGAAATTTCCTTCCCCAGGCCTTGGATTTCTATCCCCATATTTTGAATGCTCTCAGTAGATTTCCTTCCAATCTTGCACAAATCCTGTTCAAGGGAATATTTTTTCTCCTAAAACATTTCCTGTAATTACAATGTTGCCAAGGACATTTATATTTAACTTTGAATTTGTGTTCATGGCTCAGTAAGTGTGAATGGATTTGGTTTATTCTCAACCATCAATTAGCGAAAATTGTGGAAGATACAAAGATGTACTGGATACAACATCTTCCCTCATTGGGAAGGTAAGAGTGGATCATTTCTTCTCTGCTTGTGTTCTCAGTTGTGTACCCATGGGGCTGTTTGTGTCTGAATCTCAGGAACGCCATTTAAGCCAAGAACATAGCTGGGAATGTATTCTTCCGTGTTCCTCTAGCGGGTGGAGAGCATCACAGAATGATTCAGGTCATGGAATGGGGTGAACTTAGAACCATCCAAGGGCTACCAGTCCATTTTTCCTCAATCCATCTTTTTAAAGCCTTGCCATTGGTTCATATATATTTTTTATCATGTAAAATTACTAAACTGATCCACTTTGGAGTGATAGCTAAGACTAGAAATTTTAATTATCTTGAAAGTTGATGGTGCCATTCACTTCTTACTGAAGTATGTGAATGTTAAATCTTCCTCACACAAGCTCTCACCCAATGAGGTGTGGCCACGCAGAGGATGTTGTGCTCTCTGGCGCCCTCTGCTGTTCCTCGCGTTGGTCATGTTCCTTCAAATTAGTCTGCGAGGCAATTCTCCAAATTTAGCAAATGACAAATTTCCACAGTGACCACATTTCCTGACTGGCTTTAACCCAGTTTTAAAACTGTGGTTTTAACAGCATTGACACAGATGTTCAATTTTTAGTTACTGAAAGTGAAATTGTGAATAGTGACTAAAGTAAAAGTGCCCCCGAAATTGGTAAAAATGCTGAGCAGAAATCAGTATGAAATTAAATATTTTCAGGACATTTTCCAACCTAAAATTTGCACCCCGTGTGGTACTATTAATTCTAGACATTTGGAATTTTTAAAATGTTATTTCTGTTTCTTTTCAGAACACAATTTTTATATTATTTTTCCAATTTCTCAAATGGCATGTGAGGCTTTTTTTTTTTAATTTTACAGAAACACCAAGCTTAAGGTAAAATAAAATAATTATATCATACATAGTAACTTTTCAAATGAAAATTTAAAATGTATTATCCAAATAAAATACTTAAATACATTTTATTTAAGTACATGTAATTTAAATGAATTAAACTTACATTTTTATTCAAAAGCATCCTAAGGAAATCAGAATTTAAAATCAAATTGAATTTAAATGTCAATTCAGTTAAAGTTAAATTCAAAATTATCAGTAAAACATCAGAAATTGCCCAAACTCTCTCACTAATAAAATTCTGAAATTTGATTTTGAACAAGAAGCAGGTGAAATAGTCCAGCCTGGTCAGTTTACACAAAGATTTTAATGAATCGGTAAAAGCATTCAAGAAGCAGAAAGGAAAGGATTATAATAATAAATCGACGAGTCATACCTCAAATTTGAAAAACTATAGCTACTCACATAAAATGTGAGATGAACCCAAACATTAAGTGATTAAACCTGAAACACACAGACAACCTGCCTAAATATTGGCAAAGCAGAAATTAACAGAAAGAATTGAGAAACACAACAAACTGCGATGTTTCCATCTGGAATACTGAGCTTAGAAAAGATAATAAAAATTCAGGAAGGAATACCTATCATTACCTGTAATCAAGACTGACAACAGGTGAAGACATTTTTGGTAAATGGATACATTTGTTAAATTGACCGTGATGATCTTCCTGTGCAGCCTGATTCCCTGGGGTTATGATTTTAGGTCTTTCAGCATTTCTTTTGGACAGTTTGCCAAATTTTAAATAAGTGTAGATATTTTAAATGAGTATAATATTTTAGGGTTAAAATCTCTTTCCTACGCATTATCTCAGTTGATCTGCACAGAATTTCTGTGAAGTGTTTCTTAATCTTGTTTTACAATTAGGCAAGCATCTCTGAGAAGATGAGCAATTTCTCTAAAGGTGCCCGATTGGCAGCCATGTGGGAACCCCCTGAAGCTTACATTTCAGCCCTAATAAAATGTGCGTTTGCTAGCATCTGCGATTTAACACTTCATCATTTTATCACACCCAGGAACTGCCATCCCGTGGTAGCTGGGAGTCCCCTGATTCTCCTCTTGCCACCACGGCATTTGGCAGCTTTGATGAAATGTTATTTAATAGTAGTAAATATTTATTGAGCTACTACTCTGTGCTGGTCTCAGGGCTGAGTGCTCCTGTTGATCGCCACACTCTAGCCTCAACAATCACATGTTCATTGATGGATCCCAAATCTGTCCCCAGCTGGGGCCTCCCCCATTTCTGTCTGGTTGCCCATACTCCTGCTCAAAGGTGGGATAGTTACACAACGCTAGAGATCTGGTATTAGAATATGTAATACTTGTCTTTCCCCCACATGCTGTAACTGAGCCTGCAAGCTCCAAGGAGAGCAGAGATAACACATTTTCATCCCCTTCCGTCCTCTTCACCTTTTACACATACTAGTTGCTTGATGTTTATTGCTTTCAGGGTACATTTTATCACTAGGGTGCCTACATCAAGCCAAGAAAGAAAAGGAAATTGGTAACTTTGGCCACTAGATGTCACACCACATTTAAAGGTTAACAGAACATTCCCAACCTGATAGTCCAAATTTTACTTAGATTTTAGTGTGAAAGCAAATCTTGTGTTACTGTTGTCTCTAATCTCAGCCATTTAAAGCAAAATGTGAGCAGACTTGGTATTGGCGTCTTCTTTTAATCACTCATTTCTGTGGGAGGAGAGGATGTCTGGGGGTAATGTACAAATAATTTGAATTGCCTTTGGAATGTACCTGGTAACATCTTCCCTGCCTTTTGGTCTTTTTAATTGTGCCCGGTTAACATAAATTTGTGCTTCTGAGTACCATGTGCAATAAAATAGTGGAGTGAGGTAGAGAGCTAATCTGGGATTAAGCAACATTCTTGTGTTGTGTTCAGCAAAATTCTAATGATGCCATCTTGGGTGTTAAGCCCTTCTTCAGTGGGTTCCCATTGTTTTAGAAGGATCAGTGTGCTGAAGTCTGCGGACCTGGTCCCTGCTTGAGCACCTGCTGAGCTCACCCACCTCCTCTGACATCACACCTCCCCTTGCTGCTCTAACCTCATCCGTTAGGTCTCTCTGGACTCCTCGCTCTGCCTGTTTACTCAGGGAGTCCGCGTGGCTCCTTTAGGTCTCATTAAAGAGCCACCGCCTGACGGGAGATTTTCAGGACCACCCACTGTATTAGTTTATTATCATTGCTGTAACAAATTACCCCAAATTGCCACAGATCAGTGGCTTAAAACAACACACGTTGATTAAGTTCTGGAGATCGGAAGTCCAAAGTGGGTCTGCCTGGACTAAAATCAAGATGCGTTGGGGGCAGTGGATTAAGCAACCAACTCTTGGTTTCGGCTCAGGTCTTGATCTCGGGGTCATAGGACTGGGCCCCACACCAGGCTCCGCGCTCAGAGTGGAGTCTGCTTGGCTTTCTCTCTCCCTCTCCCTCTGCTCCCCCTCCCCCCACACTTGTGCTCTCTCTCTAAAATAAATAAATCTTTAAAAAGTAAAATCAAGATGGGCTGCATTCCTTTTTGAGGCTCTAAGAGAGAATCTGTTTTTTTTTAAAGATTTTATTCATTTATTTGACAGAGAGACACAGCGAGAAAGGGAACACAAGCAGGGGGAGTGGGAGAGGGAGAAGCAGGCTTCCCGCTGAGCAGAGAGCCCGATGCGGGGCTCGATCCCAGGACCCTGGGACCATGACATGAGCTGAAGGCAGACGCTTAATGACTGAGCCACCCAGGCGCCCCAAGAATCTGTTTTAACAGCTTCTAGAAGTTGCCTTCATTCCATGGCTTATGTCTGCTCCCACCTTTGAGTTCAACAGTCCCATCACTCAGACCTCTGACCTGGTCACATCTCCTTCCCTGACACTCCAGGCTCTTCCCCACTCAAGGCCCTTGTCATTCCATGGGGCCCAGCCAGCTAAGCCAGGATCATCTCCTTATTTTACAGTGAGCTGATTCACACTCTGAATTCTACCTAAACCCTCAACCTCCCCCGCCCCTCCACCCCTGCCGCCCTGCTGTGTAACATAACATATTCACAGGTTTTGGAGGTTAGGGTCTGAATGTCTTTGGGGGCCATTATTTTGCTTGCCACAGACACTTTAGTTAGACACTCAGTTCTGAGCTCTGATATCACTTGTTACCGTTAATTATATACATCTATTTTTAGGTTTGAATAATAGTACTCTTGCCTCCTAGCCTGTGTGCTCCACGAGGCTACAGATCCCATTCCACTCATCAATGTATCCTCATGCTCTAGCACTTGGCTGAAATCCAGGCCAAATCTGGGGCTGGCCAGTGGGGATTCATGGTGTTTGTGATAGCATTTTCTAAAATAAATACATTCAGTTTATTCCCTTTGACTCCCACCAAACCTATTCCCCAGTTTAGCGAACTCCTAAAAATCCTCAAGGTCTTGGACACCTTGCATTTCCAACTTCTGGCTGGTTTCCTCACACTCTCCTCCAGCATCACACGTCAAAATCAGGCAGGCCTGGCTGTGAACAGGGCTCCTCACTCGGATCTACATTACCGTGAGAGGTAACCTGATCTTTGTGAACTTGGTTTTCTCATCCATGATCTGGGGGAAAAGAACACCTAACAGTACTGCAATGAGCTGTTAGTATGTAAACTGTATAACACTATACCAGGCAGATAACAGATGCTAGTGTGTGTCAGTAAATGTAATGTCCTCCCCTTGGATGATCTATTATTCATCTTTTTATTCTCAGACTCGAGAGTATTGAAGGGTAGATAGGGTCCGGAACTTCTGACTGCATTAAAGAAGCCTCTGAAATCTAGTTGGGATCATCTAGGAATTTAAGAGTTAAGTGTGAAAGTGAGGAAGAAGTTAAGACCAGCTCTATGTGTAGGGCTCTGGGTCCCCCAAAATGAGGAATGGCATGTCACAGAGCACTGTGAGGTGTTTGTCGCCTTTGCATGAGTGTGAGTCACCCATCTCACCTGCGAACACCCACACATTCAATTAACAGGGTGCTTGAGTTCCTCTGACTGTGTCCATTTCTTAAGGTTAGCCTTGTAGATGCTCTCCACTGCCTAAGCTCAGGCTTTCAGAGCCCATTAATGGGAGATGCACAGTGATTCATTGCACACGAAAGACGCACAGTGATTCATTGCACACGAAAGATGCACAGTGATTCATTGCACACGAAAGAAATCACTTTTCCATTATGGGAGCTAAGCAGGGTTACCATAGATGTGGCTTTTGGCCCTAAGCATATGCACAGACCCTCTCTCTCTGGCCCAGACTTTCCTCTGGTAGCAAAGCATCTTCTACAATGAACTGTAGATCAAAGCCCACTCATTCCTGTGCCGTGAAGTGCAAGGACTCATCAATGTTTCATCAGCCCTTTACTTCATTATGTGGTTTGGGGAGTTTGCAGGATGCCACTGATTACTTCAGTGAAGAAGACTAATTTCAGGGTGCCTGGGTGGCTCAGTTGGTTAAGCAACTGCCTTCGGCTCAGGTCATGATCCTGGAGTCCCTGGATCGAGTCCCGCATCGGGCTCCCTGCTCAGCAGGGAGTCTGCTTCTCCCTCTGACCCTCCCCCCTCTCATGTGTTCTCTCTCATTCTCTCTCTCTCAAATAAATAAATAAAATCTTTAAAAAAAAAAAAAAAGAAGACTAATTTCACCTATCACTTAATGGGTGTTAAATAATTCTCTCATTTCATGTAGCAAACGCGTAAAAAATAATTTTTGTGAGTTTTTCTTTATAAGAGCAATATTTATTGAACATAACTTTATAAGAATCTCTAAAACTATTAGCATCCTCAGCAATTAACACTATCAGTATTGGCATTTTAGCTTTATGGAGATACAATTGACAAAAATTGTATATATTTAAGGCATAAAATACCATGTTTTGATATGCATATATATTGTAAAATGATTACCACAATCAAGCTAATTAACATATCTATAACCTCACATAGTTATGACTGTTGTGTGTGCACGTGCACATGGTGAAAACACTTAAGATCAACTCTCTTAGCAAATTTCAAGTGTACAATACAGTATTATGAACTATAGTTACCATGGTCTCTGGAACTCATTCATCTTGCATAATTGAAACTTTGTTTCCTTTGACCAACATCTGCCCATTTTTCCCACCCCTATTTGAATAGTTAGGATTGGTAAAATATTTTTTAAAATAGAAAGATCTGCAAGACTGCCATGAAGTGCATTTCTAGAGTTAGATTTTTGTTTTGAGCCTTTAAAACTTGAGAATATCATTTCACTTCAGCCACATATATATTAGGCCAAATCTCCTAAAATATATGGACTCAAAGACTTATTATAATAATGATATGAAGCTTTGGGGAGTTTAACTTATGGGTTACTGCTTATCAGGAATCTCTGAGCTCACCCTCTGGCACTAGCAGGATCCCACCGTATTTTCTGGTGCCTACCATGGCTTTTATGGTCCTTGCCACAGTCTTAGCTCTGGATTTTAGATTGGCTTGTATCACTCCTACGTGTTCCATGTATATAAGTCTTGACTTAGAGAAATTTAAACTCATGAGGGGTTATCTGATAGCCACGTAAATTGACAATCTAAAATAACTGTTGAGGGACACCTGGGTGGCTCAGTCAGTTAAGTATCTGCCTTCGGCTCAGGTCATGATCCCAGGGTCCCGTATCGGGCTCCCTGCTCAACAGGGAGTCTGCTTCTCTCTCTCCCTCTGTTTCCTACCCTCCTGCTCATGCTCTCTCTCAAATAAATAAATAAAATCTTTAAAAAAACAAAATAACTGTTGATTTATTATTGCTTTAAACCTGAGACATAAGTGATTTCTAAGATTTTATTTATATGAAACAATATAGAAGGAGAGATAAGCCACAAAATGAGAAAAAGCATGCCACAAATGTTAATAGCCTTAATATATAAAGAGCCTCTACATATTTCTAAGAAAGATACTATGACTTCATAGAAATGCTAAGCACATGAAAAGCTTACTCACAAATGAGGGAATAAAATGGTTAATATACAAGAACATATTTGAAACTGTACTAATAATAAAATAAATGCAAAATTTAAAAATAAAGATTTAATTTCTGATAAATTGGTGAAGATTTTTAAGGTTTTTAGAAAATGAGAAGTGCTGAGTGAAGGCAGTTTATTTTATATTTTTTAAAGATTTTATTTATTTATTTATTTATTTATTTAGAGAGCATGAGCAGGGAGAAGGGCAGAGGGAGAGGGACAGAGAGAATCCCAAGCAGACTCTGTGCTAAGCATGGAACCCCATGTGGGGCTCGATCTCATGACCCCAAGATCATGACCTGAGCTGAAACCAAGAGTTGGGAGCTTAACTGATGAGCCACCCAGGTGCCCCTTGAGTGAAGGCAGTTTAGGTACAGAAGACTCACGCAGGACCTGTGCCTGGCCATAAAACATTTTCCCCAAATCTTCTTCTAATGAGTTGAGTGGTGTCCCCCAAAAGGTATGTCCATTCAGAACCTCAGAGTGGGGCCTTATTTGGAATAAGGGCCTTTGCAGATGTAATTAAGTATGGATCTTGAGATGAGGTCATCCTGGATTAGGAAGGTCCTAAATCAATGACAGGTGTCTTTATGAGAGAAAGGACAGGAGATCTGAGACAGAGAGATACAGGTTGGGGGAAGCAACGTGAAGACAGAGGAAGAGGTCGGGGGATGCATCCACAAGGCAAGGAGCACCTAGGATTGCTGACAGTCTCCAAAAACTGGGGGAGAGGAATGGAAGAGATTTTCCCTCAGAGCCTCCAGAAGGAACTTAGCATGTCAACACCTTGACTTTGGATTTCTGGTGCCACCCAGTCTGTGTATTTTGTTGTAGCAACACTACACTCTATTTGCCTGGCTGAGCAGGAAGGGGTTTTATCAAGAAGGTCACATGATTAGACTTAATTCAACAACTATAAACTGCACACCTACTACATGGCAGATCTTGAAACTGGTGGATCGAGAGGTTTGTAATGGAGATATAGGAAGGAAAAAGACACATCTTATGGGAAGGGAATGGGGTGGGGAGCAAAGAAACAGGGGAAATTGTAGAGGGCAGATCTTGAATGGCTTTCAGAGCCATGTTAGCTAATTTAAAATTTATCCCCAGACCAGTGTAGGGTACCATCGAAGGTTTTAAGCAGAGGAGTAACATAGAGAAGATCATTCTGGCTATAGTATGGAGAATTAAGTGATTAACCTGAAGGGGCAAGACTTGGGGCAGGAGACCAATTAAAAAGTTGCTGGAATGATCTTGGTGAGGGATGCTGGGGGCATGAATATGGTTGTGGACATAGGGAAAAAGAGAAGTGATCAGATCAGAGAAATCCTGAGGAAGTTGAATTAGTAAGACCTGGTGATTGATTGACAGCTTGAGGGAGAAGAAAGACCAAGGGGCTGAGAAAGAAATGCACATTTCTGGCCTCAGCAACAGGGTGGAGCTAGGGAGGGAACATGCTCTGAGGGAGGGGAATTCACTTTTGGAGGTTTGAGGAGAAGATGAAACATCCAAGGGTTAGTGTTCAGTAGGAAGTGGAATATGAGGGTCCTGGAATATTGCAGAAGCCAGGGGAGCACATAAAATTGCCTAGGGGGCTCAGTCGGTTAAGCATCTGCCTTTGGCTCAGGTCATGATCCAAGAGTCCTGGGATCAAGTCCCACATCGGGCTCCCTACTCAGCAGGTAGTCTGCTTCTCCCTCTGCCTGCCACCCCCCCCACCCACTTGTGCTCTCTCTCTGATAAATAAATAAATAAATAAATAAATAAATAAAATCTTTAATAAAATAAAATGGCCTAGAAAGAGTGGGTGAAGTCAAGAGAGCAGGGAGGAGAGAGCCTAAGTAAGAACACCAAGAGGCACCAACATCTTAGAGCAAATTCAGCTTGCAAAGAAGCCAGACATGGAGCAGCCACAGAGTTAAGATGAAGTCTAGGAGCCTGTAGTGTGGTGGAAACCAAGGAAAACCAAGAGGACAGAGTTCTTCCTTTATTCCTTTCTTTTTTAAAGTTTTAATTAATTTTTTGTTTAATCTCCACACCCAACCTGGGGCTCAAACTTACAACCCCGAAATTAAGAGTTTCATGCTCGACTGACTGCACCAGCCAGGTGCCCTAAGGATGGAAAGTTTCAAATGAAAATGAGTGGTGGCTTGTGTCAAATGTCATCAGTAATTTAAGTAAGATAAAGCCTTAAAACAGGAGATGTTTGATGAAATGAGTGCCTGCCCTGTCAGTGGAGTGGCTAAGATTGGAAAGCCACATTGCATGGGGGGAGTGGAGCACGTGAAAGTCAAAATGCATGTTTGGAAAACTGGTTGTGAAATGAAGGAAAGTGGGACCAACCTGTGTGTACTGTCTTGCTGAGGGGGGAGCAGGTGGAGAGGAGGAGGATGAAGATGGTAGAGAAAGGCACAGTGGAGGCAGAAGGGGACAGAGTGCGGAGCACATGCAGGGGGGCTGGCCTCAGCTAGAGCGAGATGAGGAGACATGGTGAGCTCTAGGAGAGTAGGAAGGTTTGAGAAGCCTGCAGCGCTGCTCCTACCTGGTGTTGGAAGTACGTAGCTACTTTGTACTAAGCCTTATTTGGGGTCCACTCTTTTTTTGGCTCTGGTATTAAATTGATTTTGTTCGGTGCCTTTGGCAGTCTTCCCAAGGGAGCAGCTGGACAGAGGAGGCTGTGATTACTCAGGGGTCTGCTGCAGTCACTTTGCATTGCCCAAAGGGTGCAGCCCCCACAGTACTCCCCAAGGCTCCCGGGGACTCCCAGAGGGCCTGTATCCTCATGCCGCCTCTGGCTTTAGACTTCTGCTGGGGCTGAATTTGACTGTGTCAGCACATTCATGGACGAGTGTGGATGATTTACTGAAAACTGGGGGCAGCAGAGAGATTTATATCAGCAGCACACACAACCGAAAATGCAGTGTTAGCTCTTCCTCTCTGAAGATCCCTCAGTCATCACTGAGATGGTGGCTCTTGCCAATTTCTGCATGTGGTTCAACCCTTCTCTCTACTCAGAGCTCATTCTTCCTGGCAAATTCCCACTCCTATCCGAGGCGCAGGGGTTGAGCACTGTCTTCTGTTGCCTTGACTCCTGCTCATGTGTGTCCTCAGAGTTTCACCTTTAACCTCCAGGCTGCCTATGAAGGTATTTTCCTAAACACAAATGGTTCCCTCCCTAAGAGAAATTCTGGCTCCAAGTGTTAATCTAATACGTTCTTCATCCCAATGCATAATTCTGAAAGAGACTAAATATTTGCTTCTGCTGGCTCAGCATCAGTAGATGCTCTGGACACATCCACCTGAAGGCATGAAAAAAAGTAAAAATTGCATCTACCATCTGTATGCAGAAGGCGACTCTTCAACCGTCCTGGGCCTTATATGAAAATGGGTGCCTTTCTTCAGTTAAATGGTAAATAATATTTGTGTAGGGTTTTCATGTGTATCCCCTCATTTGATTTTCACAAGAAGTCAAAGCAGAAGCAATTCAGGCATTCGAATCTCTCAGCAAATGAAGTACCTGGGGCTCAACAGGAATGACTTGCCCTGTGGCACCTTGCTGAAAAGCAGCAAGGCCAAGGCCAGCTTCCAAGGAGAGTCCTGGGCTCCTGGGCTCTCCTCTTTCCTCTGTAACATGATGCTGGTCTGGTTTTAGTGCCTCCATTCACAATTACAAGACTTCTTCAATACTGTGGCTTAATTTCAACGATTTAATGGGCTCCTTCCCTCTATAACCACAGTGTGCTGTGTGACTTCCTTCCTACAGTGGAGTAATGCTTGGCTTCATAAGCTCTTTGGTTTGACATTTGGGGTTTTCTGGATATGCCACCTAAAATTCACAAAAAGCTCACCAATCATACAGGCTCTGCTTTAAGTTTTTGAAGGATAGTCATGGGGGAAGTAGGGAGGAAGGTCTTCTCAGTTCCCACTTCCTGAAAAATGGATTTTCAAGGACAGCATTGATCAGTATTGGCAGAGTTCAGAATCTGTATTTCACCCAGCACGGGGTTCCTTTGCTGACTCACAGGATGCATCACACAGACCTATAGCATCATTTGCAGGGCAGAGACTCCAAGGATAGAAGCCAAGTGCATCTAAACACTTGTGTGCCAGCCCTAATGTATCGGCCTTCCTTTCATCCATCTTTGTTAGTGATTAGGTGAGACATCATAAATTGTTTCTTCTCTAATTTTTTTTCTCTAAATAATGTAATGAATATTGATGCAGCCAAGAGTTCAGTGAATGGGTGGGGTGGATGCTTATAAGGAGAAAAAAAAATCAATGCAGTATAACCTCAAGACTCAACTTGAATTCCACATTGGGAGCCTATTTTGCAGTTTAGAAAGAAATGATTTCCATACCAGCTGTTTGTGGCTTGACAAGAAAACAAGATCTGACAGTTCTATTCAAAGGATGAACTCTCCGAGAACGGAGGGTGGGAAGAGTGCCATCTCTCTGACACCTGGAGTGGAGATGTGACAGCATTTGAGACAGATGTTGTTCCTGCAGTGCCAGGTTCTCCTGGTGCAAAGCGGACTCACAGGGAGGAGCTGGGTCTGAAGGGACAAACATGGGCTCCGAAGTAAAAGCTGGAATCGAATCCAGCACTGACAATTGTAAGCCTGGGCGCTGCTCTGAAGTTTACTTTCTTTCTCTCTAAATGGGGTCATAATGCCTCCTTTGCAGGTAATGATTAGCAATATTGCACATGCAGCGGCTGACACAGACACATACTTAATGGAGAGCAGCAATTATTCTTATACTTCATATCATGGGATTGTTTTGTAGAGAAATAAATTATAAGATTTTTCTTTTGTTGTTTCACAAATGAATATTTTTTGCATATGATTTACTCAAGAGCAAACAGTGGTATAAAAAAGTCTCCCTATTCTTCTAATTATTCTGATCGACCTTTCTCAGATCTCTGGTCTTAATAATGCTAATAATAATACCTGCCTTTAAATATACACCATAGATTCCCATGAGAGCAACTGAGATCTAATATGCAAAAATACTTCGCAAGATGCAAAATGTGTTGTAATGGTATTTTTAGGCTTCTTTTTCCCAAATCAAATATTGAGTGCGTTCAGGAGACTCAGCCTTCTGGAGGACTTGAAGCAAAGCACAGGTGCCTCTTTCTGCATGTGTGCCATGCAGCAGACCCCAAGTGGCAGAGGTGATGGCCAGGAAAAGGCATTTCTTGTAGGAATTTGTCACATCTGACAACTGGGCCCTCTTCCCTCATTTGTCTCGTATTCACTCTGTTATAAGTAAACAGCTGTTATACACCATTGAGCAGTGGAGATAAAAATCTTCCAGCAGAAGAGCTATTAATAATTTGGGTTGCTGGTGATGGTAATGTAGACTGTCAAACAAAAAGCTATAAGAGCATAGTGGGTACTTCCTTCTGTTAAACCAGCAGCTTATAGACTGGGGCTTTTGTTTTTAAGTTGTTATGGTAGTGGTTGGGCATGGGTATCATATGCACCTGTGGTAGTAAGCCAAGTAACACAACAAATGCAACAAATGCTCTTCTGTTCTCTGTCTGTTTTAGTCCCAACTTCAGTGTTGACAGTTGGATGTGGGTCCTTTAGGATATGCATGTGTTTTCTAGCCACGAACAGTAGTGAAAGCCTTCGGTGGAACGACTTTGACGGTTGAGATAGGAATCAATATCTGTGTCCTTGAGAAATAGAACTTACTATCAGGCTTTCCAGACAATCACAGGCGGGTTATCTGGGAGATAAAGTCTTGGAAACTGTTTCTAAGAATGCAAAAAAGACTGTAGTTAACACCGCTGTATGGTATTTTTGAAAGTTGTTAAGAGAGTAAACCCTGACGCTTCTCATCACAGGAAGAAAAACCCACCTTCTTTTCTTTTCTTTTCTCCCCTTCCCCCTCCTCCTCCTCCTCCTCCTCCTCCTCCTCTTCTTCTTCTTGTATCTGTGTGAGGTGTTGGATGTTAACTAAACTTACTGTGGTCATCATTTCACAATATATGAAAGTTGAGTCGTTTTGCTGTACACCTTAAGCTTATATAGTGCTGGATGTCAATTATATCTCAATAAATAGAAAGAAAGAAAAGAATGCAAATAATTATTTTGCCAGTAACATACTCTCACTGTACACACAGATGGCAAAAAATTTATCTGATCATGGTACATTTTTTTTCCTGGAAAGGAAGTTGAAGTTTCTCTCCTTTGATGCCCAAAATAGTCCTTACTCCTTAGAATTAAATTCAAGATTCTTCTGATTTAATTTCAATCTTCTTTTCTAGTTTCATTTCCCACCCCACACAAAATCCTAGGTTTGGGAACTCCAAAGACCATCCATTCACAGCCATGCTTCTCAAACTGTAACAGGTATACAGATCACCTGGGGATGTTTAAATGTAGATTCTGATTCAGTAGCCTGGGTTGGGGAGGAGGTGCTGAGTTTTTGCATTTCTCCCAAGTTCCCCGGTCTACACCCCACACACTGAGTAACAAGGATCTTCTATGACAAGGTCTCTATCGGTTCCCTGCCATGTTTGTGTCCAACCAATATCTGAAAATGTCTTAGGATGGTGCTTTTTAAATTCTGAATTTCCTTGGGCAGTTCTTCCTTCTGTTCAGCTAAGATCTGTCTGTCACTCCTCCCCATTAATTCTAGTTCCAAAGACATGGAGGTTGAATCTTTTCCACCGAAAAGATCTATAAATATTTAAAGACATTTATCGGATCCCTCTAGGTTTTTTCACCTTGAGGTGAACACCCCCATTGCCTTCAACCACTCCCCATATAACAGGGTCATTGCTATCCTTCTAGGGTCATTGCTCATCCTTGCCTCAGTGACATTGGTCTTAAGTTTATTCTGTTTCAAAATGCTCTTCTCTATCTCATTTGTCAACATCTTGCAAAGGTCCATTTAAACACCATTGCTTCTCTGCTACCTGAGGCTCTTTCTCCTCTCACCTGTTCCCTCTCCCATCCTAGCCAGGGTAATTAGCAATGTGGCCTCTGACTCTTATTTTCATTTCACCAGACTGGACCAGAGTAATGGGCTGTAGGCATTTTTTGTTGTCTTTTGTTTTCTGTTTGTTTTTTACTTTTTTGAGGGTAGTCAACACATAATGTTACATTAGTTTCAGATGTACAAATTAGTGATTCGACAACTCTATACATTATGTCATGTTCATTACAGGTATAGCTACCATCTGTCCTGTTACATCCTTATTAGAATATCACTGACTGTATCCCTTATGCTATGATTTTTGTTTCTGTGACTTACTCATTCCATGACTAGAGGCCTGTATCTCCCTCTTCCTTTTACCCATTCTGCCCAACCTCTCATCCCCTTCCCCTATAGCAATCATCAGTTTGTTCTCTGTATTTATAGTTCTAATTATGCTTTTTGTTTGTTTTTTAGATTCTATTTCTGAGTGGAATAATATGGTATTTGTCTTTCTCAGTCTGACTTATTTCACGTAACATAATACACTCTAGTTCCATCCATGTTGTCTCAAATGGCATGAACTCATCCTTCTTTATGGCTGTGTAATAGTCCATTATAAATATATACACACATTTTCCTTATACATTCATCTGTTGATGGAAACTTGGGTTGTTTCCATATATTGGCTATTGTAAATAATGTGCAATAAATATAGGAGTGCATGTATCTTTTTGAGTTAGTGTTTTTGTTTTCCCTGGGTAAATACCCAATAGTGGAGTAATTATCAGATAGTATTTCTATTTTTATTTTTTGAAGGAACCCCCATACTGTTTTCCACAGTGGCTGCACCAGTTTACATTCCCACCAATAGTGCTCTAGAGTTCCTTTTCTCCACATCCTCACAACACCTGTTGTTTCTTGTGTTGTTGATTCTAGCCATTCTAACAGGCATGAGGTGATATCTCATTGTGGTTTTGATTTGCATTTCCCTGATGATCAGTGATGTCGAGTATCTTTCATGTGTTTGTTGGCCATCTGTATATCTTCTCTGGAAAAGTGTCTATTTAGGTCCTCTGCTCATTTTCTAATCAGATTGTTTGGGGTTTTTTGTTTTGTTTTGTTTTGTTTTTTTTGGAGTTGTATGAGTTCTTTATATATTTTTGATATTCTTATTGGATATATCATTTGCAAATATCTTCTCCCATTCAGTAGGTTCTCTTTGTTTTGTTGATGGTTTCCTTTGCTGTGCAAAAGCTTTTTATTTTGCTGTAGTCCCAATGGTTTATTTCTGCTTTTATTTCCCTTGCCTTAGGAGACATATCTAGAAAAATGTTGCTATAGCTAATGTCAGAGAAATTACTGCCTGAGCTCTCTTCTAGTGTTTTTATGGTTTCAGGTCTCACATTTAGGTCTTTAATCCATTTTGAGTTTATTTTTGTGTATGACAGTAACAGGCTAGATTTGAATCACTGCAGTATTCCAAGGCTAATGTTGAGGCAGACACTCTGGGTGTTTATGTTTATGGACACCTTGCATTATGTTTACTGGTGTCTGTGTAGGTCTCTCTTGCTAGATTATCAGTCCAAGAGAGCAGAAACTGCATTTTAGTTTTTATTCCTTGCCACCACTACCCTGGCTAAGCACCAATACAACATGTAACAGGCACAAAATATATAAGTACCCAAAGGTTTGGAGTCAGAAAGAGCAGAATTTCAGTGCTGATTCTGCCACAACATAGCTAAGTGACCTTGAAAGTTTATTAAACTCTCTGGGCCCCAATTTCCTCATCTTATAATAACAATGACAATATTCATCTGACAGTGTTGTCATAAGAATTAAATGAGATGATTCGTGTAAAGTGCATGTACAGTATCTGTGTGTTTCACATGGGCTAGCTATGAGTCATTTTATGTTCTCAGTATCTGTGAATGTTGGTTTATAGTAATTGGTCCATTATCTTCATATAGTCTAAGATGAGTGGAGTTTTTCTTCTCTAAACATACCCTATAAGTCAGCTTTACAGGTGAAGAAATGACTATTTAGGCTTGAAATTGAGGAGTAAGAATGAGTGAAAGTCTTGGAAATGTTCATTTTAGGGAAGACACACCTGTGTTAACTCCTCCCTCTTGGCTTCTGAATATTCTCCTTGCCAGGGGACGGGGGCAAGGGAAGACCTATGGCCCTTCTGGGAGGTGAAAGGCGCCTTAGCTCCTGGGGCAGGCGGACTACCTAAGATAAGCCTAGCTGTACCTGGTTTTGTTCCTCTAGTTTCAACTTTACTGCTTTCTCACAGAAAGATAATATGGGTTAAGCAAAACCACAACCTCTGCGCCCAGCTATGAAGTTAGCTAGTATAGGAGAAAAGCCAAGGATGATCACTGATGTCCTACCACCTAGACTACTTGCTGTCTTGGAATTCTTTGTCATAGCTGTCTTTGGTTGGATGAGCATATTCATATATAGGGAACAGAGGACACACTACTGGCTCACAGTCCTTTAGACAGGCCAGAAGGAAGGCAGATGGAGCCAGAAGACACATGGGTATGCTCATAGTGACCTCCTGTACCCCTGGCAAACACTGCAGTTCTCCATCCTTAAGTTCTTTTACCAATATTTGGGATTTGCTACTGATCCACAAGGCAAAGTGCACAGGATAGAATTATAGAAACAAGGCATTGGTTTTGCCATTTGAATTATAAGAGCTCATGTAGCACAAACCAGTAATGATAGATGGAACAATAATGTCAAATGGTCCACCTGTAAATCCCTGTGACATAGGTTTTACCACATGACTTGTCCAATATAACAGTAGTACTCTGGTTCCTTGGGTACAGTGGAAGTGAATCAGCTTTTGAGACCTAGCACGAATGGAGTAAAGGTGCAAAAATTCATCCAAATCAGCCTTTTTAAATCTCTGTAATGATTCAGAATGCTAGTGGAGAGACAAAGTGAGTTGAGGGCAAAGTCATAGTCGGTTGTAGAGACATGAGGCTGAACCCTTGGCCTCTCATCTATATCTGGCCCAGGTTTAACACACAGCTAAGTCTTCCTAGGGCCTGGCTAGGGGCAGATGAGACAAAATAACCCTGAGGACCTACAGCTTTTTTTTTTTTTTAAAGATTTTATTTATTTATTTATTTGACAGAGAGAGAGAGAGAGCACAAGCAGGGGGAGTGGCAGAGGGAGAGGGAGAAGTAGGCTCCCTCAGCAGGGAGCCTGATGTGGGGCTCGATCCCAGTACTCTGGGATCATGACCTGAGTTGAAGGCAGATGTTTAACCGAATGAGCCACTCAGGTGCCCCAAGGACCTGCAGATTAATTCAGCATTGCTCAAATGCTTATACATCAAGCACTCTTCCAAGCTCTTGGGGTACAAGATAAATAGATCTGTAAAACTTAGTGCCCTCATGGCCCTCTAGAGAGGAAGACAGATAATTTAAAAATTAATCAAGTAGGGGCACTTGCGTGGCTTAGTTGGTTAAGGGTCCGACTCTTGATTTTGGCTCAGGTCAAATGATGAGAGCAGGTGTTGGGGTGATGTTCCTGGGAGGGAGAGAGGGGGATGGGATCTATCTCACAGTAGAGGGTCTGGTTTTAGATAAGAACATGAGTGATTTGTCCATAATAAAGGAGAGAACAGAACATACAGGCACACTACAATTGGGTCGTGGGTAGATTTAGTGATGGGAGTAAGTGGAAATTTTCTTTTGGGTGTTTCTATTTTTCTCAGTGAAATAAAAAGCAATTGTCTAGTATCAAGCTCTTCCAAGTGTAGTCCACAGAAGAGTAACACCAGTGTCATGTGGGAGCTTATTGAAAATGTAGAATCTTAGGCTTTACTTTATACCTCCTGAATTAGAATCTTTATTTTAATAGGAGCCCTCAGGTGAATCTTACAAACCTTAAAGTTTGAGAAGCACTGGTCTAAACTAGTGCCCCTCAAAACATGGTCCACACACCACTGCTAGTCTGCTAATCATATTTGCCACTGCTCTGCAATAAGATTTGTAAAGAAATTGAGAGTACTCATTCAAGAACTTGTAGAAATTTGACGTTGCTGTGACATTGAAGCATGTGATCACAGGACTCATCTTGTTGAACAGATGAAGAGCACTTTGGGTGGTGTGGAACTCAAGAGGTAAATCACATGGGATCCAAGCTGTGTTCTAGATACGGGCAACAGGACCATGTTACAATGTGTGGCCTTGAGAATTAATTTGCCAATTACAAGGTTCATAAAATGTAGAATCCATTTCTTTTTTTTTTTAAGATTTTTTATTTATTTATTTGACAGAGAGAGACACAGCGAGAGAGGGAACACAAGCAGAGGGAGTGGGAGAGGGAGAAGCAGGCTTCCCGCTGAGCAGGGAGCCCGATGCAGGGCTCCATCCCAGGACCCTGGGACCATGATCTGAGCCAAAGGCAGACACTTAACGACTGAGCCACCCAGGCGCCCCTAGAATCCATTTCTTTAATTGAAACATAATTTAAATTTAAAAATAACTTATAGAATGAATTGTTAAAACTGATGATGGATTGAAGATGAATTTTGAAACAAATTCTTAGGCTGCAGCATCTCTAGCACCAGAAGCACTGAGATATCTTCCTCCTATGACCTGCAACTCTCTGCCCGCTCACTCCGTGCTCCACTAAAGCCTCTCACTCCTTAGAGAAAAGAGGTGTTCTCTGTTTGTTATACAAATATGGCTGTATGCGACTGGAAAGGGATACTTTAATTTTTGTGTCAGGTGTTAGTGTGTGCATACATGTACTAAAATGAGTCTAATATTGATTCCTTTGACAAAAGTATGTCATAAAGAATTTGGCTTTGGCCAAAGAGAGGTCTGGCCTTTGCCCTTGGCCTCTGGGAAGTCATCTAAGTCATACCTGACAAGAGTATCTTTGTTTGGGGCAGAGGTTGGCCACACTGATGTTTTAGGATAGAAACTGGCAATGTCAGAATGATTGAACATGTGATTTGGGGGTTGGGAAGGGTCATGTGGTATCAGTCTACCTAGAAGCTAAATTCAAACACTTAAGAAATCAGTAACTCAGCCAGTCATGCCTACATAATAAAACCCCAACAAAATCTCTAGACTGAAGCTCAGGTAAGAGTCCCTGGCCAGCAGCACTCCATACATATTGTCACACATCAATGCTGGGAGGGTAACATGTCCTGAGAACAATGGAAACATCATGTTTGGATCCTTCTAGACTCTGCCCATATGTTTCTTCCTTTGGTTGATTTTAATTCATATCCTTTCCCTGTAATAAACCATGTGAGTATAATCACTTTTGGTAAGTTTTGTGAGTCCTTCTAGCTAATTACTGAGCCTGTGGGAAGTTTTTGGAACCTCCTAAACTTGCAGTTGGTATCAGAAGTGAGGATGGTCTTGTGTGGATTCTTCTCCCCAGTGTGTAGTTTGACACTTAGTTTACTCCACTTGCCATAATAAAATACTAAAGACTGGGTGGCTTAAACAACAGTAATTTATTTTCTCCTTTTTTTGAAGGCTGGTGAAAGCTTAGTTCCTGGTGAGAGCTCTCTGGCTTACAGACAGCCACCTTCTCTCTGTGCTCACATGGTGGAGAGAGATACCTCTAGCCACCAGTTTTATCAGATTAGGGTCTCACTCTTATTGACCCCATTTAACCTTAACCACCCCCTCAAAGGTCCTATCTCCAATATAGTCACATGGTGTATATGGGGGTTGGTTAGGATTTCAATATATGAACTTAGAAGGGGGAACAATTAGGTCAACAGGAGACCCTAACTCCTGGTAGTGGGTTCAGAAGTCCTGGACAGACTTGACAGTCCAGGGACTGTGCCCTTAACCTCACAGTTTGACTGCCTCTGGGAAGGAGGGATCAGGTAGCAAGGGGTTACTTAAAAGTGCCTGTGAAACATTATCCTAAGTGAAAGAAGCCAGACATAAAAGGACAAAGATTACATGATTCTACCTCTGTGAGCTACCTAGAATAGTCAAACTCATAGAAACAGAAAGTAGAACAGAAGAGGCTATGGGGTGGAATGAATGTGGAGTTATTGTTTAATGGCTAGAAAGTTTCCGTTTGGCATGATGGAAAGGTTCTGGAGATGGATGGTGGCTATAGTTGCACAAAAGTGTGAATGTACTTAATGCCACTGAACTGTACCCTTAAAAAGGGTTAAAATGCAAGTTTCATGTTATGCATATTTTACCGCAATTTTTAAAAAATACACATGATCCATCAACACGTTACAATTGTCATCATTCCATGGAGCTGGGATTCAACCAACAGACAACCCGGACAATCTGTGGCAGTGGGGGTAAGGCTGTTTTTCCACTTCCAAATCTAGTTCACCCCTTTTGATTTATTGGTGCATATTCAGCCATTACTGTTGTGCACTGAAACAGAGTCTGCTCATGTCCACCAAAACCCACTTCCTCCCCTTCCTGGGCATATAGTTAGCCCAGGTTTCCAAGGTAGAAGAGGTCACACCACTGAGTCCAGCCCACCTCCCCTGAGGGTGAGCTTCTCTTGTTCTGTCTACCATGACAAAAGAGAGGGTCTCAAGGACCCAGAAGAGGCTGATTGTTGTTGGTCAAGAAATAAATTTATACTAAGTAAAAGGCTGGTTTTTTCTGCTATGGGAGCTTAGGTTACTTTAATTCCTGTGCCCGCTCTTTGGGAAGGGTATTTCCACTGGGATCTGCTGCGAGGAAAGAGCTAGATGTCCAGGTACTTTTATTATAGAAGTATTGCTGTGATAAGGAAATCTGTTCCCTCTACAAGAAGCAAATAGAAATCTTTTTCTTGAAACACATTTCTAAAAAAATTGACATCAGAACATATCCAGTAATAGATTTTAACAGATATTATATAGTAGGCTATTAAAATAAAGTGTGAGATACTGGACCAGTTCCTGCATGGACACAAAAATAGTGTTATGGCTTGTCACACTGCAAAAAAACATAGCTTTCTTTAAAAGCCAAAGTTAAGAAAAAAAATACAGCATTTCAAAATCATATTAAATTATGTGTACTGCCTCAGCAATTTGTATAAAGCTTTGTCATAGTAAAATATTTCAAATATATAAGAAAAGCATGTGATTATTGAATCATATATTTCAGTGTGGGAGAAAATCCCATTATAAAATAGGTATTAGAGGCCATCTGGGTGGCTCAGTTGGTTAAGCATCTGGCTTCGGCTCAGGTCATAATCCCCGGCTCCTGGGATCGAGCCCCATGTGGGCTTCTTGCTCAGCGGGAAGCCTGCTTCTCCCTCCCCCCCTGGCCCTCCCTGCCACTCATGCTCTCTCTTTCTCTCTCTCTCTCTCAAATAAATAAATAAAATCTTTTTAAAAATTAAGTATTAGAAATTAGATATGGGGCGCCTGGGTGGCTCAGTTGGTTAAGCGACTGCCTTCAGCTCAGGTCATGATCCTGGAGTCCCTGGATCGAGTCCCGCATCGGGCTCCCTGTTCGGCAGGGAGTCTGCTTCTCCCTCTCCCGCTCCCCCCCTCATGCTCTCTCTCTCATTCTCTCTCTCTCAAATAAATAAATAAAATCTTTAAAAAAAAAAAAAAAGGAAATTAGATATGATGAAGCTGTTTTGTTTTTCTCCTCCCTATTTTGAATCCATTTGCATATTTAAAGTATCCCTCTACAATCTTCCAGTGAGCCTCTATCACATGGGAAAAGTATCTCTGGTTCCTGAGCATCTCATATGTCTCAGCATTCTCTGTGCTAAGCCATGCTACATTCCCAGACTTCATAGTCAACCAGGCCTCGGAGTGTGCACCACAGGAACTAGAGAGGATATTCTGGGAAAGAGGAAATGGTGTGTTTCCATACTCATCTCTTTCCAGAGGAGACCCTGCTCTAGGTCACTATTCTGGAGTAGAATTCTTCTAGATTAGGATGTTTGTTAATGCTGGTTGACTAGTTCTAACATTTGCTGGGCCCAATTTAAGTGACCTGTGAAAGGTGGAATTCCTGGTTTTCCTGAGATTTATTGGAGTTGGACAAGAGTTAGAAGGAAGAGAAGGGGGCTGAAAGGGGGCTCTTCCAGAAAGGACTTTCTGCCCCTTGTTCCCCATACACTCCACTTGCAGAAGAAAGAAAGAAGAGGGAGCAGGATGGAAAATAAGGTAGTACTTACATAAAATTCTCTGGAGTGGTCATCACCCTCCTGAAGGAAAGAGGACAGGACCCGCCATGATGCTCCCACATTGCAAGCACTTGGAATGTAGGTTTGAGGTGACCAACAAGACCAGGACTCTATCAGTGAGATGGCCCTGAGGGGCAGAGGAAGCCTGCCCACAGCACTTGCTACAGGGGTTGAGATTAAGATGCCTCTGTGTATGTTTGTGAAAATGACATTCGAAATCAAATTAATCTCTGAGGTGAAGGACATACTTTTAGTTAATACATTGGAGGCTAAAGTGAAGTGACTAGCAATTACTTGGGAATAAGTTATCTGTTGAAAAAGAAACTAGTAAAGTCAATCACAGAATGTGTAGCTATCTGCCCATAGAAATCACTTACGAATAATAGTGGAGGAGACAAGAAAAAACCCTCCATCACAGTGATTCAGACGTGGTTTCAGGACGGCATGGCTGTGTCCTAAGAGCTTTCAGGAGCACAGACTGAATGTGGACAAAATTCAACTTAAAGTGAACCCAATACCACCTGATGAGGCCCAGACACAGCGCAAATGCTCAAAATTACCCTGAGAGCTATCTCTTATGATGCCTTTGCTTCAGATGAGGAAATGGAAATTCAGAGATATTGAGATGCCAGTGATCACACAGCTAAGAAGTCCCAAACCAATTTCAAATCCTTAGTTTTCTGATACCACAGTTCTGGAATACCTTCCCCTGTAATCAACATGTTTATTTATTAATTTCTTCCATGAACATTATTTAGCCCTGGGCAAGGAGGGATAATAGGACAGCATGGTTCTCAAAGCCCCACAGTGTGCTGGGATCCATGAGAAACTACCCGTGCTGCTATGGTGAGCCTTAGGGATGCAGGCTGTGATGGGTGTCCAAGAGGCATGACTGGTGGGCACCACACTCAGCCTCCTAGAAGGAGGAAGTCAGGGAAGAGCAGAGGGTGCCTGGGACAAGTTATAAAGGCAAGTAGGAGTAGACACAGGAAAATGGGGGTTTCAGCCCAAGAAACAGCCTGGAAGTGTCAGAAAGGGACATAAATCCAAGGACTGACCAAGAGCTGCGATGAGGGAGGGACAGCATAGGAGACCAGTGGGGAAGAGCAGGGACAAAGATGAGAGGGGCAGGGATTAGATCTGAGCTCTTCACATGGCAGACTAAGGAAATAAGACTTTATCCACAAAAAGTGGTGCACCAGCAAAATATCTTAAGAGTTGTCATTCTGTGGTCAAGAGGGCACATTAGGAAGAGCTGCCCATCTGACTGGTTGCAGGTAATACTGGAGACAGGAATAATTGTTTCCTATGCCAGACATAGGATGATAGGCAAGGAAGGTTGCTACAAGGGGGGTTGAGGATATACAGAAAGAGCAGATTAGAAACAAGGTAGAGGAAGGAGTTAAAATTGCTAGTTGCCTAACTGATGGTAGGTAGGGGTGGGGAGTATAGTAACTCACAGGTTTTGGGTGCAGGTGATTACCAGGTTTAAATGATGGTGCCCATCACTGTGATAGGAAGTACAGTGTGGAATGGATGGAGGAGGTGTGGCTAAGGGTGCACATGAGTGTGTGTGTGTGCACGGGGGTGGGCATGGGGGAGGATTATTTTCTCTGGGCACTGATATTGCCCTGAGTTCAGAAGAGCAGCCTTGCTCAACTCTTAAACTAAAACAGTCCTACCTGAAGGAAGGCAGTAGACATGAAAAGAGAGGCCCAGCAAGCAAAATCTTGTTAGTGTGTTTGCACCACTATTTAGGAGTGGCAGGTAATGCTCAGGGAGCTAGCAGGATTGCCCTGATTCCTTGGAAAGTGTGTCCCTCCCTGTGTCCACATACATCCCTTGACTTGGATTTCCACACTCACCAAGCAAGCTTATGATTATAGGAGGTTCTCTAGATAGTCTTCCCTCTAGGGAAAGAATACACACAGGCTGATGTTGGATGTTGGACTTCTCACTGTAAATTAGTTAGGTCTCTGGCTTATTATACATTAGTCCCTTGAGTTTGGTTATCCTCGGTGAATCCTCAAACCCAGTCACTTCAGGGCGTCCTGACAGATTGGAGCTGAGCTTTGGTGACAGCCCAGTTATAGCAGCCAGCTGGTCTTTCTAGGCCCCAAATCCAGGTGATTTCAACAACACTCACTGAGGCCAAGCCAGAGGAAACAGGAAATTCTGTAGATAGCACATGCTATTGTGGAGACTGCCCGTATCCCAGCAGAGAGAAGAGTGACCATCTGGAAGAGTGAGTCCTGATGTTTAACAGGCCAGATGAGTAGCACTGCTTTGGGGGTTTCTAACCTGAGCTGATCAGGAATGCATAGAATCTTGAAAATGAATATAGATGGATTAGACACAAACACATCATGGCTTCAAAGGCAGCTTTGTTTATGAACAAATCACATATAGAGGCATGTCCCTTTAACACGCATATAAGAAAATGGTCTCGAAAGCAACAAAGCCACGTCATTCATTCATTCACTCATTCATTCAACTGCTTATTAGGTGCCACTATGAACCTTTGTGTGCTGAGTGCTGGGATTGCCACTGAGGGTGGGTCAGGGTTCCATCTGGCATGCAGCTCAGAGGGTGGCCCAGCACTCTGCCCCCTACTCAGGATGTAAGGGAAGGCAGGTGATGTTATGACCTAGCTACTGATTCCTCTGAAGACTCAGTCTGCATCTATAGTTTACCCAGAAAGCTGTTTTCCTGTGAATGTCCTGGGAATGAGACATTGATATTCCAGATTTACAAGTTAGAATCGTGGAGCCATTCCCTACTATTTGCATCTTCGTTTTCAAAAATGTCAATTCAAATTTACATTTAAGTACAGTCATGTCTATGTGAGCACCACTGTGTAGCTGCTCAGTTCAGCTACTTAAAAACATCAGGCAGAAGAAAGGATGATCACTAGGTAAAAACAATCCTCCAAACTTGCTGTCTATCTTACATGCTGGCTTTTTTAAATTTAGGACTTTTTTTTCTTGAGTATTATAAAAGAGTTAAAAGAGCGATCCAGATAGAACATGTATTTTTATTTAAAGACAAGCATAGCTGGGTTGAACATTTGCTCATCCCTATATGAAGGAAACGTGACTCAGGTCTGACTCAGCTACCCCTGTGTCCATAGTTCATAGCCTCTCCTGCAGCTTGGACAGTCCTTACCCATTTTCTTTTTCAAAATGCTCATTTTTCCTTTCTCATACCTTAGTCACTCATGTATTCTTTATAATTTTGTGGTGTTAAAACTTTTTCCAGGCTGAGTTCCTCACCTTAGTGTTTATGGATAAGACTGTAATTCACTGTTTTCCCGGGTCCCAGTGGACTTAGTAAATAGTCAACACAGACTTCCAGAAACTCATGGAAAACAAAGGGAAAGATGCTTCAGTTATAATAACAGAGAACACTAGCAGCACAACAGTTCTCAAATAAACCATAGAAGTTCTGATGCATTTAAGAATCAGAGTCCTTTTATCAAGAAAAAAGAGGAAGGACTCAAAATCACAAATGAGAGAGGAGAAATAACAACCAACACCAGAGAAATACAAGCAACTATAAGAGAATATTATGAAAAACTACATGCCAACAAATTAGACAGCCTAGAAGAAATGGATAAATTCCTAGAAACATATCCCCTACCAAAACTTCCACGCTCATGGATTGGAAGAACAAATATTGTGAAAATGTCTGTATTACCTAAAGCAATCCACACATTTAATGTAATCCCTATCAAAATACCACATCATTTTTCACAGAACTAGGACAAATAATCCTAAAATTTGTATGGAATCTCAAAAGACCTTGAATAGTCAAAGCAATCTTGAAAAAGAAAAGCAAAGCAGGAGGCATCACAATTCCAGACTTCAAGTTATATTACACAGCCATGGTAATCAAATCAGTACGGTACTGGCACAAAAACAGACCCATAGATCAATGGAACAGAATAGAAAAACCAGAAATAAACCCACAATTAATTGACCATAGGTCAATTAATCTTTGACAAAGCAGGAAAGAATAGCCAATGGGAAAAAAACAGTTTTTTCAACAGACGGTGTTGGGAAACTGGACAGCTACTTGGAAAAGAATGAAACTGGACCACAGTTTTACACCATTCACAAAAATAAATTCAAAATAGATTAAAAACCTAAATGTGAGACCTGAAGTCATAATAATCCTAGAAGGGAACACAGGCAACAATTTCTCTGACATTGACCATAACAACTTCTTTCTAGACAGTTCCCCTGAGGCAAGGGAAACAAAAGCAAAAATAAACTATTGGAACTACATCAGAATAAAAAGCTTCTGCACAGTGAAGAAAAAAATCATACTTACTGGGAGAAGATACTTGCAAATGACATATCTGATAAAGGGTTAGAATCCAAAATATATAAAGAACTTATAAAACGCAACACCCAAAAAACAAATAATCCAATTAAAAAATGGGCAGACGACATGAACAGACATTTTTCCAAGAAGACATACAGCTGGCCAACAAACACATGAAAAGATTCTCAACATCACTCATCATCAGGGAAATGCAAATCAAAACCACAATGAGACATCACCTCACACCTGTCAGAATGGCTAAAATCAACAACACAAGAAACAACAGGTGTTGGCAAGGATGCAGAAAACGGGGAACCCTTGTGTACTGTTGGTGGGAATGCAAACTGGTGTAGACACTGTGGAAAACAGTATGGAGGTTCCTCAAAAAATTAAAAATACAACTACCAGGAATCTCACTACTGGGTATTTACCCAAAGAATATAAAACCAGTAAGTTGAAGGGATACATGCACCCCTACAATAATACTGGCTATTATTCACAATAGCCAAAATATGGAAGCAGCCCAAGTGTCCATTGATAGATGAACGGATAAAGAAGAATTGGTATGTATACACAATGGAATATTATTTAGCCATAAAAAAGAATGAAATGTTGCCATTTGCAACAGCATGGGTGGAGCTAGAGAGCATAATGTTAGTAAAACAAGTCAAAGAAAGACAAATACCATATGATTTCACTCATATGTGGAATTTAAGAAACAAAATAAATGAGCAAAGAAAAAAAAGGGGGGGCAAACCAAGAAACAGACTCTTAACTATAGAAAACAAACTGATGGCTACCAGAGGGGAGGTCGGTGGGAGATGGGGGAAGTAGGGGATGGGGATTAAAGAATGAAAAAAATTAAATTGAAGTCATTATGAATTAATTTGGTTTAATCTATCTTTTTATTATTGGTTTCTATTTGTCTGGACTCTTCTGTGTTCCTTTGTCTCTCTATTCTTGCCTTCTAGTGAATTAATTATTTTTTAATCTGCTTTCTCTCATTTACTAGCTTATTGGCTATATGTCATTTTATTACTCATTTAATGATTACCCTATAGATTATAATGTCCATTCTTGGTTTACTAAACTCTGAAATAAATAAATGCCTTCATTCTTTCCTGGACAATACAAGGCCCTTTAGAACAATTGAACTCCATTTACTTCTCACTTCCCCATGCTCACCAGCTCATGTTGCCATAAGAAATAAGTGTTGGGGTGCCTGGGTGGCTCAGATGGTTAAGCGTCTGCCTTCGGCTCAGGTGATGATCCCAGGGTCCTGGGATCGGGCCCCGCATCGGGCTCCCTGCTTGGCGGGGAGCCTGCTTCTCCCTCTTCCTCTACTCTTCCCCCTGCTTGTGCTCTCTCGCTCTCTCTATCAAATAAATAAATAAAATCTTTTTTTAAAAAAGAAATGTGTTTATTTACCCAGTTCAAATTTGTCTAAATGTGCCCACATATTAACTTTTTCTGTTAATTATCATTCGTCTCGTGTATCAGAGCTTCTATCTGGGTTGACTGCCTTCTGCATGAGGAAGAACCTTTAGTGTTTCTTTTAGTGGGTGACAGAACCTTCAGTTTTCTTTGCCTGAAAATTATTTGACTTCATCATCATCCTTTGAGAATATTTTTACTGTGTAAAGAATTCAAGGGGGGCAGCTATTCCAGCCCTCTGAAGTTATTACTCATTTCACTGTCTGCTGGGTTCTGTTTTTTGTTGAGAACTCAGCCATCATTTATACTGTTACTTCTTTGAAGGTAACATGTATTTTTTTTTTGCTGAAAATATTTATTTTAATTGATGTCATGAAATTAGTCCCATTATTTACTACAATATCTTGAATATGTTCATTTATCCATTTTATTTTTTATGTTTTTTAATTTAATTTTATTACGTTATGTTAGTCACCATACAATACATCATTAGTTTTTGATGTGGTGATCCACGATTCATTGTTTTCGTATAACACCCAGTGCTCAATGCAGTACATGCCCTCCTTAATACCCATCACCGGGCTAACCCATCCCCCCACCCCACTCCCCTTTAAAACCCTCAGTTTGTTTCTCAGAGCCCATAGTCTCTCATGGTTCATCTCTCCCTCCGATTTCCCCCCTTCATTTTTCCCTTTCTTCTCCTAATGTCCTCCATGCTATTCCTTATGTTCCACAAATAAGTGAAACCATATGATAATTGACTTTCTCTGCTTGACTTATTTCACTTAGCATAATCTCCTCCAGTCCCATCCATGTTGATGTAAAATTTGGGTATTCATCCTTTCTGATAGCTGAGTAATAAATATCCCATTGTATATATGGACAACATCTTCTTTATCCATTCATTTATCCATTTTAAATATATTCACTTAAAATCCCTTTACAAGTTTTTTTTTTAATTAACATATAATGTATTATTTGTTTCAGGGTACACGTCTGTGATTCATCAGTCTTACACAATTCACAGCGCTCACCATATATGGACATTGGGTAACATGTATTTTTAAAAGATCTAATTTCATTGTTGTTGGTAGTTAGCTATTTTACTATGATGTGCCTAGGAGTGGTTTTCTTTGTATTCATCTTGTTTGGGGTTCATAAAATTTTTTAATCTATCGGTTCATATCTTTCATTGGTTTTGAAAATGAAGGTGGCTAAGCTGGAAGCAGTAACAATCCCAAATCATCTGACTTCAGAGACAGAGACCAATGGAAGCCTACCTGACAGGGCTGGGCTGTTTCCAGTTCATCCTTTACTGGGACACGGGGAAATATTTCTCTGGATTGGAGTGTTTTTAACTACACTTCTAATGATGAGATGGGCCAGAGCACTGTGGAAGGCAAATGTTAAAGAATTATTTGCTCCAACTGGAGTGATCCCATGTTTGGAATTGCTTTCTTTTAATTTCTTTTTTTTTAATTTAGATTCAATTAGACAAATATAGTACAACATTAGTTTCAGATGTAGTGTTCAGTCACTTATCAGTTGTGTATAACACCCAGTACTCATCACATTATGTGCCCTCCTTAGTGCCCATCACCCAATTACCCCATACCCGCACCCACTTCCCCTCCAGCAACCCTGTTTGTTTCCTATAGTTAAGACTCTTTGATGGTTTTTCTCCCTCTCTGATGACTTCCCATTCAGTTTTCCCTCCCTTCCCCTATGATCCTCTGCACTGTTTCTTACATTCCACATGAGTGAAACCATATGATAACTGTCTTTCTCTGATTGACTTATTTCACTCAGCATAATATCCTCCAGTTCCAACCACATCGACATAAATGCTAAGTATTCATGCTTTCTGATGGCTGAGTAATATTCCATTGTATATACATACCACATTTTCTTTATCCATTCATCTGTTGATGGACACCTGAGCTCTTTCCACAGTTTGGCTATTGTGGACATTGCTGCTATAAACACTGCAGTGCAAGTGCCCCTTCTGATTACTACATTTGTATCTTGGGGGTAAATACCCAATAGTGCAATTGCTGGGTCATAGGGTAGCTCTATTTTCAACTTTTTGAGGAATCTCTATATTGTTTTCCAGAATGGCTGCACCAGCTTGCATTCCCACCAAGAGTGTAAGAGGGTTCCCCTTTCTCTACATCCTCACCAACATCTGTTGTTTCCTGTTTTGTTAATTTTAACCATTCTGACTGTTGTGAGGTAGTATCTCATTGTGGTTTTGATTTGTATTTGCCTGATACCAAGGGATGTGGAGCACTTTTTTTTCATGTGTCTGTTGGCCATTTGTATGTCTTCTTTGGAGAAATGTTTGTTCATATCTTCTGCCCATTTCTTGACTGAACTCTTTGTTTTCTGGGTGTTGAGTTTGATAAGTTCTTTATAGATCTTGGATACTAGCCCTTTATTAGATATGTCATTTGCAAACATCTTCTCCCACTCCGTAGGTTGCCTTTTAGTTTTGTTGACTGTTTCTTGTGCTGTGCAGAAGCTTTTTATCTTGATGAAGTCCCAATAGTTCATTTTTGCTTTTGTTTCCCTTGCCTTTGGCGATGTCTAGCAAGAAGTTGTTGCGGCCAAGATCGAAGAGGTTGCTGCCTGTGTTCTCCTCTAGGATTTTGATGGATTGCTGTCTCACATTGAGGTCTTTCATCCACTTTGAGTTTATCTTTGTGTATGGTGTAAGAAAATGGTCCAATTTCATTCTTCTACATGTGGCTGTCCAATTTTCATAGCACCCTTTATTGAAGAGACTGTCCTTTTTCCATTGGATATTCTTTCCTGCTTTGTCGAAAATTAGTTGACCATAGAGTTGAGGGTCCATTTCTGGGTTCTTTATGCTGTTCTATTGATCTATGTGTCTGTTTTTGTGCCAGTACCATACTGTCTTGATGATTATACCTTTGTAATATAGCTTGAAGTCCAGCATTGTGATGCCACCAGCTTTGGTTTTCTTTTTCAACATTCCTCTGGCTATTTGTGGTCTTTTCTCGTTCCATACAAATTTTAGGCTTATTTTTTCCAGCTCTGTGAAAAAAAATTAATGGTATTTTGATAGGGATTGCATTGAATGTGTAGATTGCTCTGGATAGCATAGACATTTTAACAATATTTATTCTTCCAATCCCTGAGCATGGAATGTTTCTCCATTTCTTTGTGTCTTCCTCAATTTTTTTCATAAGTGTCCTGTACTTTTTAGAATACAGATCCTTTACCTCTTTGGTTAGGTTTATTCTTAGGTATCTTATGGTTTTTGGTGTAATTGTAAAATGGATAGATTCCTTAATTTCTCTTTTTTCTGTTTCATTGTTGGTGTATAGAAATGCAACTGATTTCTGTGCATTGATTTTATATCCTGCCACATTGCTGAATTCCTGTGTGAGTTCTAGCAACTTTGGGGTGGAGTCTTCTGGGCTTTCCACATAAAGTATCATGTCATCTGCGAAGAGAGAGAGTTTGACTTTTTCTTTGCCAATTTGGATGCCTTTTATTTCTTTTTGTTTTCTGATTGCTGAGGCTAGGACTTCTAGTACTATGTTGAACAACAATGGTGAGAGTGGACATCCCAGTCATGTTCCTGGTCTTAGGGGAGAAGCTCTTAGTTTTTCCCCATTGTGAATGATATTCTCTGTGGGTTGTTCATAGATGGCTTTTATGATATTGAGGTATGTTCCCTCTATCCCTACATTGTGGAGAATTTTAATCAAGAAAGGATGCTATATTTTATCAAATGCTTTTTCTGCATCAATTGAGAGGATCATATGGTTCTTGTCCTTTCTTTTATTAATGTGATGTATCACATTGATTGATTTGCAAATGTTGAACCACCCTTGTAGCCCAGGAATAAATCCCACTTGGTTGTGGTGAATAATCCTTTTAAGGTACTGTTGGATCCTATTGGCTAGTATCTTGGTGAGAATTTTGGCATCCATGCTCATCAGGGATATTCGTCTGTATTCTCCTTTTTGGTGGGATATTTGTCTGGTTTTGGGATCAAGGTAATGCTTGCCTCATAGAAAGAGTTTGGAAGTTTCCTTCCATTTCTATTTTTTGAAACAGCTTCAGAAGAATAGGTATTAGTTCCTTAAATGTTTGGTAGAATTCCCCTGGGAGGCCATCTGGCCCTGGGCTCTTGTTTGTTGGGAGATTTTTGATTACTGCTTCAATTTCCTTGCTGGTTATGGATCTGTTCAGGTTTTCTCTTTCTTCCTGTTTCAGTTTTGGTAGTTTATAAGTTTCCAGGAATGCATCCATTTCTTCCAGATTGCCTAATTTGCCGGCATATAGTTGCTTATAATATGTTCTTAAAATTGTTTATATTTTCTTGTTGTTGGTTGTGATCTCTCTTCTTTTATTCATGATTTTATTAACTTGGGTCCTATCTCTTTTCTTTTTGATAAGTCTGGCCAGGGGTTTATCAATCTTGTTAATTCTTTCAAAGAACCAGCTCCTTGTTTCGTTGATCTGTTCTACTATTCTTTTGGTTTCTATTTCATTGATTTCTGCTCTAATCTTTATTATTTCTCTTCTCCTCCTTGGTTTAGGCTTTATTTGCTGTTCTCTCTCCAGCTCCTTTAGGTGTAGGGTTAGGTTGTGTATTTGAGACCTTTCTTGTTTCTTGAGAAAGGCTTGGATTGCTATAAACTTTCCTCTTAGGACTGCCTTTGCTGTATCCCAAAGATTTTGAATAGTTGTGTTTTCATTTTCATTGGTTTCCATGAAATTTTTTAATTCTTTAATTTCCTGGTTGACCCATTCATTCTTTAGTAGGATGCTCTTTAGCCTCCATGTATTTGAGTTCTTTCCAACTTTCCTCTTGTGATTGAGTTCTAGTTTCAAAGCATTGTGGTCTGAAAATATGCAGGGAATGATCCCAATCTTTTGGTACCAGTTGAGACCTGATTTGTGACCCAGGATGTGATCTATTCTGGAGAATGTTCCATGTACACTCAAGAAGAATGTGTATTCTGTTGCTTTAGGATGGAATGCTCTGTATATATCTGTGAAGTCCATCTGGTCCAGTGTGTCATTCAAAGCCCTTGCTTCCTTGTTGATCTTCTGCTTACAAGATCTGTCCATTGCTTTGAGCAGGGTGTTGAGGTCCCCTACCATTATTGTATTATTATCAATGTGTTTCTTTAATTTGGTTATTAATTGGTTTATATAACTGGCTATTCCCAACTTAAGAGCATAAATATTTGTAATTGTTTGATCTTCTTGGTGTATAGACCCTTAAGTATGATATAGTTCCTCTTCATCCCTTACTACAGTCTTTAAAATCTAATTTGTCTGATATGAGGATTGCTACCCCAGCTTTCTTTTGATATCCATTAGCATGATAAATTGTTCTCTACCTCCTCACTTTCAATCTGGAGGTGTCTTTAGGTCTAAAATGAGTATATTGTAGACAGCATATGGATGGGTCTTGCTTTTTAATCCAGTCTGATACCCTGTGTCTTTTTTTTTTTTTTTTTTAATTTTTTTTATTGTTATGTTAATCCCCATACATTACATCATTAGTTTTAGATATAGTGTTCCATGATTCATTGTTTGTGCATAACACCCAGTGCTCCATGCAGAACGTGCCCTCCTCAATACCCATCACCAGGCTAACCCATCCTCCCAACCCCCTCCCCTCTAGAACCCTCAGTTTGTTTTTCAGAGTCCATTGTCTCTCATGGTTCTTCTCCCCCTCCGATTTCCCCCCCTTCATTCTTCCCCTCCTGCTACATTCTTCTTCTTCTTCTTTTCTTTCTTAACATATATTGCATTATTTGTTTCAGAGGTACAGATCTGAGATTCAACAGTCCTGCACAATTCACAGCGCTTACCAGAACACATACCCTCCCCAGTGTCCATCACCCAGTCACCCCATCCCTCCCACCCCACCCCCCACTCCAGCAACCCTCAGTTTGTTTCCTGAGATTAAGAATTCCTCATATCAGTGAGGTCATATGATACATGTCTTTCTCTGTTTGACTTATTTCGCTCAGCATAATACCCTCCAGTTCCATCCACGTCGTTGCAAATGGCAAGATCTTATTCCTTTTGATGGCTGCATAATATTCCATTGCATATATATACCACATCTTCTTTATCCATTCATCTGTTGATGGACATCTTGGCTCTTTCCACAGTTTGGCTATTGTGGACATTGCTGCTATAAACATCGGGGTGCACGTAGCCTTTCGGGTCCCTACTTTTGTATCTTTGGGGTAAATACCCAGTAGTGCAATTGCTGGATCATATGGTAGCTCTATTTTCAACTTTTTGAGGAACCTCCATACTGTTTTCCAGAGTGGCTGCACCAGCTTGCATTCCCACCAACAGTGTAGGAGGGTTCCCCTTTCTCCGCATCCCCGCCAACATCTGTCATTTCCTGACTTGTTAATTTTAGCCATTCTGACTGGTGTGAGGTGGTATCTCATTGAGGTTTTGATTTGGATTTCCCTGATGCCGAGCGATATTGAACACTTTTTCATGTGTCTGTTGGCCATTTGGATGTCTTCTTTGGAAAAATGTCTGTTCATGTCTTCTGCCCATTTCTTGATTGGATTCTTTGTTCTTTTGGTGTTGAGTTTGATGAGTTCTTTATAGATTTTGGATACTAGCCCTTTATCTGATATGTCATTTGCAAATATCTTCTCCCATTCTGTCAGTTGTCTTTTGGTTTTGTTGACTGTTTCCTTTGCTTTGCAAAAGCTTTTTATCTTGATGAAGTCCCAATAGTTCAATTTTGCCCTTGCTTCCCTTGCCTTTGGCGATGTTTCTAGGAAGAAGTTGCTGCGGCTGAGGTCGAAGAGGTTGCTGCCTGTGTTCTCCTTTAGGATTTTGATGGACTCCTGTCTCACATTGAGGTCTTTCAACCATTTGGAGTCTATTTTTGTGTGTGGTGTAAGGAAATGGTCCAGTTTCATTCTTCTGCATGTGGCTGTCCAATTTTCCCAACACCATTTGTTGAAGAGACTGTCTTTTTTCCATTGGACATTCTTTCCTGCTTTGTCAAAGATTAGTTGACCATAGAGTTGAGGGTCCATTTCTGGGCTCTCTATTCTGTTCCATTGATCTATGTGTCTGTTTTTGTGCCAGTACCATACTGTCTTGATGATGACAGCTTTGTAGTAGAGCTGGAAGTCTGGAATTGTGATGCCGCCAGCTTTGCTTTTCTTTTTCAACATTCCTCTGGCTATGCGGGGTCTTTTCTGGTTCCATACAAATTTTAGGATTATTTGTTCCATTTCTTTGAAGAAAGTGGATGGTATTTTGATGGGGATTGCATTGAATGTGTAGATTGCTCTAGGTAGGATTGACATCTTCACAATATTTGTTCTTCCAATCCATGAGCATGGAACGTTTTTCCATTTCTTTGTGTCTTCCTCAATTTCTTTCATGAGTATTTTATAGTTTTCTGAGTACAGATCCTTTGCCTCTTTGGTTAGATTTATTCCTAGGTATCTTATGGTTTTGGGTGCAATTGTAAATGGGATCGACTCCTTAATTTCTCTTTCTTCTGACTTGTTGTTGGTGTATAGGAATGCCACTGACTTCTGTGCATTGATTTTATATCCTGCCACTTGACTGAATTCCTGTATGAGTTCTAGCAGTTTTGGGGTGGAGTCTTTGGGATTTTCCACATAAAGTATCATATCATCTGCAAAGAGTGAGAGTTTGACTTCTTCTTTGCCAATTTGGATGCCTTTGATTTCTTTTTGTTGTCTGATTGCTGTGGCTAGGACTTCCAATACTATGTTGAATAGCAGTGGTGATAGTGGACATCCCTGCCGCGTTCCTGACCTTAGGGGGAAAGCTCTCAGTTTTTCCCCATTGAGAATGATATTCGCTGTAGGTTTTTCATAGATGGCTTTTATGATATTGAGGTATGTACCCTCTATCCCTATACTCTGAAGAGTTTTGATCAAGAAAGGATGCTGTACTTTGTCAAATGCTTTTTCTGCATCTATTGAGAGGATCATGTGATTCTTGTTTTTTCTTTTGTTAATGTATTGTATCACGTTGATTGATTTGCGGATGTTGAACCAACCTTGCAGCCCTGGGATAAATCCGACTTGGTCGTGGTGAATAATCCTTTTAATGTACTGTTGGATCCTATTGGCTAGTATTTTGGTGAGAATTTTTGCATCCATGTTCATCAGGGATATTGGTCTGTAATTCTCCTTTTTGATGGGGTCTTTGTCTGGTTTTGGGATCAAGGTAATGCTGGCCTCATAAAATGAGTTTGGAAGTTTTCCTTCCATTTCTATTTTTTGGAACAGTTTCAGAAGGATAGGTATTAATTCTTCTTGAAATGTTTGGTAGAATTCCCCTGGGAAGCCATCTGGCCCTGGGCTTTTGTGTTTTGGGAGATTTTTGATGACTGCTTCTATTTCCTTAGTGGTTATAGGTCTGTTCAGGTGTTCTATTTCTTCCTGGTTCAGTTTTGGTAGTTGATACATCTCTAGGAATGCGTCCATTACTTCCAGGTTATCTAATTTGTTGGCATAGAGTTGCTCATAATATGTTCTTATAATTGTTTGTATTTCTTTGATACCCTGTGTCTTTTGACGCTCTTATTTACCTGTTATTTTAGATGTTGGCAGACAGTGAAGTTCACCTAAACAGATATCTAGAACACATGACCACATTAAAGAAAGCAATTTGAGCCCCTTATGTCCATGATTATCTTTGCCTTTGCCTAAGCATTAAGTCAGCTGGGTGACATCTCTGACTCAAATTTTAAGACTATGTTTTTGTTTTTAGTGGTTATCAACACCAAAGGTTAAGGTATACTGTATTGTTTCCATTCATCCTTTCTTAAAGAATCATTCTGATCCTAGAATTCTTATATTCTTTATATTCTTTTTTTAAAAAATATTTTATTTATTTATTTGAGAGTGAGCAAGTGAGAGATAGAGAACACAAGCAGGGGAAGGGGCAGAGGGAGAGGGAGAAGCAGACTCCCCACTGAGCAGGGAGTCCGTATTCTTTATATTCTTAAGCATTCCTTACTTTTTATCTTCATAAATTTGTCCTCAACTGTAAATGAAAAGTTCATTGGTAAGTTTGTATTTTTCTAATTAAGTATGTTAGTCATTCATACTATTCATTAAATATTTTGTATTTTCCACCATTCCAGAAATGCTCATAGGACTGAATTTCTTAGCATTACGCTGGTGAATCATGTGACTAGTTGTGGCTGTTTTATTGTGAGCAAAAGTTATGTGTTACTTCCTGGCCAGAGTTTGATTGCTTGCTGATGTAAGACCGTCCAGCAATCTCCTTCCCCTCTGGCATAGTGACAGCAATACTGGCTCTGTCAGCTTGGATCTCTGAGTGGCCACGAAGAGAAGACTATCCCCGCTGACCCATGAAGTACATGCAGTGTGAACAAAAAATAAACCTTGTGGAATCATATGGTATTTGTCTTTCTCAGTCTGGCTTATTTCACTTAGCATGATACACTCTAGGTCCATCCATGTTGTCTCAAATGGCACAATTTCATCCTTTTTTATGGCTGCATAATATTCCATCATGTATATATGCCACATTTTCCTTATCCATTCATCTACTGATGAATACTTGGGTTGCTTCCGTGTCTTGGCTATTGTAAATATTGTTGCAATAAACATAGGGGTGTATATATCTTTTCAAGTTAGTGTTTTTGTTTTCCGTGGGCAAATACCTAATAGTGGAATTATTGGGTCATATGGTTTTTCTATTTTTAATTTTTTGAGGAACCTCCATACTGTTTTCCACAATGGCTGCACCAGTTTACATTCCCACCAACAGTGCACAAGGGTTTTTTTTTTCTCCACATTCTTACCAAAGCTTGTTCTTTCTTGTCTTCTTGATTTTAACCATTCTGACAGGTGTAAGGTGATAGATGTAAAGGGACAGATGGTAGTTACAATTGTGGTGAACATAGCATAACATATAAACTTGTCAAATCACTATGTCTGAAACTAATGTAACATTGTGTGTCAACTATACTCAAAAAAATGTGTTATATCAACTAATGAATCACTGAACACTACATCAAAAACTAATGATGTACTATATGTTGTACATATAAAAAATTAAAAAAATTTTTATTTTTTAATTTAATTAAAAAAAAGAAAAATTAAAAAAAAGAAAAATACAAATAAAAAAAAAAACCTTGTGGTTTTAAGCCACTAAGATTTTGGGATTGCTTATTACTATGTTTATCAGTCAGGGTTCTGCCATGAAAATAGAACAAGTAGGGCACAGACATACATATTAGGGTGGAGGGGAAGAGAGAGAGAGTGATTTATTGGAAAGGACTGGCTTCTCCTTTGTAGGGCGGGCTGGCAGGCAGCCAGGAACCCAGGCAGGAACTGGTGCTACAGTCCAGAGGTGGTATTTCTTCCTTGTCAGGATGCTTTTAGTTCTGCTCCTGTGGCCCTCCACCTGACGGCATCAGGCCCAGCTAGATTATCTAAAACAATCTCCCTTACTTAAGCTGATGATTGTCTTTAATCACATCTACAAAATATCTTCCCAACAACTCCTAGGTTAATGTTTACTGAATACCTGGGAACTATCACCCACCCAGATTGACACATACAACCAAGCACTGCACTGTGACGTGACATGATTAGGCTACCCTAATTACATGAAAATATTAAATTAGCAAGATTTGACTATCAACAGACCTTAGACATAAATGATCTACCTTATGCATCCTTTTCATACACATGACCACAAACTGACTGGCTGAGTGACAAACTTCAAAATAAGAACTTTGTTTTCAACCCATAAATGAAATGGTAGTTTTTACGGCATTCTTTTCACTTTTGAATGAGTGTCTACAAGGGGGTTACCTGTGAAACAGAACACAAAAGCCTTTGACCTTCTTCTGATATTTCTAATCCCTATCCAATTTCAGTAGGGAGAGACACCAGGCTAAGTATGCCTTGACTCTGCCCCACTTCCTCCGATCCCTCTCATGGTGACATGAAGACCCGTCTTCCCTCGTCAGACTGCTTAGGGACAGTGTGACTTCCATCTTCCATAAATCCCTATAAACTACCCACTTGCTCCAAATATTCAGCATATTATTAGCAATTTTTGCATTTATTAAGTCGATCAGAATATGTATTTAAAAACAATTTCTAAATTTATAACACATCTGCGTCCACTTAACTCAGTGTGTGTTCTACGCCTCATTTTCCTCAGATAATTAAAAAAAAGATGGATTTGGGCTTCAGGAGTCCTCATCTTTCTTCCAGCTCGAACAGTCTCTGTGTCTATGGAGTAGCCATCTCCTGAATGAATTTTCATCTGTGTCCTCAGTGCTTCCAGTTTATCTCGATGAGTCCAGGATATCTGGCAACAAACGATCTGATGTTCACACTTGCAGAGTCGATCCAGGTGATTCACTGTGGAGATCACCAATGTGGGTCTGCGTCTAATCAAGACATGGTTACTACAGCGCTTCTGTTTATTTTCTCAGGATAGTCTCCTGGGGATAGCTGTAACTTTTGGAAGTGTGTTAGGCCCCTCTGGATGGCAAGGAACAGACACACAGTCAGGTTATCTCAATTATTGTGAGTTTATTTGTTTCAATCAATACACAAGAAAGTACGAAAGATAAGAAAGCAACCCAGTAACCACAGAGTCCAGCCTCATTGTTCAGGGATCAATCATTACTCCAGCAACATAAAAAGCAGACATGGTGAGTCAACAAGAACTCTGGGCATCTCACCTCTGGGTATGTTACTGCTCTAAGGTGGCACCATTAAAGTGACTTTGTTCCTCTCTATTTTGTCTGCTCTTGCTATTGCCCATTTCCTTTCTATATCTCATATTCAGAGGGCTCCTAAAGGAGGGCTCTGAATGGTGGGGCCACATGCCATCCAACAAGAACAGTACTGCTGGGTTCCTCTCTCTTCCTAGGCCACCCCATAGCCCATAACTGAATTTCTTTTAGTCATGGTGCAGTTGGCTGTGGCCAGTGTGGAGTGTTCATGTGACAGGAACATGGTTCTGCTCATGTAGGAGCTATGGATGTGGTCTCTCCAGGACTCTAGGAAAACTCTAGATCCACCCAGGAAATATGCATAATAACACACAGCTTTACTGCTGGGGACAGGCAAGCTTTCTTATGGAGGATTTTCAAAGTGCTCTATCAATGCCATAACTTCCCTGAAACCATGGTATTTCTATCTCTTACTACATTTTCTGTGGGGAGAATGTTGCCTTTAATAACATGTTCTTTCTAAAGCAGTTGATCATCTCCATTTTTAAGCAAAAGGAAGTGGAATTGTAGATTGAGCTCTGAATCACATGTTGTTGGATCATATTTTCTGAATTGTCTTTAAAGATCTTATTCCTCCATAATACTGGAAAGTCACAGATAATTTCAATATTTTTAATCCTGGAAATTGAGGTCATACTCCCAAGATCTGTTGTATACTTATGTGGGGGAAACTCTAAATTAGAAACCAGGGTTGTCCATGTTTGTGTCTTACAAGGAGTTCAGTATTTCTCAACCATTCCTAAGATTTCTTTCACCCATGAAAGACAGTGGAGTCCATAAAGGAATTAACACTTTTTCAACATGTCTGAGGCCAGAAGGAATGGGTTTGATAACCAGATATCCATTTTGTAAAAGGAGGAATTTTTTCCTTATTAATTTTTCTATGAAATAAAAATAAGTCATAAATAATCTTCACCCTTACTGTGATTTAATTGGACTCCTTGCACATGATTGTCTCTCATTAGATTGTTAGGCCAATTTCTTTTTAAAACATGAAATTACAGGATTCAGAAACAGCTGACAAAATCAAATTATAATTGACTATTGCAGATTCATCAAGTTAGCTTTATTAAGCCTTTGTTAAACTCTCAAATGATAGCTTTAAAAAAAGTATGCCTCTTCAGCTTTCATCCCTGTATAAAAAGGGTACCCACCATGTACATTCTTTCAGAGGTAAGATGTTGTCTCAAATCCAAGTTACTCTAGCAAATATAGTAAGATGGTACTCTGTGTGCATCTTGTGAAAGGGACTGTAGTAACCACTCTTGATGTGTTGGCTTGAGTAGGTCCTCAACTTCTGAGTGGCCAAATAGGAAGGGAATTTGTGCATTTGGAGTAGTTGCTTTGGATGACTTTCAAGGAATTCTCCAGACCTGAGATTCAATTTGGGTCTGTTAAGCAGACACCAGGTGTATTTGATTATGGGTTGAAGCCTAGAAAGAATAGAGTGTGGTGGGTAAGTGTGTGAGACAGCTGAGCCTATATCCATAAATTCCTTTTCTGTCACTGGGCCAGAGTGTACAATCTGGAAGCTGAGGAGAAATCTAAATGCCTCATCTCACAGAATGAAAAAACCATATAATATTTACTTATGAAAAAATTGAGCATTTGGTTATACGAAAGGTTTGAGAATTTTAATTATGCCCCCAAATTCAGCCCTTTATCACACCGATTTATTTAGGGATCTCAAGGTTAATAGTATAGATATGTCCAGGTACAACTTTATCCTATTTACATAAAGAAACATTAAAAGTCCAAGATATCCTTTGTAACAGAATCAGAAGTTTAGTAGTTGAACATAACAGAAGAAAATGAGGAATAGCCTATTAAACCTCCCATTTCTTTTTAGCAAATGGCCAAAAGAAGCAGAAGTGAACGGTGACCTTTTTTAGAACTCTGTAAGTACAAGATTGCTGCTGGTCAAAAATAAGAAAATTCGGTTTTTACTATTTCTAGAAGCTTCTGAAGAATACCTATCTAGTCACCATAAAAAACACTATCTTCGTAATTCAGCCACCGGATGGGAATTCTCTCAAACGGGAAAGGCAGGCAATGAACTGGGGTTGACTTTGGGGCTATTAAAAAGCCTCTGGCAATTTAAATCGATAAGGTAACAGCTTATGATGAACAGCTATTTGGTTACCAGCATATAAAAGAAAAAGAAAAAGCTAAATCACAGCAAATGGGAAAATGCTGAATATGGATTCATTTATCCAACCGGCCTTAGGCCAAATGGACATTATATGAATCTCCCCTTCAAAAGGCTTATAATAAAGTGCACCAGTTCATCAAGTACAGAAATCCAAAGATTCGAACATTTGTCCACAATGCATGGGGCTGTTCGTTAGGGACTGCCTCTGAATAACCAACTGCAAAGAGTCTCTCATTGCAAAAGAGAACTGTCCATTTGCAAGTGAAGGCAGCTCTTCATATCCCTTAAATGTTAAAGATAATGAAATGAATTCTGGACAGAGAAACTCACACAAGTGATTACACATACAAAAAAAAGGCAGATTCTGGGATAGAATTCCTGAGACAGACGGACCCTGGGTCTGATCTTATCAAGAAATTCTGAGAGTCTCTTTATTTTGTGTTTCCCCTGGAATTTAGTTCCATAAAACTTCTAAAAATAAACAGAAAACTCAGAGTGAATCAAAGTCACTTGAGAATAGCTGCAGGCTGGTGGGAAATGAGCTTCTGTCGGTCCCAGGTTCAGCGAGGCACTTTGAACAAACCAGGAACTGCGGTAACAAAACACAGTTTTCAAAGGGTAAGATCAACCAACAGTGTGATCAGACCCATCTCACGAAGAACCAGTTCAGCAGTGAGACAAACAGCACAGAGAGAGCCCGGATAGAAAAAAGAGCCCAGAGCTACACTCATGTACCGTTTTCCACAGCTCTTTTGTTTCCTTCACTGGGTCTGCTTTGACTTCTAGACACTAGTTTTCATGCTATGTTCCACGAGACTGTGGAAGTCCATGAACATCTCTTTACAAGGTCCTTTAAAGACAGCGGGGACATTTTCAGCGTGCCTCGCTTCTATCATTTTCAGGTACCCAAAGCGTGGCATTCACAGAGCATGGATATCATCCATAATGTTGCATTTCCCCTCCGATGGTTTGATAAGCTGTGATTTAATTAGCAGAGACGCCAGCGGCCCGTGGCCGTGCAGAGGCCAACAGTGTAGATGTTTGACAGCGTGTGTCAGTGACTTGATGGGGGGGTGCTCAGGGCTGTGTGGCTCGGGAGGAGAGCAGGCTACACGAAAGCCCTTGACACGTACACGTTTTTGACTGGAAGGCCCATCAGAAGGCCTAAATGGACCCCACGGGAAGCAGAAGTATTCTCTTAGAGTGAATCACCATTTAAAATCAATGCTTGAGAATAAATAAGGCACTAGGTTGTGTGTGACACAGAAATCTAAACTATGGTCTTGAATTGTGTTTGCATTCCTTTTCGTATTCCCCTTTGGGAAATAACTCCTGGAATATTTATGGAGAAAAACAATGGAAGTTAGCAGTTAGCCTCTTGCTCCTAATTTCTGACAAGGACATCGTCAGATTGTCTCGAATTAAAGTGTTTTTGCTTTGCCTTCTTTCCCTCTTGGGAAATAATTTGTGGGGTGTGTGTGTTGGGGGAATGGAAGTCGTTTGTCTATTTAGCAGAGACACAGAGTCGGTAAGAGAGGAAGGCCACTCCTAGAGGGGTAGATAAAGCATCCAAATGCAAAAGCAAGTTCTGCTGAATTAAATGCTCTCTTAGGAGACCTGAGACCCTCTCTGTGAAGGGGCTGTTTTCCTGGCTGCCTGGAGGCCAGTGTTGCCTCCTGAAGTCAGTGGCCTGGCTGAGGTGGTGACCATTGGGCCAGGGAGGGCCCTGCTGCTGCTGGTTTCCTGGTGGCACGAAGTCCCGGGACACGGTTCCTGGTGCCATCTTACCGATGGGCTCAGCACAAAATGGCAAAGACTGTCATTTTATAAAAGACACAGTTCTATCACATGCGACAGCGAGGGACAGTGAAAGGGGCCCCATGACACCAAGCCAACGCTTGTCCCTCGGCTGTGACACACACTTCAGGAGACAATAGTCTCTCCCCTTCACATGCCCTTTCAAACCTACCCCGGTTGCTCTTCTTTGCCCGGGATTGAACTTGGGATGTTTGTTTGTCTCCATGCCTACCCTGCTTGTTCTTTTGTTTTCTTTCTTTTTAAAATCATTTCCAAAACCACCTTTACTTTACCGAGATGATTTGCAGGATAGCCCCCCTACTCAAATAAGGACTGGGGATATGGTAAATATTTAGAGTCTTATGGCCTGGCCACTGGTGGTGAAGAATATCATTAAGAATCTCCCCATCTTTCCCGGCTGTCTTCACTGATGGGTCACACATCCAGTAAAGCCTACCTTGGAAGCAACAAGAAAGAAGCTATGTCACGTGACCAATAGCTGACCAACAACGGCCCTTCTACACCAATGGAACCCACTGGATGAGACTCAGAGCTTTTTCCGTCACTCTGCCTGCCATAGTAGAAAGCAAGTCTCTAGATAGAAAAGATAAGAACTGAGATTGCTTTTCCTTGCTCTGAAAACACACGCATGTGCCAGTCCTCAAGAACGATCCTTAGCACAATGTCTCGTTTTGTGGGGATGTTACTTATGACAAAGTGACCCAACAAAATGTTCCATCAAAATGATGACAATCCTGATCTCCAGCACGGTTTCTGAGTTCCTGCGTCCACTCACATTTACAGCTGGAGGCTGTGATCTGTTTTCCCTTGTAGGCTCCCTGTGAGAACCCGGTATTGATTGTTTCAGGGTACCACAAAGATTAGTTCGAGAAAAAGATTATACATCACAATGCTTAGCATTTATATAGTTTTTTTTGATTTCAAAACAAGTTATAAATATTTCCTACTGTGACAACATCTACGCGAGGTAGGTGAGTATGACTGTCCCTACGTTACCAATAGAAACCCAAGGCCAAGGAGTGCAGGACTCTGTTCCAGGCCCGAGGGGGTCAGGAGTGACCTTGAGACTGGCATCCTGGTGGCCACCTGCTCTGGGCTCTAAAAAGGCCATGCCTGTCTCTAGGGTGGCAATGGTCTCCATTAATATAGGGTTATATATTGTATAGATATAAAACGCAACACACGACATTATAGAACAATAATCCAATATTTTTGTTTCTTAGTAAAATATGTGAAGCACAGTATTTAAATTGCATTTCTCTGAAAAGCATTTGGTATATTAAATAGCTCTATAAAGTTTTGCTGGCATACTCTTAACAGCATAATGAATGATTCTAAAGAAATTAAAATCCACAGATGCATAGAGATCTTTCCTTTATAATACCATAAGCTAAACAAAAAAAAAATGTGAAAAACTACTTTATTCTCATAATGCAGATCTAATCGCTTGCTGGGTATTCGCAGGTAGCTACCTAATTTTTCTGAGCTTGAGAGAAAAGATACATATTGCTGGCTGTGGTTTTAAACTATTAATTTGAGGGGAAAATGCAGTTGAAAGGTGAAAATTAAAGACTGCTATTCCCATCTGGTATCCATTCTGAGGGAATTCATACATTTTCAAAAGAGGTCGCCATACTTGGAACTAGCATGGAGGTGAACAGAGGGACGCTGATGCTAAGAAGAACATTCTCTGAGAAGAGGAAAAAATGGTACCAAGTGAAAGGTACGGTATTCGAAGAAAATGAACAAGGAGGCGAAAGAGTGGTTTTCAAGAGGCTGGCATGAGATGTCAGCTGTTCATGCTTGGATGACTGCACGGGTCTTGGAGACAGTTTACGGGGTCAATACTTGGCTTGATCAGTCCCTTGGCTGCGGTGAAAGCCTCACTCACCTCTCTAAGAAGCAGCTCTCAGAAGAGTGTGAAAGCGTTTACCTCATGCTAAGCTTCGTAAGAACCGACCAGGTGGGTCGGCAGAAAAAGTTCTAAAACTAGGAAGTCTTAAAATCTGTATGCAAACGTAAAAACTAACCTCCAAGCTGAAATGACATTCTCTGTCAGGAGTAACAAATACAAAAGTCCTAAACTTCATGTACACGCCGCTAAGATATTGTTGGATAAGATATTACATGGCGGTCGGAGAATATTTTTGTGGAAGTGTGCTTTTTCCCTAAAAAAAGACATATTAAATTGTTTTTTTTTCTCTCCTCAAGTCCTTTATATAGAAGTAGGAAAGATGAGCTGTCCTGTCAGTTCTTTCCTTCACGTTATGCACTGGCGGGGTCCTCTGAGCCGGTGCTGGACGTGGCAGTTTGGTTGCTGGGGGGTTTGAGTCTGAACAGGTTGGAGCAGTTCGGCTGTTTGGTCGGCTGCAAGGTCCTGGCATAGGGTGAGTACCAGTCCCTCTCAAACACATCCTTCAGCTGCTTGATGATGCTTCTGTTGTTCCTCACATCTGCTTGGTTGATAACCAGGCCTGTGCCAGCGTTCTGGGTAAAATCGTTCCCTACCCAGTCAAAATTGCCTGCAAACAAACAAAGCAGAGAATGGGGTGCCGAGTTAAGATCCACGGCTGGGGGGGGGTTAATTCCCCATTTAATGAAACACCAAGCAGATTCTATTTAAAAAAAAAAAAAATGACAGGGAGATTGAATTGTGTTGACAGCTCAGGAAAAAAAATTTTCAAGAGGCCTTACATATGGTATATTAATATTTGCATATTATTTTGGCATTTTCTTCAGTTTTGCTCAACTTGAAACTCAAAACAAGGAATCTGCTGGGTTTTTTTGGTAACTGTTATTTCTTATTGACATTCACAAGACACACTAAATACAGCAACATTTAAAATATATAGGAATACACTTAAAAATCCTGTGAACAATTACTACCTTCTCACAGAGACAACATCTGATCCATATGTACAAATGAGGGATTCTAATTACAATGCTCACAAGCTTGCACATCAAAGAAAAGGCTGAAGCCAGAGAAGGAGGATCAGTTCCCATCTGAATAGATAAACTCTCCTTGCTCGGGTGGTAAATCATTTCCTGGTTCCAGGATCTGGCTCGTCGGCCCAGGAATCAAGGCAGTTGCTATGATAGTAGGCTCTAGGCTCCCCAGCACGAAGCTTGGTGTTGGGTAGTGTAGTAGTTTGCTAAGGCTGCTGTAACAAAGGCCCACAGACTGGGTGGCTTAAGTAAGAGAAATCTATTGTCTCATAGTTCTGGAGGCTAGAAGTCCAAAATCAACTGTTGGCAGGGTTGGTTCCTACTGAGGGTTGGGACAGAGAATCTGTTCCGGGCTGCTCCCGTGGGCCTGTAGATGCCCAGCTTCTCCCCGTGTCTCTTCACATTCTCTTGCCTCTGTGCATGTCTGTCTCTGTGTCCAAATTTCCCTTGTTTATAAGGGCACCAGTCAAACTGGATCAGGGCTCACCCTGATGACCTCATTCTAACTTGATGACCTCTGTATGGACCCTGACTCCAAATAAGGTCATGTTCTGAGGTACTGGGAGTTAGAACTTCTAACATATGAATTTTGGGGGGACACGGTTCAGCCCATAGCAGGTGGAATCTGTCCCAGAAGGGGCCAATAGTATCTATGTCACTCACGTGTAGTCCATCTTCAAGGCGAGAGTAGATAAAAGGAGAGACTACCCCAAAGTCCCACACAAATCTCCTATCTTGGCATCCATCAGGGAGAAGGTTCTAGTGGGAGAACAAAGTTTTCTCCTCAAGAGGGTCCATTCCATTCATTTCTTTGATCTTTTTGTCCTTCATTTAATGCACATTTACTGAGTGTCTAATGTCTACCAGGTGGGTACCTGGGGCCATGATATAAAACAGAGAATGACGGTCCCTGACTTCAAGGCATTCAGGAAGGAAACACAATGATTATAACACAGAGATATGTATGTGTACAATGCCATGAGGGCAAGGGAAAAGATTTCCAACTCTGGCTGCATGAGTCAGGAAAGCATTTTGTTGAGTAATGAGAGATACACAGAAACATCAGTTAGGAAGTTAGAGAGCCACACCCGCAGAGGGATGTGGACAAAAATATGATCAGGATCTTGGAGCATGAGTGGGGAAGAGTTAGGGATGAAGTTGGGATTTAAGGGCCTTAGTGGGGGCGGGGAGAGAAACTGTCCTTTATTAAGTGCCTACTATGAGCAAAGCACTAGGCTTGGCATTTGTTTTTTTTTTTTTTTTAAAGATTTTATTTATTTATTTGAGAGAGAGAGAATGAGAGACAGAGAGCATGAGAGGGAGGAGGGTCAGAGGGAGAAGCAGACTCCCTGCTGAGCAGGGAGCCCGATGCGGGACTCGATCCTGGGACTCCAGGATCATGACCTGAGCCGAAAGCAGTCGCTTAACCAACTGAGCCACCCAGGCACCCTAGGCTTGGCATTTGTATCTGTCATTATCTCTCACAGTTGGTAGGATTTATACCCACTCCACAGATGAGAAGCCTGAGGCTCAAAGAGGTGAACAGATTTGATCAATGGTGGACCCAGGTCTCCACGGGCTATCTATAATACCATAAGCGAAGCAGTGTTCTCACTAAAAAAGATTTCAGGAATTACCACTAGCCCGGGTTTGGTCTCAGCTCCCAGTTTTGTGCTCTCTTTGGTTCAGAGCTGGTTTCATAAAGAAAACTGAAGGCCTGTTAAGTGTAGAGCTTGATTTCCAGGCCTTCAGTGGGTCTTCAGCCATCACTGCAGGAATATTTGTTGAATACGACACTGAACCTCCTTGGCCCAAGACCCTGCAGCCATTTGTGTGGGAAGAGACATCTACAGAGAGCTGATACCTGTTCCTTCATAGTGCTCATCCTGTGGCCCTCCTCCACTCTCTGGAGTCCCCCCACGTATCAACTCCCCTTTCCATCTGGCACTTCCTGGAATAGCGGAAGTGGTTTCCTTGTCTCTCATTGTACTCCTTGAGTTTATTCCTCATGGCCTAATACCGGGTCCCTAAATCAAATATTACCAGCACTAGAGAACAAACTCCTCTCTCTCTCTGTCCTCTATCTCCTGTCTCCTGCCATTCCCCAAACACCACACTGTTCCCCCTGATGGTTTCATGACAGACATAACGTCGGATGAATTTTACTGCTATAAATGAGGGAACCGTCCACCAAAGGTTCATGATACCGCGTTGGAGTCTCTGCCAGTGCTGTCTTTCTGACCAGGTGCTCTCAGACACAGGGCCATGCTCAGAGGCGGTGGCTTTGTGCAATGCTCAGTGCCAGGTAAATACAGGCTTGGACGTCTTAAACTGGGGATTAGTAGAAATTGCAGGTTAAGAGTTATTTTGGAACCCGCTGGCAGGCAGCACCTTCGAGTCATCCCATAAACAGAAGACTCAGGTGCTCTTGCATGCCTTTCGAGGACTTGTGGAGAAGATGCTAAAGTCTTGTCCCCACAGCTGAGTGCCAGGCAGTGAATTCATTATCTCATTACATTATCTCATTCAACATTCACTGCAATCCTATGAGGTGATAATACTCACTCCATTGTACTGATGGGGAAATTAAGGCACAGAAAGGTTAGGTAATTTGTCCAAGACTGGAGTGAAAAAAAATTAGAGCTGAGTTTCAAAGCCAGGTCTGACCCCACAGCCCACACTCAACTTCTGTTCCATGTCACCTCCAATCCTAAAGGCCTGCATGGTACTAACTGTACATTTCCCCCTCCTCCCCACCCCGCAGACTTCAGCATCAGCCACTAGGGCTGGAGCACCAGGCCACACTGAACTACTCTCCTCTGGGGACCACACTCTCTGAAGGACACAGAGATGGAAATATGCTTTGGGGGCAGCATGAGGAGACAGAAAGATAAGGGGAGAGAAGTGACAAGATTTTGGAGCCTTATTTTGGGAGATTCAGCTTTTCCCTTCAGTACAATGGATGGAGCCAAGATCCTGCACCTTTGATTCTCCAAAGCTTTAATTAGGTTCTTCTCCAGAATTCCAACACTAGGCAGCTTTCTCAGGCCTGCAGAGGCAATCCTCCACCAGTGTGATCATGTTTTCCCACTTTTCACTTCCTCAAGGTTTGGCTCAACTTCACATACCTGCTTCAGTATTTTCTCAACGGGGACACTGTTCCACTCAGTGCTGAGACTGCCATCTCAGCTTCCCAAATGCATGTGTCAGCCCAGGTGGCAGGAGAACTATAGGGCCCTCCCCAGGAACCATGGCACGGGTGTAGACAAGCTCACTGGGAAGGTATATGCGCCTCAGTGAGCCTTCTCAGTGCCTCCAATTAACCTACCACCCCCTTGTTGGCCCTCAAACAATTTGAATCATCTTCTGGACAAATGTGCCAAGCCAGATTCAAATATACTCCAGAGAATTCAAAATTAGAGAGATGATACTGTTTGGGAAATCTGTTAAGTCTTGTGAAGATTTAATGAGCTATAATTCCATGTAAGGTCTAGTGTGGATTTTTCTTAATTCAGCATTCTCAGCTGGTGTCTGAGTGACGACTTAAGAGATTTCCAGAACATGCTGATAATCATTTAAATTATCAATGAATTTTCCCTCTGGATGCTCTTTAAATATTTTTATACAAGAACTATGCCTCGCTCTAGGGAATTAATGTTTTGCCAGAATGCTGTGTGTAAAATGAACTCATTTAAAAATGCATTATAACAGAAAGCCAGAAATAGATCCTTGTAAATATAGTCAACTTATCCTTACAGAGAAGCAAAGGCAATGTGAGGGGGCAAAACTAGTCTTCTCAACAATGGTGCTGGAATAACAACATCCACCTGCAAAAAAAGAGAATCTAGACACAGATCCTACACCTTTAACGAAAATTAACTCTAGATGGATCACAGCAAAATGTAAAATGCAAAACTATAAAACTCCTAGAAAGTGACAAATAAGAAAGTCTAGATGAACTTGGGTTTGGTGATGACTTTTTACACACAACACTAAAGGCAGGATCCAGGAAAGAAATCACTGATAAGCTGGACTTCATTACAATTTAAAATGTTTTCTCTGTGAAAGACACAGTCAAGAGAATGAAGAGATAAGCCACAGGCTGGGAGAAAATATTTGCAAAAGACACATCTGATAAAAGACTGTTATCCAAAATACACAAAGAACTCTTAAAACTCAACAATAAGAAAATGAAAAGCCTGATGAAAAAAATGGGCCAAAGACACCTCATCCAAGAAGATATTCAGATGGCAAATAAGCATATAAAGAGATGCTCCATATCATATTATCAGGGAAATGCAGATTAAAACAATGATGAGATACCACTACACGTGTATCAGAATGGCCAAAATCTGGAACACTGACAATACCACACGCTGGCGATGATGTGGAGCAACAGGAACTCTCAGTCACTGCTGTGGGAACTCAAAATGATAGAGCTACTTTGGAAGACAGTTTGGCAGTTTCTCACAAAACTCAACATAGTCTTACCATTCGATTGGGCAATCACACTCCTTGCTATTACCCTAGTGGGGTTGAAAATAAGTCCACACAAAAACCTGAATGTGGATGTTTATAGCAGCTTTATTCATAATTGCCAAAACTTAGAAGCAACCAAGATGTCCTGAAGGTGAATGGATAAACAAACTGTGGTCCATCCAGACTGTGGAATATTGTTCAGTGCTAAAAAGAAATGAGCTATTAAGCCATCCAAAGATACAGAGGAAGCTTAAATGCATATCGCTAAGTGAAAGAAGCCAATCTGAAAAGGATAGACACTATATGATTCCAACTACGTGATATCTTGGAAAAGCCCAAACGATGGAGACAGTAAAAAGATCAGTGGGTTGCCGGGAGTTGGCTGAGAGGGAAGGAGCACAGAGGATTGGCAGGGCAGTGAAATGACTATGATACCATAACGGTGTATACATTGTCAGGACCCATAGAATGTAACATCAAGAGTGAATCCCTAATGTATATCAATATCAGCATAGGTTCACCAATTGTAGCAAATGTACCACTTTGGGGGGCTGATAATGGGGCAGGTTGTGTGTACGTGTGTGAGGGGGCAGAGGGATATGAGAATTCTGTATTTCCCATTCAGTTTTGCTGTGAACCTAACTGTTCTAAAAAAAAAAAAAAGTCTATTTTTAAAATGTATTATACAGGAAGAAGAAGAGAGAGAGCCAGGAATCCATATTTACTAAGGATTGAGACAGATGGGAGCCAATGTTTGGAGCTTTTCCTATATTATCTCGTTTAATCCTCCTACCACCACCAAAGGGTGGATACTTTTATCCCTATTTTACAAATAAGAAAACAGAGGCACACAGAGACTCAGAGAGATCACGTGACTTTCCATCATCTTCCAGCTTATAAGGGTCAGTGCTTGAATTCAAATAGAGGTTTTTGTGACTCCAAAACACTTATTTGATTCGTTAAAAGAGCTTTTGGATATAGGCACCATATAACTGCTCCGAGTACACATGGCACTTTGCTTTGAGTAAACCCCGCAGGTAAAATATCCAGATCTGAGTTCCTAAATCCAACTGGGCCTGAAACCTGATCTGTCCCTGTATTTCCCAATTATTGAGCCCAAAGTTCCCAGTTTTGATGAAATGATTTTGAGTTTGTTTTTGACACGTATTTAAAGAGGAGCTGCTTTCATTCTATCCTCTGTAAGCTAATGAACATGAGAACATCCAAATTCTTACATCCTAAGCCACCAGGAGGGACAGTATGAATAAAATAATATTCCCATATTCTAAAACAACTTGAGTAATACACATTTAAAAAAATTCCAATATACTATTCTCCTAATGTGACACATAACTACTCAAAATGGAAAAAGAACAACTTTCCACGGAGCTGGGACGGAGTAGCTAACTTTCGAGTGGCTGATGGCAGTGTCTTCTGGGTCCAGGTGGTAGGGTTGAGGGGGAAGGTTCTGGGTACCTTGGATTCTAGGGCTCGCTCTTCCTCTTCTCATCTGCATGTTTAAGTCATTTCCCCAATCATGGTCCGTGTTTCCTTATTTCTAAACTGCAGGCGATAAAAGCCGCCCTCCCTATTGGCAACGTTGCTTAGAAAATCAAATGAGATAAAGTGCTTTACAAAGAAAAAAAGGCATACTCTATACTCACTCACTGAACTAGAGGGGGAAAAAACCCATATTCCATACTCCTTCATTCCACACACACGTTTTTCTTTTCTGCTTTGAGCCTGCCACATCATCTGTACAATGTAATAGCCAGACTGCTGTTCTGTGATTTATGTCCCTTCTTTTACGGATAATAATTTCTGCTCTGCTGTTGATGGTACCAGTTAAGGGATTACCCTGGACTCATGCACACTGTAGGAAAGGCGCACAGAGCTGACATATTAGTAAATAATTCCACCAGTAGGTATTATTACCTTAAAAATAACAACTAACATGAATCAGGTATTATCTGTATGCTGGGGGTTTTAATTGTGCAAGGTGCTCTGCATATATTACTTAAATTTCCCCCAATGAAGTAGAAACTATTATTAGCCCCATTGTACAGATGGGGATATTGAGGTTTAGAGAGCATGAGTAAATTCTCCGAGGGGAGACATTTTCAAAATGGCAGAGGTGGGATGGTTGTCCAGGCAGTACTCATTTTGGCGCTGGGCTGTCATCATGTCTGCCTCCTGTGACTCAGGACAGGCTGGCTGGGGTACGGTGGGTGGGAAGGGTTCAATTCTCAGGACTCATTTTTTAAAAAATTCTATTTATTTATTTGAGAGAGAGAGCACGAGCAGAGCAAGGGGCAGAGGGAGAAGCAGATTCCTGCTAAGCAGGGAGCCCGATGCGGGGCTCGATCCCAGAACCCTGAGACCATGACCTGAGCTGAAGGCAGATGGTTAACCGACTGAGCCACCCAGATGCCCCTGGGACTTGCCTTTCATGAGCCATTCACCTCCTCACCCATAACATGAGGCAAGTGGACCAAAGAATTTCTGAAAACACTTATTAAAAACATCTTCTATGGCATCCTCATACTTGAACCAAGCCCTAGAGGAGAGGTTCAGTTCAAGGGGTTGTTTGCCCTCCCCCTCCTGTTTCCTCCAGGGCCCTGCGGGTACGGAAGACCACGGTGGGACCGCCATTGACCCGCAGGATCCCCCAAGGAGCCTGACAGCCCTGACACCTACCAATATAAGCCGCGCCGTCTGTCACCATGTACTTGTTGCGATTTAATTTAGGAAAGGTGTGATCCTTTTGTTCTTTTGTAGCACACACATTCTCTCTTTCCAGATCGAAAAATTTCTGTAAGACACAAAAATAAACAGATTAAGGAAGCAGGTGAATAAGGAACGTTTTTGGTTTTGTTCAAGAGCACAAAAGGGTTTCTTATCCAAATATCCACAGTTGGCCTCATACTGGGTTATTAAAGCCACAATCTTGTTACTTCATATAGATGAAGTATTTTTGTTCTCAAATCTTATATGGGCAACAAGAGGGAAAATTAGCATGCTCGACTAGGTCTATAATGAACATTTTTATGCTGCAAAATGAACACAAAATTCATTCTTTCAACAAGGTGAGGGCCAGAAGGTTTTTAAATTCTCATTGTCTTATTCATCGGGGTGCACTGGCATTTGAGGTCTGCCTCAGGGTGCTTTCCGTCATGCATGCCAATGACCTGAATGAATATTCCTCTATGTTGAATACATTATAAAATGCTTTTTATGCAGGCCCATGTCAATGACTAGCTGATTCAGCTGGGGCTTTGCAAAGGTCAAAAGAGATTTTGTCAAGGGGACAAACCTAGGTCTACAAGCTCTTTTAATAAGAAGTCAAAAAAATCACCACTTCAAACTGTGAATCCTGACTTTCAACTTTAATGTGACCCCAAAAGCACCTCAGGCCTGGGGCTATGGGGGACTGACAGTGGAGGTAGGTGGGCTGGTGTTTCCAGAATCTGCTGGAATTCCTGAAACTGCTCAGATGAGGCCCGAACTGTGACCAAGCTCACAGGATGACACACCATCAAAGGTGAGCTCTTGAGTCTCCTTCACACTGGAAAAGGCTGAACATATCCAGAACTGCATGGAATCTTTCTGGAATGAATGTCTTAGGGCTGTGGGATCATGCATGTTTGAAAGGAAGAAGAGGCAGAGAGAAAAATGAGATGTTAGAAATGGAGATGTCATACAGTTTTAAAACTGTTCAAGTTTGCCTTGGGGAAATAGTGACGGCTCATCTTCCCCTTCATCCCAGGGTAGGAAAGGAGTGATAAACTAAGTGTGATCACCAAGGTCCCTAACAGCCCTGAAAATTCTATTCCAATTTTTTGCAAGACCCCTTGAGATCAATGGCACGCCCACCAAAATCTATCACGTGAGAATGGTCCATTGCACATCACAGAGGAAGGTATTACCCAGAGCCATATTACCATGATGCTAGGCAATGCTGCCTCGGTCCCCCTTCTCCACAGTTCCTGTCTCCTGCAAAATCTGTGTCATTTGGAGGGTTCACAGATGGCCACATTTTGTGGATTCTTCACACAGACTTGATGACCTATGGATGCTCTTAAGTCATAGTTATGTATCTGGGAAGGCCTGTGGTATTTCCCCAACCCTGCCTGCCACCCGGTAACAGCAGTCACCCTGCTCGGACATTCTGTTACAACACATGTCCACACACTCCACCTCCTCCTTTTGAGAAAAATATTATTGTGGAATCAAGATGGATGTGAAAAAGAATAAAATATACATCCTAATTTATGTTGGGGATGGCATCACTGCTTGGCATTCTACAGAGACTCATCTGCTCTAGAAAGTTGAAGATGGCCCCCAAGAAGGAAAAAGCTTTGTCTGGGAGATGAAAATGGCAGCAGGAATCACACTGTATTCACTGACATACTACAAGACACCTAATGTGCTGTAGGTGACAGCAAAGACTGTCCAAAAGGGATTTATGAATTCATTGAAAAATAAAAGCCCAGCTGACAGGGCCAACTTTGTGACTGCAGTCTCTTTCCCAGGTGTCCCCTAATGGACACAACCCCTGCCCCCAAGCCAGGGCTGTGGGTGCCTACTCCTCTGAAGAGAGATTCCCTGCCTTGCAACCAGGACTTCTGCTTTATCAGAGATCCCAGGCTCCAGAAGAAATGCTTCAAGGAATGTTCCAATGCCCACCTGTCTTGAAAAAGCTCCTCACCCACCTGTGTTTTAGATGTTGGGGCCACAGGCTGTGTTCCCACTGAGGCTTATGTTGACGCTTAGAAATGCATGGCCTGGCTTGAGTGAGGACCAGAGTCTCTACTTCATGAAATGTCCAACAGTGAACTACTAATGTTTGGTCTATTCAAGTAATGTGACCATGAGTGTTGGAAAAGATGGAGCTGAGTAAGTAGAGAATAAAAGGATGGATTCTACTTTCCTTATAATTTCTTTCAAGTCTTAAATGAGAGCACAATATTTCACAATGGAGATTTCAACTGATAGTGCCTTCGAGAAGAGGTGGGAGCAAAGGCACAATGTGTGGTAGGCTCCAGACATTCTCTCCTCTGCTTCTGTTTGTATTAGTCATGTCTTCTTATTTTCTGTGTTCTGATGCTTTGACATCTGAGCCCTGCTGACCCTGGAGGGACTGCCCTTCCGAGGGCTGGCTAATTTCTGGAGATAGCAAACAACTTGCCTGTGAGTGCACTTCTCATACTTAAACCATGGCCCGTACCCTGAATCACCTCCTTTATGGCTCACACTCGGCCACTATCCACTTGCCCTAATCACCCCAGGGCCAGGTACCAGGCAACTAGGGACAGCCCCTGGGCCCTAGAGCCCACCGAAATCATTCAAACTTGCCAATCCTAAGTGGGCTTACTCTGCCTTGCCTCTTCCCCAACCCTGTAAACCAAAACAAAAGTTCTTGTCCATGCTTCCCTCACTCCTGCCTCCCGGATGACCCTGGGGCATCCCTTCATGCCCCCTTCTCTTGAGATCTGTGAATAAAACAAATTTGCCTTTCCAATGGCCACCATTTCCTGATCTATTGGCATTGTCATATCTAAATCATAATCAAACCTGTATTTTAGAACACTGCTAAACTTGGTAGGTCTGACAGTGGTGCTCCTCTATCTCCAAGCATACTGAACTCTGAGTGAATGACCTCACCTGGCAGATTTTTCACCCTTCTCCAGCACACCCTCTTTAGGGAAAATGGCTAAAATGACTCCATATCTACCATGCTCCCTGCTCCCTCCACTCACTGGTTCACAGATCCTTCCTGAACACGCTTCATCAGCTCCTTTTTTTGATTTTATCCATCCATCCACCCATCCATCCATCCATTCAACACATATGTTTTGAATTCTTTGTGCCAGCATCCTGCTAGGCACTGGGAATACAATGCTTCACTTGATTTTCCATGCCGTCCTATATGCCACTTCAGTTATCTGGAAAATGCCATCCCTGAGCTGAAAACAATCCCCAGGATTCTCTTGTCCATGGGAAGGTACTGAACACAAACCGACTATTCTCCTGGGTCTCTGCCTGGCTTTCTGGGAACATACCAGTGTTTCCTCTAATCCCTGATTCCTGATTCTAAACTGAGGTTGGTGCTCGAATCCAACTCCTGGTTATCACGTTCACTTGTAAATCTGGTGTGGAAAATAGATCCGTAGTAGTAATCATAGACCTGTTTCTTCTTTCCATTTTATTGAGGAGTAATTAACATCTATCACTGTATAAATTTAAGTTGTACTGCATCATGGTTTGATTTACACATTATTGTGACATGATCACAATACATTCAGCTAACATCTATCTTCTCATATAGATAAAATAAAAAGATAAGAAAGAAGAAAAGAATAAAGACAAAAATTTCTCCTTGTGATGAGAACTCTTAGGATTTATTTTCTTTCTTTTTTTTTTTTTTTAAAGATTTGATTTTATTTATTTATTCATGAGAGACAGAGAGAGAGAGAGAGGCAGAGGGAGAAGCAGGCTCCCCGCTGAGCAGGGAGCCCGATGCGGGACTCGATCCCAGGACCCTGGGATCATGACCTGAGCCGAAGGCAGACGTTTAACCATCTGAGCCTCCCAGGCACCCAGGATTTATTTTCTTAACAACTCTCCTACATATCATGTAGCAGTGTTAGCTGCAGTCATCATGTTGTATGTTAAATCCCTAGTACTTATCTTGTAACTGGAAGTTTGTACCCTTTGACCACCTTCCTCTAATTCCCCGTCTCCCCTACCCCACCCTCCACCTCTGGTAACCACAAGTCTGATCTCTTTATGACTTTTTTTTTTTTTTAATTTTATATTCCACAATTGCTATCCTACAGTACTTGTCTTTCTCTGATTTATTTCACTTAGAATAATGCCTTCAAAGGTCCACCCATGTTGTCAAAAAGGTATTATCTCATTTTTATGGCCAAATAATATTCCTTTGTATAGATATGCCACAACTTCTTTATCCATTCATCCATTAATGGGCATTTAGGTTGTTTCTATGTCTTGGCTACTGTGAGTATTGCTGCTATGAACATGAAGGTGCGGATACCTTTCTGAGTTAGTGTTTTAGTTTCCTTCGGTTATATTCCCATAAATAGAATTGCTGAATCATATTGTAATCCTATTTTTAATTTTTTGAGGATTCTCCATACTATTTGCCATAGTGGCTGCACCAATCTACATTCCCACCAATGGTGCACACAGGATCCCTTTTCTCCACATCCTCACCAGCATTTGTTATCTTTGTTTTTTTGATGATGGCTGTCCTAACATGCATGCTATGGTATCTCACAATGGTTTTGATTTGCATTTCCCTAATGACTGGCCATGTTGAGCATCTTTTCATGTACCTCTTGGCCTTTTGTATATCTTCTTTGGAGAAATGTCTATTCAGGTCCTTTGTCCATTTTTTAATTGGGTTATTTGCTATTCAGTAGTATGAGTTTTTGATGTATTTTGGATATTAAGCTCTTATCAGATATATGCTTTGCAAATATTTTTCCCCTTCCATAGGTGGTCTTTTCACTGTTTCTTTTTTATTTTGTTGCTTGTATTTTAGGTGTCACATCCAAAAAGTTATTACCCCAATCCATGTTAAGAAACTTCGTTCCTTTGTTTTCTTCTAGGAGTTTCATGGTTTCAGGTCCCACATTTAAGTCTTTAATCCATTTTGTGTTAATTTTTGTGAGTGGTGTATGATATGGGTCCAGTTTCATTCTTTTATATGTGAATATCCAGGTATCCCAGCACCATTTGTTGACAAGATTATTTTTTCTCCATTGAGTATTCTTGGCTCCCTTGTCAAATATTAGTTGGCTGTATATGCTTGGGTTTATTTCTGAGCTCTTGGTTCTATTCCATTGGTCTATTTGTCTGTTTTTATGCCAGTACCATATTTGATGACCATAGCTTTATAGTATAGCTTGAAATCAGGAAGTGTGATACTTCCTTCTTTGTTCTTCTTTCTCAAGATTTCTTCAGCTATTCAGGGTCTTTTGCAGTTCCACATAAATTTTATGAGTGTTTTTTCTACTTCTATAAAAATGCAATTGGAATCTTGATAGGATTGCATTGAATCTATAGATGGCTTTTGGTTGTATTGATATTTTAAAGATTTTATTTATTTATTTGACAGAGAGAGACAGCGAGAGAGGGAACACAAGCAGGGGGAGTGGGAGAGGGAGAAGCAGGCCTCCCGCCGAGCAGGGAGCCCGATGCGGGGCTCGATCCCAGGACCCTGGGATCATGACCTGAGCTGAAGGCAATTGCTTAACAACTGAGCCACCCAGGCGCCCCTGTATTGATATTTTAACAATATTAATTTTTCTAATCCATGAATGTGGGATACCTTTCCATTTTTTTGCATTGTCTTCGATTTCTTTTATCAATGTCTTATAGTTTTCAGCATAGAGATTGTTTATCTCCTTAGTTAAATTTATTCCTAAGTATTTTATTGTTTTGATGCCAGTATAAATGGGATCCATTTCTTTATTTTTTTTTTTCAGAAATTTCACTGTTAGTGTGTAGAAACACTACTGATTTTTGTATTTTAATTTTGTATCCTGCATCTTTACTGAATTCATTGATTAAATCCAACATTTTTGGGGTTGAGTCTTTAGGATTTTCTATATATAAAATCATGTCATCTGCAAATAGAGACAATTTTGCCACTTCCTTTTCAATTCTGATACTTTTTATTTCTTTTTCTTGCCTGATTGCTCTGGCTAGGACTTCCAATACTATGTTGCATAGGAAAGGTAAGAGATGGAACACTTGTCTTGTTTCTGATCCTAAAGGAAAAGCTTTCAACTTTTTATCATTGAGTAAGATGTTAGCTGTAGGTTTCACAGACCCGTTTCTATTTCTAATACTGATTTGTGAACTCAGACATGTGCATGGCTACTCAGTTTATAAAAACCAGTTAAATGGAGATAAAAATTTCTATTTTCTATCAATATTATCAGAATGTTAGGGAGATTAAAATGAAATCTATGTGAGAAGCATAATTTTTTGAAATCTACAGTAAACCCTAGAATTTTATGTCTTTATATGATTGATAACTTCAACTTAAAAAAAATATTTAATGTTATGAATGAGTTAAAAAACATTTTATCTGATATTTTTGTTGATCCCACAGATATATAAGTCAGATGTGTAGCATCTCAAGTCTTTGAGCAGATGTAATATATGACGTTTTTCAATATAGATAGGAAAGACAAAAAAAAAGAACTTTGTAACTTCAATTATCTGTTCTGCATGCAGAGACCATGCAGTATGATATCTAAGAGCTCAGACTCTGGAATTAGACTTGTATTTTCCTTAACTTTATTTTTACATTAATAATGTATGTATTGGCAATGATCTCATTAAAACCATATGAATAAAAATAAATATGAATAACACTGTAAAATTAGTAATTCAGTAATTCTACTTTTAAGATTGGCACAGAAAAAATTTGTATGTTTGGTAATGTTGCATTTGTTGCAGCAAAAGTTGTAAGACTATGTTAAAGCTTTTCGTATTTGCTGTGTGAGCATTTTGTAAAACACTGAAAGTAGTCTGAGATAGTACAAGAGATCATTTCTTATGACTTATTTTATATCATTTGTTTTCCTCATCCTAAAATGTTGAATAAAATCTGTTCAATTCAGTTCTACACACACACACAAGGAAAGAAGGAAAGAAGAAAGAAAAGAAAGAAAGAAAGAAAGAAAGAAAGAAAGAAAGAAAGAAAGAAAGAAGAAAGAAAGAAAGAAGAAAGAAAGAAAGAAAGAAAGAAAGAAAGAAAGAAAGAAAGAAAGAAAAAGAAAGAAAGAAAGAAAGGAAGGAAGAAAGAAAGAAAAAGAAAGAAAGAAAGAAAGAAAAAGAAAGAAAGAAAGAAAGAAAGAAAGAAAGAAAGAAAGAAAGAAAGAAAGAAAGAAAGAAAGAAAGAAAGGCTTGTATTTGAATCTTTCTCCTCTATTAACTAGTGTCCTGGAGAGAAATTATTTAATCTCTTTAGGCTTCATTTTCTATGTCTTTACAATATAAAAGTTCCTGCTTCACAGTGTAGTTGTGAATATTAAGTAGTACATACAAAGTATTTAATGCAGTGCCTGTCCAACTGTCTATACTCATGAATATAAGAAATTCCTTCATTTAAAAAAAAATATTAAGCACTTACTACATCTAGGCAAAGTGAAGTGAGATGGTGCCCTAATGGCAACAATAAAACTTAATAAAAGATGTAGCAATGGTTTACCCAATGGGCAGCAGGCAACAAGGAAATTGGTATTACAGGATGGAAAGAATGGAGACCCAAGCAGTGGCAAAATATTTGGCAAAACCATAACTTGCATTAATTTGGAATGAAGACCAAGCACCCCCCCCCCCAAAAAAAAACAACTATGGCTACAGGTCAAGGGATGGGAAAACAAATTGTTAGTAGTATATGTTGGTTGTTATTAGTGCTTTTAGGAAGTTATCAGAGGAGACAAATAAGCTCAGAGACGGATTTGCTGGCTTGCAAACCAATATGAAAGAGAGCAGATACACTAGAAATATGGTATTTCAAAGGGTTAGAAAAACTGATTGTGCCAGGAGCCCAGGAGTATAAAATTAGTTTGAAAAAATGATTTAAGTGACTGAGGCCAGTTAAGACTCAATCCTGCAGCAAAGATCAGATAACTGGAATAATCATAATTGGTATAATCTTCCCACCCAAGTCTGATGATCTGAATGAAACCACCATTAATAAGAAAGAGGAGCGAGAGGGAGAAGGGGAGGGGAAGGGGGAGAAAGAAGGAGAGAGGGGGAGGGAGGGAGAGGGAGGCAGAGGCAGAAGTATATGGGCAAGGAAGCATATTGGTCAAGTTTGGGAACTATGTACAACAAAACCTTTGGCTGCGGCTACTGGTACATACATTCACTGGCCTTCTTCTGTCCCTGTTATATGGGGAGGAGGTAACTTCAACCTGGGTTTTGGGTTTCGTGGGAAATTGCTGTTTTGTTTTTAGTTTCTGTTTATTGAACTATGAGGTCCAGAACTGCACATCTCTGGGAGGTCCTGAACTTTGCACTGTGCAGTACCTGTGGGGGATGAGGGTTCTCTGTGTGGGTGCAGACTGATGATCCACCAACCTGTCCCTTTGTCTTTTGGGGAACATGCCACCCTTGACATTCGGTGTGGCCAGGTGAGTGACTTCTGAGCAGCGGAATAAAGGCTAAAGGGAGGTTCACCACCTCCAGGCCCACCCCATAAATGCCTCCTGGGCAGTCCTCCATTCTCACTCTCTCCTTCTGATTGGCCCTGGGATGCTGAGGGTTGGGACTATCTTGGAAGCTATGTGTCAGAGTGGATGGTGGCACCCCTGTCATCCTGGTCCCTAAATACTGCAATGGAGCACAGACCCATCACCCAGAAGGGTGCCTGGCACAGAGTAGGGTCTCAGGGTACATTTGCTGAATGACTGCAGTGGAGGTTGGAAAAGGTGAGCCCTTTCCTAGCGGGCATTAGTCAGATAAGGCACAGAGGAGGAGAGTGCTGTAGGCAGAGGGAACAGCATTATACAGAGACCCAGAGGGGAGGAAGAGGGCATCACATGTGAGGACCTGAGAGTCAAAGATGAGCTAAGGCATTACCACACTGAGAGTAAAACCCACTCCCAATCTTGTCTCCCTCAAAGTATATGGATTAGCATGTGGCCCCAAGGACTGGAGCAAGAACAGGAGCTCAGGCTGGGGGTCTCTGGGGCTGGGGGAGGTTGTGGAGAGCAGAGCCGCTGCTGGTCACAGACTTAGAAACAGGAATGGCAGGTGAACGAGGCAGTTCAAACAAAGCAGAGAGGGCCCAACAGGCAGTGTGTGAAAATAGGGCGAGGCCGGGAGGGCACCAGCAAACGTGGGTTCCAGGCTCCTTTTCTTGTGTGTTTGTCTTGAAAAAAATACTTATCCTACTTTTGAAATATTTTCTCACTATCAGAGACTGTTATCCTGGTTCTTAATTGGCAGTTTACACGAATGCGTGTGCTTATGGCTTTCACAGATGTGGGGAGGGAATCAGCCCTTTTTATTTAATAATACTGAAGTCAATATCATACTTACAACTTTCAAACTGCAGTTGGCTATTTCAGTGCAAATAGCTTTAAGAGATGAAATAAAGTTAAATGTAAGGGGGTCAGTTTCCTTCCAGAAGCTTATAAGGAGTCGAACTTTAACGCTTCGCAAAACTAATGCTTCTCTTATTTTCCCATCCAAGTCTGGCCAGTAAGTCCTGTAGGAATAATATCCATGTGGATAAAAATAAAGAAAATAAGTTAGTTTGGGGAAAGAAATTTACTAGACTGCAAAGAACATTTATATTAACCCAATCATTACTTCGTTCTGTAATATAGACACAACCTGATAGGATATGTTGAAAACATGCAGATCTCCTGGATTGGGCACCTACAGAGGATGCTTTCTTGGGTCCTGACTCTGCCTGAAATGAATTCTTCCACCACTGGGGTCTCAGAGGATGTGGACAGATTGACTTCCACCACCTGCTATCCTCACCATTCCTGCACCACCTCAGCTCACGAGCGCTGAGAGTCAACTTTCCAACAGAATTCCTGTTCAGAGCCTTGAGTACCCCATCAGCCCCCAAAGGCTGTGAGAACCCCTCTTCTTTGGAAACTGCCCCCCAAATGAGCTTCTGCTCTGATTATCCAAACTTCCCCATACTCTCATTTCCAGGCTGTCTTCCTCTTTCCTGACCAAGCCCCCAGCTACTCTGGCCCTTGGACTTCTCCACCAGGCCAACAGTGTCTCCTGGAGGCTCAGCCTCTTCCCTGAATCTGTAGCCTTTTGCCTTAACTAAATCCTGACTCTTCCTGAGGCCATAGCTTCTCTGGAAGTCCTGCCATGTTATTTGCTACCACAATTTACCCACTTGGTTTAGGAGGTGGGGTCAGCCCTCCCAAAACACACACAATGTCACTTCTAGAACTGTCACTGATTTCTCATTTAAAAAAACAACAACAACAAACATTTCTATCTTAAAGACAAGCCCCAAATCTATCTCCCCTCAGCCCCAAAATGTGTAGACCTTTGTTTGTTCACTGGTTCAAATCTTTCCCTAACTCCAGGCTAACTCAGTTTGGACTGATAACAGTTTTATTCAAAACCTTAGCCTGCTGGTTTTGTAATCAGTGCACCTCCAAAGTTCTCCTCTTTATATGGACCAGCCTGTGGTCCTGCAGCGTCCTGCACTCTATGAAATCCCCACTGAGCACGCTCTTGCCCTACATGGGCTCAGCCACATGACCCCCTCACTCTCCTGCTCCATCAGCTCCGGGTCACCTTTCCGACCCAGCCCAACCTCAGTGATCACCTGAAGAACACCTTCCCTGCCCCTTTCTCTAGCTCTTGGGTCAGAGACACACATCCCTTGGTCTATTTCTATGGCCACAAAACCAAGGACTGCTGAACAAAGTTAGCTCAGCCCTGTGAGCTGAGGCCCTTGCCACCATCCACCTCCCCTGTCCTCGCCTTGGGCAGTTCCTCCTCTGGGACCTTTCTGTAATTACTCTAAGCTAGACCTCACTCCAGAGAAACTTGTTTCTTCCTCCATGCACAAAATAGAGCTTCTCGGTCATGGTCTTCCTCAACTTTCTACCCCTGAGAGCCTCACACATCCTTTTCCCCTTTCCCCCAGCTCAGAGGATAAGGCAACCTGCTCAGGGTCAGACCTGGACCACCCTTCCCCCTGGGCCGTTCCCCTGACCCTCTAACTGTGTTTCATTGGTCATTCCTTCCCAAAGAGTGTTTCAACTTCCCCCTCTCTCCCTTCCTCTTAGTTTGAGAATAAAATGTAAATCTTGCTCAGAGAACCCTCCCCTGACTCTGCATCGCTCCATGGCTGGTGCACAATCTCTTTTCCCTTTTGAACTAAACTATCTATCAACTATCTATCTATCATCTATCTATCTATCTATCTATCTATCTATCTATCTATCTATCTATCTACCTATCTATCATCTATCATCTATCTATCTCTCATCTTTGAGTGTAGCTGACACACAATGTTACATTAGTCTCAGGTGTACAACACAGTGATTCAACATCTCTATACGTTACGCTGTGCACAGCACACAGCTGCCATCGGTCACCACACAACACTGTCACACGATGATCGAGGATATTCTCTGTGCTGTGCCATTCATCCCTGTGATTTACTCATTCCACAGCTGGAAGCCTGTACCTCCCTCTCCCCTTCACCCATTTTGGCCATCCTCCTGCCCCTCCCCTCTGGCGCCCATCAGTTTGCTCTCTGTCTTTATGGGTCTGTTTCTACTTTTTTGAACATAACTTCTTGACAGTATAATCTAGAACCTCTGACTTTACTTCATCACCCCCACTCACTCCTCAGCCTACTGCCCCCTGGCCTCCAGTCCACCATTTTTGTGCAAAATCTCCAAGTCTGCAGTGATGTCCCAACTGCCAAATCTAATGGACATCATTCAATTCTTACTTTACTGTTAGTTTAAGTCACATGTGGCTCTGTTGATGGTTCTTTTCTTCTTGAAAACAGATTCCATTGGCTTCTACGACCCTGTGGTTTGATGGTCTGTCCCTTATTTCTCACAGTGTTTCTTTATCTGTTGTATGGTCCATGCTCCCTTAAGATTCCATCACCATCCCCTGTTCTCCTCACTCCACAGGCCATCTCCTTGGTGGCTTCATCTACATACTTGATCTCAACTGTCCTCTAGAGTCTGAAAAGCTCCAAATTCACATCACTGGCCTAACCCTCTTCAGACTACTTCATTCTGGATATCTTTGTAAGGTCTTTACCCATCCGGACCTTTACAAGAACCTCAAATTCACAAATCTGCTTATTTCCTTCTACTTCATACAGACTCTCTACTTTGTATGATGTTTATCATCTAATCACCCAAAGCAAAAACCTGGTTATCATTCTTGTGCCTGCTCTCCTTTTCACCATGTGCTTCAGAGATATTCCTGGAATGTATATCCTTTATTCTATCCTGTAATTATCCCTGACTGGGCCACTGTAACAGCTCCAAATTTGTTTCTCGGCCTCCAGTCTTGTCCCTGTCAAGTATGTCTTCCATGACCACCAAAGCAATCTATCTGAAAGCACATCTCCTTTGACTGAAACGTAGTGGAGGCTCCCCAAAGTCACAAGACTCCCTCACAGTCAGGTCCTCCTGTCCCTGGTCCCTGCCTTCCCTCCAATTTGATCTCTCACCACCTGTGTTCCAGCACTGAACTTGTTACAGATCCTGGCATGTGCCAGGTGATTTTTTTTTTTTTTAACTTGTGCTGTCCCTTCTACCTGGAAAACTCCCTTTCTTATCCTTTGTTTGATTAACTTCTGCATATTTTAAAAGGTAATCAAGTAGCATATCCTCCAATAAGCCTCTGCTTGAAACTGCCACAGATGCTCTTTCACCAAGGACCTATAATATTATGTGTATATATCTACTGTTCCATTCCCCGCACTGTGTTATTATAATAGATTCTGTGTCCATTTGTCCTATTGGATGGAGTTCCTGGGACCATACACTGTTCAGACTTTAATCACTCCTGCACAGTGCCCAATAAATATCTGTTGAATGAAAACATAACTGAAAAATATTAATAGCCCACAGACCAGTCTACTTTTTTCTTATTGAATAAATTTGATGCATAACATTGTGTAAATTTAATAAGCTATACAGCATGTTACTTTGGTACATTCTTATATTGTAATATGATTGCCAATGTACTGATAGTCACCACATTACATTATTACAGTATAATATTTATAGCACATTAGCTCTCTATGACCTATCTACTACTCATTACAAGTTTGCAATCTTAAACACCATCACTCTTATCCCTCACCCCCCAGCCATTGGTAACCATCATTTTACTGTCTGTTTTCTACGAGTTTAACTTTTCTAGATTCCACATAGACGTGATATCATACAGTACTTGTCTTTTTCTGTCTGACTTGTCTCGCTTAGCATAATGTACTCAAGGTCCATCCACGCTGGTGCAAATAGGAAGATATTCTCTTTTCTCGAGGCTGAGTAATATTCCATTGTATATATGCACCACATCTTTTCATCGATTCATCCACTGATAGGCATTTGTGCTGTTTCCATATCCCTGCTATTGTGAACAGTGCTGCAATAAACGTGGGAGTACATATATCTCATCAGAATCCTGTTTTCGTTTCCTTTGATTAAATACCCAGAAGTGGAACTGCTGGATCGCATGGTAGACTTATTTTAATTTTGGGGGAACCTCCATATTGTTTTCCATAGTGGTTGGATCAATTTATCTTTCTTCCAACTGTGTATAAGGGTTCCCTTTTCACTACATCCTCGTCAGCATCTGTTGTCTCTTGACTTCTTGATGACAGCCCTTCTAACATGTGTGAGGTGATATCTCATCATGGTTTTGATTTGCCTTTCCCTGATGATTAGTGATATTGATCATCTTTCCATGTGTCTGTTGCCATTTTGATGTCCTCTTTGGAGAAATGTCTGTTTAGTTCTTTTGCCCATTTTTAATCATATTATTTGCTTTTTGTTGTTGTTGTTATTGAGTTGACTGAGTTCCTTACAGATTTGGATATTAACTCTTTATCCAATATATGGTTTGCAAAAATTTTTCCCCATTCTGTAATCTTTTTATTTTGTTGTTTCCTTTGTTGTGCAAAACCTTTTGAGTTTGATATAGTCCCATTTGTTAATTTTTTGTTATTGTTGTTTGTGCTTTTGGTGTGATGTCAAAAAAATTATTAGCAAGACCATTATTGATGAGCTTTTTTCCTATCTTTTCTTCTATGAGTTTTATGATATCAGGTCTTATCTTTAAGTCTTTGATCTATTTTGAGTTAATTTTTGTGAGTCGTGTGATAATGGTCCAACTTCATTGTTCTGCATGTTTTTCTCCAGTTTCCCAGCACCATTTGTTGAAGAGATTGTCCTTTCCCCATTGAGTGTTCCTGGTGCCCGTGTTGAATATTAGTTGACTGTATAGGCCAGGGTTTAGTTCTGGGCTCTCTATTTTGTTCCATTGGTTGGTGTCGTCTATTTTTGTATTGTTTTTATTACTATGGCTTTGTCATATAGTTTGAAATCAGGAAGTGTGATGCCTTGAACTTTGTTCTTTTTCTCAGGATTGTTTGGGCTGTTTAGGGTCTTTTGTGGTTCCATACAAATTTTAAGGTTATTTCTTTTATTTCTGTGAAGAATGTTTTTGGTATTTTGATGGGGATTGCATTGAATCTGTAGATCACTTTCAGTAGTATAGCCATTTTAACAATATTAATTCTTTTAATTCATGAACACAGGATGCCTTTCCATTTATTTGTGTGTTCAATTTCTTTCAGCAAAGCTTTGTAGTTTTCATTGCACAGATCTTTCACTTCCTTGGTTAAATTTATTCCTAAGTATCTTGTTTTTGATGCTATTGTGAATGTGATGGTTTTCCTTCTTTTTCAGAAGCTTCATCATTAGTGTAAAGGAATGCAACTGATTTTGTATCTTGGCACTTTACTGAAATTGTTGATTAATTCCAACAGTTTTTTTTACTGAAATTTTAGGATTTTCTATATATAAGATCATATCATAGCAAATAATGACAATTATACTTCTTCCTTCCCAAGGTGTATGCCTTTTATTTCTTGCCTGATTGCTCTGGCTAGGGCTTCCAAGACTGTATTGAATAAGAGTGCATCCTTGCTTTTTTCCTTATCTTGGGGGAAATGCTTTTAATTTCTCTCCAGTGAGTATGTTAGCTGTTGGTTTGTCATATATGGCCTTTATCATGCTGAGTTATAGTCCTTCTGTACCCATGTTAAAGGTTTTTTTTTTTTTAATTATCATGAAAGGGTGTTGTATTTTGTCAAATGGTTTTTCTTTGTGTATTGAGATGATCATGTGATATTTATCTATTATTTTACTGATGCAATGTATTTGCATTTGTTGACTTGCATATGTTGAAATATCCTTGTATCCCAGGGATAAAATCCCACTTGGTCATCGTGTATAATCCTTTTAATGTGTTCCTGAATTCGGTCTGCTAATATTTTCTTGAGAATATTTGCATCTAAATTCATCAGGGATATTGGTCTATAGTTTTCTTTCTTGTGGTCTCCTTCTCTGATTTTGGTAGCAAAGTAATGCTGGCCTCACAGAATGAGTTTGAAAGTGTTTCTCCTTCTTGATATTTTGAACAAGTTTGGGGGAGGATTGGTGTTAATTCTTCTTTAAACGTTTGGAAGCCATCTGGTCCTGAGGTTTTTTGTGTTGGGAGTTTTTTGATTACTGATTCAATCTCTTTACTCATACTTGGTCTGTTCAGATTTTCTACTTCTTCCTGTCTCAGTCTTGATAGGTTGTGTGTTTCTAGAAATGGAGTCATTTCTTTTAGTTTATGTAATTTCTTGACATATAATTGTTCATAGTAGTTTCATAATTCTAGGTATTTCTGTAGTATCAGTTGTAATATCTCCTCTTTCATGTTTATTTCTTTGAGCCTTCTCTTTTTTTTCTGTAGTTAGTCTAGTTAGTCTAGCTAAAGGCTTAAATTTTGTTTCTCTTTTCAAAGAACCAGCTCTTGGTTTTGTTGATCCTTTCTATTGATTTTTTGGTCTCTATTTCATTTATTTCTGCTCTGATACTTATTTCCTTCCTTTTGCTAACTTCAGGCTTACTTTGTTTTTCTTTTTTTGGTTCCTTGAGGTGTAAAGTTAGGTTATTTAAGATCTTTCTCATTTCTCAGTATATGTGTTTATAGTTATAAACTTCCTTCTTGGATCTGCTTTTATGCATCCCATAATATTTGATATGTTGTGTTTTCAAGACAATTTTTTATTTCCTTTTTGATTTCTTCTTTGACCCAAAAGTTGTTTAGAAGTGTATTTAGTTTCACATATTTGTAGATCTTTTTACTTTCCTCTTGTTGATTTCTAGTTTCATATGATTGTGGTCAGAGAAGATAGTTGGTATGATTTCAACTTTCTTAAATTTGCTAAGATTTGTTTTTGTGGCCTAACATGTGATTTATCCTGGAGAATGTTCCAAGTGCACTTGAGAAGAATGTGTATTCTGCTGCTGTTGGGTGTAATGTTCTGCTAAGTCCATTTATTCTAAAGCCAGGTTCAACAGCAACAATTTCTTGTTGACTTTCTGTCTGGGTGATTTATCCATTGCTGATGGTGGGGTATTAGAGTCCCCTACAATTACTGTATTATTGTCTATTTCTCCCTAATTGCTTAGTATGTTTTGAAGTTCCAGTGTTGGTAGCAAGCATGTATATTTATGATTGCTCTATCTTCTTGATATAGTGGCCCTTTTGTCATTATATAATGACCTTCTTTGTCTCTTGTGACCCTTTTTGGCTTGAAGTCTATTCTGTCTGATATAAGTATGATTACGCTTGCCTTCTTTTCATTTCTGTTTGCTTGTAATATCATCTTGTATTCCTTCACTTTGAACCTGTATGTGTCTCTAGAGCTAAAGTGAGTCCCCTGTAGGCAGCATATTTGCTTTTTTATCCATCCAGCCACTCTGTGCCTTTTGATCGGTGAGTTCAATCCATTTTCGCTGAGGGTGATTACTAACATGTAAGCACTTACTACTGGCCTTTTTATCTTCTGCGTTCTGGTTATTTTGTCTTTCTATGTTTCTTTTTCTTTGTTTCCGTTGACTTTTGCCAGTTCGTGGTTTTCCAGGATGATTTGCTCGTTCTCCCCCCATTTATGTTTATGTCTCTGCTCTAGATTTTTGCCATGTAGTTACCATGGGGTTTACATAAAGCATCTCATAGAAAAAAAGTCTTTTCTCTGCTGATAGCACTTTACTTTTCTTCACTTATCATTCTTTTACTCCTCTCCTCTCATATTTTTGATGTCACAAATTACCTCTTTGTATGCTATGATTTCATCACCAAGTTATAGTAGGCATAGTTATTTTAATGCTCTTTTCCTTTAACATTTAGGATATAGTTAAGTTTAATATACTATTCCAAAAAAGAGTTAAAAGAGTTACAATATTCTAATTCCGACTGCTTGTTTATCACCTTAATCAGAATTTTGTGTACTTTCATTTTTTTTTTTGTTTGTTTCTTTGTTTCAGCTTAAAGAGTTCCTTTCAACATTTCTTGTAAGGCAGGTCTAGTGGTGGTGAACTCCCTCAGCTTTTGTTTTTCTGGGAAAGTCTTTATTTTTTTTTCACATCTGAAAGGTAACTTTGCCAGAGAGTATTCTTGGCTGCCAGCCTACATTTTTATTGTTCCTTCACCCTTTTACTGATTTCCTTCTGAAAGATGTATTTCATGTAACTGAGGAAATAAATAATGAACAACCCCAAACTGTGAACCAAATAAATAAGTGAATTGCTTAAAGAAACAGCACTTGATTGCTAACACAAGAAGAACTGAAATAGGGCCTCTGATTTTTTACTGCAGGATCTATTTAGCCATGTATCATTGTTCTGTTCACTTTCTACTTCTCTGAAAAGTAGAAGCTACTTCTAACATTGCTGCTAAATGATGACGTATATATATTTTTTTACATGTTACCAACCATTTATACTTTGGGAGCATGTGAATTTTTCCTTTCATTTGGATGTTTAGCAGTGTGTAGACTAAAAGTTAAGTCTGTAGCATATTAACACACTGATATTTGATAAAGTCTATTTGTTTATTCAAGTTGAATTCACTCCTAAAAAATTTCTCCAGGACAATGTAAAAGATAAGTAGCCAGGCTGACTTTTAATTTTTTTTCATAAATTTTTTTCATTCTTTTCTTTTAGTTAATGAAAAGGAAGTTTAATATGTACAAATAAAACAGAAAAAAATTTTCTTACAGACTGGTTAGAGGTAATGTTATTCAGAAGTTGTCTTTCAAACCTGAAAGACCTAGCTTGCTTTCTTATTTTTTTTACACTATCAAAAAAGAATGTTTTGCCACAAATGAATAATGGACAGAGACATGTCATTGGCATGTTTACAATTAGGAAATATATAAAACCCACTTACACTTGATAAAAAAATAGTTAAAGGTGATTAGAATATTTACTTTAAGTAAGGCAAAAGCTAATCCGGTTACAGCTGAGATTTTAATTGTCATACTTTCAGATTTATGAGTGGGGCAATTAAATGCTTAAAACAGTCTGTTGTTTTCATTTGGTAAGACTATGAAAAAAAGAAAAAGTGTGGCTATATGTGGCTATGTTGTTATATTTCAGCACAAATTATGAAGTTGTCCCCCACTCACAGCAATAAAACACACCAAAACAAACAAAAAGCAAACCAAATAGACTTCCTCGGCTGATACAAACTTCAGTGTCTTTTCTCAGGGGTTTTCCATTTTTTTCGTTCTTAAGAATTTAATTATAACCTGGATGTTTGAACTATTTCTTCTGCTCTGACGCATTGTAAGTCCAATAAAAGAACTGTTCTTTGACTAACAACTGAAATGGGAGATTAATAACCCAAATGCAAAATTTCAGGTGAGTTTTCCGTTCTTTATCATTCTTTTAGTTTTCTCTAACTTTTGCATTTCCAAGATATTTTAGATTCTCCATGCTAACTCCCTCCCCCCCTGGCCACAAAGGAGCTTAATTTTGTTCCTGGGACTTCATGGAATGAAGGTTTTGTCAATCCTAAGAAATCATCATCTCATACTAACATAAGTCCATAAACTTGACCTTATTCTCCTTCTCAATAATGGAAAAATCAGGCAAAACCTATCTATTATGTTTCAAAATCTTCCCCAGTGAGGTTGACATCTAAAATGAAATCTCAAACAAAATACACAATAAACAGGAGGAAAATAAAAAGGAGAGATAGAAAACATGTAAAAGTATATAGGTAAAAACCTATGAATATTCAAGGGATGTACCATATTTTAAAGTAAAAGTGTTTTAATAGTGTCTCCTGCAGCTTAAAATGCTTTTTGACTGTCATTATGGGAGACCACTTTCTGGGAGAAACATGCTTTCGCAATCCTACAGCCATTTGCATAAGGAAGCTGCACATTATGCATATGTGGGGTTGGCAACATGAAAAATATTCAAGCAAGAGAGAGCACGCTTAATCATTTAACCTCAGTAAATGGTTATTTTGAAATTGTAATTTTCCAAATTAAAAAGGTCTCAAGCTGTACTCCCAGAAAGTGTACTTTGAAAACTTTTCCTGGATTAAATGAGTTATTCAAAACACAAGCACCCAAATCTCTGCATTCCCAGCAAGAAAGCAAAAGCAGGAAACATTTGGGGCATAGCCACGCATTTATGCATGTAACTATTGAGGGGCATACATTCTGCCCCTACATTTATTTCAAGTTTTTTTTGCCCCAAACAGTGATGAATTATTGAAAAATCCCTTCATTTTTAAAATGCTTTCTTCCTCATACAGAGGAATGGATTGACTGAGAACATACACATTCTGAGTTTCCTTCTCCTTGAGGTTGAAAGCATATGAAAGTTTAGCATTTAATGAAGACTGGCATGAATACAACAAAATGACGTCTCCCCCACGGAAAATCTTGCCAGGCTTGCTCAGGGTCAGTATGTCCTTCAGGGACACCCGCGAACTAATAATTTTCAAGACATATTTTTTTTCCGAATAATTTTTATTATTTATTTTTCAAATAACTTTCAAGTTGACAACACCCCGATCTTCATTCTAAAGTTGTTCCCGTGCCTATTAAGGGGAAGCACTGAGGAACTTTTGCAGGGTAAGACCCTAAGCCCTTCAAACGGACCCATGCATCACGGGTAAGGTGCAAATGCACACCGAGGAGTTCTGAATGGTGAGCGACCTGAGGTGAACTGAGAGCATCTCAGGGCCCAAGCTGGTTTCTCGTGGTCCCCCGTTTGTGCCTGGCCCCGGAGGCTGGGTTCTAAGACGCTGTTATGCACTCACTGACCTTTTGGTGCTTGTGCTGGAGATAGGCAGGTAGTCCGTGACAGCAATGTATACGTATTGTTTGGCATCATCTATCACACTATAGATAGCGTCGATATCGAAGCTTCTGTTTTTAGGGCAAAAGAGTTTGGGAGAATTCTGCGAAGACACAAAAACCAAACTTTCAGAGGATTTATTTTTGTCAGCTGGGGCTTTCTCTTTTTTGTTGCCTTTTTTTTTTTTTTTTAGGTGTTTTAATGGATCTTGGCTTGTAAGTCAAGTTTTGCAAACCACCTTTCCAGTTCTTGATGAGATCAGACAAGTTATGTATGCGATCCTAGCATAGTTGAGGCATGTTCAGATGAAAGTGTGGCAGGATGGGTCTCCAGGCTGTCCCTTTACGTCTGCTTTGGGAGGGAATTCTTGCTTTCAATACCCACACCTCTCATTTTGGGGGGAGCACTGTAGCTCTAAACTTAGGGGACTCTGGCGATGCCCTGTCATGCAGAGCTGCTAATTTTCTCAGGCATTACTGTATAATATATACAATACACATACTGCAACCAATTTACTCAAAAAGTCATTTCTTTAGAAAGGTGATATGGCCATAGAAATGTTGTCTTCCCCTGACAGGCATAACACAGTGGCAAGTGGAGTGGGACCCATAATCCGAGGGGTGCTTTATACCGAAAGTCTGAATACATGGTTTCTGGAACTGCCTGCCATGGTAGTATTGGGTCCCTCATCCAAAACTCAGGAACTCCCTGCACTGCGCTGCTGGGCAGCCCCATCCCTGCTTAGACAGAGGGATGACTAAGCAGTTGTTCTGGATGCCCAACCGAGATGGCTGTGGAGCGTGGGGGCCAGGAAAGGAGCCTGGTCAAGGCCACACACCCTCCAGGCATCCCTGCTCAGAAAAGTCACCTCAGCAGCTGACTATCAGATTGAGTTTTTGATCAATTAAATTGTTTTTCTTTTGGAATGATGAGCTTCCAAGTCTTCTAAAAAGACTAATACCAAAAAAAACAAAAAACAAAAAAAAACAAAAACCCTCATGAAAAACATAAAAGAACAGAAACAAACGAACAACAACAAAAAAACCCACACAAAAGTAATAAAAAATAAAACAGACGAAACCCAGTCTGTCCTCCACCCTTTCCCCAGCACACTCATCTCGGATACTCCACCTGTCCCCAGGACAGGTGCTCCTGCTTCTACAGCATCTCCTGGGTCTCCCTCTCCCTCCTGACTGCCGTTCCTCCCATCCAGACCCTAGTGCTCTTGCTGGGGCTTTTACACATCATTTCCTTGTCACCATGATGTAAACACACACACACACACACACACACACACACACACACACACACACACACGTCAGGCCCAGCATTCCTGGTGTCTGGGAATCCAGCCTGAACTCGTCGGAGGGATGTATCTATGGCCTCCTGCCTCCCTCCTGGACTGGCCACCACGCCCTCCATGCCCCAAAGGGAAGAAGTAATGGCTTTGCTCCCATCTGTCTGCCCTGTGCGTTTGCTCCTGCCAGCATTTCTGGCCCATGTTTCCCTATTCTTGCCCATCAGAGTCCTATGCTTTTTCTAAGTTCCAGCTCAAGGATGAGCCCCTCTGTGAAACTTCTTTATTTCCCCACCCAGAGGCTCCTTCTCCCTTCTCTGTCTCCTCCCATAATATGATTTGTCTGTGATATTATTTAGCCTATTCAACAGATAATTACTTGCACTTGCTGGAATTTAGGGGTTGTATTCACTCATTTTTCTATTTCCATCAATACATTCAGTATTGAAATTACTTAATTTCAGCTCAGCCTGTTGGGTCTGCTTTAAATATTAGCTCCAGACGAGACCCTCAGCCAGCCCTGACACATGGCCCAATGCCCATGTTTTTGTTTCAGGAGTTTCCTGGACTTCCTTGTGTGTTCCCAAAACTAGTTTTGGTTTCAGGGAGGAACAAATTGAGGCATAGAGTCATTGGTCTCTTCACATTTGCTCTTATCCTGCAAGTCTGGACATTGTGCCTTTCGGTGATTCAGGCCAGGCTCCGGCATTTAGAGCCTACAGCATCTCAGCTGTGTCCCTTCTGCTTGCTGAGCCTCATACCTTAAGGGGGTGGGGGGTTAATACCAGAACACACCTCTCACATTGTCTGGGCTCAGAGCCTCTCTTCTGTGCTTGCCCTCATTCGTTCAGCAAATACTACTAAGCGCCTGCCATGCTCCAGCTCTAGTCTAGCCACTCGGCGTATGTCAGTGGCCCAAATAAGATGCTTGCTTCACGGTGCTTCATTCAAGCACCCGTTGCATGCTGTTGCCTTCATCTGTCTGGGTGCTAGGGCACTAGCTTGTGCACCGTTGGGTTTCGTATCTCCAGCACCTCGTTATCTCCGTGCCACTCCTAGCACGTGTTATAGATCAGTATCTGTGGACCGAGCATGAGAGTGCTTCCTAAATTAATCAGCATCACAGGTCTGAGTGACTCCCCCAACCTCCACCCCCAGTGGACTTGGTTCACGATAGGTATTTCCATCCACATGGGAATGGCTCTTTATTTGCACTTGCCGGGTCACACTGTTTCCCATGGTCCCATTGCTGAACCCGACGCCTAGAGCATGGCAGGTGCTCCGTGTGTTTTTTAGGGAAATGCAGGACTAGTTGTGTTAGTTCCCCAGCCCCGGGGGCATGGTGGTGCTTGATGGTGTGTTTAGAGTCTGCTACCTTTGAAAATAGTATCTGGATATACTAATGGCTTCAAAACGTTTGCGTAAAGTGTAAGTGAATGAACACCACCACAAAGAATGATCTACTGATCAGGCTGAGGAAATTAACTAGTTCCAATAGTTTAATTAGAGAGAAGGCTGTTCAGTTTCCCTCTTATTGGTCCTGAATTAATTTTCTGAGCCTTGCACTGTGCACTCCTTTATTATGGGAAAGAGCAGGAAAACAGATCCTTCTCTTTGTTTCGGCTCTGTGATGACCTTTCACCACTCAAGTGATCTCCTGCACCTGCTTCTAGGCAGTATGTTTCTCTCTTAGATCAATCAGTGCCTTATACATGCACAAAACTTGTTTTGTATATTCATTAAATACTTGCCTTAGCAGGCTTCTGATTTATTTCACAACAGTTCCCTGGTTTGTAAAAAGGCCATACTCCATCCCAAGAATATATAATTTAAAATATATTAAACAAAAAAGCTGGCCCACGGAAAGGGAGAAAATATTTGCAAATTGTGTATCTGATAAAGGACATATGTGGAATGTATGAGAACTCTTAAAACTCAATAATAAAAATCCCAGTAAACTAATTTGAAAAGTGGGCAAAGGATTGAACAGACATGTCTCAAAAAAGATAAACAAATGGCCAATGAACACATTAAAATATACAAATAAAAACCACAGTGACATACCATTTCACACTCACACACCCACCAGGAGGGGTGAAATAAAATAGAAAATAACAAGCATTTTGGCAAAGATGTGGAGAAACTGGAGCTGTCATTTATTGCTGTTGGAACTGTAAAATGAGACAGCCAGTTTGGAGAATGGTTTGTCAGTCTTTCAAGATGTTCAGCACAGAGTTATCATATCACCCAACAGTGCTGCTCCTGAGTATACACCCCAAAGCACTGGAAACAGGTATTCAAATAAAACCTTGTATGTGAAAGTTCAAAGCAGCATTCTTCACAGAAGCCAGAAGATAGAAATACCCAAATGTTCATCAACTGATGGACGAATAAACCAAATGTGATGTATCCATACAATGGAATATCATTTGACCATAAAAAAGGAATGACGTACTGATTCATGCTGTAACATTAATGGACTTTGAGAACATTATACTAAGTGAAAGGAGTCAATTACAAAAGATGACATACTGTTGGGGCGCCTGGATGGCTCAGTCGGTTAAGCGTCTGACTCTTGATTTTGGCTCAGGTCATGATCTCAGGGTCATGAGATCGAGCCCCATGTCAGGCTCCTTGCTCAGTGGGGAGTCTGCTTGAGATTCTCTCTCTCCCTCTCCCTCTGCTCCCTCCTGTGCTGTCTCTCAAACAAATAAGTAAATCTTAAAAAAAAAGACTACATACTGTCTTATTCCATTTATATGAAATGCTAGAGAAAGGAGAACCCTAAGAGACAGACAGGAGATGAGTGGTTGCCAGGGGCTGGGGGAAGGGGAATATGGAGGTGACCCTTAATGGGTGTGGTGTTTTCTTTGTGGTGATGACAATATTCTAAATTAGATGGTGGAGATAGTTGCACAGCTCTGACTACACCAAAACCCACTGAATCATATACTTTGGAAAGATGAATTTCATGGAATGTAAAGTCTCTCTCAATAAAGCTATTAAAATGTAATTAACAATGCGTAGGGGACTATAACAGCACCACGATCTACTTAATGTCTGCGCTCACTCACTAAATGCATCTTAATACACATGACTGGGTGGGTGGAAGACACAGTAACGAGAAATGAGATCTGTCTAGCAGCCAGATCAGTAAGAACAGACCTCGAGGGACACCCGGGTAGCTCCATCGGTTAATTGTCTGCCTTTGGCTCAGGTCATGATCCCAGGGTCCTGGGATCGAGTCCCAAGTAGGGCTCCCTGCTCCGTGGGGAGCCTGCTTCTCCCTCTGCCCCCTGCTCATGCTCTCTCTTGCTAGCTCTCTCAAATAAATAAATAAAATCTTAAAAAAAAAAAAGAAAGAACAGACCTTGAACCAACTAGTCTTGATCTTGGAAAGCAAATTTATAATCTCCAGGGCTCTAAAAAGAAATCTACAAGATAAGACAAAAACTCAGCCAACTATGGTTCCTGTTTCTGATTTCAATGGGAAATGTTAAGAAAATCAAAACTATGTGGCCCCAAGTGATTAGAGATCACAGAGTTAAATCTCACCAAGCGTCTCTTTGTGTTCCATGAGAAAACTAGAAATAATCCATGTTTATATCATAACTTAAAATTTATATTTAACCATGCTATTAATCATCCAAAATCTAATTTGGGGAATGGTAATTCTTAAGGTCTTCAATAATATTTTCGCGTGCATGTGTTCATTTAGTCTTGGGACTGTGAGATTATAAAAATATACTATTTTAAGATATTTTACAACAAATACTTTGAATTTAAATAAATCTGTCTTGACATTTGTTTGGCATGTATTACTCAGAAAATTATATGCATCCTAGAACTTCTTATTAAAATTACTACTAATAAAACCAATCCCACATTTATTGCTGCTTTTAGGGAGCTGTGAGTAACATGCTGGGAATACCAGTGATGAAGATGGTCCAGTATATGGCCTTTGGAGCCTTTTAAATAGTAGGAGAGATGATCAATAAACAAACAGTTATGATAATGTGATAAATGCTACAACAGGGGTGAGATCAAGGAGCTTTGGGCAAACGATACCAATTCCAATGGCAAGGGGTCTGACTTTATTTTATACCTGCAAGATTTTTTTTTTTTAAAGATTTTATTTATTTATTTGACAGAGAGAGACACAGTGAGAGAGGGAACACAAGCAGGGGGAGTGGGAGAGGGAGAGCAGGCCTCCCACCGAGCAGGGAGCCCGATGCCGGGCTCGGTCCCAGGACCCTGGGATCATGACCTGAGCCGAAGGCAGGCGCTTAACGACTGAGCCACCCAGAGGCCCCTATACCTGTAAGATTTTATACCTCTGCAAAAATGGTATTCAATTAATATCTGTTGAATTGAAATTCAAAGGTAGGCTTGATATTAATAGGAAGTAGAAAATAAATAATAGATTAAAATAATATAATAAACAAAAATAGAAAGCATAGGCATTATATAGTTTAAAAGACTATACCTGGAGGCATGTTTCAAAACTCTACTTATTTTGTGGCAAATTGTTTAATAAAAAGAAATTGTAAATCTGCCCTAGAATACAAAGACCTGCGTTTTAGTAGGTTTTATTAAAGGACTGGCCTTCTCTCTGGGGCAGGTATGCTAATTTTGGGATCAACAAAAGGGACTCCCCCCAGCTTTTTAAGCGTCAGAATGTAAATGTACGCAAAACCCACATTCATCTATCTCTAAGATTCAAACCATAAATTCAAAATCCGGCAATTGTCTGAAATCTGCTGATAATTCATCTATTTTTTGCTGCTTTCAATCTGTTTTACTGGAGCTGGTTGAGTAAGTGTCCTTGGGGTGCCATGTCACCCTGTTACCTTCTGGATTAAGGGTTCCTTGGCAAATTTCTTTTTTTCTTTTTTTCTTTTTTCTTTTTTTAATTTTATTATGTTATGTTAATCACCATACATTACATCATTAGTTTTTGATGTAGTCTTCCATGATTCATTGTTTGTGCATAACACCCAGTGCTCCATGCAGAACATGCCCTCTTTAATACCCATCACCAGGCTAACCCATCCCCCCACCCCCTCCCCTCTAGGACACTGTTTGGCAAATTTCTTATGGCTACTCACTACAAATTCAGAATAATAGCTGGCCTTCTTGTCTTATAGGGTTGTCTTGAGAGGAAATGAAATTGAACACATGAAATAATTCTGCTCGGAAAATGCCCTATACAATATGCTCCTTGCTGTTGCACTGCGGGCCTCCTGAGTATTAAAGAAAGAAAAATTTTTTTTAGCTTGGTTTCAAGAAAATCTTTCAGTCTGTGTTCTGCTATTCACATTTATATGAATTTGTTAAGACAAACACCTTGAGACAAAAAACATCCTCTTTTGTCTCAAATGCTACATGTCTAAATTTTCAGATTGTGTTTTCATTTTAATTAGCAAAAAGGAGAGAACTCCCTTTTCAGTGAGAAGCTCTTCGGCAATATTAAAGTTGCCAGAGACAAACCCTGAGAGACGATGGACTCTGAGGAACAAACCGAGCGTTGTAGAGGGGAGGGGGGTGGGGGGATGGGTTAGCCTGGTGATGGGTATTAAAGAGGGCACGCTCTACATGGAGCACTGAGTGTTATGCACAAACAATGAATCATGGAACACTACATCAAAAACTAATGATGTAATGTATGGTGATTAACATAACATAATAAAATAAAAAGTTGCTGGTATAAAAGCACTGTTGTCAGTGGAGGATCGGCATGTTGAATTGGGAGCACAGTTTTAAGAAGTTTATCTGAGCACTAGGATCAATTTAGAAGCCTGCTTCAAAACAAAATTCTAAGGTCTCACCCCAATCTTGTGGCTCAGATCCTGGGTAAGGGTGGGGGGCTCTAAATCTGCATTTTAAACAGGCTCCCCAATCAATTCTTAATTAAAGTGTGGGGACCAGGGCCATAGGCACAGATATTCACATTGCCCATTCCCAGTGACACTGTGGGACAGCTGTGGTGTGTGGGCAGCAGGGGGTGGGTGCGGGGCGATGGGCGGTGGTTTTCAGTGTAGACAGGGGCCTGAGGCTGTGCCCTGCCCTCAGCCTCAGTGAGGTACAAACAGCTTTCCTTTTATCTGTTTGCACACTGGGGTTCCCTCAGATTTGTTTCATCAAAGGAGGATTCCATTGCTAAAAAACAAGCCTGAGAATCACTGAGGTAGGGCATCGAAAATAGGATCCGGTGTCAGGAGACCTGGGAGCTGGTGCCTCTCTTGTCACCTGCCATCTGAGGGTCTTTGTGCTGGAAGATAAGCCTCAATACCTTCGTGTGTGACAGGCTCACAAAGCTGGGTCTACCTTAACAGAGGACCGTGGCGATCAAAACAGGTAACGCAAAGTATCAGGAGTTGGAATGAGTATTAACGTTCTTTACTATTCTCATCACTGGGGACAGCATATGGTTAGGCCTAAGAGCGGGTGTATCTTACCTCTTCAAGGGATGGGACAGAACTGATCTTTAGAATTCAGGTTTGCCCAGCACCAGATCACACTCAAACATTCCAACTTGAGAGGAAGGAGGAGCAAGAGGGCAAGGACTCACCGACACAAAGGCTTGAGATTTGGTTTCGTTCAACTGAAGCTGCAATTTCTTCTCGTTGTCGTAGACGCCATAGAGCCTCTTGGACCAGGTCTGAGGCACTCTGTTCTTGAATTTTAATGAGCTGTACAGAGCGAATATCCTTTGTAAGTCCAGGACCAGGCAGCTGCAGTTGTAGAAGATGACACCGAGCTCTTTCATCTGTGGAATTAAAATAGAAAGCATCGATGTGTGTACAACTGATGATGCTATTTTCAGAGGAAAAAGATGCACAAGAATGCAGTCGTGGTGACTTCTCTTGCAGCTGTTATTCAGAAGTGTGTAGATATAGTCACAGCATGGGATATAGAAGTGATGCAGTAGAAAGTGCTTCAATATTTAAGGAAAGCTTTGGCTTGCAATTTTGCATTTGGGATCTTTTCCATACTCACCTCCATTTTTCTTTTCTTTTTTTTAGATTTTACTTATTTCAGAGAGAGAGAGAGAGCAAGCACAAGCATGAGCAGGGGGAAGGGCAGAGGGAGAAGCAAACTCCCCACTGAGCAGGGAGCCTTATGGGGGTCTCAATCCCAGGACCCTGGGATCATGACTTGAGCCGAAGGCAGACGCTTAACAGACTGAGCCACCCAGACTCCTCCACCTCCATTTTTCATATCAGCTCTTCAGATTCATTTTCTTAAAATATTATTTCGTATGAATCCTTAAATCATGCAGCAATATAAAGGAAGGGTTTTAGGGGCAGCTTCAGGGAATGGTTTAGATCACGGGTTCTGAAGTCAAACTGCCTGGAATTGTGCTCGGGCCTATGGCTTTCTAGCTGCGTGACTTTGTTGGGCAAGACACATAATCTCCGGGCCTCATTCTCCTTCTTCTACAACACAGAGTTAGTAGTATTTATTCCACACTGCTGCTAGATGCTTTTAGAATGGTCAGTACATTTAAAAGGCTCAGAACAGCACCTAGGACTTGGCACTCACAAATTATTTGTTAACAATACAAAATATGTTAACAGATAAGTGACTCCTATGAACATGACACGAGCCTCAAGAGGAAGGCACCAGTGCATTCTTGTGACGAAGAGACCACAGAGAGGATTTCCTCTACCTCCCACGATGCACAGATGAGGGAGGGAAAACTCAGGCAGACAGGCAAAGATACTTGCCCCAAGTGAGAGACCTAGCCAGCAACAGATTGAGAATCTGAATGCAGGTTTCTGACCTTTGATCGAGTACACCCAGGAACATAGCACTGGCTTTATCTGAGTCCAGGATCACTTTGTAAAAGTTACAGATGCTTTCTAATTTAGTCAATCAAAATGACACAGCAAAATGTGGGTCGTAAAAGAACAGCACAAGGATACCTGCTCTGCGATCTGAATACACAGGGAGGTGTGTGCTAGGGACACCCAGGTCTGCTGATGTTAAATTCCCCTCCTATGCCTTCCAGCTCCCCACTGAACACTCTACTCAAGATTACAGAAGACATCACCTGCTATAGAGGACCCCCTAGGACTCCCTAATACAGTGTGCCCTGAAGGTCTTTCCCCATGAATCTATACTCGCCTGGCATTATTCTACCACCCCACAGTGACTACAGAATAGATTCATACATGCTACTTCACCTGCTGATGGACTTGCCCTATTTTTCTCTAATGCAAGAAATAAAGCAATGAGCATCCTTATGCATATATCTTTGTGCACCTGCGCAAGTACCTCTTTAGTACAGCTTCCTAGAACTGGATGTACAAACACATTAAGGGCAATTAGAGGTTAAGAAAGCGGGTGGAGGCAGAGCAGAAGGGGTGTGTCAGGCACGCGCAAAGGCACTGCGGCTCGTGGTGGGGGGATATAATCAATGCTGGGAGGCTAAAGCAGAGTGAGCTAGGGAGAACGTGTGTGTGTGCATGTGTAAATATGTTTTTCCGGGTAAAACTGTAGGGACAGGGATGGCAGATCCTCAGGGGCCTTCGAGCTGCGATAAACAGCTTAACATTTATGCTGAAGGTCATGGGGAAGCAGGCAATGAGGGTAGGGGCATGACCAGGCTGTGAATTGGAAAGGTCCCCTTGGCTGTGTGTGGAGACAGAAGACAGGGTGAAGGAGCTGGGGCATTCAGCCCCCGGGCCTTGGCAGGATCCAGGTGCAAGACTTACATGTTCCTATGTGTTTTCTAATCTCAGAGATTTAAAAAAACTGTCTAGGGTAACTGCTAATGATTGCTAATCTTATTTCACATTGAAGACAGAGCCCGCCCTGCTGTTTGCTGACAGGGTCTCAGGAATATTCAGCTCTGCATCTGACCTTCATGCTTTTGTACCTTTTTGCAGGTTGAATCAACACTGCCGCATTACCTTCTCCAGGGAAGCCTTGAGCATTTCACTGTTTCTCAACTTTTATACTAGTTCAGCAGGTATAACCATGGTTTTTGTCTGGGGTGGGGAGTGGAGAAGCTGAGATCTGGCTCCCTGTGGGTAAGTAGCTGTCCCCAGGATCAGGGCCTCCTTGACATCCAGGGGGCCCATGTTCTCTGGTCTTGCCTGGGCCACCATCAGGAAACTGAGGCCAAAGATGGTAGACAGAAGTCTAAGTCTTGCACCAACCAGACACAAGGCCTTAGGGAAGTCTCCCATTTCTCAGTCTTTGTCTACTCCTCTCAGCAAACAGGGGGTTTGGTTCATAAAGTCTACAAGGGTCTTCCAGCCTTGTCCTCTAGGGGTTCAGGCCATCAATGTCCTGCCGACCTTCACCCCCTTCTCTATGCTTGATCAACCCTGCCAGTGTTGCCTGGAGAAATTTTTGTGTGTGAGGATGAATTCCTCTCGGCTCCTACATGACTGTGGCTGGTGACCTGCCCTGATTTTATCTTTTTTTTTTTTTTTTTTTAAGATTTATTTATTTGAGAGAAAGAGAGTGACAGCATGAGCAGGGGAAGGGGCAGAGAGAGAGGGGGAGAGTGAATCTCAAGTAGACTCCCCGCTGATCGCAGAGCACGATGAGGGGCCAGATCTCAGAACCCGGAGATCATGACCTGAGCCGAAACCAAGAGTCGGACCCTTCACCGACTGAGCCACCCAGACATCCCATCCCTCCCTGATTTTAAATTCAGACAAGGCACATTTGAATCTTAATCCTGCAATTTGCTTGGGTCAATTACCTAATTCTTAAATTTCAGTTTACTGTTTAATGAGGACGACACTGATCTCCAAGTTTTGCTGTTCAAATTTAATAATAATCATAATTTTGACAGCTCCTATTGAATGTTTAGTTGGTGTGTATACCGCACTGAATAGTACCCGTTCCCCCCAAATTCATTTCCACCTGGAGGCCGTGAATGTGACCTTCGTGAGAAATATGGTCTTTGCAGATGCAATCCAGATGAATTCATACTGAATTATGGTGGGTCCTAAATCTAATAAGACTGGTGCCCTATAAGAAAAGGAAAATTTGGACAGACACACAAGGGAGACAGCTATGTGAAGACAGAGATTGGAGCAATACATCTACAAGCCAAGGAATGCTACGGATTGCCCGCAACACCCAGAAACTAGAAGGAGGTGAAGAAAGATTTCCCCCTAGAGCCTTCAGGGAGAGCATAGCTCTGCCGACACCTTGATTTCACACTTCTAGCCTCCAGAAGTGTGACTAAGTAAGTTCCTGCTCTTCTAAGCCACCAAGTATGTAATTTTGTTTTGGCAGCCCTGTGAAACATACAGGGTGCCTCACTGACTTTCACTTTGATAGTGGGTCAGATAGATAGTGTTCATTCCCATTCTACACAGGGGAAACTGAGGCTTGGATAGTTATTTGCTCATTGGTAAATGACATAGCTGAGATTCGAACTTGGGTCTAACTCAGAAGCCTCCATGCCTAACCAGTATGCTAATACCCCACTTAGCACATGACTAGAATACAATCCATGGTACCTATTGCTATTAATTCTGTGATGCCTTTTCTCGCCAACCCGTTTCCTGCTTTGTCTAGTACTATACCTGCTGCCTATTTCTGATGTGGCATATTTTACACTGTATCATAATTTAAAAAATGTGTCTGTCTGTTTCCCTTAAGTGGCTCTATAGTCTCTGAAGACACTATTATCAGGTTCATTTTTTTTTTTTTCCGGTGCTGGATTATGGTACTTGCTTAGAAAATGTTTATTGAATGAATTGTCTGGCTTTTGAAATGAGTAAATGGTGGCCAGAGACAAAAACGAGTTCCCTTCTGAATTCAGGAGCCCTAGCTCTAGGTCAGCCTCATGCCCTCTGAACCTGAGTACATGAATTTAACATGAATCTCTCTTCTGGTGCCAAGGGAGCAGAAAACCTAGAGATGCCCATGCCCAGAGACTCACTTGCAAGATTTCCACAAGCAGGGTGCTCCATGATCAGTATTGGTGGCAGGCCTTACATTGAGCTAACTGTCCTCTAGACATGCTTCCTGCACCTACTGGCACTGGGGCGCAGAGACCAAGATGAACTTGTCTTTTGAATGTGGACTGCCTTAAAAGAGTCCACACTATCCAAGCCCCAGTGGAGTCAGAGATAGAATACCACTGAAAGTAGAAATCCAGAGAATCATTTGATTTTTGTCACCAAAAAGCAAACTCATCGACCATTATTCACTTTAACAATGCTTGGATCTTGTTGGTGTCCTTTGGTTTTTCCACATCAGATCTTTAGTGTTTTTAGCTTATTTGCTCACACATGGCAAACACATATGTTTGGAGACCTCCGATTAAAGGTTGAATAAGAACATCATGCTTCCCTGTCCACATTTTTACTTAGGAATAGATGTCCCCTAGTTTTCAGGTGGAGGTTATGTCCTCTTTGCTGCAGTTGGGGGTAGATCAAAGCTAACAATAGTTGTTGGGGAACAAAGCCACTTCCCTCCCACCCGCTGTCATTCTCCACTGCCTCTCTCCTAATATGTAGAATGATATTAAATGCAGTCACAACACTATTGAAAGCTCCTCATAATTGTGAAGAAAGAAAGCCACTCTTTAATATCATATGACATGACTAATCTGGGTAAGCATTAATGTGAAATTTGACATCTAGAAGGGTGCCAGGATGGTAATGCTGATAGCCTTTTTCTGCCAATGAATGAGAGAGAAGCCTCTCGATATGACCTAATCAGGACACAGCAGGTCATCTTCTAGAACGAGCTCTGAAGACAGACTAACTCCACCATGGGCTTTGCACTGAACCTCATCTGTAAATGGGTATGCATCAGGGGATTGCTATGAAGAACAGATGGAACAAAATGCATGTACAACATTTATCTAAGTGCCTGGCTCAGATAGTGTTAGCTGCAGCTATACCAAGACCCAGATCTCTTCTGCTCCTCCTGAGAAGGATACTTCTGCTATACTCTTGCTTGAAAGGGTCACAAATGTGTTTGAATCAAAGGGGAGAGGTGGCAAAATTCTTTATATGTGAACAATTTTACTTTAACGACCAACAGATTCCAGACACTTTAGTGACAAATGTGAGGACACCACCATTTGTGGTGGGTAGTTGTTGCCAGAATGATCACAATAGAATGGCTATTTCAAACGTATGAAATACAACATTTTCACTTGCTTCTCAAGGTCAGCCCTTGGTGGTCTTGAACTTAAGCCTTCATCAGATGATGTTGGGGGTGGCAGAAGCAGAGCACAGTAGCTGGAAAGAATGGGTGATAATGAAACAAGGAGGTGCCACTGGATATAACTAAAGCAGGATACCACAGGGAAAAGGAGTCCATTAAGGTGAGACCATGGGGTAATGTAAATGGCTGGTGAAGCCTCTCTATGGGGGCAGGAGAATGACTACAGGTTTGGGCCAAGGCAGTGACAAAGTAGAGTGGTTGTACCAGCATTAGGTGGAATTCTCCACTCAAGTCTCAAATCTGGACATGCAGGATGTTTGTGAAAGTGTCCATCCTATACATGAAGGAAGGCCTACTGGAGGGAGCAGTGACCTTCCTTGGACCTCCTCTACATTACCTGAGTCTGTGAAACTCAGTGCCCAGACCTTTAAAGCCAACGGCCCCTAGAAATCAACCCATGGGGAAGCCAGCTTGAGAGTAAAAATTAAAGGCTCTGGTTATTGGGTTTCCAGGGAATTTTATCATTTTCAATAAATTTTTTTTAAAAAGAATTTATCTAGAGAGGGAGGAGCAAGATGGTGGAGGAGTAGACCTGGATTTCGTCTGGTCCCAGGAATTCAGCTGGATAGGGATCAAACCATTCTGAACACCTAGGAACTCAACAGGAGATCAAAGAAAAGAATAGCAGCAACTCTCTAAACAGAAAAGTGACAACTTTCTGGAAGGTACGACATGCGGAGAAGTGAATCTGAGCTGATATTCAGGAGGATAGATGGCAGGGGAGGGGGCCTCCATCGGCCGCTTCTGGCAAGTGATAGAGCCACGGAGCACATAACTGGAACTTTTAGAAGTTGGCTCCGCTGAGGGACGTCGCTCCAGTGGCTAAGCGGGGGGTGGAACCCTCGCTGGGACAGTGTGGTCTCAGGACCCTCAGGGTCACAGAAAGACCGGGGGTGCCTGAGTGCGGCAGAGCTCCCAGGTATCAGAATGGGGAAGCAGGCTGCAGAGACGGAGCTGAGGCATGGGCTCTCAGCTCGGGGTTGCCATAAACCGTGATCCACAGCACAGTTGGGCCACTGGTCCTCCAGCAGGGACCCAAAAAGCGGCAGATCCGGGGAGACTCCCCTTCGTCCCCCGGGAGGGGCGGCGTGGGAGCACACCGCAGGGATCTGCTGGGTTTGGAGACTCCACACGGGGTCAGGTGCCAGAGATAGAAACACTTGGTCACAGGCTGGGTGAGCACGGAGTGTGGCCAGAGACCAAGGAGAGAGAAATGATTGACTGCTTTTCTCTGGCGGTTCACTGAGGAGTGGGGCCCCGAGTTCTCAGCTCCTCTGGGGCAGAGATTGGAGGGCCGCCATTTTCACTCTCGTCCTCCTAAGCTGTACGGAGAGCTTGCAGGGAACAAAGGCTCCTGAGAGCAAACCCGAGGAGATGACTTAGCCCAGACCGGCAAGGGTGGGGCAATTCCGCCTCCAGCAAAGACATTTGGGAACCATGGCAACAGGCCCCTCCCCCAGAAGATCAGCAAGAACAGCCAGCCAAGACCAAGTTTACCCACCAATGAGAACGGCAGAACTCCAGCACTAGGGGAATACTGCACATAGAATTCATGACTTTTTTTACCATGATTCTTTAGTCTTTCAACATTAATTTTTTTTAACTTTTTTTTTTTAATTTTTCTTTTTCCCTTTTTCAACCAACATCTTATCAATCCCTTTTTTAAAAAACATTTTTTATTTTTCATTTTTAGAGTCATATTCTATCCCTTCATAGTAGTTACCCGTATTTTTGGCATATATATATAAGTTGTTCTCTCTTTAAAATTTTGAGATACAGTTTCCTCTAACAGATCAAAACATACCCTAAATCTCTAGTGTATGGTTTTGTTCTAGTCTCCTGCCTGATCACATTGTGTCCCTTTTTTTTTTTTAAATCCTCTTCTTTCTTTTTCAACCAACTTCTTATCTTATCAATTCCTTTTTTAAAATCTTTTATAATTTTCATCTTTAGAGTCATATTCCATCCCTTCATCGTATTAACCCTTATTTTTGTACATATATAAGTTTATCTTTCTTTAAAATTTTGGGAGGCACTTTCTTCTAACAGACCATAGATCAGGCACTGAGCTATGCATCAGCCTGATCATATTTGATCATATTCTGTCTTTTTGTGTTTTGTTTTGTTTTTGTTTGTTTTTTATCTTTTTCTTTTTCTTTTTTCTTTCTTTTCCTTTCTTTCCCCCTGGTTTCAGGTCTTTCTGTTTTGTTTAGTGTATATTTTCTGGGGATGTTGTGACCCTGCTAGCAATTTGTTCTCTCATTCATCTATTCTCCTCTGGACAAAATGACAAGATGAAAAAATCACCTCAACAAAAAGAACAAGAGGCAGTACCGATTGCCAGGGACCTAATCAATATGGACATTAGTAAGATGTCGGAACTAGAGTTCAAAATGATGATTTTAAAGATACTAGCTGGGCTTGAAAAAAGCATGGAAGTTATTAGAGAAACCCTTTCTGGAGAAATAAAAGAACTCAAATCTAACCAAGTCGAAATCAAAAAGGCTATTAATGAGGTGCAATCAAAAATGGGGGCTCTAACTGCTAGGATAAATGAGGCAGAAAATAGAATTAGTGATATAGAAGACCAAATGATGGAAAATAAAGAAGCTGAGAAAAAGAGAGATAAACAACTACTGGATCACGAGGGCAGAATTCGAGAGATAAGTGATACCATAAGACGAAACAACATTAGAATAATTGGGAAACCAGAAGAAGAAGAAAGAGAGAGGGGCAGAAGGTATACTGGAGCAAATTATAGCAGAGAACTTCCCTAATTTGGGGAAGGAAACAGGCATCAAGATCCAGGAGGCACAGAGAACCCCCCTCAAAATCAATAAAAATAGGTCAACACCCTGACATCTAATAGTAAAACTTACGAGTCTCAGAGACAAAGAGAAAATGCTGAAAGCAGCTCGGGAGAAGAGATCTGTAACCTACAATGGTAGAAACATTAGATTGGCAACAGACCTATCCACAGAGACCTGGCAGGCCAGAAAGGCCTGGCATGATATATTCAGAGCACTAAATGAGAAAAATATGAAGCCCAGAATACTATATCCAGCTAGGCTGTCATTGAAAATAGAAGGAGAGATAAAAAGCTTCCAGGACAAACAAAAACTAAAGGAATCTGCAAACACGAAACCAGCCCTACAAGAAATCTTGAAAGGGGTCCTCTAAGCAAAGAGAGAGCCTAAAAGCAACATAGACCAGAAAGGAGCACAGACAATATACAGTAAAAGTCACCTTCCAGGCAATACAATGGCACTAAATTCATATCTTTCAATAGTTACCCTGAATGTATAGGGCTGAGAGCCCCAATCAAAAGACACATGCTATCAGATTGGAAAAAAAAAACAAGACCCATCAATATGCTGTCTGCAAGAGACTCATTTTAGATCCAAAGACACCCCCAGATTGAAAGTGAAGGGGTGGAAAACCATTTACCATGCTAATGGACACCAAAAGAAAGCTGGGGTGGCAATCCTTATATCAGACAAATTAGATTTTAAACCAAAGAATGTAATAAGAGATGAGGAAGGACATTATATCCTACTTAAAGGGTCTATCCAACAAGAAGATCTAACAATTGTAAATATCTATGCCCCTAACATGGGAGCAGCCAATTATATAAGGCAATTAATAACAAAAGGAAAGAAACACATTGACAACAATACAATAATAGTGGGGGACTTTAACACCCTCCTCACTGAAATGGGCAGATCATCTAAGCAAAAGACCAACAAGGAAATAAAGACTTTAAATGACACACTGGACCAAATGGGCTTCACAGATATATTCAGAACATTCCATCCCAAAGCAAAAGAATTCACATTCTTCTCTAGTGCCCATGGAACATTCTCCAGAATCGATCACATCCTAGGTCACAAGTCAGTTCTCAACTGGTACCAAATGATTGGGATCATTCTCTGAATATTTTCAGACCACAGTGCTTTGAAACTAGGACTCAATCACAAGAGGAAAATTGGAAAGAACTCAAATACATGGAGGCTAAAGAGCATCCTACTAAAGAATGAATGGGTCAACCAGGAAATTAAAGAAGAATTAAAAAATTTCATGGAAACCAATGAAAATGAAAACACAACTATTCAAAATCTTTGGGATGCAGCAAAGGCAGTCCTAAGAGGAAAGTATATAGCAATCCAAGCCTTTCTCAAGAAACAAGAAAGGTCTCAAATACACAACCTAACCCTACATCTAAAGGAGCTGGAGAAAGAACAGCAAATAAAGCCTAAAGCCAGCAGGAGAAGAGAAATAATAAAGATCAGAGCAGAAATCAATGAAATAGAAAACAAAAGAACAGTAGAACAGATCAACGAAACTAGGAGCTGGTTCTTTGAAAGAATTAACAAGATTGATAAATCCCTGGCCAGACTCATCAAAAAGGAAAGAGAAAGGACCCAAATCAACAAAATCATGAATGAAAGAGGAGAGATCACAACCAACACCAAAGAAATACAAACAATTATAAGAACATATTATGAGCAGCTCTATGCCAGCAAATTAGATAATCTGGAAGAAATGGGTGCATTCCTAGAGATGTATAAACTACCAACACTGAACCAGGAAGAAATAGAAAACCTGAACAGACCTATAACCACTAAGGCAATTGAAGCAGTCATCAAAAATCTCCCAACAAACAAAAGCCCAGGGCCAGATGGCTTCCCAGGGGAATTCTATCAAACATTTAAAGAAGAATTAATACCTATTCTGAAACTGTTCCAAAAAATAGAAATGGAAGGAAAACTTCCAAACTCGTTTTATGAGGCCACCATTACCTTGATCCCCAAACCAGACAAAGACCCCATCAAAAAGGAAAATTACAGACCAATATCCTTGATGAACATGGATGAAAAAATTCTCACCAAAATACTAGCCAATAGGATCCAACAGTACATTAAAAGGATTATTCACCACAACCAAGTGGGATTTATCCCTGGGCTGCAAGGTTGGTTCAACATCTGCAAATCAATCACTGTGATACAATACATTGATAAAAGAAAGAACAAGAACTATATGATCCTCTCAATAGATGCAGAAAAAGCATTTGACAAAGTACAGCATCCTTTCTTGATCAAACCACTTCAGAGTATAGGGATAGAGGGTACATACCTCAATATCATAAAAGCCATCTATGAAAAATCCACAGCGAATATCATTCTCAATGGGGAAAAACTGAGAGCTTTCCCCCTAATGTCAGGAACACAGCTGGGATGTCCACTATCTCCACTGCTATTCAACATAGTATTAGGAGTCCTAGCCACAGCAATCAGACAACAAAAAGAAATCAAAGGCATCCAAATCGGCAAAGAAGAAGTCAAACTCTCACTGTTTGCAGATGATATGATACTTTACGTGGAAAACCCAAAAGACTCCACCCCAAAACTGCTAGAACTCATACAGGAATTCAGTAAAGTGGCAGGATATAAAATCAATGCACAGAACTCAGTGGCATTCCTATACACCAACAACAAGACAGAAGAAAGAGAAATTAAGGAGTCAATCCCATTTACAATTGCACCCAAAACCATAAGATACCTAGGAATAAATCTAACCAAAGAGGCAAAGGATCTGTACTCAGAAAACTATAAAATACTCATGAAAGAAATTGAGGAAGACACAAAGAAATGGAGAAACATTCCATGCTCATGGATTGGAAGAACAAATATTGTGAAGATGTCAATGCTACCTAGAGCAATCTACACATTCAATGCAATCCCCATCAAAATTCCATCAACTTTTTTCAAAGAAATGGAACAAATAATCCTAAAATTTGTATGGAACCAGAAAAGATCCCGAATAGCCAGAGGAATGTTGAAAAAGAAAAGCAAAGCTGGTGGCATCACAATTCCGGACTTCAAGCTCTATTGCAAAGCTGTCATCATCAAGACAGTATGGTACTGGCCAAAAACAGACACATAGATCAATGGAACAGAATAGAGAGCTCAGAAATGGACCCTCAACTCTATGGTCAACTAATCTTCGACAAAGCAGGAAATAATGTCCAATGGCAAAAAGACAAGTCTCTTCAACAAATGGTGTTGGGAAAATTGGACAGCCACATGCAGAAGAATTAAACTGGACCATTTCCTTACACCACACACAAAAATAGACTCAAAATGGTTGAAAGACCTAAATGTGAGACAGGAGTCCCTCAAAATCATAGAGGAGAACACAGGCAGCAACCTCTTCGACCTCAGCCACAGCAACTTCTTCCTAGAAACATCGCCAAAGGCAAGGGAAGCAAGGGCAAAAATGAACTATTGGGACTTCATCAAGATAAAAAGCTTTTGCACAGCAAAGGAAACAGTCAACAAAACCAAAAGACAACCGACAGAATGGGAGAAGATATTTGCAAATGACATATCAGATAAAGGGTTAGTATCCAAAATCGATAAAGAACTTATTAAACTCAACAGCCAAAGAACAAAGAATCCAATCAAGAAATGGGCAGAAGACATGAACAGACATTTTTCCAAAGAAGACATCTAAATGGCCAATAGACACATGAAAAAGTGCTCAACATTGCTCGGCATCAGGGAAATCCAAATCAAAACCTCAATGAGATACCACCTCACACCAGTCAGAAGGGCTAAAATTAACAAGTCAGGAAACGACAGATGTTGGCGGGGATGTAGAGAAAGGGGAACCCTCCTACACTGTTGGTGGGAATGCAAGCTGGTGAAGCCACTCCGGAAAACAGCATGGAGGTTCCTCAAAAAGTTGAAAATAGAGCTACCATACGATCCAGCATTTGCACTACTGGGTATTTACTCCAAAGATACAAATGTAGGTATCCGAAGGGGTATGTGCACCCCGATGTTTATAGCAGCAATGTCCAGAATAGACAAACTGTGGAAAGAGCCAAGATGTCCATCGACAGATGAATGGATAAAGAAGAGTGGTATATATATACAATGGAATATTATGCAGCCATCAAAAGGAATGAGATCTTGCCATTTGCAACGACATGGATGGAACTGGAGAGTATTATGCTGAGCGAAATAAGTCAAACAGAGAAAGACATGTATCGTATGACCTCACTGATATGAGGAATTCTTAATCTCAGGAAACAAACTGAGGGTTGCTGGAGTGGGGGGTGGGGTGGGAGGGATGGTGTGACTGGGTGATAGACATTGGGGAGGGTATGTGCTCTGGTAAGCGCTGTGAATTGTGCAAGACTGTTGAGTCTCAGATCTGTACCTCTGAAACAAATAATGCAATATATGTTAAGAAAAAAAAAAAAGATAGCAGGAGGGGAAGAATGAAGGGGGGGAAATCGGCGGGGGAGACGAACCATGAGAGACGATGGACTCTGAAAAACAAACTGAGGGTTCTAGAGGGGAGGGGGTTGGGAGGATGGGTTAGCCTGGTGATGGGTATTAAAGAGGGCACGTTCTGCATGGAGCACTGGGTGTTATGCACAAACAATGAATCATGGAACACTACATCTAAAACTAATGGTGTAATGTATGGTGATCAACATAACAATAAAAAAATTAAAAAAAAAATGGACAGAGGACCTGTATAGACATTTTTCTAAAGAAGATATACAGATGGCCAACAGACACATGAAGAGATACTCAACATCACTATTCATCAGGAAAATGCAAACCAAAAGCACAAGACTGTATCACCTTACACCTGTCAGAATGGCTAAAATAAAAAAAGATAAGAAATGATAAATGTTGGTGAGGATGAGGGGGAAAAGGAACCCTCATGCACTATTGGTGGGAATGTAAATTGGTGCTGCTCCTGTGGAAAACAATATAGAGGTTTCTCCAAAACTTAAGAATACAACTACCATATGACCCAGTAATTCCACTATTTGGTACTTACCCAAAGATAATTAAAACATTAATTTGAAAAGGTATATGCATCCCTGTTTATTGCAGCATTATTTAAAATAGCTCAGATATGCAAGCAAACTGTGTCCACTGATAGATGAATGGATAAGGAAGATGTAATTTTATATATATACATATATACTTACATATATGTATATATATACATATGTATGTTTAATGTATGTATAATGAGATAGTACACAGCCATAAAAAGGGATGAGATTTTGTCATTTGAGACCTGGAGGGTATTATGCTACATGAAATAAGTAAAATACTTTTCTAATATGTAGCAGAGCTCACCTATGACCCAGTTTGTTTGAACTCCTTAATCCGTTTCTTTCCATTGCATCTCCTGCCTTAGGCTGTCTGTACCCCTATATCCTTGGGGGGAATGTCCCTAGCACTTTCTTCCATTCCAAAAGAATACTTTCTTTAAAGAGGGGTTCACTTGCTCTGTTAACCTCTGGATACTTCTATCAAACTGAGTATCTGGAGCTAGAGGCTGGAGATCACCAACTAGAGGTGTTTCTAAATGTAAACGTGAATACCTGAACACAATCTGATGCTGGACCAAGGCATGAAAGGTGGAGGGCAAGAGGCTGTAATTGAAACAGAGTGTCATACCAGGCTTGGATTCTTGCTGAAGTCAATGGACAATGTTGTTTTCAAGACTTAATCCAATTTTCCACAGAATATGACAGGAAACTTGGCTGGATTCCCCTGGGAAATCCAGGAAGATGAAAACAGATGTTTCATGAAAGCCAAATGAAAGCAAATCTTTGTCAAATGTTTGGGCTTAGGGACCAGATACAGCATTAACATTACGGTTCTTTAACTCATGAGCTGTAGGACTTTGGACTAGCTCATTAGCTTCTTTACACCCCTGAGAAAGACAAAAGCAGCTCTTGACATCTGGAAGCTGGCACATGACTTCCAGCTTGGCCTTGATGTTTTCAGGAGTGGCCTGGCACTCACAGCTGTGCCTTGGTGTTCTCCTGTTAAACACAAGCCATTTCTAGTGCACTAACATCAAAACAAAAACAGGACCACTCCGTGATCATGTCTAGACATAGGGAAAAACATGAGCACTGTCCAAACCATAAAAATGACCAAAGATCCCCCATATGAGTGACTGTTGCTTCTTTACCAGCTACAGTTTTAGCCTCACTGGATTCCCTCTCTCATATAGATAAGTTTTATGAAGATACCCAACCATAAAATTACCCCTACTTCCTGACAGCATTCAGTCCTGAGGAAAACCCTGCTTCTTAAAATCTTCCCCCAAGTCACCTAAGCCCTAATCCTGTAAGTCTCAAGACCTGCTTATTGAGACACCCCATGTTTTGCAATAGTGTGTGCTCTCCCTTGTAACAAGCAACTTGTTCAACTTCAGTTGGCTGGTCTTTGGCTGGAGGGCAATGCCACCACCTTATTCCTATGACAACGACCTCATAGGATTGTTAAGGACAGTTTGGTGTAGCAGAGCACAGTGATCAGTACTCAGTATGTGCTGACTGTTGTTTTTCTATTCTAAGTCATACTATGGAGAGATGTGTTAGGCATTCAATATTGTTCCAGTTTAAACAGCAAGCTGCCCAGGTAGCAGAGCAAGAGGTATACAGGAGCCAGAAATGAATGAAGTCACTGATGGCTCTTATGAAAAGGCATAAAGAAGGATTGCACTTTGGGAAGGAGCTTCGCCCATTAGAACCTAAGGCCAACTAAAGCTCCTGAGATATTTTCAGTGTTGCTCTGTCTTCTCGTCTCTGCATGTATTATATACCATGATTTGGAAGGTATACTATTACACATTTTAATTTGGAATCTAGTGAACTAATTCTTTAAAACCTAATTGGAAAAATTGGTTTCACATTTAAGTCTTTAATCCATTTTTGACTTTTATTTTTGTGTACAGTGTAAGAAAGTGGTCCAGTTTCATTCTTTTGCATGTAGCTGTCCAGTTTTTCCAGCATCATTTATTGAAGAGACTGTCTTTTCTCCATTGTATATTCTTGCTTCCTTTGTCATAGATTAATTGGCCATATAATCACGGGTTTCTTTCTGGGCTCTCTATTCCATGCGGCTATTTTTGTACCAGTACCATATTGTTTTGATTACCATAGCTTTATAGTATATCTTGAAATCTGGGATTGTGATACCTCCAGATTTGCTCTTCTTTTCAAGATTGCTTTTTCTATTCAGGGTCTTGTGGTTCCACACAAATTTTATTTTATTTATTTATTTATTTATTTATTTATTTATTTATTTATTTATTTATTTTTAAAGACTTTATTTATTTGACAGAGAGTGAGCACAAGCAGGGGGAGCAGCAGGCAGAGGGAGAGGGAGAAGCAGGCTCCCCACTGAGCAAGGAGCCCAATGCAGGACTCGATCCCAGGACTCTGGGATCATGACCTGAGCTGAAGGCAGACGCTTAACCAACTGAGCCACCCAGGTGTCCCTCCATACAAATTTTAGTATTATTTGTTCTTGTTCTGTGAAAAATGCTGTTTGTATTTTGATAGGGATTGCATTAAATCTGCAGATTGCTTTGGATAGTATGGACATTTTAACAATATTGGTTCTTCCAATCCATGATCATGAAATACCTTCCCATTTATTTGTGTCCTCTTTAATTTCTTTCATGACCTAAATGTGAGACCTGAAACCATAAAACTCCTAGAAGAAAACATAGGCAGTAATCTCTTTGACATCAGCTGTAGAAATATTTTTGTCTGTCCTAAAGGCAAGGGAAACAAAAGCAAAAATAAAGTATTTGGACTTCTTTAAAATAAAAACCTTTTGCACAACAAAGGAAACCATTAAAAAAAAACCTACAAAAAGATAATCTACTGAATGAGAGAAGATAGTTGCAAATGATATATCCAGTATGGAGTCAATATCCAAGATCCATAATGAACTTAGAAAACTCAACCCCAAAGAAACAAATAATCCAATTAAAAATGGGCAGAGGACCTGAACAGATGTTTTTCCAAAGAAGACATACAAATGAGAAACAGACACATGAAATGATGCTCAGTATCACTAATCATCAGGGAAATGCAAATCAAAAGCAAAAGATATCACCTTACACCTGTCAGAATGGCTAAAATCAAAACCACAAGAAATAATAAGTGTTGACAAGGATGTGGAGAAAAAGGAACATTTGTGCACTGTTGGTGGAAACGTAAATTGGTGCAGCTACTGTGGACAACAGTATGGAAGTTCCTCCAAAAGTTAAAAATAGAAATACCATACGATCCAGTAATTCCATTACTGGGCACAAAGGAAATGAAAACACAAATTCAAAAAGATACGTGCACCCCTATGTTTACTGCAGCATTAACTATAGTACCAAGATACAGAAGCAACCCAAGTGTCCACTGATAGATAAATAGATAAAGAAGATGCGGTATATATATATATATAAAATGGACTATTACTCAGCCATAAAAAAGAATGAGATCTGACTATTTGCAACAACATGGTCGGACCTAGAGGGTTTAATGCCAAGTTAAATAAGTCAGATAGAGAAAGACAAATACCATGTGATTTAATTCATATGTGGAATTTAAGAAACAAAACAAATGAACAAAGAAAAAAAAGAGACAAACAAAAAACCAGACTCTTAAATACAGAGAACAAACTGGTGGGTCTCAGAGGGGAGGTGGATAGGGGGATGGGTGAAACAGATAAAGGAGATTAAGAGGTACAAACTTCCAGTTACAAAAGAAATAAGTAACAGAGATGAAAAGTACAGTATAGGAAATATGGTCAATAAGACTGTAAAAACGGTGTTTGGTGATAGATGCTAACTACACTTATTACCATGAGCATGGAGTAACATATATATTGTTGAATCTTTATATTGTACAACTGAAACTAATATAACACTGTGTGTTAATTATACTTAAACCTAATGGGAAAACTGTAAGTATAAAAATAAAAATTCTTATTTAATGGCACCCTAATTATGAGTGATGTTTGTCCCTTTAGGTATGATTAGATGAATTAAAGCATGTTTATGAATACTCTCAGCATTTAATATCCCCAGGACTCTTCTTATGTACCATTCATCATCAGCAGGACACAAGTGGGCACTGTCTCTCTGTGCACTCTATCTAGATGTTCTCCAGCTACTAGTATTGCTAATGACTCTATTCTAAACAAAGAGGTAGTGTTCCTTTTCCTCTGTTGTGTAAGCTGTTTTATTGTGAGCTTTTCTCTGCAACTCCTGACATCAATCTGCTCTGTGACTACATTACAGCTTCAGAATCTGAAGGCGATGGAAGAAGCCAAGCCTGGCCCTCTAGAGATATAAAAGGAATTACACTTCCTCTGAGTATCGTCCTCTCAACCTTATGATGACTCAAACCCATTTCTAATTATATATATTTGGTTCAGGCTGGTGTCGATTGAAGACTGAATAAAAGACACTGGCTTTCATATTGCAGATTTTTCAGCTAGAGCAAAAATCCAGGACAGGTTTGTGAACAAATCTTAAAATGATGGCCATGGAAAAAATAACACAGATCTGGGTTTCTGAACAGTCATGAAAGGAATAAAAAGCTAAAATGATTGATTGATTGATTGATTGATTGATTGGCTGAGGTTCTCTTAATGTTGTCATACTAATAAGACAAACTCTACCTACCAGGCATCAGTTCTCTCCCTGCCTGCTGTTGGGCTGCTCAGCTCAGCATAACCACACTGGCCACACACTGGTCACATGCCTGCCACATGCCCACTGATCATCCTGATGGGCCACCCTGACTTTTTAGTTCGGTCACATAGTTGATAGTTAATCGAATGGTCTAACTGCTTGAATGAAATAATCTTGAAAAAGCTGGAGACTTATCAGCTAATGATTCTTTGGAAGAGAATTACTCTCAACAAAAGACAAATTGTTTTTTCCACAAAATGGCCACCATGTTAGTGACCAGCCCATGGGGCTAAGGAGGCTTGGGGCCTCAAGCAACCTGGAGTAAGTGTAGTGACTTCACTTAAAGCTTGAGTTCTATCAGTGGTTACACCTGTCCCTTGTACTAGGATGTTAACCTGAGAATTTTTGGAGTGTGGGTTTGACACAATCCAGGAGATGCTACCATCCTACCACTTAGGGAGAAATAAGAGCAACAGTACTAATTCTCCCAGAGCTTACTGTGTCCCATGCACTGTTCTAGATGCTCTACAAGCCTGTGTTTGTTTAAACCTCACAACAACTCATCTTACAGGGAAGGATACAGCAAAGGAGAAAAGGACTTGCCCAAACACAGCTGTTGAGCTGGGAAGCTGAGTGTCATAGATACTCAGAGACTAGTTTAATATTTCATCTTTGGGAAGAATTATTCACAACATGGGGTACCCATAAGACTCCAGCCTGGCTGTTCATGTGTGTCTTTTTTTTTTTTTTTTTTTTTTTCCCTGAAAGTTCTGTATATATTAGTAGTCTTAGTTTCTAAACAAAATAAGGATTAGGGGAAATGTGCAATTACACCAGAAAAACATTTTTCTTTATTTTCTCAAAATCAGTGGAAGGCAGTTATGAAAGGAAATGCGGTGAGTAAAAAACCAGCCCCTTTGTGCTTAGGGCCTGAGTGGCGGCAGAGGGAGACGGGCTGGGGTTGCTTCTGCTGCAGAAGCCAGAGCAGCCTCTGATGGATGCTTCTGTCAGCAGAACGGGAAGGGAGAGGCATTAGCATCGTTCCTCGTTGTAATTCAGAATAATTAATGCAAGTTAGCTTAGCCACAGCTCAATTTATCATTTACAGTTGTCCAGTTTGCTGTTTTCATGATTTCATAGGAATGTGAACAAGCATTTCTTTAATTCTCCTGACGAAGACAAAGGAAGCTGCCCTGTGAGCAGCTATATGCATCCTGTTGGCTTCTGGTTTATATTCTGAGTTACTGAGGGAAATTTAATTAGTAGGAGCTCTAACTTGATTTTGTTTCTGCCCTCAAGGTGAAATTTTTGTTCCCAGGGACAGAAAATAAAGAACTCAATCTTAGCATCTCAAAGGCAGCCTCCCACTCAGATGTGTGCTCTCTGGCCTCTCCTTTCTGGCAGCTGGGGGTCTACACCACTTCACTTCTTGATGTCTTATTTTCTTTGTTACCAAGCGGGAATAATAATGATGGCCACAAAGAACAAGACTAATTGAAGAGACAGTAGAGTGTAAGAACCTTAGAGAGCACCTGGTTCAACCTTATTTCAAAAGTGAGGAAACTGAGGCCCCCAAAGGGGCCCAACTCGCAAGATTACAGAATAATGAATGTCCTGTGATTTCTGGTCCTGGACTCCTTTGCCCAATAAGGCTATGCATATACCACACAGGGTCCGTCTGCTGGATGAAGAGGGCTAGCACTTGCTGGCTCCCTCCCTCCTTTTCACATAAACCAATGCTTCATTTTTTTTTTTTTTAATAAGTATCTCACAACTCTCCAAAGTACCACTTATTCACCTGGCATCTTTGACTGCTGGCTATAAGGAATTCACACATCAGTTGCTTGGCTTTATCTTGTCAAAGGGAAATCAATAGAAAAAACCTTGGGTGACCAGAGAATGTTAACGGAAGGAGTCCTGAAGGAGTAGGGCCAAGAGGGGAATGGGATGAAACGCATCGGGATCATAGCTCAGTTATTTCTGAGTACTTGAATTTCATCCTGCATCTTCTGGAGAGTTGAAAATGATTTCAGAGTGCTGCCGCAGCACTGGCCATGCTTACTTTCTGTCTTCTCTTGTTAATAATGAGCATTAAGGAAGCTGAGATCATCAGTTTCAACTCACTACATTGGATCCCCTTTCCAACCCCCTCCAAGGCTCGATTCTTGATAAAATGTTGGGCCAGACCTGGGTGACTATGTCTGCCTTCCAGGTTTGCAAAATAAACACCCACCCCACTTAGGTACCAGGGTGTTAACAGTAATGTGAATATTACCCACTTAGCTTCTTTGTATTCATGCAAAGATGAAATAATTAAGGAAACCAAAAAGGTAGAGAAAACCTTTTCTGAAAGAAAATACAAAATTTTAAATTCATGCTATTCTTCTTTGAAGCCAAGTCATCTGATAGTGGGAAACAGGGGCAAGTGGATACAATTTAGGGGGGTTCATTTGTAGATTCTAATTCATAAAACTAATTTAGTCTTTAGAGTCTTCTTTGAGACTCTGAAGTACAGAAAGGCTCTGAAAATTTTCAGAAAAAATGGATCTTCCTTTTGTCCCAGAGAAAATTTTTGACCTCAGTCCATTCCACTCCTCTTCATTCATTCCTTTGTAATTCAGAGCATGGGCTCGTTACCCTTCTCCTCAGTGATGCTGTCATGAGCAGTACTGAGTTCCCTTCACTCACGTCACTGCACCAGGGACAATAAGGGCCGGAGATACCTAGCCTTTTAAGAAGAGATGTTACACTTATACTCCCAGCTCACTGGTTCTCATCTCCTCTGTGTCCACCAAGAAACATCTCAGAATGGTGAAAGGTGACAGTGCTTCTCCTCTGGGCTGGGCCACCACTGGGCTAGCCTATAATCCTGACTGCAATTGCTGGCCACCCAGGAGTTTATCTGCCTCTGTGGGTAAAGCATGGACTCAGGCTTGAATTCTAGTTCTGCTGCCTTCTCCACTGTGACTTTGGCCAAGTTCCTTTTGTGCCTGAAACTGACAAGTTCCTTAATCTCTCTGTAAAGTGGGGGTAATAATAATATCCATAGGGCTGTTGAGATGATTAAACAAATATGCAGAATCTACTTAGGACAGGTCTGTAGAATAACAAATGCTTGCAATTACTGTTATCATCATCATTATTATTATTGTCATTACATCCAACCATATATCAGAAGGAATTATATGCACATTTCTGCCACACCTACACTCTTCAGGAGAAGGTTCTTGGCCATCCAGTGACCTGCTGCACCTCACGTATGGGAATCATGAATGTACCTGCCATGCTCTCTGCTGCCTGGCTCAAACAGATTTCCTTTCCTCCTTTCCTTACTGCAAGCAGGATACTTGCCCATCTACATATTTTCCATTTTTTAGCTTATCAGTATCGTATGCTTATAAAGCAAGAAACTCAGGGAGGTTCCATAAGATTATTAAAGGACAGATGCTGGAGGTGCAAAGTTATTTTCGTTTTACATTAGATGGGCCATTGACATAAAAATAGCTCATGAGACTGTCAAAAATACAAAATCACCACTGAATCCAATGGGCTCCATATCATAACCTGGTCTTCCTTGTATCCATCATGACATCGAGAGCCATCTTCTTCCTCTACCGGGGTTCCTACCTTGGCCTAAGGCTTCAGTCAAAGAGTAAGCTCTTCTACCCTTTTGAAGTATTGAGAAGGGTAACTTCCACCTTCTTTCTACATCTTGCTCACTCACTCACTCCTCCCAAGGAAGAAAGAGTGACCTCCCAGGGAAACAGGAAAGGACACGGCAGGCTCTTCCTCTCATTCAGAGCAGCCTGAGCTCTGGATGTTTTGCTCCTGTCCTCCATGGGCAGGCACAGGGCAAATATGTCTTTAACTTGAGCAAGTTCAATTCTGCGGAAAGTAGTAGGAAACCCAGTTTTGGCCACACATTCAAAATGTATTTTACATTCTGGTTTCATCAGTGATGAAGCTCATAGTTTGATTACCATCTGTCTGATTCCTGGTGGGGTTGTTAAAAATGGCTTAGAGCTCAGGAGGGTAAGAGAGGGATGTTATTTATTGGATTCCTACAACTCCAAGAACAAACTGCCACATCTATTATGATCTCACCTTCATTCTCCTTCGGCCATTTCCATGGGTTTGAATTAGATATTGGTGCTCCAAACAACATCCATCCTGCCTTTTATAAGGGAAACATCCAGCCAGAATTTTAAAGAGATATTATTTCTTTCCTTATTTCTTTTACATCTATTCTTATTAATTTGTTTTACTTGAGTACAATTGATACACAATGTTATGACTCTCAGGTGTACAACATAGTAGTTCAACACCTCTATATGTTATACTATGCTCACTGCAAGTGTAGCTGCCATCTGTCTCTGTACATCGTTATTATAATACCATTGACTATATTCCCTCTGCTGTGTCTTTTAGTCCCATGACTTATTCATTCCATAACTGGAAGCCTGTATCTCCCTCTCCACTTTACCCGCTTTGCCCATCCCTTCACCCTGCAACCATCAGTTTGTTTTCTGTATTTATAGGTCTGATTCTGATTTTTGTTTGTTTCCTTTTTCATTTGTTTTGTTTTTTAGGTTCTGCAAATACATGAAATCATTTGGTATTTGTCTTTCTCTCTCAGACTTATTTCACTTAGTATAATACCCTTTAGGTCCAGCCATGTTGTCTCAAATGGCACGATCACATCCTTTTTTATGGCTGTGTACATTCCATTGTACATATATGCCACATCTTCCTTATCTGTTTGTTGGCTGATGGGCACTAGGGTTGCTTCCATATCTTGACTATCTTAAGTAATGCTACAATAAACATACAGGTGCATATATCTTTTTGAATTTAGGTAAAAATTTTGAATTTTTTTCTCTGGGTAAATGCCCAGTAGTGGAATTCCTGGATCATGTGGTTAGTTCTATTTTTAATTTTTGGAGGAACCTCCATACTGTGTTCCACAGTGGCTGCACCAATTTACATTCCCACCAACAGTGCACGAGTGTTTCCTTTTTCTCCACATCCTCATCAACACTTCTTACTTCTTGTCTTTTTAATTCTAGCCATTCTCACAGTTTTGAGGTGATATCTCATCGTGGTTTTTAATTTTCATTTCCCTGATGATTAGTGATGTTAAGCACCTTTTTGTGTATCTGTTGGCCATCTGTATGTCTTCTTTAGAAAAATATCTATTCAGGTCCTCTGCCTGTTTTTAAATCTGACTTTTTTTCTTTTTTTTTTTTTTTGGTGTTGAGCTGTATAAGTTCTTTATATATCTTAGATATTAACCCTTTACCAGATATGTCATTTGCAAATATCTTCTCCCATTCAGTAGGTTGCCTTTTTGTTTTGTAGATGGTTTTCTTTGCTGTGAAAAGCTTATTTTGATGTAGTCCCAATAGTTTATTTTTGCTTTCATTTCCTTTGTCTTTGGAGACATGTCTAGAAAAATATTGCTACAGCTGATGTCAAAGAAACTGTAAGGTACCATTTCTTTGTGTGCCATGTTATGATGTACTCATGACTTATCTGTGTTGCTCACAGATATATTGTATTTTTCATCTCAGCACCTCCCCATCATAGTGTTTTGAATGGGTGTCCAACATTGTTTAATGCACTGATATCCTAACCTCAAAAAGAAAGCATGGGCTGCGCTATGAAAATACAATTGAGATGAAACAAGTCCTCTTCTGATTCTTCAGTTAGTTCCTAGACGCTAACTCCAACAAAATACCCAAAGCACCACTCTGTTGATGCTGTGGTGTCATGTTTTTGCCAATTTGGTGCTTCTGTTTTTTTCCATTATATATCCAACCAACATCTCTCTTTTGAGATGGGATGTTCTAGGAAATGTCAATATCCAAAAATAGAGCAAAATTTGAAATTTGTGAACCTTATCATATAACAGTTTCACACTGATGACATCAATTTATTTGCAGGTATTTAGCTGTAATCAATCTTTCAGCTCATGGGAAGTCACCTTTTAAAGGACCTGGAGTGCGACAACCCCTTCCTAAGAGGTGGGATGCAATCCAACAGTTGCTCAGTAACTGGCTGGTCAAAACTATAAAACAGAAACCATTGCATTGGGCTTGTACTGGGATAGCTGTGCAAGAGTGAGAAATTGCTGCAAATAATATTTTTCCTCTGAATATAACTAATCTTGAGTTGGAAACAGCCTCAATAAAACAGGCTTTAGGGGTATTTTATTTAGAACCAGATGGGCAATCTTACAGGGCAGAAATGTTTCCAATAATCTAACAGGTGGAAATGTCTTGAGGATTATCTATTAGCCAGTCCTGTGTGCTTTGAACTGCAAGAAACTTTGATACTGAGAACCATCACACAAAGTGCAACCAAATCTAACACGGCAGAGCAGTAGGATCTGATCAACCACAGACCTGAGCTGTGAGCATCTTTAAAATGTATTAGAGCCACAGTGATACCAAATATCCATGGCAGATAAAACTGGTCAAGAAGTATGACCTGCTGGAAAGAAATGAAAGCAATACCACTGAATGCAGAAATAAATAAAGTAATATATAAAAGACCAGATGATTTGCTTGCCAGTTTCAACCTCTCCTTTGAAACTAAAATGAAGGTTGAATTATTCAAATCTTTCCACATGTTTATGGATTACAAAGACACGGCTGTCATCAATAATTCAATGAACTGGATGCCCTGGAAGTTACAGCACACAAAACAGTTTGGCAACCAAGCATTTTAGGTCCCATGTATAATTATAAAGTGATAATTTCTCCAATCTTATAAGCAAAGCAATTATTATGAAATGGTCAACTGCTTAGTCAATTCACAGGCTGATATCCAGGCTTTATAAATATGAGATTCAATTCAATAATTAAATACCAAGCATGTCTGATGTATAAGGCAATGTAGTAGGCAAGCAAGGCAGATTATGGACAAGTCATGGTCTCTGGTGGATAATTATGTGTGCAGGTAGGCTAGGGTATGAAGGGGTGGTAGCAATTGGGAAAGAAGAACAAAAACAAACTATAAAACAAGGCAGAATCTGATAAAGCATCTTGAGAAAAATATCAGCAACATTCTGTAGGATTCAAGTAAGGGAGATACTGCATCAGATTAGTAGAAGAGTTGCTTAAACTCTGGACCATCCATGGAGTTCAGTGAGCATAGTGTGCATTTGCAGGTTTTTAAGAAGACCCTTAGGCTTTTGCCAAATACTCTGTGATTATAATAGCAAGAGCTTGACTGGCAGATACCCGAAATTAGGTGGGTATGAAACAGATTCATGGAGGTGGTGAAATCTGAAAAAGATCTTAAAGGATCTTGAAACTCTATAGTTGTAACAGCAGAGTTGGGAGGACATGCTCAACAGAAGAAAGGGCATGGACAAAGGCAGGAGGTGAGAAATATCAGCAGCATATGAAAGAATGAGGAGATTGAGGGGGTAACCTGGTGAGTGGTAGAATCCACCTGAAAGGCTGGTATTTTAAGGAGTGGGCCCATTACCTTTTGTGTTAGAGGTTTAAAGCTCAACTTGGAGACAAGAAAAACATGTGATATAAATGTGTGTAAAAATTGATGGCTTTCCAATTCAGCAATATGGCAGAATACAAAATCAATGTACAGAAATCAGTTCCTTTTCTATACACTAACAATGTAACTATAGAAAGAGAAATTAAGGAATCAACTCCATTCACAATAGCAACAAAAACATAAGATATCTAGGAATAAACCTACCCAAAGAGGTAAAGATCTATACTCTAGAAACTATAGAACACTTATGAAAGAAATTGAGGAAGACACAAAAAGACAGAAAAACATTCCATGCTCATGGATTGGAAGAATAAACATTGTTAAAATGTCTATCCTGCCCAGAGCAATTTACACTTTCAATGCCATCCCTATTAAAATACCATTGGCATTTTTCAAAGAGTTGGAACAAACAATCCTGAGATTTGTATGGAACCAGAAAAGACCCTGAATCGCCAAGGGAATGATGAGAAAGAAAAACAAAGCTGGGGGCATCACATTGCCTGACTTCAAGCTATATTACAAAGCTGTGATCACCAAGACAGCATGGTATTGGCAAAAAAAAACAGGCACATAGACCAATGGAAAAGAATAGAGAGCCCAGAAAGGGACCCTCAACTCTATGGTCAACTAATCTTTGACAAATCAGGAAAAAATATTCAATGGAAAAAAGACAGTCTCTTCATTAAGTGGTGCTGGGAAAATTGGACAGCCACATGCAGAAGAATGAAACTGGACCATTCCCTTACACCATACACAAAGATAAACTCAAAATGGATGAAAGACCTCAATGTGAGACAGGAATTCATCAAAATCCTAGAGGAGAACATAGGCAGTAACCTCTTTGACATCAGCTACAGTAACTTCTTTCAAGACACATCTCCAAAGGCAAGGGAAACAAAAGAAAAAAATGAACTATTTGGACTTCATCAAGATAAAAAGCTTCTGCACAGCAAAGGAAACAGTCAACAAAACTAGAGGCAACCCACGGAACGGGAGAAGATATTTGCAAATGACATTACAGATAAAGGGCTGATATCCAAGGTCTATAAAGAACTTCTCAAACTCAACACTCAAAAAAACAAATAACCCAGTCAAAAAATGGGCAGAAGACATGAACAGACACTTCTCCAAAGAAGACATACAAATGGCTAACAGACACATGAAAAAATGCTCAACATCATTAGCCATCAGGGAAATACAAATCAAAACCACAATGAAATACCACCTTATACCAGTCAGAATGGCAAAAATTAACAAGACAGGAAACAATAAATGTTGGAGAGGTTGTGGAGAAAGGGGAACCCTCTTACACTGTTGGTGGGAATGTAAGCTGGTACAGCCACTCTGGAAAACAGTATGGAGGTTTTTCAAGATGTTAAAAATAGAGCTACCCTATGACCTAGCAATTGCACTACTAGGTATTTACCCCAAAGACACATATGAAGTGAAAAGAAGGGGCACATGCACCCCAGTGTTCACAGCAGCAATGTCCACAATAGCCAAACTGTGGAAGGAGCTGAGATGCCCTTCAACAGATGAATGGATAAAGAAGATGTGGTTTATATATAAAATGGAATATTACTCAGCCATCAGAAAGGATGAATACCCACCATTTGCATCGACATGAATGGAACTGGAGGGGATTACACTAAGTGAAGTAAGTCAAGCAGAGAAAGACAATTACCATATGGTTTCACCTATATGTGGAACATGAGCAATAGCACGGAGGACTACAGGGGAATGGAGAGGAAATCTGAAGGGGGAGAAATCAGAGAGGGAGATGAACCAGGAGAGACTATGGACCCTGGGAGACAAACTGAGGGTCTCAGAAGGGAGGGGGTGGAGGAGGGGGTAACAGGGTGATGGGTATTAAGGAGGGCATGTGCTGTGATGTGCACTGGGTGTTATATGTAACTGATGAATCATTAAAACTACACCAGAAACTCATGATGTACTATACAGTGGTTAACTGAACATAATAAAAAAATGTAGAAACATATTACAAATATTCTTATATATCTAAATCAAGATAATTTATATTTCTACAAGCTTCAGAAGGTTTGCCTCACTGAAATTTGTGAAGGAAACACTCAAAAGATAGACATTTTCTAAGGAATCATTGAACACTACCTCAAAAACTAATGATGTACTATATGCTGGCTAACTGAACATAATGAAAAAAGACTAAAATGTTAAAAAAAAATTGATGGCTTTCCTCTAAGATCAGGAACAAGACAAAGATGTCTACTCTCACAACTTTCATTCAAAATAGTATTGGAAGTCCTAGACACACAATTAGACAAGAAAAAGAAACAAGAGGCATCCATATTGGTAAAGAAGTTAAACTGTCATTATTTGCAGATGACATGAAACTATACATGGAAAACCCTAAAGACCCCTAAAAAACTACTAGAGGTAATAAATGAATTCACTAAAGTTGTAGGATACAAAATTAATAACCAGAAATCAGTTGCATTTCTATACACTAAGAATGGAGTAGCAGAAAGAGAAATTAAGAAAATAACACCATTTATAATTTCACCAAAAAGGAATAAAGTACCTAGGAATAAACTTAACCAAAGAGGTGAAAAACCTGTATTCTGAAAACTATAAAGAATTGATGAAAGAAATGGAAGATGATACAAACAAAAATAAATATTCTATGATCCTGGATTGGAAAAATTAATATTGTTAAAATGTTCATACTACCCAAAGCAATCTACAGATTTAATGCAATCCATATCAAAATAACAGCAGCATTTTTCACAGAATGAGAGTAATACTGAAGTTTGTACGGAACCACAAAAGACCCCAAAGAGCTAGAGCAGTCTTGAAAAAGGACAGAACTGGAGGTATCACAATCCCAGATTTTAAGATACATTACAAAGCTGTAGTAATCAAAACAGTATAATAGACACATAAATCAACAGAACAGAGTAGAGAGCCCAGAAATAAACCCATGCTTTTGTGGTCAATTAATCTATGACTAAGGAGGCTGGAATATACATGGGGAAAAGACAGTGTCTTCTTTTTTTTAAAACATTTTGTTTATTTGAGAGAGAGACAGAGAAAGTGAGAGAGAGCACAAGTTGGGTGAGGGGCAGAGAGAGAAGCAGACTCCCTGCTGAAAAGAGAGCCCGACATGGGGCTTGATCCCAGGACCCTGGGATCATGACCCGAGCCAAAGGCAGACGCTCAACTGACTGAGCCACCCAGAAGCCCCAAGACAGTGTCTTCAATAAATGGTGCTGGAAAAACTGGGCAGCTCCATGCAAAAGAATGTAACTGGACCATCTTTTCTTTAAAGATTTTATTTATTTATTCATGAAAGACACAGAGACAGAGAGAGACAAAGAGAGGCAGAGGGAGAAGTAGGCTCTCCGCTGAGTAGGGAGCCTGATGCAGGACTCGATCCGAGGATCCTGGGATCATGACCTGAGCCGAAGGCAAACATTTAACTGAGTGAGCCACCTAGGTACCCTGGACCATCTTTTAACACCATCATAAAAATAAACTCAAAATGGATGAAAGACCTAATTGTGAGACCCAAAACCATAAAACTCCTAGAAGAGAACACAGGCAATAATTTCTCTGACATTAGCTATAGCAACATTTTTCTAGATATGTCTCCAAAGACAAAGGAAACAAAAGCAAAAATAAACTATTGGGACTACATCAAAATAAGCTTTTCACAGCAAAGAAAACCATCTACAAAACAAAAAGGCAACCTACTGAATGGGAGAAGATATTTGCAAATGACATATTTGGTAAAGGGTTAATATCTAAGATATATAAAGCACTTATACAGCTCAACACCAAAAAAAAAAAAAAAAAAAAGAAAAAAAGTCAGATTTAAAAACAGGCAGAGGACCTGAATAGATATTTTTCTAAAGAAGACATACAGATGGCCAACAAATATACAAAAAGATGCTCAACATCACTAATCATCAGGGAAATGAAAATTAAAAACCACGATGAGATATCACCTCAAAACTATGAGAATGGCTAGAATTAAAAAGACAAGAAGAAGTAAGAAGTGTTGATGAGGATATGGAGAAAAAGGAAACGCTCGTGCACTGTTGGTGGGAATGTAAATTGGTGCAGCCACTGTGGAACACAGTATGGAGGTTCCTCCAAAAATTAAAAATAGAACTAACCACATGATCCAGGAATTCCACTACTGGGCATTTACCCAGAGAAAAAAATTCAAAATTTTTACCTAAATTCAAAAAGATATATGCACCTGTATGTTTATTGTAGCATTACTTAAGATAGTCAAGATATGGAAGCAACCCTAGTGCCCATCAGCCAACAAACAGATAAGGAAGATGTGGCATATATGTACAATGGAATGTACACAGCCATAAAAAAGGATGTGATCGTGCCATTTGAGACAACATGGCTGGACCTAAAGGGTATTATACTAAGTGAAATAAGTCTGAGAGAGAAAGACAAGTACCAAATGATTTCACGTATTTGCAGAACCTAAAAAACAAAACAAATGAAAAAGGAAACAAACAAAAATCAGAATCAGACCTATAAATACAGAGAACAAACTGATGGCTGCCACAGGGTAGGGATGTGGGGTTGGGCAAAGCAGGTGAAAGGGAGTAGGATGTACAGTTTCCAGTTATGGAATAAGTAAGTAACAGGAATAAAAGGCACACCATAGGGAATACAGTCAATCATATTGTAAGAGCCATGCATCAGGACAGATGGTAGCTATTCTTGTGGTGAACATGGCATAATGTAGAAATTTGTCCAATCAGTATGTTGTACACCTGAAACTAATGTAACATTCTGTGTCAACTATACTCAAATTTCAAAAGGGGGGTGGTTCAAGAAGGAAGGGATCAACATGGACCATGCAGCTGAGAATTCCATAAGATGAGTAAGTGAAGAGCCCATATTGTTGCTTTTGCTGGCAACTGGGAAATCTCTCCTCTCATACCTCTGCCAATTTTCTTAAGTGTGTATAGAAAAACTTTTTGTTTCTCTTTCTAAGAAAGCTTTCTGTTCTCTGTCTTCCTTCTTGAAGGTAGTTGAGCAGGTGATAGAGATAGAAATGGGGAGGTCAGGTGAATTCCTAAGTTAGGCTGGGTCCTATCATCATTCTCAGTGCTGCTTACCAAGCCCATGTGAACACAGAGCTCAGAAGGGAAGGAAAGTAAGAAAAGAAATAGCTTCTTTATTTTGTTTGTTTGTTTTTTAGCTTCCACGTATACATGAAATCATATGGTATTTGTCTCTCTGTCTGACTTATTTCACTTAACATAATATGCTCTAGGTCCATCTATGTTGTCACAAATGGCAGGATCTCATCATTTTTGTTTTTATTTTTATTTTTGGCTGAGTAGTATTCTATTGTATGTATATGCATTCATCTACTGATGGACACTTGGGTTACTTCCATATTTTGGCTATTGTAAATAATGCTGCAATAAACATAGAGGTGCATATGTCTTTTTGAATTATTGTTTCTGTTTCCCTTGGGTAAATACCCAGTAGTTAAATTACTAGATCATATGGTATTTCTATTTTTTAAAAAGATTTATTTATTATTTTAGAGAGAGAGAGAGAGAGAGCAGGAGCGGGAGGGTAGAGGGAGAGGGAGAGAGAGAATCTCAAGCAGGCTCCATGCTAAGCATGGAGCCCGACTTGCAGCTAGATCTCACAACCTTGAGATCATGACCTGAGCCGAAACCAAGAGTCCCATGCTTAACCAACTTTGCCACTCAGGTGCTCTGGTATTTCTATTCTTAACAACAAATGAATAGACAACTAAACAAATAAAAATACAGTCTCTTAGTACAAAGAACAAACTGGTAGTTGCAGAGAGGAGGTGGTTGTGGGGATGGACAAAATAGACAAGGGGAATTAAGAGGTAGAAACTGCCAATTATAAAATAAATAAGTCACAGAGACAAAATGTACAGCATATGAAATATAGTTAGTAATATCTTACTAATGTTTGGTGACAGATGGTGACTATACTTAGTGTGGTGAGCAGTAAGTAATGTAAATAGTTGGTGTATCAATATGTTGTACACCTGAAACTAATAGAACATTGTATGTTAATTACACTTCAATAATCAAAGAACCAGCTTCATATTTGTGGGTTCTCCTTCCCCACAGTTCACTTTCTTTTCTTCTTCCTGCTATTAAATGTTTCTCTTCACTCAGTTTTTTTTTTATTATTATGTTATGTTAATCACCATACATTACATCATTAGTTTTTGATGTAGTGTTCCATGATTCATTGTTTGCATATAATACCCAGTGCTCCATGCAGAACGTGCCCTCTTTAAAACCCATCACCAGGCTAACCCATCCTCCCACCCCCCTCCCCTCTAGAACCCTCAGTTTGTTTTTCAGAGTCCATCGTATCTCATGGTTCATCTCCCCCTCCGATTTCCCCCCCTTCATTCTTCCCCTCCTGCTATCTTCTTCTTCTTCTTTTTTTAACACATAATGTATTATTTATTTCAGAAGTACAGATCTGTGATTCAACAGTCTTGCACAATTCACAGCGCTCACCATAGCACATACCCTCCCCAATGTCTGTCACCCAGCCGCCCCATCCGTCCTACCTCCCACCACTCCAGCAACCTTCAGTTTGTTTCCTGAGATTAAGAATTCCTCATATCAGTGAGGTCATATGATACATGTCTTTCTCTGATTGACTTATTTCACTCAGCATAACACTCTCCAGTTCTATCCACGTCATTGCAAATGGCAAGATTTCATTCCTTTTGATGGCTGCATAATATTCTCAGTTTTTATAGTTCAACAGATTTCACTTTTTGATTCTAAATGACCTTTCTATTTGTAAATTAGAGATGAAATTAATAAAAAGGTAATACAACTAGTTATATGTCTAGACATTTAAATGAAAGGACAGAATACTTTTACTATTTTTGATAAATTGTATTTATGCAAATACAGGTAATATGATGATAGTGAATAAAGTACAGGTCTCCATTTGTAAAAAAAAAAAAAAAAAATCCCGCTTTGCTTTTTACAGGAGAGATGGCCTCAATTTCTCTTTAGATAATTTCAGGGTTTTTTTTTTTTTTTTTTAAGATTATTTGTTTATTTATTTGGCAGAGAGAGACCCAGCAAGAGAGGAAACACAAGCAGCGGGAGCTGCAGAGGGAGAGGGAGAAGCAGGCTTCCCACTGAGCAGGGAGCCTGATGTGGGACTCGATCCCAGGACCCTGGGATCATGACCTGAGTTGAAGGCAGATGCTTAACAACTGAGCGACTGACCCAGGCACCCTTAATTTCAGGTTTTTAAAAAAGATTTATTTATATGAGAGAGAGACAGAGAGAGAGAGAAAAAGTGCAAGTAGGGGGAGTGGCAGAGGGAGAGAGAATCTCAAGCAGACTCCTTGCTGAGTGTGGAGCACGATGTGGGGCTTGATCTCAAAACCCTGAGATCATGACCTGAGCCAAAATCAAGAGTTGGACACTTAACTGACTAAAGCACTCGGGCACCCCAGATTTTTTTTTCTTTTCTACAACATGCCATACACTTAAAAGAACTATAGAATGTGGTAATTTTATAAGCACCAAAAGAACACTTAAGATTTTTTCCTCTATCTTTCTGACATGGAAAATAATGATCTTATATATTAAATGGTTCTTATGTTAAAATGACAGCAAGTGTTATGTACAAAACTCATGGAGTGTAATTTATACCAGCAGCTCATCAATAGGCACTGAGGTGAATCAAGCTCAGTACACACATACAACAGAATGTTGAAAACTAGCCACATCTTATCCTAGTACTGGTTTTGTTTTCTCCATAGGAATCACGGACCCACAGGAAGCTTTTTCTAAAATCCTCTGCTAGATTATCCAGAACCATCAGACTGTACTCTATTACTAATTAGCTAATATGTTCAAAACTAATACTGAGTTTGGTGACAGTGTTTGAAGCCAATACCATTATGAAAGGACAGGTTTAAAAAATGTTTTCCATTTTTATTAATGTACGCTTCACAAACAGTAAAATTCACCCTTTTTAGCATACAGCTTCGAGTTTTGATAAGCACTCTGCAGCCACCACCACAATCCAGGTACTGAACAATGCCATCAGCCACCTAAATACTCCCCTGCCACCTTTGCAGTCACCTCCTCTTCAAACCCCAGCCTTTGGCAACCACTGATCTTCTTTTTGTCTCTATACTTCTGCTTTTGAAAGAATGTCCTATAAATCAAATCATACAATATGTAGCCCTTTGAATCTGGCTTCTTTCATTTAGAACAACACATTTCAGATTCATTTGTGTTGTTGTATAGAACACTAGTTTGTTCCTTTTTAAAAAAATTTAAAATTTAAATTCAATTTAATTAACATATACTGTATTATTAGTTCCAGAGGTAGAATTTAGTGATTCATCAGTTGCATATAACACCCAGTACTCATTACATCAAGTGCCCCCCTTAATGCCCATCGCCCAGTGACCCCATTTCCCCACCCACTTCTACTCCAGCAACCCTCAGTTTGTTTCCTATAGTTAAGAGTCCCTTATGGTTTGTCTTCCTCTCTGTTTTTGTCTTATTTTATTTTTCCTTCCCTTCTCTATGTTCATTGGTTTTGTTTCTTAAATTCCACAAAGGAATGAAATCATATGGTATTTGTCTTTCCCTGACTGACTTATTTTCGCTTAGCATAATACCCTCTAGTTCCAACCACGTTGTTGCAAATGGCAAGAGTTTGTTCCTTTTTATTACTGAGTACTACCTCATTGAATGGGATATACCACAGTTTGTTTATCCAGTCTCCAGTTGAGAAACATTTCAATTGTCTTTACTTATTGGTTATTACAAATAAACCTGCTGTAAACATTTATGTATACATTTTTGTGCGAATGTAGATTTCATTTCACTTGAGTAAATATCTAGGAGTGAGATTGTTGTGTCATATGGTTTAACTTAATAAGAAACCGCCAGAGTGTTTTCCAAAGTGACTATGCCATTTTGTATTCCCACTAACAATGTATGTTAGCCTCAGTTGCTCTCTATCCTTGCTGGAACATGGCTAATTTTAATATTTTTTATTTTTTGAAAATTTTAGTTATTCTAATAGTTGTGTAATGGTATCAAATTGCAGTTTAATTTGCATTTCTTTAATGACAAATGATATTGAATATATTTATGTCCTTATTTGTCATCCACATGGGAAGTGCTTATTCACATATTTTGCACATAAAAAAAACTGGGTTGTTACTTGTTATATTGAATTTTGAGAGTTTGACTGAGATTGAGAATCTTATATATTCTGGATACAAATTCTTTATCAGATTTGTGATTTGCAAATTTTTGTTCTCAGTTTGTGGCCTGTATTTCATCTTAACAGTGTCTTTCAAAGGGCAGAAGTTCTTAATTTTGATGAAATTCAATTTAAAAACTTTCCTGCAATAGATCACATTTTAAACTCAGAAGAAATCAGAGAGGGAGACAAACCATAAGAGACTCTTAACTATAAGAAACAAACTGAGGGTTGCTGGAGGGACGGTGGGTGGGGAGATGGAGTAACTGGGTGATGGGCATTAAGGAGGGCACATGATGTAATGAGCATTGGGTATTATATGCAACTGATGAATCACTGAGCTCTACCTCTGAAACTAATAATTCACTGAGTTTGGTGACAGTGTTTGAAGCCAATACCATTGGCTAATTAATTAAATTAATTAAAAAATATTTTAGCTTAGAAATCTTTGCCTAACCCAAGGTCATAGTGATTTTATTCTGTTTTCTTCTAGAAATTTTGTAGTTTTAGCTCTTCTATTTAGGTCTATGGTCCATTTTGTGTTAATTTTTGCATAGGTGTGAAGTATGGATCAAGGTTCATTTGTTGAAAATGAACGGTCCTTGCATCTTTGTTTTTTAACAATTGGCCAGGGGGGCCTGGGTGGCTCAGTTGGTTAAGCGTCCGAGTCTTGATTTTGGCTCAGGTCATGGTCTCAGGGTCGTGAGATCAAGTCCTGTGCTGGGCATGAAGACTGCTTAAGATTCTCTCTCCCTCTCCCTCTGCCCCTCCCCTCCAAAAAAATCAATTGGCTATATATGTATGGGTCTATTTCTGCATTATTATGTTTTATTGATCTAGATGTCTATCCTTTCTCTAGTAGGACACTAAGAACTTCTTAGTAGGTCAGAAATTAGGCAATGTTAACCTTCCAACTTGTTCTTGTATTTTAAAATTGTTTTGGCTATTTTAATTACTTGGAAATTTATTTATAAGAAACCGCCAAATAAAATTTCTAAATAAATTTTAGAATCAGGGTGCCTGGGTGGTGCAGTTGTTTAAGTGTCCGACTCTTGATTTTGGCTCAGGTCATGATCTCAGCGTTGTGGGATTGAGCCCCATGTTGGGTTCCATGCTCAGCATGGAATCTGCTTGTCCCTCTCCCCCTCCTCCCCCCACCAAATAAATAAAATCTTTTTAAAAAAGAATCAGCTTGTCGATTTCTGCAGAAGTCTTACAGGGATTTTGATTGGAATTGCACTGAATCTATAGATCAGTTTGGGGAGAAATGACATTATAAAAATATTGCATAATCCAAGTCATAAATAAGTATAGCTGTATGTTTTTAAGGTCTTTTCTTAGTTCTTTAAATGGTGCTTTGTAATTTTTAGCATAAAGGTCTTTCACATATTTTGTAAGATTTATACCTAAATATTTCATGGTTTTGGTAAATGGTATGGTTTTTTATTTTACTTTCTAATTGTTCTTCCTATTGTATAGGAACACTTTTTATATATAGAAACATCATATATAGAAAACATGTTTCTGTAGATAGACATGTTCATTTTGGTGTATTGACCTTATATTATGCAAGTATTCTAAACTTACAGTTTTTGTAACTATTTTGTAGATTCTTTGGGAATTTTTACATAGATAATCATGTCATCTACAAATAGAGACAGCTTTATTTCATCCTTTCTAGTTTATATATCTGTTATTTATTTTCCTTGCCATACTGCCTTGTCTATAACCTCTAGTACAATATGCATCAAAATTGGTGAGAATGGATATTCTTGCCTTGTTGCTGACCTTACGGGGAAAGCATTTTGTCTTTCAGCATTAAGTATGATGTTAACTGTAGGGTTTGTTTTTGGGGAATTTTTGGGGGGGCGGGTAGATAGATACTCTTTATTAGGTTAACAAAGTTTCTTTTTTATTTCAAGTTTTCTGAGAAATGGATGTTGAATTCTGTCAAAGGCCTTATCTGTATGCATTTTATAGTTATCATGTACTACATTGTGTATTATATTATGTATACATATAATGTTACATTGGCAGATTTTTTAATATTGAACCAGTCTTGCATTCCTGGGTAAATTCTACTTGTTTATGATGATCTTTTTATATATTGTTGCATTTGATTTGCTAGCATGTTGTTGAGAACTTCAAATTTATGTTCATAATAGATACTAATCTTCCTTTCTTAAAATGTATTTGTTTCTTTTGGTATTTGGGAAATGCTGGCCTCATGAGATGAGTTGGGAGATGTTTTCTTCTCTTTTACATTCTGGAAGAATTTGTAAAGAATTGTCATTATTCCGTCCTTAAATATTTAGTAAAATTCTTCAATGAAGCCATCTGGGCCTGGAGTTTTCTTCATGGGAAGTATTAACTATATATTCAACCCCTTTAATAAAGAAAATATCATTAAGATTATCTTTTTCTTTTTGACTGAGCTTTGGTAATTGGTGTCTTTAAAGTAATTTAACCATTTCATCTAAGTCATCAAAATCATGTCCATAGAGTTAATCATGGTATTCCTTTATTATCTTTTTAATGTCTGTAGAGTCTGTAGTGATCTTGCATTCCTGATATTTGTAATTTGTCCTTTCTCCTTTTCTCTTGGTCAGTCTGGGTAGATGTTTATCAACTTTTATTGATTTGTTCGAAGAACGAACTTTGATTTCATTCATCTTTCTAACATAAGCATTTTGTGTTATAAATCATAACACAAATATAAACACAAATGAAACTTAAGGCACTGCTTTACCAGCATCTACATATTGTGATGTGTCATATTTTCATTTTCATTCAATTCAAAATATTACCCAATTTCCCTTGTGATTTCCTCTTGACTAGTCAATATATGGGATATTTTTATTGATTTCTACTTTTTCATTCATAGATTTAATTATGAGAACATATTTTGTATAATTTTAATTTTGAAAGATGTAAGGTTTGTTTTATTTCTGATGACTTGGGATATCCTGATAAATGTTCACTGTGTATTTGTAAATGATATCTATTCTACTCTTTTGGGATGAAGTGTCCTAGAAGCATCAATTAGGTCAAGTTATTGACAGTGTTTTTTAAGTTTTCCATATCCTTACTGATTTTCTCTCTACTTGTTCAATCAATTATTGTAAGGTGAATATTGCAGTCTTCAACTTTAATTGTGGATTTGCTTATTTCTCCTTATGGTATTACTTATTTATTTAGTCAGTCAGTTAGTTAGTTATTTCTATATTTGAAAACTCTCTTGTTAGCAGCATATACATTCAGGATTATTGTGGCTTCTAGAAGAATTGACCCTTTACCATTATCTGTAATATCTGTCTTTATTCCTGGTAATTTTACTTTTCTGAAGGCAACTTTGATATTGTTATGCCTACTTCACCTTTCTTCCAGTTAGTGCTAGCAAGGCAAATATTTCTCCATCCTGTTCTTTTTATTCTACAATATATTTAAGTTTAAAGTGGATTTCTTGTAGACAATATATAGGTGGACCTTGTCTTTTTATTTTTGGTTTCTTTTTTTTTTTAAGATTTTATTTATTTATTTGTCAGAGAGAGAGAGAGTATAAGCTGGGGGAATGGCAGGCAGAGGGATAAGCAGGCTCCCTGCTGAGCAAGGAGCCTGACGTGGGACTTGATCCCAGGATCCCGGGATCATGACCTGAGCCAAAGGCAGATGCCCAACCAACTGAGCCACCCAGGCATCCCTTATTTTTGGTTTCTTTAAAATGTTTTCTTCTTTCTTTCATATTGAGTATCATTCAATATTTTGTTTTTATTTCCATGCTGAGTTCATTATTTGTGCACTGTTTTAAATATTTTCAGTGGTTTTAGTTGTCCTAGACTTTAAAATATACATTTTAATTAATCAGTCACCTTCAAATAATATACCACTTTACATATAAAATAGGGACCTTTTCTCCTTTTTCTCTTGGTCAGGTAAGCAAGTGCTTATGTCTTCTCTCTCTTTGTCCTCCTTCCTTATCAGGTTTTAGGTTTGTTGTTAGTCCTGCAATTTAAATCCCTATGATATATTCAAGAAAAGCTGTGAATTTGTGGATTATCTTGTTTTCTTTCCTTTTTTTCCTGTGTTTTTTTTACAATGCTCTTTTCAGCTTCCTCCACCTCAGCAGATTTTTAATATCAGAAGTTTCCTTATAAATAACTATTTGAAACCTGTCATTTTAATTAAAAAATTAATTAAAAATTAAGATGGCAGATATTGGTTGGTTGGGAAGATGGTGGAGTAGGAGGACCCTAAGCTTACCTTGTCCCATGGATACAACTAGATTACACCCATATCAATGTAAATAATCCAAGAAATGACCCAAAGCCTGGCAGAACAAACTCCACAACTAAAGGCAGAGAAGAGGTCACATCAAAGAAGGTAGGAAGGGTGAAGACTTGGTCTGGGAGGGAAACGAACTGTGGAAGGGAGCTGATGGTGCAGACAAGGAGAGGAAACAGACTTTCACATGAGGGAGCCCATGAATGGGGTGGATGAATCTCCATAATATTTGCGTTTGAAAGTGAATGGGGGCCAAATTTCCTGAGTTTTTAAAACCTGCAGGACTTAAAGCCTGAAACTTAAAAAATTGGCAGGCTTGGCTCTGGGAGAACCCTGAAGGCATTAGAAAGTGGAGTCACCCCTCTCCACTCCCCCACCCCCCCCCCCCCCCCCCCGCCGTAAAGAGACAGCATGACGGACAGCCCATGCAGATACAGCACAGAAGCAGCAGTTTGAAAAACTCTGGGGGCAGATGGAAGGGAGAGTGATGTGCTCATCTCAGAGCTTGGCCCAGAGAGACATGTATGGTGGGGAGATCCTTCCAGGAACAAAGAGTGGGGCAGGAACCATTTCCCTCCCATCCCCCAGCATAAAAACCTGCCACCTATGGGAACGAGTGCACACCAACATTCCTTACCTAACTTGCTTGCACCAAGCCCTGACCCCCAACACTTGGTGGATCCACCCTTCCCACTCACCCAAGTCCCAGCACTGTGGGCCCCCTTCCCCAGGAAGACCTGTGCAAACCTTGCCAACACCACATCTCCTGAACTACGCATTTGTGGGACCTCAGTTCTGGCCGCAGCCGGGCAAGTCGGGTTTGGCAAGCAGACCACCACACACTTTGCTGCCTACAATAGGTAAAGAGAGCCTCTGCAGACAACTGGATTGAAGGAAAAAGAGGCCAAGACTCAATAGCAGAGCATACACAACACACATAGGAGATCCTCCCTGAAGTGCCAGGCGTTAGGAAACAGTGTACTGCAGGGCACTACAGAAACTATTCTTCATAAGTCCATTACCATCAAGAGCAAGAGATGTAGCTGACTTTACTAACACAGAGAAACAGACACACAGAGTCAGAGAAAATGAGAAGACAGAGAAATATATCCCAAATGAAAGAACAGGAACAAACCACAGCAAGAGACCTAAGCGAAACAGATACAAGTAATATGCGTGATAGAGAATTTAAAGTAATGATCAAAAAGATAGTGACTGGACTGGAGAAAAGAGTGGAGGACATCAGTGACACCCTTACCACAGAGATAAAAAAGAATCAATCAGAGACCAAGAACACAATAAATGAAATTAAAAATACACTTGAAGGAATAAATAGCAGGCTAGATGAGGAAGAGGAATGAATTAATGTACTGGCAGACAGAGTAAAGGACAGTAACCAAGCTGAGAAAAGTAGAGGAAAGAAAATTATGCAAACTGGAAATAGTCATAAGGAACTCAGTGACTCCATTAAGTGAAATAACATCCAAATTATAGAAATCTCAGAAAAGAAGAGGGAAATAAGGGGGCAGAAAATTTATTTGAAAAAATAATAGCTGAAAACTTCCCTAATCTGGAGAAGGAAACAGATATCCAGATCTAGTAGGCACAGAGATCCCTCCAAAATTCAACCCAAGGAGGTCCACACCAAGACATATAGTAATTAAAATGGCAAAAAGTAGCAATAAAGAAAAAAAAATTAAAAGCATCAAGAGAAAAGAACACAGTTACATACAAGAGAAACCCCATAAAAATATGAGCAGAATTTTCAGTAGAAACTTTGCAGGCCAGAAGAGAGTGGTTTGATATATTCAAAGTGCTGAAAGGGAAAAATCTGCAGCCACAAATCAAAAAACAGTAATAGATATGCAAAGTATAAAGAGAAAGAAAGGCAAGTTACAAAAATCCAAAAAATCTATATTACTAAAGAAAGCCAGTAAACCATGAAAGAGAGCAAAATGAGAAAGGATCTGAGAAAATCTATAGAAACAGCCACAAACAAGTAACAAAATGCCAATAAATTATTTACATTCAATTATTACTTTGAATGTAAATGGACTAAATGCTCTAATCAAAAGACACAAGGTGCCAGACTGGATAAAAAAAACAAGACCCATCCATATGCTGCCTAAAAGAGACTTATTTCAGACTGAAAGACACCTGAAGATTGAAAGTGAGGGGGTAGAGTAACATTTATCATGCAAATGGATACCAAAAGAAGTCTGGGGCAGCAGTACTTATACCAGACAAAATAGACTTTAAAACAAAAACTGTAACAAGAGACAAAGAAGGACACTATATAACAATAAAAGGAACAATCCAAGAGGATATAACAATTGTAAATATTTATGCACCCAAATATATAAGACAGTTAATAACAGTCATAAAGAAAGTAATTGATAGTAATACAAAAATAGTAGGGGACTTTAACACCCCACTTACATTGATAGACAGATCATCCAAACAGAAAATCAACTAGGAAACAGTGGTTTTGAATGACACGGTGGACCAGACAGATTTAACAGATATATTCAGAACAGTCTGTCCTAAAACAGTAGAATACACATTCTTTTCAAGTGTATACAGAACATTTTCCAGAATAGATCACATATTAGGTCATAAAACAAATCTCAACAAATTCAGAGACTGAACTAATACCATGCATCTTTTCTGACCACAATGCTATGCAACTAGAAATCAATCACAAGAAAAAAATCTAGAAAGGCCACAAATACATGGAGGTTAAATAACATGGTATTAAACAATGCATGAGTCAACCAAAAAATCAAAGAAGAAATTAAAAATTACATGGAAACAAATGAAAATGAAAACACAATGCTCCAAAATCTTTGAGATGCAGCAGAAGTGGTTCTAAGAGGGAAGTTTATAGCTATACAGGTCTACCTTAAGAGGCAAGAAAAATCTCAAATAAACAACCTAACCTTACACCTAAGGAGCTAGAGAAAGAAGAACAAACAAAATCCAAACCCAGCAAAAGAAAGAAAATAATCAAGATTAGAGCTGACATAAATGATATAGAAATGAAAAAAAAAAAAAAAGAATCAATCAATGAAACCAAGAGCTGGTTCTTTGAAAAGATCAACAAAATTGATGAACCTCTAGCAAGACTCATTAAAAAAAAAAAAAAAAGGAGAAAGAGGACCCAAATAAACAAAATTAATTATAAAAGAGGAGAAATAACAACCAACACCACAGAAATACAAACAATTGTAACAATATTATGAAAAACTATAGGCCAACAAATTGGACAACTTAGAAGAAATGGATAAATTCCTAGAAACATATAATCTACCAAAACTGAAGCAGGAATTAATAGAAAATTTTAACAGACCAGTCAACAGGAATGAAATTGAATCAGTAATCAAAAAACTCCCAAAAACAAAAGCCCAGGACTAGACAGCTTCACAGGCAAATTCCCAAACTTTTAAAGAACAGTTAATACCTGGGGTACCTGGTGGCTCAGTTGGTTAAGCATCAGACTTGATTTCAGCTCAGATCATGATCACAGGGTTGTGAGATTGAGCCCTGTGTCAGGCTCCATGCTCAGTGTGGAGTCTGCTTGAGATTCTTTCCTTCCCTCTCCCTCTGCCCCTCCTCCCACTCATGAGTGTGCTCTCTCTCAATAAATAAATAAAAATAAATAAATAAATAAATAAATAAATAAAATCTTTAAAAAAGAAGGGTTCATGTCCATTTTTCTCAAACTATCCCAAAAAATACAAGAGGAAGCAAAACTTCCAAATTCATTCTATGAGGCCAATATTACTCTGATACTAAAACCAGATAAAGACACCACAGAAAAAAAGAGAACTACAGGCCAATATCCCTGATGAACATATATGCAAAAATCCTCAAAAAATATTAGCAAACCCAATCCAACAATATATTAAAAAAATCATACACCATGATCAAGTGGGATTTATTCTCAGGATGCAAGCGTGGTTTAATATTTGCAAAACAATCAGTGAGATAGGTCACATCAATAAGAGAAAGGATAAAAACCATATGATCATTTCAATAGATGCAGGAAAAGCATTTGATAAAGTACATCAATTCGTGTAAAAATCTTCTGCAAAGTAGGTACAGAAAAAAAATACCTCAACATAATAGAGGTTTTACATAAAAACCCACAGCCAACATCATACTCAATGGTGAAAAACTGAGAGCTTTTCCCCTAAGGTCAGGAACAAGACAAGGATGTCCACTCTCACCACTTTTATTCAACATAGTATTGGAACTCCTAGCCACAGAAATTAGATAACATAAAGAAATAAAAGTAATCCAAATTGGTAAGGAAGAAGTAAAACTTTGACTATTTGCAGACTACAAGATACTATATATAGAAAACCTAAAGACTCCACCAAAACACTACTAGAGTTGATAAATGAATTCAGTTAAGCCACAGGATACAAAATCAATGTACAGAAATCTGTTACATTTCTTTTTTTTTTTTTTTTTTTTAAAGATTTTATTTATTTATTTGACAGAGAGAGACACAGCGAGAGAGGGAACACAAGCAGAGGGGAGTGGGAGAGGGAGAAGCAGGCTTCCCGCAGAGCAGGAAGCCCGATGCGGGGCTCGATCCCAGGACCCTGGGACCATGACCTGAGCCGAAGGCAGACGCTTAACGACTGAGCCACCCAGGCACCCCAGAAATCTGTTACATTTCTATACACCAATAACAAAGCAGCAGAAAGAGAAATTATGAAAACAATCCCATTTACAATGCACCAAAAACAATAAAACATCTAGGAATAAACTTAACCAAGGAGGTGAAAGACCTATACTCTGAAAACTAAAAAACACTGATGAAAGAAATTGAAGACAACACAAAAAAAGGGAAAGACAGTTCATGCTCATGGCTTGGAAGAAGAAATATTGTTAAAGTTATCTATATTACCCAAAGCAATCTACACATTTAATGCAATCCCTATCAAAATACCAACAGCATTTTTCACAGAACTAGAACAAATAATCCCAAAATTTGTATGGAATCAAAAAAGCCCTTGAATAGCCAAAATAATCTTGAAAAAGAAAAGCAAAACTGGAAATATCACAATTCCATATTTCAAGTTATATTACAAAGCTGTAGAAACCAAATCACTATGGTACTGGCATAAAAATAGACACATTGATCAAGAGAATGGAACAGACTCAGAATCCATGAAAATAGAATCAGAGAAATAAGTGACACCATGAAACATTCCAATGTCAGAATTATTGGAATTCCTGAGGGGGGAGAGAGAGAGAGAGAGGACTAGAAGATATATTTGAGCAAATCGTAGCTGAGAAATTCCCTAATCTGGGGAATGAAACAAACATTTGTGTCCTAGAGGCAGAGAGGACCCCTCCCAAGATCAAGGAAAACAGGCCAACACCCCGGCAAATAATAGTAAAACTCGCAAATCTTAGAACCAAGGAAACCATCTTAAGGACAGTCAGGGGGGAAGAGATTCCTTACGTACAGATGGAGGAACATCAGAATAACGTCATCAGAATAACCTATCCACAGGGACCTGGCAAGCCAGAAAGGCCTGACAAGACATATTCAGCATACTAAATGAGAAGAACATGCAACCAAGAATACTTTATCTGGCAAGACTGTCATTTAGAATAGATGGAGGGATGTAGAGCTTCCAAGACCGGCAGAAACTGAAAGAATATGTGACCACTAAGCTGGCCCTGCAAGAAACATTAAGGGGGGTTCTATAAAAGGAGAAAGACCCCAAGAGTGATATAGAAAAGAAATTTACAGGGACAATCTATAAAAAACAAGGTCTTCACAGGGAACATGATGACAATAAATTCATATCTTTCAATAATCACTCTCAACGTGAATGGCCTAAATCCTCCCATAAAATGGTACAGGGTTGCAGATTGGATAAAAAGACAGGACCCATCCATATACTGTCTACAAGAGACTCATTTTGAACCTAAAGATACATCCAGAGTGAAAGTGAAGGGATGGAGATCTATCTTCCATGCCAGCGGACCTCAAAAGAAAGCTGGGGTAGCAATTCTTATATCAGACAAATTAGATTTTAAACTAAAGACTGTAGTTAGAGACACAGAAGGACACTATATCATTCTTAAAGGGTCTATCCAACAAGAAGATCTAACTATTGTAAATATCCACACCGCCAACATGGGAGCAGCCATCTACATAAGCCAATTGTTAACCAAAATAAAGAGTCATATTGATAATACGTTAATTGTGGGAGACTTCAATACTCCACTCTCAGCAACAGACAGATTATCTAAGCAGAAAATCAACAAAGAAACAAGAGCTTTGAATGACCCAGTGGACCAGATGGACCTCATAGATACATGCAGAACATTCCACCCTAAAACAACAAAATACTCATTCTTCTCAAGCACACGTGGAACTTTCTCCAGAATAGACCACATACTGGGTCACAAATCAGATCTCAACTGATACCAAAAGACTGAGATTATTCCCTGCATATTCTCAGACCATAATGCTTTAAAACTGGAACTCAATCACAAGAAAAAAATTGGCAGAAATTCAAACACTTGGAAGCTAAAGACCACTCTGCTCAAGAATGTTTGGGTCAACCAGGAAATCAAAGAGAACTTAAACAATTCATGGAAACCAATGAGAATGAAAACACATCAGTCCAAAACCTATGGGATACTGCAAAGGCGGTCCTAAGGGGGAAATGCATAGCCATCCAAGCCTCACTCAAAAAAATAGAAAAATCCTGAATTCACCAACTAACTCTACACCTTAAAGAACTAAATAAAAAGCAACAAACAATGCATAAGCCACACATTAGAAGAGAAATAATTAAGATTAGAGCAGAGATCAATGAATTAGAAACCAGAAACACAGATCAGATCAACGAAACTAGAAGCTTGTTCTTTGAAAGAATTAAGAAGATCAATAAACCTTTGGCCAGACTTATACAAAAGAAAAGAGAAAGGATCCAAATTAATAAAATTATGAATGAAAGGGGAGAGATCACAACTAATACCAAGGAAATAGAAACAATTGTTAGAAATTATTATCAACAACTATATGCCAATAAACTGAGCAATCTGGATGAAATGGATGCCTTCCTGGAAACCTATAAACTCCCAAGACTGGAACAGGAAGAAATTGACAACCTGAACAGGCCAATAACCAGTAACGAGATTGAAGCAGTGATCAAAAACCTCCCAAAAAACAAGAGTCCAGGGCCTGATGGATTCCCTGGGGAATTCTACCAAACATTCAAAGAAGAAATAATACCTATTCTACTGAAGCTGTTTCAAAAAATAGAAACAGCAGGAAAGCTTCCAGACTCATTCTATGAGGCCAGCATTTCCTTAATCCCCAAAACAGGCAAAGACCCCATCAAAAAGGAGAATTTCAGACTGATATCCCTGATGAATATGGATTCTAAAATCCTCAACAAAATCCTAGCTAATAGGATCCAACAATACTAGCTAATAGGATCATCCACCACGACCAAGTGGGATTTATCCCCGGGATGCAAGGGTGGTTCAACATTCGCAAATCAATCCATGTGATAGAACACATTAATAAGAGGAGAGAGAAGAACCATATGGTCCTCTCAATGGATGCAGAAAAAGCATTTGACAAAATACAGCATCCTTTCCTGATTAAAACTCTTCAGAGTATAGGGATAGAGGGCACATTCCTCAAGTTCATAAAATCCATCTATGAAAAACCCACAGCGAATATCATCCTCAATGGGGAAAAGCTGAGAGCCTTTCCCTTAAGATCAGGAACACGTCAAGGATGCCCACTCTTGCCACTGTTGTTCAACATAGTACTAGAAGTCCTAGCAACAGCAATCAGACAACAAAAAGAAATAAAAGGTATTCAAATTGGCAAAGAAGAAGTCAACTCTCTCTTTTCACAGACGACATGATACTTTATGTGGAAAACCCAAAAGACTCCACCCCCAAATTACTAGAACTCATACAGCAATTCAGTAATGTGGCAGGATACAAAATCAATGCCTAGAAATCAGCTGCTTTCCTATACACTAAAAATGTAACTGTAGAACAAGAAATTAGGGAATCAATCTTATTTACAATAGCACCAAAAACTTTAAGATACCTAGGAATAAACCTAGCCAAAGAGGTAAAGGATCTGTACTCTAGAAACTACATATCCAATAAAGTGCTAGTATCCAAAATATATAAGGAACTGATACAGCTCAATACCCCCAAATGGAATAATCCAATTAACAAATGAGAAGATAGGAACAGACATTTCTCCAAAGAAGACATACAGATGACCAACAGACACATGAAAAGATGATCATCATCACTTATCATCAGTGAAATGAAAATCAAAACTACAAGGTGATATCACCTCACACCTGTCAGAATGGCTAAAATCAACAACAGAAGAAACAACAGGTGTTGGTGAGAATGTAGAGAAAAAGGAACCCTCGTGCACTGTTGGTGGAAATGCAAATGGTGCAGCTATTGTGGAAAACAGTATGGAATTTCCTCAAAAAGTTAAAAATAGAACTACCCTATGATCCAGCAATCGCACTACTGGGTATTTACCCAAAGAATCCAAAAACACTAATTCAAAGAGGTACATGCACTTCTATGTTCATAGCAGCTTTATTTACAATAGGCAAGATATGGAAGCAGTCCAAGTTTCCTTCAATAGATGAATGGATCAAAAAGCTATGATATATACATACAATGGGATATTATTCAGCCATAAAAAGAATGAAATCTTGCCATTTGCTATAATATGGATGAAACTAGAGAGTATTATGCTAAGTGAAATAAGTCAGATAAAGACAAATACCATATGATTTCATTCATATGTGGAATTTAAAAAACAAAACAAGCAAAGGGAAAGAATAAGAGAGGGACAAACCAAGAAACAGATTCTTAACTCTAGAGAACAAACTGTTGGTTACCAGAGGGGAGGTGGCTGGGAGATGGGGGAAATAGGGATGGTGATTAAAGAGTACACTTACCATGATGAAAAATAAAATAAAATGATAAAAAAATAGAGATTAATTAAGTTAAAAACAGAGAAAAGATAGAAACAAATCCCAAGAACTGGTGCTTAAAAACAAAAAGGGCAAATAAAACCTTATCTAACAAAGCAAGGGGAAAAGAGAGAAGTCTTGAATACACAAAATAAATGAAGTAATGTACATCAAGAAAGAAGGAATTACAAATTTCTAGCCAGGGCTATTAGAAATCTACTTGGAGCCCTTGATAATTTCTCCATCAAGATGAAAAAACACGGGGGTGCAACCACAGGGAGAGTCAGCTGCCCTGGCAAAGGGGAAGGAGATGTCCTCTGGTTTATGCCTTGGGCCCTTTCAAGCTGAACATCTCAGGACAATATAAACAGTCACTCACCCATGGCACTGTCATCTTTTGCATGTTTCAAAGAAACACATATTTGGCATAATTAAAAAAATATATAGATATGATCATGAATTTGGTCGAGAAGATGAGTACAACATTTTTTCAACTGGAAGCTAAATTCTCCTCTGAATCTTACACAACATTCAATTTCCAGTTAAAGTTTCCAAAGATGGACATCACTGAATGAAAGAACGGGGAACACTGAAAGTAGGGATCTTTGTTTTTTATTCAACAGGAAAAAGCATTTCTCTCTCTGAATAAAGTGGAAGCTTTTTGCTGAGTGTTGTCAATGTTCTACTCCATCAGTCATTTTTCTTAGGCAGGGCACTCACTTCTAAGTTGAAAGAAAACCGCCTAGCCCCAAATTCCCAGGAATTCAGTCTGAGCTTATTTCTCTGGCTTTCTTTTTCTCAGTTCGGTAGACTACTTTAAAGAATTAAAAAATAGCTTAGGAATGAGACCCTAGCAATTAATTACATGGACATATGTTCATCTGAATATTTCTAATATTTAGTTCCATCTTCTCTTTTGGGATCAAGGTTGCAATACAAAAGAGCTACACTGAGCTTTGCTCTGGCTCCCTTAAGATAATAAGGCTTGCAATATAAGTTTCCAATAAATTAGAAAAAAATAAACAGCATTAAGTCATTCGTGAATCATAAAGCATATGCATTATTTTTGAGTTAGAAATATTTGCAGGTGGGAAGCAGATGGTAGCATGGCAACAAAATTACCCTCCAACCTGGCAAGATGAAGAAGGGGACTCAGGGTCACCCATTTATGTCCCGAACACAAAAGAGCAAATCTAGTAAGTGCAAAAAAAAATCATGTTATCAATAATCAATACCATCCTTCCCCAAAATAGTTGGCAGGGACCCTGGAGCTTTCTGACCCAGTCCATCCTAATCCTTCTATCCAGTGGTGTTCATCAAATGTGTGTTGGCTCTGGATGCCATATACATCTTAGGGCTGTGCAAAGAATTAAGGAATCCATGGAAATAGAAGCAAAGCAAAGGAGAGAGGGAAGTATTTTCCTCAAGTTTTAATTGTCATGGAGAGGGCAGATAATTTTTATTTGTGTGTGTGTTTTACAGAAAGAGAGAGAGTGCACACATGAGCGGGGGGGTGGGGGCAGAGGGAGAGGGAGAGAGAGAATCTCAAGCAGGCTCCATGCTCAGTGTGGAGCCCAACATAGGGCTCAATCTCATGACCCTGAGATCATGACCTGAGCCAAAACCAAGTGTCAGGCACTTAACTGACTGAGCTACCCAGGCACCCCTCTTTGTTTTGTTTTTTAATAACAGCTTTATTGAGATATAGACATGCCATAAAATTTACTCTTTTAAATTGTACAATTCAGTGGTTTTTAGTGTACTGAGCATTGTACAACCATCGCCACCACCTATCTGTGAAATGCTCCAGCATCCCCAGAGGAAACCTCATCCTGGTCAGCAGTCACGCTCCACCCCCACAGCCTCCAGCCCCCAGTCCCTGACAGTCTGCTCTGCCTCCGTTTATTTTCCTAATCTGAACAGTCTGCATAAATGCGATTACATCGTATGTGATTTTTTCCCCTGGCTTCTTTCACTTAGAATAATGTTTTCAAGTTTCATCCAGATTATAGCATGTTATCAGTATTTCACTCTTTTTCTTAATGGCTAAATAATACTCTTTTGTAGAGAAATACCACACATTTTTTTCTATTCATCAGATAAGGGATATTTGGGTTATTTCCATTTTCTGCCATTATGAATAATGCTATCAACATTTACATAGTGTTTTTGTAGACATAGGTTTGCAATTAAGTTGAGGTATACCTAAGAGTTAAATTGCTGGGTCATTTGTTAAACATTTTTAGGAACTGTCAAACTGTTTTCCAAAGTGGTTAAATTTCCAGTTTCTCCATGGCCTTGTCAACATTTGTTATTGTCTTTTTGCTTTTAGTCATCCTAGTAAGTGTGCAGCATATCTCGATGTATTTTTGATTTGCATTTCCCTAAAAATGAACAATGCTGAGTACCTTTGCCTGTGCTTATTGGCCATCTGTCCATCTTTGGAGAAATCTCTATTCAGATTCTTTTCCATTTGCCAACTGCATTGCTTTTTTATTGTTGAATTATAAGTATTCTTTATATATTCTGGATATATGTCCCTTATCAGACATATGATTTGTAAGTATTTTCTCTTATTCTGTGGGTTTTCTTTTGATTTCCCTGATGGTCTGTGTGGATTTTCTAAATTGAATTTAAAGTCAAACAAACAAAACAACAACAAAAAAGAATGGAAATAGGGGCTAAGGATGCTTGATCAACATGTCAGAAAAGGAAATTTTCTCATAAATTTGAACTTGGAAAGTTACATCACTTAGTAAGCACAGAATGTGAGACCTGCTGTCTTTTTTCCCCCAGGCATTTTTCCTTTCTGTGTATCAATACTTGGCCTGGGTTGGTTGAATTTGCAAAGGGAGGAGAGGAAAAAGGGGAAAAAAGATGAGATGGGAGGGAGAGGAAGGAAACAGAAGAGAAGATGAGCAAAGAGGGGAGGGAAGAAGGTCAGCAAGGGACCATTCTCTTCATCTGAGAAAAGAAATAATATCTTCTATTTTGGGTGGACCCTATGAAGAGAACTGTAATTCATAAATTATGACATAGTTAATTATATATATGTATTTTATATTTTATATATAGCTCACATGTCTATATTTTAGAAAAATATAAAACAAAAAAAATATAAAAATTCCAGCAGGTGTGAGTAAGTCTCCAGCTGTCTACAGGTAATTTCATCACTCAAATTTCCCTGATGTTGGCAAAGGTTGAGGCTTTTTAGGGAGCCGATTTAGAAAACCATATAAATGCAGGGGATAAGTAATTGTCTGTGAAAGCCATTATCTTTATTATACTTTAAATAGTTACATGGGTAAAAGAGGTAAAAATAAAAAACCCTCAATACCCAGCTACCAGTCATGCATCTGAAAACAGAAAAAAAGAATTGCATGCACCTACATGCAATTATGGAAGGTATAGAAAAATCATCTGTTCTTAGAAATCAAATTTCCCTTAACCTCACTAATGTCAAAAACCCAAGTGATTGTGGGGGAAGTAACATTAAGACTAATTTGGTATGTAAAAAATGCCTGTACTTGATGCAAGTGAAACTGTACATACCCTGGGAAAGTTCTATCAATTTTTTCCAGTGGGTTGTCAAATGGTTTTGAAATTAAACAGTGCTCTCCAGCAACATTCCTGAGGCATGTCTACTTTCCAGGTTCACTGAAGTCTTGCAAACACTAAGCCATGTCAATTACCAGTACATCAGGATACTTCATCTGTAAATATTATTTGGGGCAAGAGAAAGACAGCAGAAGCAAATAAAGGGAGTTTTAGATATGGCCTTCTTAAGAACCCAAATTCAAATTCATATGTCTGCTTTTATATGTGGAAACAAATCACACACTGGATACGCTCATGTCTATTTGATAGATACGATGGGTGTATGGTGGGTGTGGACAGAAAGGGACCTCACCTCACCCTTTCACTTTCAAAACATTCACTCCATGACTTTTGGGAAGCCCCACCTACGTGATGTCACTTAAGTGTCCAATTCCTTCTGCAACTTATTACACAGCTTAGCACTTCTATACTTGGTTTAGACACCATGGATTTGCAAGGATTCATCTGTTGGCTTGTAGATCTTTGAAGGCACTTGTCCTCTGTGGGTTTTGTGCTGTTCTGACTAGCATACTAATCTGCTTCCATCCTTCCACAGACCGAATGTCTGAAGGTTTCCTCCCCTGCCACTCTCAGCCTAGCCTTCACAGACACAATTCATCATCCTGCAAAGGGCTTTTCCCTAAGGAAGAGGACACGTGATAGGTAGCACATACTAGGGGAGAGGGGTTTCCCCAGCTGGAATAGCTTCCCACCCTCCTCTTTCCAGTCCTTCCTTTACTTACATTCTTCTCCCACAAGCAAAATGTTCATTTTTGAGAGGGAGCAAGAACAGAACGTGGTACTCTGAAACAAGAAAATCGAGTAATCACAGCCTGAACTGTGTTTACCACATGCAGCAATATTTCTAGGACAAGCTGCCTTCATGATCTTGAGGTTTCAGTGCCCCTTTGCAAGAGGGCATCTTCTTCAGGACACGTTTTAACTTTTATTTATGGAAAATTAATCCAAGAGCTGTTTTACTTCCTTAGTTGGATACAGAGATTGTCTGTGGCTCTAACGAAAGAGATGCCCACCAGCACCCAGCTGGAAGTGAAATGTAGACTATGCAAAAAAGCTTGTTTCAAATCTTCACCACCATAAACACTTGGGAACAAATGAGAAGTCTTTAGATCCTTACCTGAGTGACATGCATAATTCAGGAAAGGTGAAAACTAATGCTATTCTAGAACACGCTCACCTCTACCTACACGAGCCCGCACACATGAGTGCACACTCCCCTCAACACACAGACCCTGGAGGGGCATGAATACCACCAGGCTCTTCTCTGTGGCCCAGAAGCAGCATTCCATGCTCAACCTCCCCACAAATCCCAAGACCTACTAAAAGTGGGGGGCGTGTCAGGAGACACACTGATTTTATTCAGCAAGTGATCTTCCACCTCTGCAGTTACTAAAGGTTTCTTGAAATCCTTCCCCATTTTCTTTTCCAGTGGAGAGAGACCATTCTTAACAAGGTTCCTTCAAATAATTAACTAAACGTTACTTGAAATTAATTATTCACTAACTAGGTGTTGGCTGATACTGAGAAGTTATTCAGGAAGAAAGCCAAGTTGGGGAAAATGGCAGAATTCACCTTTCTTTACAATCCACAGACTCGTGATCTATTTTACGGGCTACCATGGCCCGTGTGAGGATGTGTTTGCATGTCATGAGATGCAAGTCGTACGCAAAACCCTGTTACTGATAAAAGAGAAGAACCAAAGATGGAAACATATGTTGGCTTCACCAATTAGAGTGGATTTAACCTCACCCTTATTGTAAGGTCACTGTCACTCACTTGCTTTCTGGTAGCCTTTGTGGAGGAGGATGCAAGTTGACTACAGCAGGATCCTGGTGACTGCAGTGATGGTAACAGCTCCCGGGGGCGACAGTAATCACAAACATGCCACCTTTAATAATTGCCTGACTGCATTCTAACAACACGATAAGTTAAATACTGCTTTAACTCCCATTTTATTGGTCAGGAAACTAAGGCCAGCAGTGGTACAGGGACTTACCCCAAATCACACATCTAGTAAACACCTCCACAGGCATGTATTGCTTATGGGAAAGCAATTTGAAGTATATCATGGCAGAGTTAACGATAATTAGACACCCATTTGTCCAAAGATTTAGGGAGGCCGCTTGCTTGTGCCTTTTTGGGTGATCTGCCATTTGCCTTTGAAATATTTCAATAATTGTTTACTCAATCAGAGGATAAGAAGGTAAAGTTCACATCAGTATAGGGTGGGAGATGTCTGCTTGAGGAGGAGGTGGCTCTTCACCAGCTTGCGTGAGACAATATACACTTTGGGAAAGCATTTTCCAAATGCATATGCGAGTGTGCAACCCCAAATCTATGGAAACAGAGTCTCCAGCACTTCTAAAAACAATCAAATGAACAACCAAAAAGCAAGTGATAATGATACAATCCTTGATTAAGAATAGTTGATCTTTTAATAACCTTACAGATGTCCGTTTATCTATTTTATTACCGTGGATGATGGAATAGTCGTAGCCTTTAGAGTAAGCCTTTGGCTGGACACAAAGAATATATTATTTGGGCCAACAAATCAAATATGCATGTCTTTAATACCAGAGTTAATAGAAACATGTTACTGATGAAAAGAAATTTCAAACTTTTGTTTTTGACTTATTGACTATTTTTTTGCTGAGAATACAGTCTGGTAACTATGAACCTATCAAAGATGATGGGCAAAGAAGCACTTGGAAACTGTAAAAACTCCAAGGTGGTCTAGACAGAAGGGAGATGGCAGAAATGGTTGGTTAAAATAGTTTCGGGGATGAGAGCTTTCCTCATGTATAAATTGATACGAGAAGCAGAATATATACAGTACTTCCTTAATAAATTGAAACAACCCAATTTAAGATTATAATTGGGCTGAAACTACAGCATACTTTTGCATTGTTTATGAGGTGAGAGGATTTTAAAGGTTTTTCGGAGCACATCTTTAACCTGCTTAAATGTGCCAACTTATTTTGAGTACCACTGAGCAAACCACGCTCGTTAAAAATAAGTTATCTGCTCACTAAAGTAACAACTGTTGCTAAACGTCAGCTTGAAAACTGCATGTATAGCTGGTTTGATGTGTTACATTATCTACGCGCTTAAAAATAATGAAGGAGCACTTCTTTGAACGAGACTTCACTCATTCACACTGAGTTTATCTCTAGTCATTTCAAACGAATAAAGTTTTATAGAATGAACTTCTGGGACTCTGCTACTTAATATAAAGCCAAAGAAAAGAGAGAAGGGAAACAGTTCCAATGAATTTAGGCCCACTGTGTAGGTAATAATTTAAAACCACTCCAGATGTCTATGAGTGCTTTTGTCCCCTCATAAAGAGCGTAGATTAATAGTGGATTAATATACTAAGGCTCCCTTTCTTGACCATTAGTATCTCTCCAAACACAGGAAACAATTCCAACCAAATGGTTTTAAATTAGAGCAGATCAGCCTAATTGCTTTCCTCCTTCAGAATGGGAACTCTTGAGAATCTCATAATTTTCCATGAAATCTGTGAATAAATATTCTCTTTCGAGAACAGGCCAGGACCCCTGCTGCTGGGCTCAAGATTCTAGTTGCTAATGAGGCCTCAAAACAGAGGATTCCAGTGGAAGACAACTGATGGATTTCCATCAATCCCTTATCACTACAATGCCAAGGAGAGCTTGGGCAGAGTGTTATCACAAGACCTTCCACGGGGTCTACAGACCAGTCCAGAAGATAAGACAGGACCGACAGGGAGAGGCTGGTGCCAATGAAGATTAAGGCTCTGACACTGGGGACCTGGAAAGGACCTAACAATGTAGCCCTTCACCACTGAGCTTGTGCTCACTTCTTGAATAGGTGTCAATCACCGTGTGCATCTAGATAAAATGCGTTAATTGAGGACCAATGTGTTCCTGAGCTCTCCTTGGTTCTCACCAATGCTTTGAACCAGGCTTCCAGGTTAAAGCCTGTCCAGCTTCCAGAATCAGCTCTTCCTCCAGTCGCTATGGACTGAAATGCTACTGTGATTGCCCAGACCTGCCAAATCTATTCACTGTGAACCCCCAACTGTTCTTTGTGTAAATATCACTAGCCCTGGCCTTGCCCACATTCCAACTTGCAACGTCCAGCCCAAGTCAGAATGGAACCGAACTCCTTCTCATTCATCACAACTCTGTAAGTCGTAACCCAATGCCACAATGCTGCTGAGCATCGTGCTTGGGAATAAACACTTCACCTGCTATTTCTCTTATCTGTGGGGTCTGTCACTCTGTCCTGGACAAAAATGAACCTGGAAAATTTTCTTCATGAACCTATTCTAGGGCCATCTTTTTCTTCCTAGATACTTTCCAATAACTATTCTGGTGCTGAATTTCCCAGACTATTTTCAAACAGGTTTTCAAGCAAGACAAGATGTCATTTCACTGATTCTCTCTGCTTTGAGAGGAGGATGTTCACATATGCTGCCAGCTATGCGTGCATTAATTAACACTCAGACCACAATGTAATTTCTACAGAATTACAAGCTGCAGCATCTGTGTTATTGTAGAACAGAACAAAAATAATTGACTTCAGAAAAATACATACGAAATCTGACCCCATCAAGAAGCCACTGATCTCTCCACTTGTGTAGAAAGGACACACACATTTTATAATTCAGGAAATGGCTTGCTTTGAGTCTTTCACATTCTACTTCAGTGCAAAGACACTTTTCTGTGGGACTAAAAATTTGAGACTAATTGCTAGAATTCTCTTCGGTACTATAATCCATCCAGAAATTACCCAGGAAACATGCAGACAGCTTCTGAGGGTGAGCCAGATATTCCTGGGACCCTTAAGAAAATACGTGAATCGCTGTATATAATTGTTGACATGACTATTTTATATCATTGTATGAGTACTTGCAGTGAGCACTCAGAGGGGGCCGTGTGGGTGTGATAGAGAGGCTCAGGGTGGAGTTTTCTTCTCTTTTGAAGGTTTTTACAGAGCAGAATTCTTAGGTGCCAATCAGCAGAACATTCCAGACCCTGGGAAAGCATCAGGAATGCCCCATTACTGTCTGTGAGGTGGGAGAACAGCCAGGGGAATGAGCAGGGGGAGACAGTCGGGCAACAGGGGACGTACCATCTGCAGAGAATTCAAAAACAACGAGACTCACAGAAAGTCAGTTTGGTTCACCTTGTGCCAGAGATTCTAAACCAATTCAGTGACCATTCCTCAAGAGGTGGGGGGCTTCATCTATCCTTCTGGTTCCAGTTTGTTCCTTATGCCCCCATGTTGCACTGCTGTGAGGATACAGAAGGCTGGGTCACTTGTCTTTGGGTCTGTCTATACCTGGGCTGGCCTGGACTGTGGTTCTAACCTGAAGTCTGTGTAAGTGGGGAGAACTGACGGTGTGTGTGTGTGTGTGTGTGTGTGTAACCTGTGAGCTACACTCAGTGTTTCAGACATCATCACACATTCAGTATTCAGTGCAGACTCACTGAGATCTCCAGTGCTGGTGCTCTGAGTTGAAATTATTTAAAATTAACAGAGTGTTGCCAAGTCAGGGAGGCAGGTGGAATGCACACAGATTTCTTCAGCGTCAGGCTAACTGGAGTAGTTCCTGGCTCTGTCACTGACCACATGCAGGCCCTGGAAGACCAGGGCCCTCCTCCGTGAGATGCAGATATTCATGCCTACTTTGCAGAGTTGGAAGGGGGTCAGAGAAAATATGTGTAAAATATCTAATATACAGCCTAAGACATTGGCAGTGCTCAGCAAATGATAGCTTTTACTGAGTAACAACCAAAGTCTTTGACACTTATTTTAATATATATATTTCAATATATATTTAACGAGGTCAGATACTTAGCATCCTAGTGGGTTTCCATCCCCCTTCCTTTGACATCAGTGAAGATGTCCAGATCTGAGTCACGACAGTGGGAAATGACACTGGTTCCTTAACAAGTAGAATTTATTAGAAAAAAATTCTCTCAAAATATAAGGCCCATGGTGAAAACCATAGTGCTACCTTTGCCAGGGAAAGATGTTCTGGTAAACTGGTCCCGAATGTGTGTGTGTGTGTCAGAACCATCTGGAGAGCTTATTAGAACTCAGATTTCTGGCGCTGGCATTACTGATTCCATAGGTTTGTGCTGGGCCCACGGTTCCCAAGCGGTGCTGCTAAGCTGCCAGCACGGACCCAAAGAGCCCACGTTGGGAACCACTGTTCTAGAAGGCGGGGGTCAGACTTTAACACGGGCACCGGTTACATGGGGCATCTCACTAGGATGGAGACTCTGATTCCACAGGTGGAGGATGGGCCATGAGGACTCTGCATTTCTAACAAGCTCCCAAATAATGTTGATACCGCTGGTCTGCAGACCACGCATGGAGTCGGCAAGGCTTGGGAGCTGCCTCGTTCAGGACGGTAGCTAAAAACCACGTGTGGTTATCGAGCACTTAAAATGTAGTCTGAATTCAGAAGTGCTTATAAGGGAAAACACTGGACTTAGAAGACTTGGTATAAAAAGAAGTAAAATATCTCAATTCTCCATATTGATTACATACTGAAAGGCTGACATTTTAGATGGATTGTGTTAAATAAAATGTTGATGATTTTTACCTTTCTAAAAACTTTTTTAATGCGTGGAAAATTTAAAATAATGTGTGTGTCCCATTACACTTCTATTAGGAGAGCACTGCTGGAGAGAATGTTAAGATGCCCTCTGCCCCCTGAGCCCAACACTAATCTCGAAGGATTTCAAATTAGAGGCTGCTGCATTCAGGCCTCCTCTTTGCTGGTCTTAATTTCATCTCTCTAAAATACTTCTTTGATTAAGTCAAGGTAAAAAATTGTCAATGGACCTTCACTGTTTAAAAGATAGACCTCGGGGCGCCTCAGTGGCTCAGTCAGTTAAGCACCTGACTCTTGGTTTCAGCTCAGGTCATGTTCCCAGGGTCATGATCTCAGGGTCTTGAGATCCAGCCCCAGGTCGAGCTCCACGCTCACTGGGGAGTCTGCTTGAGATTCTCTCCCTCTGCCCCTCCCCCCAACTCATGCTCTCCCTCTCTGTCTTTCTGTAAAATAAAGAAATAAATACATTTAAGAAAAGACAGACCTCAAACTTTTAAATTTAGCATTCCAGGCCATCCATAGTCTATCCAGTCTCCTCTTCCAATTTGCGTACAATTACTTCCCTAAAGCACAGGCGTAGAAGTATTTGCTGATCGTTTGATTAATGATTTTGATCAGTATCTAAAAAGTGGATTTCTAAACTGGCCTTGCCTAACATCGGTCCTTTAGGATAAATGCTTTGATCTCTACTCAGTGGTAAAAGTCAAGAGGATAATTTCTACCTTCAAGGATTGACATGAGGTTTCAATGTAATTTTATATATATAAAGACCTGGTGAGTTTCCATTCCCCTCCCTGCATATTTTTTTTTAAGATTTTATTTATTTATTTGACAGAGAGAGAGAGCGAGAGCAACACAAGCAGCGGGAGCGGGAGAGGGAGAAGCAGACTCCCCGCTGAACAGGGAGCCTGATATGGGGCTCGATCCCAGGACCCTGGGATCATGACCTGAGCCAAAGGCAGACGCTTAACCGACTGAGCCACCCAGGAGCCCTGTGTCTATAGTTTATAACCAGCTGCCCTCATTAGGGGAAATTACAAATTAAGTTAAAAAGTGAATACTTGAGTTAGGGATGGAGTTAATGGGCATTATATTAATATTTAACTTTACTTTTGCTGTTTTTCTTATCCAAATTAAGATAAGATAAAATAAAACCTCCATTACCCCTGTAGTTATAAACTACAGTATGTTTTTGCTGTACTGCAGTTTAAATATTTTATTAAAGCACCATTCCTTATCAAATATTTGTAATGTTATCAAATGGGTGTCTAGACTAGTTGGACTAGCAGAACTCTAAGACAGAGGTCCCCAAACTTGCTCTGATCACAGCACTCTTGGTGTCTCATTAACTTAGGGCAGCACAGACCCCTTAAGCCAAAAGAAACACCTAAGAGTTTGATTTATTAAGTAATGATGTCCAAATGACTTCATTCATTAAGTATGTCCTAACAACCTACCAGCTGTTTAAAAAAAAATGTACACAAAAATTAAGAGAAAATATGTTTTCACTTCCAAATAACCACAGTTACTCATTAGTGGGATGTGTGCACCTGTCTGATGCAACCTCTCAGCCCTTGGAATCGGCTGAGACCCTGCCTCACGTCCTGAGGTTTTTGCCTACGACGTGCTTTGTATCACAGAAACGAGATTCACAAAGAACACTGAAGCTATGAACTATTTTGTGATGGTAACTGATGTGGTGACCAGACCAACAGATCTTGCTGTGTTTTCCCTGAAACGTAAAGCATCCTCTGGCACCTCTGTGGATGTGCTGGTGACTCAGGGTGCCTCAGGACATGGTTTAGAAACCACCGCTCTGCCATCTTCTGCCTCCGAGAAGTTGGGGTTCAAAGGATGTTAAAACTTGAAGTGAGTCTGAGTACAACTTGAGTTAAATTCCTTCTTCTCCCCTGCTGGAACTCAAATCCCATTGTGCTTCTGGAAAAAAAGCAAGTGTTGGGAAAGTGCAAGACCTGCGTACGAAGGGCAGGAGACACGTAAGTACTTGGCTATTTTTCCCATGGGATCGGCTAAATGGGTTCCTGAGATGAAAGGCAATGGGCAGATGTGATCCAAAAGTCGGAGCCTGGGTGGACCGCAGAACTTCCCTAGTAAGCCCAGGGGCCCCCTCTCCCAATCCCCACATTTGCTTCTCAAGCAAAGTAGCGCGCCTGGCTTCCTCAGCACCACACCGCACAAAGCAATGATGAAGACCCGAGTGGTGGCGGCTCACTGTGACAGCTGTCGGCCTCCACTCTGTCATTTGGAATCCACCCGGGGAACACACACATCCATCACAGTGTGCTCCTGCAATGAACGAGGCCATGTCTTAACCGGCTTGCCCAGCCCCTCGGTGCTACCGTAATGAATGAGGCTTCATTTGCCAAATGCAGTGGAAACCTACCACGGGCCAGGAGCTTCTGAAAAATGAGGAACTACACACAGGGAGGGGTAAGGAAGCTGGGTAAAAGTGATTATCAATATATCAGACTGTAAGCTAAAACTGAATAATAGATACATGTATTATTTAGGAGAATTATAACCATGAATATTAATAAAACAGAGTACTGCATGTTCTTTTCATAGTTCTGATTTTGGGGGGAAGGAGAGCAAAAAATAACTGTAGCTATTTTCTCGATGGCCATAAACAAGATTCTGTTTTATTTTCAGAGAAGACAAGAACAAGGGTAAGACAGCTCCAAGAGGCTCGCCTGGGGCATAGAGATATTATAGAAGGGAAACTTTATTTGTCAGAATCATTCTCATGATCCCCTTAGGGGTCTCCTGACGCCCCCAACTGCAACTTTCATGGGTGTCTTTACATTTTCCTAAGCCATGCTAGCTGGGTCACTGAAATAAAATTAAAAGAATATGCCTCTCTGCTGTTTTATTTTTAAGGATGGCATTTTAAATTTAACTTGAGATGCTTCTACTTTTTTTTTTCCCTTGGAAAGAATGGAAAAGCCTCACAGCTTGGGGTGTTGACAGTATTCCAGGAGACCCTAGACCCCTGTGGCTTCTTGATGATGATCATGGAGCCAGCATCTGTTAGCGCGACTCAGAGTGATTACCCATAAATAGGTGCTTGGTGACAATGCCAATTCATTACCCACATCACAACCCAGAGTGCGGAGGAAGAAATGATAGGGTCAGTTTCTTGGCAGTTATGCTGTGATGGATAAGTGAAGTATTTTTAAGAAAATACGAATAAATTTTAATGCATTGGTTGGTCACAGGCTATGTGCTAGACACTTCTATATTCTGTAAGGAATACATTTTTTAAAGGTGTGGTCACTACCTTTCACAAGGGAAAGCCAAGAAACAGCTAACCTAGAAGGCAAAACAGAGGTAGCATGAGAAAGATACATTTTATGAATTTTCAGAAGGAGAAACACAACTAGTTATTGAGAAGCTCCTCCTTCCTTTCTCTATTTTCTCATTTAACTTCCTGTCATCTTTGCGAAAGTCCCATAAAATAGTAGAATCACCAATTTACAGACCAGGAAACTGAAGTTTTCAGAGATTATGCAATTTAGTCATGGATGCACTAGGGATTGGAACTCATGGTTTTCCAACTCTATAATGGATCTCTTTTCCGCATGCTACTTGAGGTAAGCACACAAATAAGCATATTATCCATGTATTACAATTAAGGCTTTAAAGAGATGACACCTCTGATGAAATATGAAGGTAAAGTTTCTTATTAAAAATTTTAATTTTTCACTGAAGTCAAAGTAACATGTATATTATTCTAAAAGGAGAATAAAATTGATGTTTAAATTAACCCCCGGGACATAACCACTATGGCAAATACTTGTGGGTTGGATGACCCAGCAACTAGGCACAACCCCTTCTCCCCAGTGGGGGATGGCCATGGGGAGCCCAGGGGATGCAACAGAAGGGCCTGGAGAGCACCCCCTACCCAAATAAAGACTTGAATTCTTGGTGAGAGAAACCCTTCTGCCCTCTGCCTTCGTATCACTGTCTTTCTCACTATTAGCTCTCCAGAATGCAGATGAGAGAGCTACAGGTTTCAGCGACCTTTTAGCCATGATGCCACAATCATGAGAATAAAGGCTGAGAGATAGAATCAGGTCCTTGATGGTATCATCACTGAGGCACCATGTCAGCGCTGAACTGTTTACTCGTGGCCTTTTTGTTGTGGAAAACACCCAAGCTTGGATCTATTTCAGCCAGCGTGTTTTTATAGTTATTTGCAGCTGAACGTGTTCATAACTGACTTATACACTATTAATACACCATATGTAGGTACACACACTATTTATATATGCATATACCATGTATATATACACATATGTACTTCTGCATATAGAATTTTGAAACTCACTTTTTCCATTAAATATTAAATGCTTTCATGGTGTTTCATTAAGAGCATGAGCTATTTTATGTTACCATGTTCTTTTATTACATTCCTGTTTACTCCCCTTTCTTTCCTTCTTAGCCACTGTAAATACACATCTGTATATATTTCAGGGTTTACATCTCTGAGTGCACGAAGGGTAGAAATGCCCCCAGGCAGCATGAGAGGGGAAAGTATTCCATGTAGAGGGAAGAGTGTGTGCAGAGACACAGAGAAGAGAAACGTGAATCTTGCCCAGGGAACAGTCACGTTGTGTGGCTGATGTGTGGCTGGTGTGGGGCTGGTGTCTGAGGCGATGGAAGTTGCAGTTAGAAAGATAGGCGGGAGTGAAAGTTGAGGAGAGCTTTGAGGAGAGTCGCTGGGGGTGTCTGGGTGCAGAAGGGGTACAGTTAATTTAGGAACATGAACCTGTGGTAGAGGTCAGGATTAATGGCAACGGGGAGAAGCCAGAAGCAGGAAGAAGCCACTGTGGGCTGATGAGTCCCAGGACAGACCACTGAGCACTCACTCCTGGGTCCCTGCCAATGGAAGGATGACTAGGTGGGTGGCATGCATGGTGAAGCCTGCCTCTTCATCATTTAGCCATTAGCTGGCTGCGTGCCATGGGAAGAGAGAGAGAAGCTACAGGTGGCCGCAGCCGTGAGGTGAAGTGGCCGAACAGCAATGTACCACGGAGCAGGGATGGGATCAGGAACGGGCGCTGGGGTGGGGAAAGGAGAGTGTGCAGCCACGTTGTGCTTGAAGTCAGAGATAAGGCTTCATGGTGGCGTGTGCAGAGGGCAGAGATGTGTGCTTTCAGATCAAATCTTAATCAGGGAGGGATCTGAAGCTGGAGGTGCTTAGCTGTAAGCCAGCATTGCACAGAGCCTCGATGAAAGCCGAGGGGTGGGTGTGATGTCCCACGCGAGGGAGGTGGCCGAAGGCAGTGAAACTCTAAGCTATGAAATGGAGGCCGGCCACTGGGTTGCCTGCAGTACTGAAGATGCGGAAGCCCTTGAGCAGGAAGAAGAGATGCCTGGGGTCCTTCCTGCCCCTGCAGCTTCTGTACTGGATCTAGCCCATGGCTCTTCCATAAGCCAAGCCAGGAAAGTTCTCCAGGCTTTCTGACAGTCACAGATGCTTCCAGGAATTCTCTGTCCCCCAACACCTTCCTCCCATTGTCATCTGTCACAACACCCTCTTTGTTGCACTCGGCATCCATCACCGCACTGATTTTCTTTGCTTACTTGACCTGTAGGCTAACTCTCCCAACAGACTGCAAGCTCACTGAAGGAAGGGTTATTTTTTTTTTTCTTGGTCTATTTTTATCTCCAGTGTCTGGCATGGTCTAGATGAAATGAGGGAGCGAATCAACTAAGGTACTGCAGAGACCTTCTGGAAGGTCTCACAAAACATCACATTTCTCTGGGAGAGTCTGAGAATCCAAGAGGCTCTTTTGGCTGGGTCCCTAGTGCTGGCAAGTGAGAAAACCATCAATGAAGGAGGACAGCCATAGGCAGAGCAATGCCCCCATGGAGGCACCCACCTTGCGGACAGCACACAGCCGGGGTCGCTACATATTGCCCGCTTCTGGGATTGGGACCAAAGGAAGCATTTTCTTCATTGTTCACTCACTGCTGACAATGCTTGATAATCATTATTCTCGGGGCCATTCATTAGGGTGTTGCCTGGGTGAGGAACACCAGGGTCCTTTGGGAGGAGACACAGGAGAGCAGAGCAGTGGCCTCCGTGGACCCACTTCCCAGGACTGTGTCCTCGGGCTCATCACTTAGTGTTTCTGGACCTCAGTCCCACATCTGGGACCCCAGGAGAGTAACACAGGTCCCTGTTTCATCACCAGCTGTGGGAGGATCAGGTAAATTAACATGTAAGAAAGTGTTTTATAAGCTAAGTACAGACAATGGGCAGGGCTGGTTATCCTTCAAAAGTCTTCATTGTCAGGATATTTGCCGTAAAAACATTTCATCTGCATTTTATCTTCTGAGGAGCTAACAAGCTGTGGAAATACTTAGAAGAAAACAAAATAAATCTCTTAAACATTTAGCAAAAAATAGTTCCTATGCCCATCTGCAGCGAGTTCCGGCCTTAGGGACACAAGGCCACCCTCCTCCAAGGGCAATGTAGATACGGCGCCTGCAGGGTGGAATGAAATCTCCTCTGTCTGCCTCATGCCCCAGGCACCCTGGCAATGCCTGGCCCCAAGGATCAGGGTTCTCACACTCTGTTCTCTGATGGAATGGGTGCTCACAAGGTTTTCAGTGTATACTGTCAGAATTTTTCCTAGGGCCTGTAAGAATGTTTGTTCTAGAACTTGGAATGATGGATGGAAGGTTTGGGAAGCAAATTTGGGGCCAAATTTAGGAAGACTCTTCTAATGAAAAGAGAAATTCATCAATAAAGTCACGGGAGTGAGCCTCCCGGCATATGAGGTGTGCAAGCAGAGGCTGGTCACTGGTGAGGAACACTGCCCAGCAGAGTTCTGCATCAGGAGTTATTTCGTTTTTCCCTTCCCCACCTCAGCGGGTTCTAGGTGCGATTTCTGGTGTGAGAAGGTGATGAGAGGAGAGCGCCACTTCTTTCTCTCAGAAAATGTCCCAAGGCCTTCCTCGCTGGTTCCTGAGCCTCTTCTACTTTGGGGCTTATGTTTCAGCTGATGAGGCATGTCTTCTCTCCAGCAACTTCTGTCTCTTTTTTCTTGGTTCTGGATGTAAATGCCAACTGACACCAAGAAACTGACAATGCCAACCAAAAATAACTTGAAAATAAAAACATTACGGCAGCCTTAAATACGGTGTTTTCCATCTGTTTTAGACACAATCTCTCAGATTGTCTGGCAGGCATTTCAGAGCTAGAGAGGCATCCAGGGCTGGCTTCCCAGCCCCTTCTGTGAGAGCGTGCCTCTGCATTTCATGAGGACTCCATCTGGGGACCTCGACCCAGAGAGAGGCCCAGGTGGGATTCAGGAGGGTCTGTCTTCTTCCTCCCCAAGAAAAGTGCCTTCTGAGAAGACCGGTCACTGACAGGAAGTAAAGGGAAGAGGACTAATCATCTTGTTTTAAATCCTATGCTTTGCTCAGAATTTGAGTTTAGAGATGGGTAAATAAGACTTCAAAGTCCAGAGTTAACACCGGGTTGAGACCCAAGTGAATGAGGGCAGGGGCCAAGAGAGAGGAGGGGCATGGGAATTTTGTTGTGTGAAGGTGAAGGGGCAGCAATAAGTTAAATGAGAACCAGACAGGCATTGAGGTAGAGGATAATATGCAATATTATTGAATTATAATTCTAATATTACATTATTATTATTTTTTTAGAGTCAGGGGACAGAGGGAGAGGGAGAATCTTAAGCAGGCTCAACGCCCAGCGCAGAGCCTGATGGAACTCATGACCCTGAGATCATGATCTGAGCAGAAACAAAGAGTCGGACGCTTAACCGACTGAGCCACCCAGGTGCCCCATATTATTATTATAGAATATTAAAGCAGTTTGAGCTATTCTTGTTGTTGTTCAAGTATTCATGCTAATTTGTCCTGCATACTTTAAAAACAATAGGAGACAAATACAATCTTTGAAATCTTATTAGTGAACAAATCTGAAAAAAAAAAATTATGGCTGTGTTTATACATGGTGAAAGCATCAAAGAAACTCCAGACTCTCATCCCACCCACCGTTAGGGGTTGCAGGGAGGCCAGGGAGGCGGGTGGCCTCCAAGCCATTCACAACCCACACCCCCCAGGGACAGGCCTGGCCAGCACAGCAGGGCACTTACTGTCCATGGGCTTGAGAAATTGGAAAGTTCTGTTCTAGCTTTACTGAAATATAATTGACATACAACACAGTGTAAGCTCAAGGAGTACAGCATGAAGGTTTGATATCTGTATATATTAAGAAATGATAACCATAATGAGGTTAATTAACACATCCATCACCTCACACAACTACCTTCTGTTGTTGCTAAGATCCACTCTCTTAGCAACTTTCAAGTATATACTATTGTTAATTACAGTCACCATGTGGTACATTCAAGCCCCAGAACTCACTCATAACTGGAAGCAAGGAAGGTCTTTGATGATGGACCCTAGGTGCAGGATCAGGGGCCTAAATATTTCCCACTGGGGTGATTATAGTTCTATGTGACATATGTCACACCATGATAGAACTATAATCTCTATAAACTCTCTCTCCACACACACACACACATATACACATGTACACACACACACACACAAATATAGTAAATAATTATGACATATGCAATTACTATTGAATTAAAATTAAATATATTTTAAAATATATTTAAATATGCATGTTTACTCAACACAAAGGAGCACTTTCAAGCAGCGTGGATGTCTCTAGGGAGTGAGCCGAAGCCCTTCTCTTTCTGGTCCCACTCCAGAGGCCATCACTGTGAACAGTTTTCTGGGTGTCCTTTTGCTCACATTTGTGCACCTAACGTCAGGGGCTTTCTCTGTTTACAGAAATGGAATAATGTTACACCCCTCTAAATTTAGTCACATGGGCTGATCTGACTCATGACCCCCTGACTCAACCACAGGCTTCTCTCAGGGGCCTGTGACAACAGAAGCCTAAAGTGGAGACTGGTGGTGAGCCAGCCTGGGGCCCCTCTGCCCCGTCCTGATTGCCAAGGACTTGGTTCAGTAACGCACCTTCTCCAGCACCCCTCCTGCCCCCCTACCCCGTCTGCGGCATCCTCCCCAGTGGACTCCGTAATATACTCCAGTCCCTAAGCCTCCCATCCACTTCTCCACAGCTGTCATTCTTTTACCTAAAAACTCTTTGAAGTTTCTCCCAAAACTTGAGGCTGAGTCCACCCTTCTCTGCATGACACCAGGGGCCCCAAGACCCCTCTCTCCTCCCTCCACTCCCCTCCCCTCAAGGTGGCATTGTAATAGCCACGTGGGGGAACGCCTCTTCTCTGAACCAGCCGGGTCTGGGACCACCTCTGTGCAAAGGGAAACCTTTCTCCCCTTTCTTCACGTCACTCCTCTCCACGGACCCTTCAAGTTCAGCTCCTCCAGGGAACTGTCCCTGATCCCTCCTCTAGTCTGAGTTAATTAAACACACATCAAACAGTATTAGAAATATTTTTTCACTTGCTTATCTTCTTAGTATAATGTGAGCTCCTTAAAGCAGAGGGACCCGGCTTCCGCATCTTCGTACCCCTAACACATTCACTACAGCCTAGCACAAAGGAGATGCTAAAGGAATCTCTGCTGAATGAATGAATGAGTGAATAATGAATGAATGAATGAATGGGAAGGACACTAGTGTGTAGCAGGCAAAGCAAGTTTTAGAGATGTTGTCTGCTGAAAGCTCTCGGCAGATAAAAATGATAAAGATGTTCTGAGAACAACATCAAAATCATTTTATGAGAAGGCAGAGCCTAATCCATAAATGTGGAAGTAAAAATGAGCAGTTCTCATCAGTGCCGTGTATAATGGCATGAAAGGCTTTTCCAACTTCAACTTCCTGACGCTCTTGGGGAGTCCTGGGCCCTCTGACTCCCAAGGTGGCTACAGTTGGTTCGTTTAGCTGATATAAAACTGGCTTTTCAGAGCGAACACCTTAACTCTTTAGGCTTGTGATTAACTTAGAAAAAGCAGTCTTCTTCCTAATTAAAGAGAGAGAGATGCTCTAGACCCATGCTACCGATTGCGAGGAGTCCTGTATGGTTATCAAGCATTTGAGATCTGGATAGGACGAGCTGAGATGCACTCTGAATGTGCAGTGCCCACTGGATCCTGAGACTCATGGAAAAAAAGGTAAAAATATCTCATTATTAAATGTTTCATATTAATGACATGTTGAAATCATCATATTTAGGGCATTTGAGATTCTATATTAACGTCAATTTGACTTTTCTTTTTTTACTAGAAAGTTTTAAATTACATCCGTGGCTCTCATTAGTAGCTTGCAGTATATCTAAGGGACAGCTCTGCTTTAAAGGTCCAAGCTGCCCAGACCTGGGAGCTGACAGCCGACCGCTCTGGGGATGAAGCCTTTGGCCATCTTGACAGGCGGCTCTCTACAAAGTGGAAGCATACTTTTTGTGTCCGGAATAGGAAGTAGTGAGTGCACAGTTTTCCCTCTTCCTAAAGGAAAAGTTGTAGTCATCCTGAAGGCCTGGGGCCTCCGGAGCTAGCTGGGAGGCATGCACAGCTGGCTTACACTGATTGGTTCATGAACACTAGGAATTTTGAATCTGTGTGCTGCTTTTATTTTTATTACTATTTTTTAAAGATATATATATACACACATATATATGTATGTGTGTGTGTGTGTATATATATATATGTATGTATATTTATTTATTTATTTATTTGAGAGGAAGAGAGCACACGAGTTAGGGGAAGAGCAGAGGGGGAGGGAGAGGGACAAGCAGACTCTGAGCTGAGCGTGGAGCCAAACGCACGGCTTGATCTCACTACCCTGAGATCATGCCATGAGCTAAAACCAAGAGTCAGAAGCTTAACTGACTGAGCCGCTCAGGCACCCCTATGTTTCTTTTAACGGTCAGTGTTCACTCCTGCCCCAAGCATAGTTCTCATTTGTCTGAGTGTTCTCGGACTTGTGACTTCTCATTGGCCACAGCTTGGATATTAATCGGACCCATGGTGAACCTAAGAATAAACAGATCTATTATAAGGCCGAAGGGGTGTTCTAGTAAGGAAAAGGCTATGCAGGGTCTTTTTATATATCCCTTGGTTCTTGGTTGTATTCCAGTTAGAGAAGGCTCTCAGATATCAAGTTTCTAGGTCTTTGGGATCTTACTGCTAATGTGGGATGTTGTTATTTGTTTGGACCACTGACTCAGACAATTATTATGTAAGAAAAAGAGTGTACCACAGGAAAAAGGGTGTTCCAGAAACCAGAGGTTTGGGTTCCAGTCCTAACTCTGATATTAACTGATAGAATAATTCCAGGACATTTTTCAGATGGCCTCTCGGGAACAGCTTCCTGATCTGTAAATGAAGTTTCTAAAGTTCCTTTGTATCTCACATCATGGCTGTGGGGAGTAAAGAAATCAATGGGAAATTTTTAAAAGGTACAAAGCTCTTGGGCGCCTGGGTGGTTCAGTCAGTTAAGTGTCCAACTTTTGATTTCAGCTCAGGTCATGATCTCAGGGTCTTGGGATCGAGCCCCGTGTCGGGGTCTGAGCTGAGCGCAGAATCTGCTGGACACGCTCTCTCTCTCTTTGCCCCTCCCCCCTGCTCTTTCTCTCTCTCTAAAAAAATAAAGAAAAAAACCCATAAAGCTCTTGTTGAAAACTGGAAAGCTATTAACATTTGAATCTATGTGTTCGGTTTATCTTAATCTTGCTTTATTGTGATGTATGATTTCTTCCACAGGCCTCTGAGAATGACATTCAGACCCACCATTTCTAGAACAAACATATCTCGCACCATAGGCAATTAATTCAGAAGTGCAGGAGTATTTTTAGGCTGTTCTTAAGGTCCAAATATGGTACATTCAACTCTGACTATAACAACAGAGAAGTAGTTTCACAGTTTGTGGGTGGGGGTTAAGAAGGCCATCGTACAAGGGCTGCAAGGCAATGGAGCTAATTTTCTACATGCAGTTTCCAGGGGGAATTAAACTCCAGGAAACGTTTTTAAGAATATGACAGTTATATTTTGGTGAATTCAACAATAAAGGACTGAAGTGACAGCTCATTATAATAAAAGATGCTTGAGCTGTAACAGTTGAAGTGTGCAGAATGATTTATGGGTATGAGTAGTATTCTCGAAAGTCTTTGTATGAAGATAATACATTCCAATTTCTTCCAATTAAAATATGAAAGCTATGGAGTAAAAAAAAAAAAAAATGGGACAATAAAGTTCACCAAAATGAGTCTTTTTAAATACAGTTGCTAAAATAAATGCATTTCTTAGGTCTGACTAAGCCCTCAAAGAAATCCAATGAAACATTTTTAATAAACTTTTGCTAAAGGAAACAAAATTTGTATGTATGTATTCAACAAGGTTTGCCAGTTAGAGTTTTACCTCAATATTAAAAACAGAACAAAACTCCACGGTTTAAAGTGGTATTTTTTTTGCATATAAAGATTGATCGTCATAATAAATAGTGTATTTTCACCCATCCTGAGGGCAATGTCAGAAATGTGACCGAATTGTTGTGGGCCGGCTTTTGGGGGCGGACACTGCTCTGTCACCAGGTCCGACGTGCAGAGTGAGGCTGTGGCCAGGTCCCTGGGGGTGCACACTCCTGCACTGGGGGTCCGAAGTCAAACGGGGGAGCAGAGGTGCCGCGTGATGCTGCTGCTGCTGCTGTTAGCTCACACTCACTGCGCTCACAGCCTGTCAGCTGTGATGAAGAGACCAAGCCACGTCAACTCCTGCCGTCTCTTCCTGCCCTTAAACACATGGTCCGGTGATGGCGGCCATTTTCAGCTTCCAGAACATTCCCTCCACTGAATCCCAGAGAGATTACCGTTTAGCCCCTGCCCATGACGGGGAGCTAACTCTCTCACGGGGCTGGCCTGCCCATCGCTGGAAAGCTCCAGTGCTAGCAGCTTCTTGCTCACACTGATATAAGCCCTTTCCCAGTCTTGGATCCTAGTTCTCACGCCAAGTGGCTTTAAGCCTCACGTGGTTATTGAACATGCTCTCGTTTGTTAATTCATGCATTTATTGGACAAAACAATTTTAAGCATTTAATATGTGCCAGGCACTGAAGTAGGCACTGGGATTTCATGTACTAACCCACAGTCGGGTGACCCCCATCCCAGTCCTCAGAACTGGCTCCCAGACACCTATCCAGGATTCTAAAAATTGCCTGCAGGGAGGCAGAGGGCAGGAGAAGCCTTTTTCAGAGACTGAACATACAAATGGACATCTGAACAGACCATATATAAAAAACAGATCTCTGACACACGACCTGCAGCAACCAGCCCAGAAAGCCAAACCCTAACTCCAGCAGCAATCGGCTCCAAAATGGCCAGGACTTGATTAATGACGCTCCAACTGTCCTCATTTTGCCCACCCTCAATTCAGGATCAACCGGAGGAAGCCAGGTATGTGTTCCTAACCAATCAATCGCACAGTATATCCTAGCCTGCTAACCGCCCCTGCAGCTGGGCACACCTGCTGCCTTCCCTTCCTGCCACAAAGCTCCCCGCCCCCTCCCCCACCTGCCTTTAAGTCTCTACCAAATGCCTGTGGTGGTGACTGGTTCCCTCGCCGTAGCTCGCTCTGAATAAACAGCTTCTGCTTATTTCACTGGGGTGGCCTGCACTTATTTTCACACCCCTGCTCAATTTCCCCTCATTAGCACCAATCTAATTAACTAGCTAAAATCTCTAAGTCTGGTTTCTGAAAATCACAGATTCAGCTCTGTTTCCCAGATTTGCACTACCTGTAAATCTGGCCGATTGCCCTCTGTGTCTTTTACTTAAGCTGGTGATAACACTGAGCAGCACCGGATATAGAATGAAAAGCCCCTCGTCCGTGCCCCTCGGGACTCACTGCCCACATCACTGTACTGTTAACGAGGCCACACGCTTTGGAGATTTATAAAATCTTTGCCAAAGATCATAAATAAACACTAGTGCCCCTGGAGTTCCCTTGACCTTGATCTAGGTAACTTACAAGGAAGGAAAAATGTTTCCTGGTCCTGAGCTCCAAGGCTACAACATATTGAGCAGGTTCAGTGCTAGGGGTGTCAGATCATTCCATTTCATTCCTAACAATTGCATGAGGTTTGTATTATTGGTCTAATTGTAGAAATACAGAAATCAAAGCTCAGGGGAACAAACAAACAAACAAAAAAACCAAGGGTCCTCTAATTGTAAAAGGGAGAGAGAAAATTCAGTGTCAGTCCCATCTGACTCCAACCACTATACTGTATTGCTAAGCAAGGACCTTGTAACAACAAAAATAACAAGGCTGCAAACCAGTGAATCTAGATTTAGCCTGCTTTCAGAGGGAAAGTGCTCATACAACTATAAGCCGAGGTCCACATGGGGAGGTTACCTTTGAAGTACTGTACTGAATTCTGGCCATCATATTTTAAGAGGGACTTTAACCAAATGGGATTATATCTAAAAAAAAAAAAAAAAAAGTGGCCAGCATAAAGACCCTGAGACACGTCACGTAAGGGGCCACAATGGAGATCTCAGATTATCATGCCACGTAGGACACATTTATTCAGGGGCGCCTGGGAGGCACAGTCGGTTCAGCATTTGACTCTCGGTTTCAGCTCAGGTCATGATCTCAGCTCCACCCTCAGTGTGGAGTCTGCTTGAGATTCTCTCTCCCTCTCCTTCTGCCACTCTTGCTCATGCTCCCTCTCTAAAATAAATACATAAATCTTAAAAAAAAAAAGAACCTCCATGCTCATGGATTGGAAGAACAAATATTGTGAAGATGTCAATCCTACCTAGAGCAATCTACACATTCAATGCAATCCCCATCAAAATACCATCCACTTTCTTCAAAGAAATGGAACAAATAATCCTAAAATTTGTATGGAACCAGAAAAGACCCCGCATAGCCAAAGGAATGTTGAAAAAGAAAAGCAAAGCTGGCGGCATCACAATTCCGGACTTCCAGCTCTACTACAAAGCTGTCATCATCAAGACAGTATGGTACTGGCACAAAAACAGACACATAGATCAATGGAACAGAATAGAGAGCCCAGAAATGGACCCTCAACTCTATGGTCAACTAATCTTTGACAAAGCAGGAAAGAATGTCCAATGGCAAAAAGACAGTCTCTTCAACAAATGGTGTTGGGAAAATTGGACAGCCACATGCAGAAGAATGAAACTGGACCATTTCCTTACACCACACACAAAAATAGACTCCAAATGGTTGAAAGACCTCAATGTGAGACAGGAGTCCATCAAAATCCTAAAGGAGAACACAGGCAGCAACCTCTTCGACCTCAGCCGCAGCAACTTCTTCCTAGAAACATCGCCAAAGGCAAGGGAAGCAAGGGCAAAAATGAACTATTGGGACTTCATCAAGATAAAAAGCTTTTGCACAGCAAAGGAAACAGTCAACAAAACCAAAAGACAACTGACAGAATGGGAGAAGATATTTGCAAATGACATATCAGATAAAGGGCTAGTATCCAAAATCTATAAAGAACTCATCAAACTCAACACCAAAAGAACAAAGAATCCAATCAAGAAATGGGCAGAAGACATGAACAGACATTTGTCCAAAGAAGACATCCAAACGGCCAACAGACACATGAAAAAGTGTTCAATATCGCTTGGCATCAGGGAAATCCAAATCAAAACCTCAATGAGATACCACCTCACACCAGTCAGAATGGCTAAAATTAACAAGTCAGGAAATGACAGATGTTGGCGGGGATGCGGAGAAAGGGGAACCCTCCTACACTGTTGGTGGGAATGCAAGCTGGTGCAGCCACTCTGGAAAACAGTATGGAGGTTCCTCAAAAAGTTGAAAATAGAGCTACCATACGATCCAGCAATTGCACTCCTGGGTATTTACCCCAAAGATACAAAAGTAGGGACCCGAAAGGGTACGTGCACCCTGATGTTTATAGCAGCAATGTCCACAATAGCCAAACTGTGGAAAGAGCCAAGATGTCCATTGACAGATGAATGGATAAAGAAGATGTGGTATATATATACAATGGAATATTATGCAGCCATCAAAAGGAATAAGATCTTGCCATTTGCAACGACGTGGATGGAACTGGAGGGTATTATGCTGAGCGAAATAAGTCAAACAGAGAAAGACATGTATCATATGACCTCACTGATATGAGGAATTCTTAATCTCAGGAAACAAACTGAGGGTTGCTGGAGTGGGGGGTGGGGTGGGAGGGATGGGGTGACTGGGTGATGGACACTGGGGAGGGTATGTGTTCTGGTAAGCGCTGTGAATTGTGCAAGACTGTTGAATCTCCGATCTGTACCTCTGAAACAAATAATGCAATATATGTTAAGAAAGAAAAAAAGAAGAAGAAGAATGTAGCAGGAGGGGAAGAATGAAGGGGGGGAAATCGGAGGGGGAGAAGAACCATGAGAGACGATGGACTCTGAAAAACAAACTGAGGGTTCTAGAGGGGAGGGGGGTGGGAGGATGGGTTAGCCTGGTGATGGGTATTGAGGAGGGCACGTTCTGCATGGAGCACTGGGTGTTATGCACAAACAATGAATCATGGAACACTATATCTAAAACTAATGATGTAATGTATGGGGATTAACACAACAATAAAAAAATTAAAAAAAAAAAAAGAACCTACTTATTCAGGAAGTACGGGCTGGAGGGACATAGGAGGGAAAATTTTGGAAATAAGTAAGTTTCACTTGGGAAAGCCCTACTAAGCCTCACATTAGCAAAGGCAAACAGGAGAGGGTAAATAATGTTCTTATTTCTTCACCTAACTGCACAAATTGAGACTATTTTGTAACAGACAATAGGCTGGCTTTGTAAGAATGTCTCCCAAGGGAGACTAGGGAAGAGACTTCTTACTTATGCCTCCTTTGAACAATACCATCTGCCAAATTGGTACTTGAGAAATTGTAGAAAATAAGCATGACTCTGTCACTGAAGTTGTGGTCTGCTAATATGCGTCCTTTAAGAACCTGGGCCTCCCACTCACGCATTTATTTCAGAACGCATCTGCACTCAAAACTGACCTTTCTGAGCAGCCCCGATCATCTTCTAAATCAACACTGGGAGAATTAATCCTTTGTTTGCCTTCATTACGTGTTGCCTAAGGAATATTAATTATTCTCTGTTGCATTTCCACTTGAGTTGCCTTTTGCTTTGGTTCATTTTTATTTTGCTTCTGACATCTAGTTACCTGCATTACCAATGCGCCACTTCCCTAGGAGCTAAATGTGTCCTTAGAAACTCATAAATTCTGGGGAAGATGTAGGCGCAGGGCCAGCTCTGAATGGGGATGACAAGATGAGCTACAGAACAGAGACCTCCTCCTGCCCACGGCGCGCCCACCGGGTCTTCAAGATCTGCCTCCACCCTCTGTCCTTTTAACTGAAAGGAAAGGGGACAGAAGCCAGACCCAAAGACACATTAAGTGTTCTTTCTCATTCTTAATGTCAGGCCATAACCTTAACCTTACGGAGACTTCAAAAGAGTGACCCAGCTTGGTGAGCAAAGGGAGTGTGACTCTTGTCAATATCCCACCCAACGGTCATTGTCAGGAAATTGCAGCTACGGATGAGATCGGTAGCCTTTGGGTGATAAAGAACCATCACTATTAGATAAAAAGCATCAATATCAGCCAATCTCTTTGCCGTTTTTCCAAATGCCCCCTGGACATCAGAACTGTCCCTTTCTCCTATGTCCCCCATTTCTGTCAACAGGTTGGTCCTTCTCAAGTGGGCCCAGCTCCAGGTGCTGGAAACATGCCTGCTGTTCCTGCTGGCTCATTCCTTATGGCCCGTCAGTCACTACGACGCATCTTTGCCAGGTCTCTTCGTTCCATTTCCTTCTAGCTCTCACAGTCACTGTCTGTACTAGTCTGAGCGCTCTAGAGAAACAGAACCAATAAGAGATATATATACACTTATATACACACACACACACAGAGATTTATTTTCAGGAGTTGGCTTGCGATTGCAGGGGATGGCGAATCCGACATCCACAGGGCAGGCTGGCAGGCTGTCTATGTTGTCGTCTTGGAACCAAAGTCCTTTCTTCTGGAAACCTCAGTCTTTGCTCTTAAGATCTGCAATTGGTTGGATGAGGCTGACCCTCAGTATGGAGAGTAATCTACTTTGCTCAAGTCTATGGATTTAAACATTAATTGTACCTCAAAAGTACCTTCACAGCAACATCTGGACTGTTTGACGAAACAACTGGGCATCAAGTTGACACAACCGACCTTCCCCCATCATTACCCAATCCTGTCTCTTCTCTCTTTCATCTTGGCCACAGGCTCTCTGACTCCCTGCTCTCCTCACCCCTCAACCCATGGCTTTTGTGGAGATTTCTTCCAGAGCTGCCAGGTCCTGGCCCTGATCACGATCCTCAGTGTGTCCTGTAGCCTGCAGGACTCCATCCACACACCCCCATGCTGGGCACGTGCAGGCCTTCCCGGGCTTATCCATGTCTTTCCTAGCTTTGTGTCCAAGGGCTCTGCAACTGGGACATGCTGGTCCAGCAAGAAATTGATCACAGACCTTCTGACACACCACACTTGCTCCCAGCTCTGTGTCTTTGCCCTGAACCCATCCCTTTCTTTCCTCAGCTCAACTACCACTTCAGGCTCAGATCAAATCCGAACATCTCACGGTGGTCGTCACCGTTTACTCTGTGGGGATTTTCTGCTTCCTGAGTCCCCAGGGTTTGTGGCATCTGGCCGTGGAATGCAGAGGACCCCGACTTAGCGGGACCCCACGCTTGGTGTAATTACTCTGTTCTCTACATCTTGAGGTTCTTGCTCATTTTTTAACAAGAGGCCCCCCATTTTCCTTTGGCACTGGGTCCCACAAATTATGCTGTTGGCCCCACTTGGCAAATACCCTGGGTGGTCATATTCGCTTGAAGACTGCTTAAGTATTTTGCTTTTCAAACTGGATTATAGACTTTTTGCAGGTTTATATGATTAGTGCAGTTCTCTGAATAGACGTGCAACAACTCTGTCGATTATCTTTCCCACACGTAAGCCCTGGTTTGCCAATTGTCCAGTCGTGCTGTTGCTAAGGAGACAGAACCCAACAATTACCAGCTCTGGAATCACATACATTTCTTAAGGTAGCACATGTGCTAAAAAGAACGTTTGCCTGAGAGTCCTAAAACCTGACATAAGGGATGAGGGGTCGTGGGCAAGTGACTAGCACCTACCCTCCCCAACCCAGCCCTTCACCTCAGTGTTCTCATCTGTGAAGGGGGTACATCAGAAGGTCTGTGATCAATTTCTTGCTTTATTATTTTTTTAATTTAATTTTATGTTAGTCACCATACAATACATCATTAGTTTTTTATGTAGTGATCCATGATTCACTGTTTTCGTATAACACCCAGTGCTCCATGCAGTACATGCCCTCCTTAATACCCATCACCGGGCTAACCCATCCCCCCAACCCCTCCCCTTTAAAACCCTCAGTTTGTTTCTCAGAGCCCATAGTTTCTCATGGTTCATCTCTCCCTCCGATTTCCCCCCCTTCATTTTTCCCTTCCTTCTCCTAATGTCCTCCATGCTATTCCCTATGCTCCACAAATAAGTGAAACCATATGATAATTGACTTTCTCTGCTTGACTTATTTCACTTAGCATAATCTCCTCCAGTCCCATCCATGTTGATGTAAAAGTTGGGTATTCATCCTTTCTGATGGCTGAGTAATATTCCATTGTATATCTGGACCACATCTTCTTTATCAATTCATCTGTTGAAGGGCATCTTGGCTCTTTCCACAGTTTGGCTATTGCGGACATTGCTGCTATGAACATTGGGGTGCATATAGCCCTTCTTTTCACTACATCTGTGTCTTTGGGGTAAATACCCAGTAGTGCAATTGCTTTAGAACAGCATTTGTGGAAATACGGAGGCTTCAAGGAATATTTGATCCATAAAATTAAGTGGAAAGCAGTTCATGGCCAAATGGGTTTGATGAATGTCCATCCTCTCTCACCCTCTTAGAGATTCCCAGAGCACGTTAGCATACGAATGGCTCTGAGGAGTCCCACAGTAAGGAAACCGATTTAAATGAAACTCATAGTTTCTCCCTGTTAGAGTCTACCTCTCAGTGAATAGCATTTCCTTAGACACATCTTGGGAAACACTAGACTGATTCTTCTCTGAGCTAATTTCCAGTTCCAAGATTAACAGCTTCAGTGATTCTGGATTCGAGGCAGAGCCTGGGCCCGGTCTGCTCTCCCACCTGAGCTCCGGGACAGGGATAGGTCTGGGCACGCTGCACCCACCACCCCCGGGTGGGTCACTGAGGGTCTCATAGCCAGCATGGTCACGGTCATGGGGTTCGTGCACCCCACGAGAGCCGGCCTGGTCAACGTACTTCTATTTAAGTCTTTTCAGAACAAGGGTGGACTAAGGTTAAAATACATATTAACAGAGTTTAAACAGACCTATTCCTGTTTGCTCTAATTATATTTGCAAATATATTTTTTAAAGATTTTATTTATTGGGGCACCTGGGTGGCTCAGTTGGTTAAGCGACTGCCTTTGACTTGGGTCATGATCCCAGGGTCCTGGGATTGAGCCCCACATCGGGCTCCTTGCTCAGCAGGGGTCTGCTTCTCCCTCACCCTCTGCCTGCCGCTATACCACTTGCTTGTGCTCTCTCTCTTTCTCTTTATTTATGAGAGAGAGCACAAGCAGGTGGGGGAGCAGCAGGCAGAGGGAGAGGGAGAAGCAGACTCCCCACTGAGCAAGGAGCCCAAATTGGGACTCAAGCCCAGGACCGGGGGATCATGACCTGAGCCAAAGGCAGATGCTTAACCGACTGAGCCACCCAGGAGCCCTATATTTGCAAATATTGTTTAAAAATATGCCCCCCCCTCCAGAGTTGTCGGATTCTTGTGACCAAAGAACCTATTGAACCCTGCTTTGAACTCCAGGTTAGTATTCCTTTAAGAGGGTATGTTCTAAAAATTATAAAAGTAACTTTTTCTACAAATGTGGTTTTCACGTTTTCCTTCCCAGCTTCTCCTCCCTCAGCATCACATCTCCGGAGCCCCATGTCGTTTGAAGGCTACTGTGCCCTTTTCTTTCTACTCCACACACTGCTTAGTCTTTTGTTTGCTTTGTTAGTGCTGGATTTGGTGTTTCCTCCGTGGTGGTGGTTTTAGGTTCTCCTGAGACTCACAAATCCAGACCACTGTGTCGAAAAGCCCGTGGTGCTGTTCTCTTTCCTCCCACAGGATTCCCTGTGGTGGTGGATTCTAGGGGAGCACCCCGAACCTCCGGAGGAGATGAATAGAGAAGCATACATATCGACTCCCTAGTCTTTGAATTCCAACCCAGAGGTTAAGAGAGTTTTCAGAACTCGGGTACCAAGCAATATCTGTCCATCTGTGGCCATTGTGTCTTCGTGGGTGAGCGGCCAGAAAGACGTGAGTGAATGAAGGGTTTCTTCATGAACAGTGTTGTTATCTCTTCTTAAAGAAAAGAGCAAGTGAGATGAAATCTATAGCTTAGCATCACAGCAAGTGCATGGAAGAAAATGATTTTTCATAAACGTGATGTATTTTTTTTTTTAATTATTAGCAGTGAAATAAGAGTGAGGGATTTAGAGAAAGATTGCCTGGATATGAATTCTGGCTTTACTACTTCCTGGAAGGTGACCTTGGGTAAATCACTTATTTGTGCCTCAGTTTCTGCCTTTGTAAAATAAAGCAATAATAGTATTATTTGCAATGAAGGGTTATTGTGAAAAGTAAGTTCATATTCTTTAAAAGCTCAGAAGAATGCCTAGTACAGAGAAAAACCTCAATACACTGATATTTTTATTATTAGTATCATTCTTTCTCCTACTTACCATACACTGAAGGTAATAATGGGTAACAATAATCTGATTGCAGTAGAAAACTTCACAAAACATAAAATTGATGAAATAGGTTGAATTTGACACTTGGAAAATGTATTATAATTCTTCCCATAATTGTCTGCCTTGCACACAACTCGGCTCAAATGAAAATCTGCTCTAATGCACGGGTCCTGCTGAGCAGGGTTTTATGCCACACTGAGGTAGACCAAGAAAAATCCCACACAAGTCAAACGCAGTTGAGAGGAGAACTAATTCAAGGTGGATGATTAAGTGCAGTAGTGTGATCCCAAGTACTGAGCGCTATGGGGAAGTGTGGACAAGGTAGGAGACAGAGCTTGTGTGTCAGCGTGAAGAGGAAAGAGAGAGGGGGTGGGTGTTGAAAGAGAAGTCTCCAGTTCTATTAGCAGCTGACACACAGATGCAGGGGAGCAGAGGGGATGCTGAATGCTCTTGCAGAAGAGTTTTTAACCCCGTCCCCTCCCCAGCTCTGTCTCCTCTCCACCCCCATCAAAGAATAGAGTTTCTTCTGAGAGGAAAGTGGGAAAGATTGTTAAGAAAAGAGGAATGGGATTTATTTTAATTTTTAAGTGTTTGGTTTGGCAGGAAATGGCAACCCTGTGTCGATGCCCACCTGCATCCCAAATTGCTAGGAATGCAATGAAAGATACAGACTCCACCAACTTGACCGTCCATCTAAAGAATAGGAGACTCATCTCCAAATGCCTAATTCCTACACAGGTTAGAGAGTGTTTTATTATGTTACAAGAGAGATGAGCAGCAGAATACGATCTGTTCTGTTTTTATTTTTCCAATATTATTTTCATTTGGAAGATGGCAATCACAGGCACCCTTAAGTTGCCATGACAACTGAAGAAGCCATATGAAGCTATTAGCACAGTGTCTAGCACACGTACAGTAGCCTTTTGGAAAAAATGACACCAGGATTTCTTCCACTCACCTCCTCCCAATTCCCTGATCCCCATGGAGCTTGACCTGTTATTAAATTTATAACCAACAGAAGAATGCAGATTTCTGCAGAAGTCCATGTGACCTGAAATCACCAATGGCTTAAACATTTGTCACCAATGTATACATTTTATTCCAGCCTTTTCTCCAGCCTACCCAAGGGTACTCTCCTCCAAGGGCTGTTTCCATGGACAACTGGCGAGCATGACCCTTCACCTGCCCTCTCTCTATGGGCACGTTTGGAATTGTTAAAAAGGAGGCAGCAGGCCCAAAATGGAGTCACTTATGTTAAACCCATGTTAGCAAACTAAGACTTAATATCAAACCTAATTGCAGTTTCAACCACCCTGGAATGTAACGTTTAACCGGTTACCAAGGAATTACCTAGTCTGCACTCAGTGAAATAATCCACCAGATAGATCTCTCCTGTTTCCCTTAGGAAGGTGACCTTGCCTACAACAATTCATTCTTTGCCCATAATTACCTTTTCCGCCCCCTTTCCACCTTTAAAAACCTCTTCTTTTCTACAGCCTGGCAGACCTCCTTTCTATTGCTAGGTGGGATGCTGCCCAATTCGTGAATTGTTGAATAAAACCAATTTGATCTTTGAATGTACTTGATTGAATTTCTGTTATTTAATAGAGTGCTGACCACTTTTTCATGGCTTCCCCTCTTAATTTATGATAGATCACAAAATACGTTTATTTTTTAATCCTGCATTACACTTACTCCATACTTAAGAAGCATCATGATATCCATTTACATTTTCAAAAGTAAACTTTGCTGCTATATCTGGGCTGGTCTTTTGAAGGAGAGAAATCTCAGGAATCCACTGTTTATTCTCCCTCTCATTACATGGCTTATGAGCTGAGAACAAACTAGCCATGGGACGAGGTTGGAGGGCCAGATCTGAAGGCCCAGCTGACACAATGGCATAATGGAGAGGTGGTAATTCTCCTTGCTGAGAAGGACACTAAATGAATTGCAAAGAGCTGGTTGATCCTTAGCAAAGGAGCTTGACTAGCTGTGAAACAGAGAGCCGGGTCCTGGCACTTCCCCACTTTGCCCTCTGACTCGTGGGCAACTCTGGCCTTCTGTGTAGGTGAAGGGAAGCTAGCTACCACTTCAGAATGTGTAAGCAAGCAGAGATCTGAGATGGTTTCGATCTTCTCTTGACCCACAGGAAGTAACTTGCAGCCCCTCCTTCATCTGTGTTTACCATGTTTAAAGCGGGGAAAATGTCACAGTTCACAATGAGGATCCATGTCTAAATGACGACAGAGGTAAAAAGTGAACATTTAAAAGATCAACCTACTTTCCTACAAAACAAACAGCAAAAATCAGAGACAAAGGAGTAAGCCTCAAGCAGGGAAGCCAACACATAAATATTTTATGTCCATCTGCCTAAGGAAATTATAGAGATAATTTGCTCAAAAATTTGGAGAAAAATATCATTAAACCTCAATAATTCAAACCCCATTCAAATGGAGTTCACAGAACTTTAAACCCTATCAGTTAATATCAGTTAATGACAAAGGAAATACAATTTGGTGGTGGGGAAGCGCATTCTCTTAAAAAAAAAAAAAAAAAGCAGGCGCCTGGGTGGCTCAGTCATTAAGCGTCTGCCTTCAGCTCAGGTCATGATCCTGGAGTTCCGGGATCGAGTCCCACATTGGGCTCCCTGCTCAGCAGGGAGTCTGCTTCTCCCTCTGACCCTCTTCCCTCTCATGCTCTCTATCTCTCATTCTCTCTCTCTCAAATAAATAAATAAAAAAATAAAATCTTTAAAAAAAAAAAAGCAAATGATTCTTAAGCTAAAAACCACTTAGCAGCAGAATTTACATGTAATCAATATTGTTACAAAACCAATTTTATCTATTTATTATAAAAGGCTCAGCAGAAAATTTCTGGGCAAAAGATGCTTATTGATTAGCAAAAGATGAATTCAGATATTTCTATAAGTTAGACTATAATACTGTCTTTGCCTTAATTCTTGTTTCTGAGGTAAGCCAAAGTTGCTATAATCCATATTTTTTATTTTATTTTAATTAATTAATTAATTATTTTTTTAGAGACAGAGAGTGTGTGCGCACACACACAGGAGGTAAGGGGTAGGGACAGAGGGAGAGAGAATCCCAAGCAGGTTCCACCCTCAGCATCGAGCCTGATGCAGGGCTGGATCTCATGACCCTGAGATCACGACCTGAGCCAATATCAAGAGTGGGACCCTTAACCAACTGAGCCACCCAGGTGTCCCTAATCCATATTTTTTCTATCCATGTTTGAAGGGTCATCAGACACGAGATATACTAAATCAAAATTTATACATATCAGAATTATTACTGAAAGGAATTGGCTTTAAAAATTTAATACTGAAATTCAATTCTGGGCGCAGGTCTACTTATCTTTGAAACAGAGACAAGAATACTTTTTCCATCACAGGATCACTGTGAGGCTTAAATTAAATAATCCACTTAAATGGCCTAGAACAGCACCTGGTGTGCAATATTCGCTAGTTATTATTGTCACGATTGTTAATCGATACTATTATTTTGCTCGGAATCATTTTTATATCAGTAGAAAAACACCTTCAAATTCCTGAGCAAATATAAAATAAAGGATGTTTTGTCAACCTTGGATGGTGACTTCTCCCAAAACTGATTGGGAAACTTTCTTCAGTGTCCCTTCTTCCTAGGGTGAGACTGTCTTCTTAGAAACAACAGTTGTTTGAGCTTTGGTCCTGGATGACCCTGACTATCCTTTAAATACAAAACTAGGAAAAAACACCTTAGATCAGTTGTACTTTGGCTCTACATTGTCTGTCTCCTGGAGAGGGAAGTATTAAAATTTTATTTTAGTATTTAGTTTGCCCATTGTCTATTTCGTTTACAGCTGCCAGAACAGAAAAGTGGAAGAACAGAATTTGCATGCATGGAAGGTGGCATTTTAAAAAGAAAAATAGGACAATAGTGGAAATTGGGAGGCAAATGGTGAATCAGCTGGAAGCCGACAGTACAAATATCATGTTACTCTCTCTCAGATTTATCTTATGTAGTAGTGTCTTTCTTTACGGGTTATAGCCCTTGTGTTTGTCTACACATCCATGCTTTCAAGAGTTCAGCCAAAAGCGTGTATGGGCCGTGTAGCATGTGTCGTTGACCCGCCCATCCTCCTATGCACCCAAGGATCGAGAACTTCCAGCCACCAGTTGACTAGTGGGAAGAAGGTGATTTGCCATCCTCTATGGATCACCCTGACACAATAAATACCTGAAGATTACAGATGTTCAAGTGCATCTTCAAGGTATTTGAAGTGAATTATTTGCAAAGAGGAGGCAACACCGTCATGTGAAGATTTATTCAAGGAATAACACAAATGATTACTCTTCTAAAACATACGATCTACACTGGATTTATGTTTTCCTCTGTCTCATAGATTATGTGATCTCACGCTGAACAGTTAGGTTTGGATAATATAAACTACATACCAACCTGCTCTACAGAATCTGGGGGTAGAATCGGAATTACAAGAGCACCGCAACTATGGCAGCATTTGGGGGAAGACGATTCTGTCAAGGAAAGGGCTCTCATTTTATATTAAATAGAGGTGAGCCTATTAAAACTACACAAGTAAAAGTAATGCTGTAGGTTTTATTTCCCACAGCCACGGTAGAGCGGCCCACATGCTTTATGGAGCTGGGAGCTTTGATGCCAACGTAACTCTGAATTTATGTAATGTGGAAAGATTACCTGTCCCAGGGATTGCCAGTCCAAGCCAGCACTGCCGATGTAGACATGCTGCTTGTCCACGATCCAGAAGGAGGACTGTAGCCGGCCCTTGTTGTAGGCGGTCATGTTCATGTAGGTCACCTCCGCTCCTGGGGAGTTCAAGGAGATCCTGGTCAGCCTCAGTGTCAAGGCCTTGAACTTGCAACCAGACATCTACCAGCAACAATACTCATGATTTGCAATGATCGCAATTGGCATTCAGGGCGGCCAAATATTTATATTAGTTTGGTGCACAGAAGGCCCTCGAGGAGTTACTTTGTTCTCAAAAGAAAACAAAAGGAAAATGAGAACAAGAATTACAGGGACACCTGCGCACAAGAGGTGAGAACATGGCCTCTCCAGTCAGATGTGATTCAAATCACAGCTTCATCATTTACCACCCAGATGGTGAGATTCGTGCACCAAGCTCTTTTAGTTTTGGAGTAATTTTCAAACAAATTTGCAAACAATAAAAGGATCATCCTGTTTAGTAATACAGCTCTCCTCAGCAAGCAATTGGCTTTCTTACACTTTCCTACATGTTATTTTCACCCTTGACCCTGTAGTTGCTTTTCCTTCTTCATTTTCCCTCTTTGTGACTTAATTTGGACTTGGCCTCCTCCTGGCCTTTCTTTATCTGACGGTTCTTAATTTAAGCAACAATCATTCAGGCCTTACAAAAATCAACTGTCATGCTGTTACCTGTTGCTGCCTCAGGACTATGCATTTACAACTTCCCAAAAAGAGCATATAGTCCACTGAATGCAATTAAATCTATTTATTTGTTGTTTTTTTATTTGAGCGTAGTTGACACAATGTGTTTCAGGTGTACAACCCCGTGACTCAACAAATCTATGCATGATGCCCTGCTCCCCACCAGCTGCCACCATGCAGCGCTGTTCCAGCACCACTGACTATTCCCTATGCCGCGCATTTTATCCCCGTGACTTAGTCGTTCCGTAACTGGAAGCCCGAATGAAATCAAATGTAAATAAATGCAATCCAATTTAAATGGATTTTTTTTTTTTTTTTAAGAGAGAGAGAGAAGCGGTGGGAAGGGGCAGAGGGAGCGGGAGAGGGAGAGAATCTTAAGCAGGCTCCACGCCTAGCATGGAGCCCAATGCGGGGCTCGATCTCACAACCCTGAGACCACGACCTGAGCCAAAATCAAGAGTCAGACACCTCACCAACTGAGCCACCCAGGCGCCCCTTAAAGAAATTCTACATTTCCACTTCTTTAAAAGAACAGACCTCTATGCATATTTTTAATGAAGCAAGCTACTTTGTTTTCAGATATTGAATATAATGAAGCGGATATATTCTGGTGGCTTACTTCATCGTCAGAATCTTCATTAGCAGAGGAAGATGTGACATCATATGCATAAAGATGTATCAAGAATACCAGAAAGGAAGGGTGATGTATACTATGAGCTTAACCTGTTACTCTCGGGAAAAGGAAGGTAAAGTTTGCACCTGGCCCCGCCGCAGGGGGCTGGTGACGGAGGCTGTGGGGCAGGAGCGGGACAGAGGGGAAGCGGGCATGCGGGCAGACTGCCTCAGCCTCCAGCCATGCAGGCATAGTCTCATCCAAGGCATGGTTACAGGCCCCAGAGGAGGAGAAGCTGGGGAGAGCAGGGTCTGAATGTCCACAGCGGGTGGTTGCCATGGCAATTATGGAGAGACCCACAGCTGCACAGATGCTGTGGTACCCCCGGGGCCCCCAAAGACACAGCTGCCAGTGCTCCTGAGTGGATGGAGAGCAGCATGTGCGGGATCAGTTTCCCATGGCTGCTCTAACAAAGTATCACAAACTGAATGGCTTAAAACGAGAGAAGCCGATTGTCTCTCAATCGCGGAGGTTGGAAGTCCAGAATCAAGGTGTTGGCAGGGCCATACGTGCCCCGAAATCTGCAGGGGAGACTCCCTCCTGTCTCTCCCCAGCTTCTGGTCAATCTCTGTTGTACCCTGGTTGCCACCTGCCACCCCTGTTGTCCCATGGAGACTTCCCCCCGTCTCTGTTTTTTCCTGTGCTTACAAGGACACTAGTCCTGTTGGATTAAGGGCCCACCTCACTCCCGTGCGCCCTCATCTTAACTAATTATATCTCCAAAAACCCTGTTTCCAAATAAGGTCACATTCTGAGGTTCTAGGGGTTAGGCCTTCAGCACGTCTTTTTTGGGGGATACAATTCAATCCACAGCAGAGCTGGAAGCCACGTTCACTGGCTGTGCCCTTCAGCCCACCAGGCTGAGCAGCACTGAAGGAAGCATCTTCTCATCTCTAGAAGGAAGAGAATGAAGGTGACCTCGGTGTGTGCCTCAGATTCTACTTACAGCAGGTGTCTTGGGGTAAGCCTTCACCTGCCTTCACATTCTCACTAGAAACAACTTTATGCCTCTGTGACATTGGCTGGCTCTCACCTCCTGGCCTGGGACACTGCCTGAAACTTGACCCACGACCAGTTGCTACTTGTCATTGGACTGTTTTAGTTCTTAGATCCCTGTCTGTTCTCATTCGGGGCTGCTGCAGCCCCAGCCCACTGGTCAAGTTCAGGCACACAAATAAAGTGTAATGTTTAAAGATTTTATGTATTTATTTGAGAGAGACACAGAGATAACAAAAGAGATAGCAAGAGAGAGAGAGAGAGAGAGCACAAGTGGGGAGGAGAGGGAGAAGCAGGCTGCCCGCTGAGCAGGGAGCTCATTGCAGGGCTCCATCCTAGGACCCAGGATCATGACCTGAGCCGAAGGCAGACATTTAACCGACTGAGCCACCCAGGCGCCCCTAAAGTGTAATATTTAAAATGACTGGGATTGTTGGGGCATCTGGGTGCCTCAGTCAGTTAAGCGACCAACTCTTAGGTTTGGCTCTGGTCATGACCCCAGGATCGTGAGATTGAGCCCTGCATCGGGCATCGGGCTCCCTGCTGGGCATGGATCCTGCTTAGGATTCTCTCTCTCTCCCTCTCCCTCTGCGTCTACCCCCCACTCTCCCTCTTTAAAAAAAAAAAAAAAAAAGACTAGGATTGTTCAGATGATAAGAGAACACTGAGTATCTGAAAGGTGAGGAGGGGGAGTTCCCATCGCTGTATCAGGGGACTCCAAGTGAAGGCCAAAGGCATGAAAGACAAGAATGGCTTCACAGTTATGCCTGGGGCCAGGGCCACCTGTGGGAAGGCCTGCTGAGCTGTGTGCAGAGATTAAGCAACATGTAGTAACAGTAACAACCCTTCACTCAACACCATGTGTGCCCAGCATCAACACAGCTGTGCTACAGCAATCCCACAGGGGATGTTGTATTTTCCCCATTTCAACATACAAACTACTGGACGTGGTGTCATCAATCAACTGAAAATATTTGATGATACAGCTGGAAAAATGTTTGCCTGCATATGGTTTGTGGAATATCCCCACTTTCCCATTAAGAATGATCTGTCTGTTTTTCTATCAATCTATCCTCCATCTATCTCTGAAGATGCTTTTATCTTAATTTATACCTAACAGATATATAGTCAGAGCCAACATGTCCCTGTTTATTACATGCATATTATTCAATAGTTAGCTTAAAATAATTTCTTTTACATGCCCTTAAAAATATCTTAATTCACTGGTTACAGAGATTATCCTCATCCTACTGTCTTTTTTTAAAATTTTATTTTATTATGTTATGTTAATCACCATATATTACATCATTAGTTTTTGATGTAGTGTTCCATGATTCATTGTTTGCATATAACACCCAGTGCTCCATTCAATACGTGCCCTCTTTAATACCCATCACCAGGCTAACCCATCCCCCCAGCCCCCTCCCCTCTAAAACCCTGTTTGTTTCTCAGAGTCCATAGTCACACATGGTTTCTCTCCCCCTCCGATTTCCCCCCCTTCATTTTTCCCTTCCTACTATCTTCTTTTTTTTTTTTTTTTTTAACATATAATGTATTATTTGTTTCAGAGGTACAGGTCTATGATTCAACAGTCTTACACAATTCACAGTGCTTGCCATAGCACACACCCTCCCCCATGTCTACCACCCAGCCACCCCATCCCTCCCATCTCCCACCACTCCAGCAACCCTCAGTTTATTTCCTGAGATTAAGAATTCCTCATATCAGTGAGATCATATGATACATGTCTTTCTCTGATTGACTTATTTCGCTTAGCATAATACCCTCTAGTTCCATCCCTGTTGTTGCAAATGGCAAGATTTCGGTTTTTTTGATGGCTGCATAATATTCCATTGTATTTATATGCCACATCTTCTCTAATCTGTTGATGGACATCTTGGCTCTTTCCATAGTTTGGCTACTGTGGACATTGCTGCTATAAACATCAGGGTGCACGTACCCCTTCGGATCACTACATTTGTATCTTTGGGGTAAATACCCAGTAGTGCAATTGCTGGGTTGTATGGTAGCTCTATTTTCAACTTTTTGAGGAACCTCCATACTGTTTTCCAGAGTGGTTGCACCAGCTTGCATTCCCACCAACAGTGTAGGAGGGTTCCCCTTTCTCTACATCCCCGCCAACATCTGTCGTTTCCTGACTTGTTAATTTTAGCCATTCTGACTGGTGTGAGGTGGTATCTCATTGAGGTTTTGATTTGGATTTCCCTGATGCCGAGCGATGTTGAGTACTTTTTCATGTGTCTGTTGGCCATTTGGATGTCTTCTTTGGAAAAATGTCTGTTCATGTCTTCTGCCCAGTTCTTGATTGGATTCTTTGTTCTTTGGGTGTTGAGTTTAAGAAGTTCTTTATAGATTTTGGACACTAGCCCTTTATCTGATATGTCATTTGCAAATATCTTCTCCCATTCTGTCGGTTGTCTTTTGGTTTTGTTGACTGTTTCCTTTGCTGTGCAAAAGCTTTTTATCTTGATGAAGTCCCAATAGTTCATTTTTGCCCTTGCTTCCCTTGCCTTTGGCGATGTTTCTAGGAAGAAGTTGCTGTGGCTGAGGTCGAAGAGGTTGCTGCCTGTGTTCTCCTCTATGATTTTGAGGGACTCCTGTCTCACATTTAGGTCTTTCAACCATTTTGAGTCTATTTTTGTGTGTGGTGTAAGGAAATGGTCCAGTTTAATTCTTCTGCATGTGGCTGTCCATTTTCCCAACACCATTTGTTGAAGAGACTTGTCTTTTTTCCACTGGACATTATTTCCTGCTTTGTCGAAGACTAGTTGACCATAGAGTTGAGGGTCCATTTCTGGGCTCTCTATTCTGTCCCAATGATCGATGTGTCTGTTTTTGTGCCAGTACCATACTGTCTTGATGATTAGAGCTTTGTAATAGAACTTGAAGTCCGGAATTGTGATGCCACCAGCTTTGCTTTTCTTTTTCAACATTTCTCTGGCTATTCGGGATCTTTTCTGGTTCCATACAAATTTTAGGATTATTTGTTCCATTTCTTTGAAAAAAGTGGATGTTATTTTGATAGGGATTGTATTAAATGTGTAGATTGCTCTAGGTAGCATTGACATCTTCACAATATTTGTTCTTCCAATCCATGAGCATGGAATGTTTCTCCATTTCTTTGTGTCTTCCTCAATTTCTTTCATGAGTATTTTACAGTTTTCTGAGTACAGATCCTTTGCCTCTTTGGTTAGATTTATTCCTAGGTATCTTATGGTTTTGGGTGCAATTGTAAATGGGATCGACTCCTTAATTTCTCTTTCTTCTGTCTTGTTGTTGGTGTATAGGAATGCCACTGATTTCTGTGCATTGATTTTATATCCTGCCACTTGACTGAATTCCTGTATGAGTTCTAGCAGTTTTGGGGTGGAGTCTTTGGGGTTTTCCACATAAAGTATCATATCATCTGCAAAGAGTGGGAGACTGACTTCTTCTTTGCCAATTAGGATGCCTTTTATTTCTTTTTGTTGTCTGATTGCTGTGGCTAGGACTTCTAGTACTATGTTGAATAGCAGTGGTGATAGCAGACATCCCTGCCGTGTTCCTGACCTTAGGGGGAAAGCTCTCAGTTTTTCCCTATTGAGAATGATATTCATTGTGGGTTTTTCATAGATGGCTTTTATGATATTGAGGTATGTACCTTCTATCCCTATACTCTGAAGCATTTTGATCAAGAAAGGATGCTGTACTTTGTCAAATGCTTTTTCTGTCATCTATTGAGAGGATCATATGGTTCTTGTTCTTTCTTTTACTAATATATTGTATCAGATTGATTGATTTGTGGATGTTGAACCAACCTTGCAGCCCAGGGATAAATCCCACTTGGTCGTGGTGAATAATCCTTTTAATTACTGTTGGATCCTATTGGCTAGTATTTTGATGAGAATTTTTACATCCATGTTCATCAGGGATATTGGTCTGTAATTCTCCTTTTTGATGGGGTCTTTGTCTGATTTTGGGATCAAGGTATTGCTGGCCTCATAAAATGAGTATGGAAGTTTTCCTTCCATTTCTATTTTTTGGAACAGTTTCAGAAGAATAGGTATTAATTCTTCTTGAAATGTTTGGTAGAATTCCCCATATGATCCCTGGGCCCTTGTTTGTTGGGAGATTTTTGATGACTGCTTCAATTTCCTTAGTGGTCATAGGTCTCTTCAGGTTTTCTATTTCTTCCTGGTTCAGTGTTGGTAGTTTATACGTCTCTAGGAATGCATCCATTTCTTCCAGATTATCTAATTTGCTGGCATAGAGTTGCTCATAATATGTTCTTATAATTGTTTGTATTTCTTTGGTGTTGGTTGTGATCTCTCCTCTTTCATTCATGATTTTATTTATTTGGGTCCTTTTTCTTTTCTTTTTGATATGTCTGGCCAGGGGTTTATCAATCTTATTAATTCTTTCAAAGAACCAGCTCCTAGTTTCGTTGATCTGTTCTACTGTTCTTTTGTTTTCTATTTCATTGATTTCTGCTCTGATCTTTATTATTTCTCTTCTCCTGCTGGGTTTAGGCTTTATTTGCTGTTCTTTCTCAAGCTCCTTTAGGTGTAGGTTTAGGTTGTGTATTTGAGACCTTTCTTATTTCTTGAGAAAGGCTTGGATTGCTATATACTTTCCTCTTAGGACTGCCTTTGCTGTATCCCAAAGATTTTGAACAGTTGTGTTTTCATTTTCATTGGTTTCCATGCAGTTTTTAAAATTCTTCTTTAATTTCCTGGTTGACCCATTCATTCTTTAGTAGGATGGTCTTTGGCCTCCATGTATTTGAGTTCTTTCCAACTTTCATCTTGTGATTGAGTTCTAGTTTCAAAGCATTGTGGTCCGAAAATATGCAGGGAATGATCCCAAACTTTTGGTACTGGTTGAGACCTGATTTGTGACCTAGGATGTGATCTATTCTGGAGAATGTTCTATGGGCACCAGAGAAGAATGTGTATTCTGTTGCTTTGGGATGGAATGTTCTGAATATATCTGTGAAGTCCATTTGGTCCAGTGTGTCATTTAAAGTCTTTATTTCCTTGTTGGTCTTTTGCTTAGATGATCTGTCCATTTCAGTGAGGGGGGTGTTAAAGTCCCCCACTATTATTGTATTGTTGTCGATGTGTTTCTTTGCTTCTGTTATTAATTTCCTTATATAATTGGCTGCTCCCGTGTTAGGGGCATAGATATTTACAATTGTTAGATCTTCTTGTTGGATAGACCCTTTAAGTAGAATATAGTGTCCTTCCTCATCTCTTATTTTAGTCCTTGGTTTAAAATCTAATTTGTCTGATATAAGGATTGCCACCCTAGCTTCCTTCTGGTGTCCATTAGCATGGTAAATGGTTTTCCACCCTCTCACTTTCAACCTGGAGGTATCTTTGGGTCTAAAATGAGTCTCTTACAGACAGCATATCAATGGGTCTTGTTTTTATATCCAATCTGATACCCTGTGTCTTTTGATTGGGGCATTTAGCCCATTTTCATTCAGCATAACTATTGAAAGATATGAATTTAGTGCCATTGTATTGCCTGTCAGGTGACTGTTACTGTATATTGTCTCTGTTCCTTTCTGGTCTATGTTACTTTTAGGCTCTCTCTTTGCCTTTCAATATTTCTTGTAGGGCTGGTTTCGTGTTTGCAAAATTCTTTAGTTTTTGTTTGTCCTGGAAGATTTTTATCTCTCCTTCTATTTTCAATGACAGCCTAGCTGGATATAGTACTCTGGACTCCATATTTTTCTCATTTAGTGTCCTGAATATATCATGCCAGTCCTTTCTGGCCTGCCAGGTCTCTGTGGATAGGTCTGTTGCCAATCTAATGTTTCTACCATTGTAGGTTACAGACCTCTTGTTCCGAGCTGCTTTCAGGATTTTCTCTTTGTTTCTGAGACTCAAAAGTTTTACTATTAGATGTCGGGGTGTTGACCTATTTTTATTGATTTTGAGGGGGGTTCTCTGTGCCTCCTGGATTTTGATGCCTGTTTCCTTCCCCAAATTAGGGAAGTTCTCTGCTATAATTTGCTCCAGTATACCTTCTGCCCCTCTCTCTCTTTCTTCTTCTTCTGGTTTCCCAATTATTCTAATGTTGTTTCATCTTATGGTATCGCTTATCTCTCGAATCCTGCCCTCGTGATCCAGTAGTTGTTTATCTCTCTTTTTCTCAGCTTCTTTATTTTCCATCATTTGGTCTTCTATATCACTGATTCTCTCTTCTGCCTCATTTATCCTATCAGTTAGAGCTTCCATTTTTGATTGCACCTCATTAATAGCCTTTTTGATTTGGACTTGGTTAGATTTTAGTTCTTTCATTTTCTCCAGAAAGGGTTTCTCTAGTATTTTCCATGCTTTTTTCAAGTCCAGCTAGTATCTTTATAATCGTCATTTTGAACTGTAGTTCTGACATCTTTCTAATGTCCATATTGATTGGGTCTCTGGCAGTCGGTACTGCCTCCTGTTCTTTTTGTTGAGGTGATTTTTTCCATCTTGTCATTTTGTCCAGAGGAGAATAGATGAATGAGAGAACAAAATGCTAACAGGGTAACAACGACCCCAGAAAAATATACACTAAACAAATCAGAAGAGACCTGAAACCGGGGGAAAAGAAAGGGAAAGAAAGAAAAAAGAAAAAGAAAAAGATTTTTTAAAAAGAATATGATCAAATATGATCAGGCTGGTGCATAGATCAGTGCCACACACTAGGTTTTGGGTGTATTTTTGTCTGTTAGAAGAAAGTGCCTCCCAAAATTTTAAAGAAAGAAACACTTATACATGTACAAAAATAAGGGTAAATATGATGAAGGGATGGAATATGACTATAAAGATGAAAATTATAAAAGATTTTATAAAAGAAATTGATAAGAAGTTGGTTGAAAAAAGAAATTAAAAAAAAGAAAGGAGAGAATGAGGTCAGGCAGGAGACTAGAACAAAGCCATACACTAGAGATTTAGGGTATATTTTGGTCTGTTAGAATAAACTGTATCCCAAAATTTTAAAGAGAGAACAACTTATATGTATACTAAAAATATGGTTAACTACTATGAAGGGATAGAGTATGACTCTAAAAATGAAAAATAGAAAAGAATTTTTAAAAAAGGGATTGATAAGATGTTGGTTGAAAAAGGGAAAAAGAAAAATTAAAAAAAAATAGAAAAAGAAAAAAAAGAAAATTAAAAAAATTAACTTTGAAAGGCTAAAGAATCATGGGAAAAAAGCCATGAATTCTATGTGCAGTATTCCCCTAGTGCTGGAGTTCTGCCGTTCTCAGTGATTGGTAAACTTGGTCTTGGCTAGCTGTTCTTGCTGATCTTCTGGGGGAGGGGCCTGTTGCTGTGGTTCCCAAATGTCTTTGCCATAGGCGGAATTGCCCTGCCCTTGCCGGGTCTGGGCTAAGTCATCTGCTCAGGTTTGCTGTCAGGAGCTTTTGTTCCCTGCAAGCTTTCCAAATGGCTTTGGAGGATGAGAGTGTGAAAATGGCAGCCTCCCTATCTCCACCCCAGAGGTGCCAAGAACTCAGGGCCCCACTCCTCAGTGCGCCCCCAGAGAAAAGCAGTCAGTCACTCCCGTCTCCCTGGTCTCTGGCTGCACTCCGTGCTCACCCGGCCTGTGACCGAACGTTTCTGTCTCTGGCACCTGACCCCATGTGGACTCTCCAAATCCAGCAGATCCCTGCGGTGCACTCCTGCACTGCTCCTCCTGGGGGAGGAAGGTGAGTCTCCCCAGATCTGCCACCTGTTGGGACCCTGCTGGAGGAGCAGGGGCCCGACTGTGCCCCAGATCATGGTTTATGGCAACCCGGAGCTGAGAGCCTGCGCCTCGGCTCCGTCTCTGCAGCCGGCTTTCCCGCTCCGATACCTGGGAGCTCTGCTGCACTCAGGCACCCCCGGTCTTTCTGTGACCCCGAGGGTCCTGAGACCACACTGTCCCGTGAGGGTTCCACCCTCTGCTTAGCCACCGGAGTGACGTCCCTCAGTGGAGCAGACTTCTAAAATTTCCGATTTTGTGCTCCGCTGCTCTATCCCTTGCCAGAAGTGGCCGATGGAGGCTCCCTCCCCCCACGGTCTATCCTCCCGAATATCACCTCGGATTCACTTCTCCGCACGTCCTACCTTCCAGAAAGTGGTCACTTTTCTGTTCAGAGAGTTGTTGCTAATCTTTTCTTCGATCTCCTGTTGAGTTTGTGGGTGTTCAGAATGGTTTGATCCCTATCCAGCTGAATTCCTGGGACTAGACGAAATCCAGATCTCCTACTCCTCCGCCATCTTGCTTCTCCTCCCATCCTACTGTCTTTTTATACGTATTAGAGAGATATGGTTAAAATCCAGCATTTCCTGACTATAAAAACTTCTGAATCTCTGAAGTTTTTAATGTACGACTTGTGCAGTAGCAGTATTATGTGCACAAACTAAATTTGAGTTTATTCCCTAGTGCTATGTTAGGGAATTCTAATTCTACAGATTAAATTTAATTTAATTCTAATTTTAAAGATTTATTTATTTATTTGAGAGAGAGAGAGAGTGAGTGCTCAAGTGGGGGAAGGGGCAGAAGGATAGAATTGTCAAACAGTCAAGCAGACTCCCCTCTGAGCACAGAGCCAAATGTGGGGTCCACGATCCATGAAATCATGACCTGAGCTGAAACCAAGGGTCTGACACTCAACCAACTCAACCACCCAGTGCCCTTTTGCTAGAATAACTGGCAATGATGGTCACATACATTTTTAGGAAGCTGCCCTTTAAATATTACAGACTTACAAGATCACAAAATATCTTTAAAAGCTGGCCTTGCTCAAATAAATATATCTTTTTCAACAGCGTTGAAAATGTAATGAGATAAGTTTGATTAACCAATTTTTGCTTTCCTAGATTTGATTTTCAACAGGGCAAACTATTCCTTCAGCCTGTTTGTAGCCCATGATCCACTGTGCAGAGGCCCCAGGATGCCAAAGATACGCTCATCACAGGAACTGTGGCCCACCAGGGCCACTGGCTGATGGCAGTGGTTGGTGGGGAGTCTGAATCTCTGGAGACCTTCCCATTTCAGTCCCATCATCTATTTGTTTAACTGATGGTTAACAGGAGCTATTAGCAATTCCAAATAGTGTTTCTTGATGCCCAAAATGCTGAATCAAGAATATGTACTTGTTTTTATAGTTGCTTATAAAATACTTTCATGATATCTAAGAGGTCCAATTAAGTCTTTAAAAAACCTACCAAAATTCTACCATGGTGGTGGTAGGCCAGGTCCTAATTGGTTGCACTGATCAAGATAAAGTGGCGTAGATAATCCCCATGTTTTATATCCTTCATGGAAAGTCGAACATTAAAAAACCAAGAAATCCCAAACCGCTAATTACAACTGCTTTAAGCTTTAACAGGGATGCTCTGTTGAAATTTAAGAGAATGCTCCTACTTTTAGGGAGGTTTGCTTCTTTACAATTTTACCAAAATTGTTATTCTTATGGTATTAGCCAGATAATATTGTGCTTTATTTTGTGCATAATTTCAATGAAGAAAACATGCCACTAAAATTTATTATTAGAGAAAATGAAAAGAGTGGCTAAAATGTATTAATTAAAAATTATTTGAAGTAAAAAGTATAATATCACAATGAATTGGAAATTAATGTTATTACTTTGGAGAATCAAGTTGACTGCATAAACATACATTTAAAAATGGGTGTATTCTCAAAAGTCTTCCTCTAAGAAAACTGGACAGCATTAAATTTGCTTATCATAGGTCTGTCCCATATCCCACTTAATGGAATGGATAACGATCTCACCTATAGCATTGTTCTTTTTCAGAGACCCTAATTTGCTTTATCATCAGATTTCAGAGTACCTCATTGTTCTTCATGTGTGATGTAGCTGTGGATGACAATACATGAGTGAACCTCAAAGTCACTGCTACCTTCCTACATTGCAGACCCCTGGGGACCATCCTTCCAACTGTGCCTACTACATGATTTTAAGGACATGACTGTGTTTGTAATTCTGCTTCATTATCATCAACTTAAAAATCTGTATACTCAAATTTTGGTGGGAAATAGTTTCACAAAGGGGTGCTAGGTGGCTCAGTCAATGGTTAAGTGACTGACAGTTGATTTTGGTTCAGGTCATGATCTCAGGGTCGTGAGATCAAGCCCCATGTCGGGCTCTGCGCTGGGCATGGAGACTGCTTGAGAGCCTCTCTCTCCCTTTCCTCTGCCCCACTTGCCAACCCACCACTCACATGCTCTTGCTCTCTCCCTCTCTAAAAAAAAATAGTTTCACAAATAATATTAGACGTTTGTTGAACAGTAGTTAATTCATCATCTCAGAATACTCATTCCAATCTAAAATTGCTAAAGAGTTATTTATCAGTTCTATTTGGAAGCTCCAGGGATGTGTTGCTCTCTCAGGATTAACATAAAACTAGTGTTCTTAAAATAGAATGCTAGGGCTTCTGGAGAGGTTTAGCCTTGGAATGTTCACATATGCTTACACATAAGGAAGATAACTCTAGGGGAAAATGAGCAATTTTAGAGGGCATCTGGTTGATGAATTCAATTTCTAATTCTACTGTATATAAGAAGAGTTAAATTCTACCTAGGCTTAGATTTATATAATCCAGATGTATTCCCATATACCTAGCAGTTTGCTCTCTTTTCGTCTATCTCATGGAAGGGGAAGAAAATCTTCACAGGATACTTTTGTTAGTTGATGTTAGATGTAGTTGAGATGTGCATCATTCCTTTCCAGCCAATACCCTCTTCTTAGAGTGCCAGATGCATCCACGGGATGCAGAATAAGATGGTCAAGGTACCATGTGAGCCTGTTTAGTCTCTATTTGGCCACAGCTAATTAGACCAAGTGTCGACACCTGACCTATGCTGAGCCAATACGATTTCCTCAATCTTGAGTCACAAAGTAAATTAATTAAAAGAAGCTGTGCTGGAGACTCACATGGAAGTTGCCATGACTGTCCAAGTCCACATGAATGAAGAGGAGAAGGCAAGCTTCAGGGAGAGAGCCAGAGATATGGAAGGAGAAAAACTGAAAAGACAACATTCCCCCTAGAGAGGGAAATGAAAATGAGTAGGTGGGAGAGGACAGTACCTGGCAGTCCCATGCCCCGGACCCAGCATCACTTTTTACCCTGAGCTCCTCTCAATCCTTAGAATAAATTCCTTGTTATTTAAGCTGGTTTTAGAAGGGTTCTGTTTCCCTACTAACTTATTCCTATAGTATTAATCAGATAAGATTGTACTTATTTTGTGCGTGCATAACTCTAGAAGTCTTGCACCCTTTACATGTGTATTTTTAATATTTGGCGAAAATATTCAGTTCTGGCCTAAAAGCCACGCAATTTTTAGCAAAAGCCAGTTGCCCAAGTTGCATGATTAAATGTTTCAAACTTTGAAGATTTAAAATAAACATCCTGTCAAAATACTCATCATAATGACACAAGAGGAAATATGCTAGTACATCATGGTTGAAAAGTGAAAAATAAAGTTCCACACTCTCCATGAATCATCATGATGAGGATCAAACAGAATCTATCTCCAAGTTTATTTCCAGAAAGTCACCTGCTACTCCTGCAGCTTCAGGAAATTTTATGATATAACTTTATGCACCCTCAAGAGAATATATGTAACTTATAAGTAAATTACGAAGCACCATATACAGATGGACACCTGTGAACCTTCCACTTTGCTACAAACCAGAGCATTACCCCTCTGATTAAAGCAGCACTTCCCAATCAGCAGTGATTCTCTTTCCCTGCCCTCAGGAACATGCAGCAATATCTGGAGGCATTTTTGGTTGTCACAATTAGCAAGAGAAGTGCTATCAGCATCCCGTGGGTAGAGTTCGGGGATGCTGAACATCCTGTAATACACGGGACAATCCACCAGGACAGAGACTTATCCTGCCCCAAACATCAATAGTCCTAAGGAGGAGAAATCCTGCATTAACATCAGTGTGTTTATGCTTGATACCACACCCCTGCCACTTTCCTCTGATGCAACAACCCTCCTGAAATTAGTGTTTACCACTGTTTCGTTCTTAAATATTTTATTGTATGTGTATGTATCCTTAATAGCATTATAAAAAGTGAGTTTATCACCAGCTTTGGAACAGACTATTAATGAGCCTCAAGTGTGTATCCAAAGGAAATGCACTAGTATCAATAATTATAGATTTCTGGAAAGTTTTGCAGATGTATCCTGAAAGCAAAATTTGTAGCAGAAATTTGTCTTATCGATCAAGCACTTTTGAATATATTACTTTGTGTGAGCAATGAAAAAGGTCATAGTTAGCCCATTTTGGGGAGCTTTAATAAAACCAGTGCAGTTTAATCAGTTTAATGAGCAACATTTTGGAATCCATTGGGCTTAAAAGCTACAGGGAACACCAGGGAGTAAAAATCAGCTGTCATGACATATGCTCTGCTCTCAGATCATTCAGTGAGTGATGTTCAGAGAAATTGTAAGATAATCAGTTACATGCTCTGCTTGTAGAAAAAGTGAATCTTCAGTGCATGTTTCATTTTTAGTTCTAACATCTCTATTCAAATATTGTCAAAACCATGTTGTAGAATTTTTCATAGGTTGCCTTTGATACTTTGCTTTTTTAGTCCACAGGTTCGGACTCAACAGGGAAATTTCTATGTGTTGTCTCTTCCCTCCCCATATTTTTCTTATATTTAGAATATTCTGCTTCCAGGGAAATTCTGTACTTTGATTATTGCCTTATAGTCCAACAGGCAAGCTATCTACAGGAATGGTTGATTTAAAGAACCATTAGGCTTAAAATTAAAAATTATGCTTAAAAATAAAACTTGCTTAAATTATACTTCCTCGATTATGCATAAAAATGAAAAATTCCACACTAAAAACAGATAAGCAAACACATGATCTACAGTGGCTCATCACTTACACTAAAACATGGTTAAATCCTGGAGGTTGATATCCACAGCAAATGCTTTGGCTTCCTCTCTCTTACCCCTCCATGCTGAGTTCACATGACTATTTACATGGACACCAACATGGAGAGCAGGGAATGAGGGTCACTCCTGAGGCTTCTGTTTTAGTGCCAGTGCTCACTGGAAGGAGGAGGCCCATTGGAGCTGTTGCTGTGCCAGGAAAGATGGTGGCCTGGTAGCTTTGGAGGAGATTTGTTTTCTTGGCAAAGCTCGAATCACTCTATTTACTTTATCGTGCTGTCCTAGTAGTGACAGAAGATCCAGAGCCCAATCGGTCAGGCTTCTGAGGTAACTAGCCTGCTTACGTTGAACATGGCACTTCATCTAACACAAGTTGGCAGCTTAGAGGAGGCATGTCAAGTAGAAAAAGCATATGGCTATCGTTGAGGCCGATCAAATGAAGAAACAGGGATTCTTAAAGACAATTGAGAAGAGATTTCAAAAGAATAATCCAAGAACAAGAAAATGTTCTTAGAAATTAAAAAGATCTAAAATACGAATTTCAGGAAGGCAATGTAATACGGGATTGGCAAAGCTGAAAACTGAAACAGTGATCTACAAGTTGAAATGCAGTAGCTTACAACACAGAATGAACCTAAAACTGAAATGATCACTGAAAAGTTGATGCATGAAGGATATATTGCAGGAGCTAATATCTCAAAGTCTCAGAAGGGAGGAAAAGGGATGTCTCTGAAAGTAGAAAAAAAGCATCATAAATGTGAGCAGAAAAAGTATGAAGGTAGAGGATTTGCAGAGAGAACCAAAATCAGACAGGAAGAAGTTATACATTAGATTACGAAGCAAAATTTCCAAGAACTGAAGCACATATATTTTGTTTTATTTATTTATTTTCAAAGGGCATACATTTCTAAATGATGAAAGCCTATCTAGTCCCTGGGCGAGAAATAAAAACAACCCAAACACACATCAAAACTTTTCAGAACCTTGGAAATAAACAAGATCCTAAAAGCTTTCAGAGAAAGTAAACTTATAGAAATAACATACAAAGATTAGAAAATATGATTTATACCAGATATTTTAACAGTAACAATGAAGGCTAGGAAATAGTCTGAGGGGAAATACATTCATATATTTGACGAAGACTGGAGAATCGCCTCCACCATAATGAGGAAAAGAAAAAAGGAAAATAAATGTAGATGACCCTGCATAAGACAGAAGCAAACTAAATTCCCAGCAGGATGATGAGGATGAGTCTCTGTGCAACAAACCCAGAGAGGCTGGGGAACAGTTTCCAGGCTGGAATGTGAGGGAGGGATCCATGTAGGGTATCTCTAAGAAATAATAAATAAGATGGACAGAATACCTGATGTGTCAGACTGTGGTAAGGTTATATGTTAGAGTGTTTTGAGATGATTTAATATGAGGTCCATAGAATCATGAACTAAAATGGAAAAAAAAAAATGATTGCCACAAGAGGAAATGTGATTGTTGTACATAGCTCAGTTGCTAGTAATACTCAGTGTAAACAGTAAATACTGATTTAACAACAACAACAAAAGATGATAGACCTCTACTGGGAGGCTCAGGAGAGAGGAAGTACATGTTTGTAGTGGGGAGGGAATGGTAGAGAGGGGAAGGAGTGACAGGAGAGAGGTAATGAATGCTTCATATTCTACAACAGTAATTAAACAGGTAATATTTGAAACAAAAAAATTAAGAAATAGCAATGTAAATAGGCTACATTAAAAAATGAAAGTAATACTAGAAGATACAGATAAAAGTAAGAAAGATGGCTCACTCCGGGAAGTAAGAATTGGAAGTAGGTTGACACAGCTCAGGGAACTCTTTTCTTTAATACAAACATTTTGGTCATTTTTTGTTTTGTATTTTTCTGTATTACTTTGATCAATATATAAATAAAAAGGATATGTAGATTAAAAAAGTTACCCCAATATAATATGAACTATTTACCAAAATGCCAAACAAATTACACTTCACTGGTGAAATTATAAAGCTATTTCCATTATAATTAGAAATAGTAATTATGTATTGATTTAAAAGATACATTAAGAATTAAAAAAACATAATGAAACAGAAGAGATAAAATTCTCTCTTTTGCTGGTGGTTTGAATGTTATGTCTGAAAAACCCAATAGAGTATAGCAAAAACCTTCTTGAATTTAAAAAGGTGTCTAGACAAAAGATAAATAAAAATAGTAACTTTTCTCTGCAATATCAATAATCAGAAAGTGGAATTTTAAAAATCCATTTACATTATCAAAAACGTATAAATATGTAAAAATTATTAGAAAATCTCACTGAAGAACTTACAAATCTAGACAAATAGAAAAATATTCCAAGGGGTGTGTGTGTGTGTGTGTGTGTGAAAATACTTGGAAGACTTTTCACCCTAATGTTAAAGGGACTTCTTTCTGGAGTGAAAATTGGGATATTATTATTTTTATGTTTATAAATCTTTGACTTTCCAGTTTTCAAAAAGTAAACATGCTATGTCTATAATCACAAAACTAAGAAAGCATATAAATACCTTTTTAAATTAAAAAAAAATATGTAGCATTCTCTCTATAGTCCCATATGAAATACTGTTGTGAAACATGCTTTAATTCCAATGTTCTCCCTCTGGGAAAGTGCCCGGCCTCCTCCTGCCACTCTGTAGCCCAGACTCCATGCAGCCCCATGAAATTGGATTGAGATCTCTTTCCCTTCTAAAGCCCCCCAACACGAACATTCAGGCTAATATAGATATTTTCTTATTGTTGTCAAGGTATCATTATGTTTTCCCAACCAAAGTACAAATTTCTCCAGGAAATGATCAATTTCTAAAATATTGTTTATAAATTGGAAGGATATCCGTATATAATTTAGGATGTTATGTAACTTGAAGGGAAAAATATGAATCAAGAACATAAAATATATATTGCCATTATGTTTTTTCCATACTTGCATATATATATGTGTGTGTGTGTGTATACATATAATTGAAAGGGAAAAAAAGCTCAAGATCTTAAGATTTTTAAGATTTTTAAGGGCTTGTTCAAGCTAGTTCAAGAAAAGATAAGTCCTCAACTAAGTCACTAAATGAGAAAGAATGGTAATATGGTCAACATGATTCGCAACAATGCTCCCTTGTGTTCGTATCGTACTTTACACACTAGTGCAAAGAATGACAGAGTTACAGGGTATTAGGTCATTCTGTGGTATGATACCATGATGATCTTGAGAGACAGGTAAAAGAGGCAAAAGGGATTAAATCCTGGGAAAGTGAATGACTTGCCTGAATGCACACAGCTAGGAAGCAAGCTGAGACTCAAGGTCTTTACTTCAAATTTGGGGCTCTACCTGTCCTCCTGCTCAGAACTACACAACCATCTGAATTATTCTGACACTCTCTAGAGGAGTTACTCTTGCAAATGGTGATGTTTGACATGAGTCTATCAAAAGGAGCCTGACTTCTAATGAGGTTCCTACTCAATATTCTTAAAGAGAAGTTAAAGGGAAAAAAGAAAAAGAAAATGGAATGTGGGAGTTGAGAGGCTGGATCTTGTTCATTTATTTAATTCTAGAAAGTAGCACAGTGCCAGGCATGGCTTAGGGGTTCAATGAACACGGAAAAATAACTGAATAAATGAATGAGTGAATGTGTTTGTGAGCACCTGTCATATAAAAGCCCCTCCCCCCCCAATAACTGATGGAAAGGAATCTGTGGGGATTTTCAGTGCAAATTCTGAGCAAACATATTAGGGCAGTAAAGAACCCAGCAATGTGAAGGAAATATGCTAGAAACACACTTTTTATAGGTGGGAGATATGGTGATAGGAAACTTTAATAGTTGTATGGAACTCAGGTTCTATCCTAGGTTCCATTCCAAAATGAAGGAAAACTGAGAAGTTTGACAGGACTTACTGGCATAAATTAAACAAAATTCCCCAAACTTCAGTTGTTTCTTCCTTTGAGAACCAAGGGTTTCAACGTTTATTCTTCCTTTTCCAGAGGAAAACAAAATTACAATGTTGTCTTCCATTATCCATGGCACAGTCATTTTCTTTATATCTCAAATTATCACAGAAGTCAGAAGGGGGAAAGAAGACAGAGGTTTGTTTTTTGTTTTGTTTTTTTTAATAAGTTTTAATTTAAATTCTAGGTAGTTAACATATAGCGTAATATTGGTTTCAGGAGTAGAATTTAGTGATTCATCACTTATATAAAACACCCAGGGCTCGTCAGAATCACTCTTCTTAATACCCATCACCCATTTAGCCCATTCCCCGCCCACCTCCTGTCTATCAACCCTCAGTTTGTTCTCTATAGTTAAGAGTCTCTAATGGTTTACCTCCTACTTTTTTTTTCTTTCCCTATGTTCATCTTTTTTTGTTTCTTAAATTCTATATGTGACTGAAATCATACGGTATTTGTCTTTCTCTGGCTGACTTATTACACTTAGCATAATACACTCTAGCTCCATCCACGTCACTGCAAACGGCAAGATTTCATTCTTTCTGATGGCTGAGTAATTTTCCTTTGGATATATGTACCACCTCTTCTTTATCCACTCATCTGATGCACATTTGGGTTCTTTCCATAATTTGGTTATTGTTGATAATGCTGCTATGAACATTGGGGTGCATGTGCCCCTTCGAATCTGTAGTTTTGTATCCTTGGGGTAAATACCTAGTAGTGCAATTGCTGGGTTGTAGGGTAGTTCTATTTTTAACTTTTTGAGGAACCTACTACTGTTTTCCAGAGTGGCTGCACCAATTTGCATTCCCACTAACAGCGTATGAGAGTTGCCCTTTCTCAGCATCCTCACCAAATCTGTTGTTTTTTGTGTTGTTAATTTTAGCCATTCTGACTGGTGTGAGGTGGTATCTCATCATGGTTTTGATTTGCATTTCCCTGATGATGAGTGATGTTGGACATCTTTAAATGTGTCTGTTAGCCATCTGGATGTCTTCTTTGGAAAAATGTCTATTTGTGTCTTCTGCCCATTTCTTACAGGGATTATTTGTTTTTGGGTGTTGAGTTTGATAAATTATTTATAGATTTTGGATACTAACCCTTTATTAGATAATATCATTTGCAAATATCTTCTCCCATTTTAGTTTTGTTGATTGTTTCCTTCACTGTGCAGAAGATTTTTATCTTGGTGAAGTCCGAATAGTTCATTTTTGCTTGTTCCCCTTGCCTCCAGGATGTTGTCTAGTAAGAAGTTGTTCAGGCTGAGGTCAAAGAGGTTGCTGCCTATGTTCTCTTCTAGGACTTTGACGGTTTCCTGTCTCACATTTAGGTCTTTCATTCATTTTGAATTTATTTTTGTGTATGGTGTAAGAAAGTGGCCCAGTTTCATTCTTCTGCATGTTGCTATCCAGTTTCCCCAACACCATTAGTTGAAGAGACCATCTGTTTTCCATAGGATATTCTTTTCTCTGCTTTGTTGAAGATTAGTTGACCATATAGTTGTGGGCCCATTTCTTTCGTAGGATGTTCTTTAACCTCCATGTATTTGAGGTCTTTCCAAATTTTTTCTTGTGGTTGACTTCAAGTTTCATAGTGCTGTGGTCAGAAAATATGCAAGGTATGATCTCAATCTTCTTGTATTTGTTGAGGTCTGACTTGTTCCCTATACTGGAGAATGTTCCATGTGCACTGTAAAAGAATGTGTATTCTGATGCTAGGATGAAATGTTCTGAATATATCTGTTAAGTCCATCTGGTTCAGTGTGTCATTCAAAGCCATTGCTTCCTTGTTGATTTTCTGCTTTGATGATCTGTTCATTGCTGTCCTTATAGGACGTTAAAGTCCCCTACTATTACTGTATTATTATGAAAGAATTTCTTTACGTTTGTTATTGATTTATATATTTGGCTGTTCCCAAGTTAGGGGTACAAATACTTACAATTGTTAGATCTTCTTGTTGGATAGACCCCTTAATTATGATATAATGCCCTTCTTCATCTCTTGTTACAGTCTTTGGTTTAAAATCTAATTTGTCTGATATAAGTATGACTACTCCAGCTTTCTTTTGACATCCATTAGCATGATAAATGTTTCTCTATCCCCTCACTTTCAGTCTGTAGGTGTCTTTAAGTCTAAAGTAAGTCTCTTGTAGGCAGCACATAGATAGATGGCTCTTTTTTTTTTATCCATTCTGTTACACTCTTTTTTTTTTAAAGTAGGTTCCATGCCCAGCATGGAGCCCAATGTGGGGCTTAAACTCATGACCCTCAGGGCACCTAGGTGGCTCAGTCGGTTAAGCGTCTGCCTTCGGCTCAGGTCATGATCCCAGGGTGCTGGGATCGCATCACACATCGGGCTCCCTGCTCCATGGGAAGCCTGCTTCTCCCTCTGCCCCTTCTCCATTTGCTCTCTCTCTCTTTCTCTCTCAAAAATAAATAAAATATTTTAAAAAAATAAAATAAATTCATGACCCTCTGATCAAGACCTGAGCTGAGATCAAGAGTTGGATGCTTAACTGACTGAGTCACCCAGGAACCCCTGATACCTTATGTATTTTGATTGGAGCATTTAGTTAATTTATATTCAGAATGACTTTTGATACACACGAATTTGGTGCCATTGTATTACCTGTAAAGTCATTGTTTCTGGAAATTTTCTCTGTTTCTTTCTAGTCTTTGCTGTTTTGGGTTTCATTTTCCACACAAAGAGTCTCCTTTAATATTTCTTGCAGGGCTAGTTTAGTGGTCACAAAGTCCTCTAGTGTTTGTTTGTCTGGGAAACTCTTTATCTCTCCTTCTATTCTGAATGACAGCCTTGCTGGATAAAGTATTCTTGGCTGCATATTTTTTTCCCATTCAGCATGTTGAATATTCTGGTCTGCCAAGTTTCTGTGAACAGACTGGCTGCAAACCTGATTTGCTTTCCTTTGTAAGTTAGGGATTCAATCTTTTCCTTTGCTGCTTTCAGGATTTTTTCCTTATCTCTGTATTTTGCAAATTTTACTACGAAATATTTTGGTGTTGGCCTACTTTTGTTGATTTTGATGGGAGTTCTCTGTGCCTCTTGGATTTAGATGTCTGTTTCCTTCCCCAGATTAGGGATGTTCTCAGCTATAATTTGCTCAGATAAACCTTCTGTCCCCCCTCTTCTTCTTATGAGACTGTTATGATATGAATGTCATTATGCTTTATGGAGTTGCTGAGTTCCCTAAGTCTACAATCATGATCCAATATTTTTCTTTCCCTCTTCTTTTCAGCTTCATTATTTTCTATAAGTTTATTTTCTACATCATTATTCATTCCCCTGCTTCTTCCATCCTTGTGGTCATTACATCCAATCAGTTTTGCATCTCATTTATAGTATTTTTTATGTAGGCCTGACTAGGTCTTTTATCACTGCAGTAAGAGACTCCCCCTTGAAACTTTTATGCTTTTCTCAAGCCCAGCTAGTATCCTTATGATCATTGTTTTAAATTCTGGCTCAGGCATATTGCTTATATCTCTTTTGATTAGATCCCTGGCTGTGACCTTTTCTTCTTCTTTCTTTTGGGATGAATTCCTCAGTCTTGGCATTTTGTCTAGGTCTCTGTCTTCTCTGTGTTAGACAAGCCCGTTATAATTCCTGTTCCTGAGAGTAACGGCTATGTTAAGAAGAGGTCATATATTGACCAGGGCCTGGCACCGCAGGAAGTGTCTGTGGTGTATGCTGTGTGCACTCTGCTGTTGTGTGTTGGCTGTTCTCCCTCAGATCAGTCCTCTGCAGAGTCTCTCCTTGCCTGCAGTGGGGAGTGTCTGGACCTTGTCCGGCGTATGGCAAGTTTTAACTAGATGTGTTTTGGTCTGCTTGTTAAAAGAACTAGATCTTGTTTCCATTAGAGCTGAGGCTTTGCAGCACTCTATGGTCAGTAGACTTGGTACGTGCAGTGGGTTTGTGCAGGTCTTCTGTGGGGTGGGGAGGCTGTTGCTGTTCCAGCTCTCAGACACACTTGCCCTAGTAAAAATGCATCTGCAGACCACAGGAGAGTGGGGCTTGGTGTAAGTGGCTCAGGCCTCCACTGTGGGCACTGTGCTGCTCACTAAAGTCCATCTGTGCTGATTGTGGGGGTAAAAATGGTGTCAGTCAGCTTTCTCATCCCAGAGAGGGGAGTTCTTGCCCACTGCTGTCCAGGAAGCCCTTAGAGAAGAGTGAACAATCTTCGTTTGTGTGTCCCAGGCATCTCTCAGACCCTGCTTTCACCCTGTGTCCAAGCTGTCTTCCCACCCGGTGGTGCAGTGCTCCTGTGTTTTAGCTCAGGCCCACCAGCTGGTTTTCAAAACTCCAAAATTTTAGGGACTCGGTGCGGCCGGGACCTGCACTGATCCTTTGGGGAAGGGTCTCGCCGCCCTGTGGCTGGTGCAGGTCTGTCCCAGAAGTGCAGTCATATGAATGTGCAGGGGCTTAGAGTTTACGGTAAAGTGCAGCAAAAAGCCGGCATCCAGGTTAGCTGCCCTCAGCAGGTGTCTCTGCTCCATGCTAATGAACAGCGCAGCTCAATGGTTCCTGCTGCTGGTTCTTTCGTCCCCAGAGAGGCAGTGCCACCTCTCCCAAATGCACTTCAAGGAGGGGAACTGTCTCTCTCAGTGGGACCCAGGGGATCCTCAGACCACACTGTCTGCTCCAGGCCCTGCCCTCCTTCTCCAGAGGAGCACAGCTACACATGCCAGGCTCCACCCTGGAGATGGCGTGGACTTCTAAACTTCAGACTTTGAGCTCTGCTGCTTGTACAAACTTGTGATAACCAGCCCCTCTCATTTTGCCTGTCAGTGGTTTTGGGGAAGTGCTTTTCTTATGCAGTCACCTGCACGCTGCGCATTCTCTCTCCATTTCTCCCCCCTCTCTCTCCCTCTCTCTCCTCTCCCTGATCAGGGCTCCCTCACCTCCCCACCACTCGTGGTTCTTTTCTCCCCCCAAATCATGTCTCTATATGCCCTACCTTCCAGGATGTCGCTTTTTCTCTCCCTCTCGTTGTGCAGTTTGTTCTCTCAGTCCTCAGATCAAATAATAATCAAACCTGTGGCTCACTTATACCCTGCGGCTTACCTATACCCTGCCTGCATCCTACAGTCCTACCTGAAAGATTTAGAGAAGCAAAACAAAACAAGACTCCCAGTTAAATTTGAATTTCTGATAAACAACAATTAAATTTTTTTTTAGTATAAGTATATCCCACACAATAGTTGGGACACACTTATACTATACTATATACTGGGTGTCTTGTATATTTTCTGGCAAACCTCCACAAAGGAGATTCATCATCAGCTCCCATTCCCTCTGCAGGCCCACACACCTGGGCACCAACTGCAGACTGCCTGCACTCTGGAGGGCTGCTTTCTACTTGCCCAGAGACTATCAACAAACCAGCGAGAACTTCTCTGCTAACCAGTGTGGCTGGATATCCACATATTCTTCAGGGCATCTGAACCCCAGCCTTAGTCTCCCTTACCCTCAGAATAACGTATTGAGTTGTCTTATACCTTAGAGTCACTTCTGAATTAGAGGGAAATAATTCTTTATATTAAATTTCCCTCATTTTAAGTTATTATGTGATTTCTATCTCCCAGTTGGACACAGATTAATACACTGTTGCTGTCAAACTTTTTGTGTCCTAATATATATAAAGTCAATCTCTTATAAGCAGTACATATATTATATACTGTATATATGTAATATAAAATATATCTATCTTTTTAATTCAGCCTGATAAGCTTTGTCTTTTAGTAGAATTTAAACAATTTACATTTAATATATTTGGATTTAAAACATCACCTTCCACTTAGTTTTCAATTTATCCAGCCTGTTCTTTTTAGTAAACTGTATTATAGTAAACTGTATCCTTGAATTACTATAGATCACCCAAAATTGGTATTTTTGCAATATCCTGGACAATGTAGAGACCTTACATATTTTAACTCCATTTAGTCCCTCTTGCTTTTTTGTGCTATTTTAATTCTGCACATATCTTCAATCCCAGAAGACATTACTACTATTGTTCTGTGTGGTCAATATTCATTTATACTTGTCCGCTTATTTACTCTTCCCAACATTTTTCATTCCTCCCTTCCTAACTTTGCATACATCTAGAATCAGTTTCCTTCTGACTAAAAAATTCACTTACTAGTGGTTTTTATTTTTTTTATTTATTTTTTTTTTTTTTTAAAGATTTTTATTTATTTATTTGAGAGAGAGAGAATGAGAGAGAGCGAGCACATGAGAGGGGGGAGGGTCAGAGGGAGAAGCAGACTCCCTGCCGAGCAGGGAGCCCGATGCGGGACTCGATCCAGGGACTCCAGGATCATGACCTGAGCCGAAGGCAGTCGCTTAACCAACTGAGCCACCCAGGCGCCCCACTTACTAGTGGTTTTTAAAAATGAATCTTCTGCCAATAAATTCTCTGTTTGTGACTGTATGAAAATATCTTAATTTTGCCTTCAGTTTTGAACGCTATGGTTGCTGGGCACAAAATATCAGGTTAGCAAATATTTTCTTGCAGATCTTTCCAGATGTCAAGTTATTGTTTTCAGGTTTCGGTGAGTTCTGCTGAAAAGTCAATTATCCATTTCACTGTTATTCCTTTGGATGTAATACGTCTTTTGCTGATGTCTTAAAAAGCTTTTTCTCTTTATCTTTGGTTTCCATCAATTTTTCTATGCTGTGGTTACGTACACTTCTTTTTGTACCTCTCTTTCTTGGCTTTGTACATTACCTTGATGCTTTTTGTTCATTTTGGAAAAGCTATAAACAGCATCTCTTTAAATATTGCTTCCTCCCACTTCCTCTTCTTTATAGTTCTTCAATGCCAGCCAACTAATGTTAGAATTCTGAACCATGTTTCCTATGTTTCTTAAGCTCTTTCCTGTGTTTTCCATCCTTTTCTTCTCTGTCATTTACCTCTATGGATACGTTCTACTAACAATCCATTAACCCCCCTTCTGCAATTAAACCTTTCTATTGAATTCTACTTTACAGCTTCAGTATTTCTCAGTTCCAGAATTTCTAGTTGATTTTTTTTTAATAGATTCTTGTTCCTTGGTGAAAATCTCCACCATGTTATCTATTTCCTTAAACAAACTAATTATAGTGATGTCAAAGTCCCTCTCCAATATCTGGATCTCTGTAGATTTGTTTCTAATGACTTTCTTTGCTTGGCTTCAGTTATTTGTTCCTGTGCCTTCGCATGCCTGGTGATTTCTGACTGCATAATGGGCTTTGTGTAGATAAATTCCAGTTTTTGTCTCCTCGGTCCAGTGATACACTAGCAAAGTCGGGGCCTCTTTCTGCTTGACCTCTACTCCCTCAGATATGTGACAAATGCCTCCAAAGAAAAGCTGGCAGTGAATACAAGGTTCATCCTAATGAGTTCTCCATCTGTCAGGTCTAGGCCCCAAAAGGACTGGAGGCTTTAATTGCTCTCTGATAGATTCGAATGGTTTTCTTTTTTTTTTTCTTCAAGTATCACAATGTTTACTGATGGATACAAGTATATAAAATCAGGGCATGAACATGACTTGATAAATTAAGTAGACTTAATTTCAATACTATAATAAGAGGGACCAATTCAAATTCTCACCGTTTGTTTCACACCCACAAAACCACTTCAAGGGCATTAATGATCTCTCGGTTTTCTTTTGTGTGACTCTATCTTATCTAGCTTTTCTAGTCTTCTGTGAAAGGATCATTCTGAAACAAGTCATTCCATCAAAGTCCTTCTCAGTGATTCTGAGGCCATTAATCCATTTGCAGACCCTTTCTTATCTCTTACACTCCGAGTACCTCAGGGCTACAAAGTGAGGTAAGTGTTCTCCTCGCTCCTTTTGCCACTTCCAAACTACTTTTCCTTCACCTTTCAAAATAACAAGCTACAGTGAAATACGTGACATTTGGCTCTATCTCCCAACACTAGTGCTTGCTGTTAATCTTTGTAACCTTCCTGGTTCTCAATCATTCATTAAAGACTCGAGTTAACTGCCTTCTCTATTCCTCACCTCCTCTCTTGCATGATTGTCACTGATTCCAATAACCACAAGGACAAGAACTCACTCAACATGCTACTTAGCTACTCTGCCCTTACACCTCCACTGATCTTTCCCTCCTTTTCTCTTTAGTAACCCACTCCCATAGCAGTCTAGATCTTATTACCAGTAACTGTACGTTGGAAATGGTGATTGTAAGACTCTGTTTCTGAACTCTACTTCCTCTCCTCCACCTCACTTGCATCACGCCCCACTCTGACCTCATTGAGATTTCCAAATCACTGACCTTACCATGTCTTCTCTGTCCATCACACACCTCTGTGTGTGACTTCCCCTTTATCAAGTTTATGTTTCATGGTCATCTCTGTCTCTGTAACATTTTCCTGGTAAAATCTCAACCCAGAGGAGTTCAACATTTTGCTTCCCTATCCTTCCAGCTCAAGGTTTCAGGAGAAAATCTCACAGTCACAGTGATCCCTTTGAGTTTAAAATTATGATCACAGAGGCACCTGGGTGGCTCAGCCAGTTAAATGTCTGACTCTTGATTTCAGCTCAGCTCATGATCTCAGGGTTGTGAAATTGAGCCCCGTGTCGGCCTTAAGCTGGGCCTGGAGCCTACTTGGGATTCTCTCTCTCCATCTTCCTCTGCCCTCCCACTCCCTCTCTAAAAAAATAAAAACAAAAATAAAATTATGGATCATAAACCTCTGATGAACATTCAGTTCTACCAGACAATCCTTTGTTTCTCTAATAAGTTTGGTTTCTATCTCCTCCTACAGCTACCTCCCCATTTCTTTGTTTCTCTCAAAGCAGAGTGCTTGGAATGAGTTATCAATACTCGTTTTCTACCTCTTCACCTAACCACGCATTTTTCAATCCACTTCAATCTGGCTGATGCTGCTCCTGTTAAATTCACCAAAGACCTCTGCTGCCAGATCCAAAGGCTCCTTCTTTCCTCCTCACCGAGCTTAGACAAAACCTTTCTCTCCTCCTTCTCTTTCCCACCTCAGCTGTTCTTCCTTCTCAGTCTCCCTCACTAGTTTCTCTATTTCTACAAAGAGAGAAATGTTGAAAAGCCCTTGGACTTGGTCCTGGGCCCCATTCTACAGCTGTACTCCTTCCCATGAGGACCGTATCCAGCTCTGCAGCTGTAAATGCCATCCCTATTCTGATGATTCCCCAAATCCTTGACTCTCCTTAGAGCTTTAGACTCCTAGGAGAGGTCAGACCTAAATTAATCTCTCTACTCGCATACCTAATAAGCCCAAAACAGAGTTTGCTATGCCCACAGCAGAGCTCTTTATCTTCCCCAGACGCCAAGCCTGTTTCTCTATTATCCTTTCCATCTCAGTAAATGATAACTCCCTCCATTCAGTTGCTCAGACTAAAACCCTGCGGGTCATCCTTGATTTCTCTCTTTCCCCCAACCCATCCACCCAGGCAATACATAATCAAGGTCTGCCAGTTCTATTTCATATATATATATATGCTATATATCTATATATATCTATATAAATTTTTTTTTGAGAGAGAGAGAGAGCGCACAAGTATGCACATCTGGGGAGGGACAGAGGGAAAAGGAGAGAGGAAATCTCAAGCAGACTCCACACTCAGCATGGAGCCCTACGGGGCTTGATCTTATGACCCTGAGATCATGACCTGAGCTGAAATGAAGAGTCAGACACTTAGCCTACTGTGCCACCCAGGCGCCCCATCTCCAAAATATATTTTTGAATATGTTTATTTCTTTCTACCTTCCCTAGCTGAGGCCACCTTTATCTCCTACCTGCGGGAAACCCAAAAGCCCCACCGACTGATCTCCCTGCCTTGATTCTCCAATCTCTTCTCCCCACAACAGTTGGAAGGAGCTTTTAAAGATCCAAATCAGATCCAGTCATTTCTATCAGTGCTTCATTACTGCTACACTGTTTAAGAGTACAATAAATATTTGTTAACAGGATGAATGGACAGATGAATGACTGGGAAGGCAACTTGCTCAAGGTGCGAGAGCTAGAACAAAAACCTGAGTCTGTCTTATTTCATCACAGCATACACCTTTATCTAGGATCTGGAACAGCGCCAGCCCTTATTCTTCCTTTAGCAGTCTTGCTGAGAACAACCAACCACACTTTGCCAGATTTCAAAGCAGAGACTATAAAACAGCTACATTTTATGCATAGAATATTACAATAATTTCTCAGATTTTTTAATTTAATTTTTTTCATTTCATTTAATTTAGGAAGCAGAGGAGCTAAACTGAAGAGGAAAGATGTTCTTCTCATTTCTAAGGTCTCTGCTAAATGTATAATTTACAAAGATGTGACTAAAATCACATGCATATGGGACCATAGGCACATGATTTCACCTTTCTATACCCGTTCCCTTATGTGTAAAATGGAAATAATACTAACATCTCTTAGGGATGCCCGAGGGTTAAGTGAGAATACAACTCAAGTACCTAAAATGCCTGGCTGCTAGTTGCAACTATTACTCTTAACTCCAACTACATGGCAGATGTGCTGAAAATATTTTTCTTTTTTTGGCTAATGTTTTGATCCGTGACAGGACTTTTAGTAAGTCTTATTATGACCCCTAATCTGGAGGTTTTCCAGCAAGTCCTCAGTGGAATCCCAACCCCATGTGTTGGGGATTATAGGCGGGTTTTCATTACCAGATCTTCTCTCTTTAGCTTCATAAAAGCTCATTCCCCACTCCTTCACCCAGCAAGAATCAACATACATGTGACAAAAATGGCTTCTAGGCAATTTGATCAGAGTAACTAACCAGAGTCCTGCAACAGTGAAAAAGAGGGAAGAAGGCATCCGAGGCTGCGAAACAGAGCTTGCTGTGCACGCCGTGGCCTCATACACACTGGCCAGGTACCTGCTGCTGACTTCTGAGACTGGAAAGACTGGGCAGGGGGTGGCAGGGTGGGGGCTGGGGGCAGGGTGGACGCCTCAGGCAGGAAAAGGAGGTTTAAGGGGAGTCTGGGACTGAGTCGGTCAGAGAAGGAGCCTAGAGTGTGAACAGCTTCTTTCTGGAATTCAGAAATGAATGACAGTCTCCGTTTCTCCTCAAGAGCAGTTAAAATGAGGTGGATTTTAATAGCAGCCATGAAGACAAGAGATAAAGACTGGGAAAAGCTTAGAGAGGAACCAGGGGCAAAGAAATGAGTAATTCAGGAAGAGACATTTATTACCAGAGGCATTTGCCCTCAGTTTAAGAGAGCTAAAATCCAGTCTTGTCCGGAAACTCAAGTCCATAAACACTTAGTGAGCACTGGTAGCTGTGGGTACAGAGCAGGGAATTCAATTCCATCCAACCAACCGAGCATCTTTTGGTTCAGGGGACCGTGGAAGGGACGTTGGAAGGGGGACGTGGGCTTTGGAAGTCTTTTGGGGCCAGCTCCTGTCCATTCTGGACCTTCCACAGATGGAGGGCTCTCTGCTGTCCACAAAATCAAAAGTGGGGTGCACATGTCAGAGCTCTTGGGCATCCTTCTCTGCCTGAGGCATCATTGACTGAGGAGTGATTTAGCACTTCCTAACATTATTCTGTTCAAGATTCTATAGAGCTTTTGCTTTTTAACCCAAAACACTGGAATATCATGTCTATTCATACCCCATGTACTTCTTGGATTGTAAAATGAATAATGATGTTCCTCAAAACCATGACTTTTTGGAACGGCAGCTGGTGTTTCCATGTCCTGGTCATAGTGGGACTTGGGGCACAGGGGTAGCTCTTCTCTGTGCCTCGAAGCAACCAGGTTTTCTAGACCATTTTCCTAGTCTCACAACAAATTTGGGAAGTATATATTTCCTGTAGGGGATGAAATACACGCACATACCACCTGACGTGGTATGTCAGCCATGGTGGGGCTGTCTGGGGATGCAGAAAACGCCTATTCTTTATGACAGCATGGGCAATCAGGGGACATGCTGCATCTGCACCCCCTGACCTGCACTTTAGGATGATGAGGTACCCCTGCAGAGGAGCTTTGACAGCAGGTGTTTCGGCTGCCCCAAAGTACTCATGATGTGGCAGAGGTGATCCTGGAAGACGTGGCCCCTGATCATGGGAACAGGAGACACACAGGGAAAAGTAGGAAACAAAACAAAGCAGTGTCTGGGGCAGCTGAATTATAGCATATGGGACACAGATTAGAAATGGACAGGAATTGGGGGCGCCTGGGGGGCTCAGTCGTTAAGCGGCTCAGGTCATGATCTCAGGGTCCTGGGATCGAGCCCCGCATCGGGCTCCCTGCTTGGCGGGAAGCCTGCACTCTCCTCCACTCCCCCTGCTTGTGTTCCCTCTCTCACTGTCTCTCTCTCTGGCAAATAAGTAAATAAAAATCTTAAAAAAAAAAGAGAGAGAGAAATGGACAGGAATTGATGCACGGGAAAAAGTCACTGGGTGCCAGAGCTAGTAAGAACAGAGTCACTCAGGGGCACCTGGGCAGCTCGGCTGAGTGTCCAACTCTTGATTTTTTGGCTCAGGTCATGATCTCAAGGTCCTGGGATCGAGCCCTACATCGGGCTCCACACTGGGTGTGGAGTCTCCTTGAGATTCTCCCTCTGCCCCTCCCCCATGCTCTCTCAAATAAATAAATAAAATCTTAAAAAAAAAAAGAACAGAGTCACTCAGCCAAGTGTTGGCTGTAAATGAGTGCAGATACACATAAGTCTCTCATGGAATCCCAGGCTTAGAGACCACTGAGGGAGGAATATGACCAGCATGTGACTTCCACCTGCCATTAGGGAGTAAGCTGTTGGAAGAGCATCGCTTCCTTCAGGAGAATGGCTACTGAGATTTCCACAGAGTTCATGGTTGCTTCAAGACTGTAGGGGTCAAGATCTCAACTTCTCATTACGCCTCAGGAGGTGGTCAGCCACCTGTTGGATGCATCTAAACTTCTGAGCCATGAGCCCTCTGGAACAAAGACATCTTTTCCCAGGTGTGATCTCAGTGACAACCAATCAGAAAATAGAGCTCTAGCTGAATTTCCAATTCAGAATAATATGAGTACCAAGCTCAGAAACTCCAATGGAACTCAGAAACTTAACTAACCCCCTATTAATTCCCAAACATTACTGAGTTATACGATCTTGAACAAATCACATGAAACTCCAGTCAGCTTATGAACAAGTTTTGTCATTACCAATTATTCTAGAACTTGTGTGGATTAGGGAAAAAAAAAGTTTTCAGAGTAGGTTACTTTGAATGTTAAGCAGAATTTGCACTCAAGGAAACCAAAACCGGAGTAAAGGTGCTACAGAAGCTCTTTCCATAATGCCTTCCCCAAACTGCAGCCTGAGCAATCTTTCCTCAGGCATAATTACAGGAAACTCATTTAGGGGAACACAGCAGCACAGACTCTCCACGTTCCCAGGTTGGCATCTGCCTTCTCATCAGCTTTGCTCCGTGAATAATTAGATTCCTTCCTCAGCTTCTTTGTTGACTGGAGCAGCCTCCAGTAAGGGGATGCCTGTTTGGCCCATTGGTGGGGCTCAGCGGGGAGGGTTCCTTGGGGAAAGGTAAGCCTGACTTCATGGGGGAGCACAGACCCATTACCAGGCCTGTCAGGATGAGTTAAATCCTGTCTCTGCCACCTCCTCTTCAGGCCCCCAGGAAAGAGTTAGCCCCCACTGCTAGTTTTAACTCATTCTCATCCATTATTTATCAAGTGTTGGCATTTTCAGCTGAGAAGCCCTGGAGACTATAAATGAGGGAATTTCCCTGGGAGACTAGGGGGTGGGGCTGGGGGAGAAGTTCTTTAGATCACCTGCTTCTTGCTGAGCGTCTGTCCCGGCCCTAGCGGGGCATAGCCCTTCACCCAGCAGGCCCCTCACCCCCGCTGGCTTGTCTCTCAGCCCCTCACCCTGCAGGCCCCTCAGCCCTGCCAGCTCGGCTTTCAGGGCAGCATCTACAGAAGTGAACTAACTCCCCCTCTTCTTACCTCCCTCCTTCCGTTCCTTCCTTGGCAACGTTTCTACCTTCATAAAGTGTGCTGAATGTTTTTGGAAAAATGCTTATCAATACATTTGTGTGCCAGGTACTGGGCAAAATACCTCATAATGGATTATCTCATTAATGTTCAGAACAACCTGATACAGTAGAGACTGTCATTAGCCCACTGTCGAAATCAGGAGACAGGTTTTAAGGGGTTAAATAATTCACAGAAGGCACCCAAGTGGCAGAGCCAGGGACATATTCCTACCCCAGAATCTGAGCGTTTCGCCTTTACCCCACACCTCAGAACAAAATCACCTGTAATCCCACCACTCACAGGTAACCTGTATTAATGCCTCAGAGGAGATCTTCTCACATGTATAATATCAGATTATCTTTGAATGAAAATGAAATAATAATAATAACTTCTGTTTTGTAGACTGCTGCTTTTTACCTAGCATTCTATTCTCACCGTCTTACCGAGGTCAGTGGCTCTTTGCCCTCAACGTGATTTTTGGATGATGAATGATATTCCATCATGTGGATGTCCCATTGTTTATTCACCCAATCTGTTTCTAATTTCAGGAATTGTGCTGCACTGTACATATTTGCACATCATCTCTGTGAACCTAACTGAGCAGCCACTGGGGCTGAGGGTGACAGTTCTAGACTAATACGCTGGCTGCAGCGAGAGCCCAGGTGAGTCCAGTCTCTGGCGAGGCTAAGAGCACAGATTCCACCATGACACCCAGCACCTCTGGTCTTGCTGTTTTCTCAAGTTGTTATAGCTACTATCAAGGCACTTATTAAACTGTTATTTCTATATAGTTATGTGATTGTTATGTAGTTACTTTACCTTTATGAGTTATTTTACATTTTATTATATAGTTATTTTGCTTCTACCTTTTTTTTTTTAAATATATTTATTTATTTATTTATTTGACAGAGAGAGACACAGCGAGAGAGGGAACACAAGCAGGGGGAGTGGAAGAGGGAGAAGCAGGCTTCCCGCGGAGCAGAGAGCCCGATGTGGGGCTCGATCCCAGGACCCTGGGATCATGACCTGAGCCGAAGGCAGATACTTAACGACTGAGCCACCCAGGTGCCCCTCTACCCTTTCTTTAAGGGGAACCATAATTTATTAGTTTCCTTAATAATTGGACAAGATCATGTATCTCTGCACAGCCTCAAACCCTCTTCCAAGGAGGGCTGAACAATAGTCCGCAAAACCCTACAGGTAGGGTAGTCTTCTCAACCTTTTGTTGAGCAGGAAATCACATAATGCCTTCTCCTGTTTGGGTTAATTAGCCTTATGGAGTGGAGGAAGAAATTGGAACATCTCAGCAAACCACACATGCTCTTCTAGGTATGATGAGTCCCTCCCCTGCCCTCCAACTGGGCAAATGACCATGTGAAAAAGAATGTACAAAATAATGTTTCTATATCTGATTTCCACAGGAGCTTAAAGAACAGAAATACACACCAAAATAGTTCAAATTGCCCTTCAAGTGCCATTTTACTGTTTTCCATCAGAAGAAAGGTACTATGTAAATTTCTATAGAAATTAGCATTTCTATAGCATTTTATAATTTCAAAATGCTTGTACCATCATTTACTAATTAACATAGCATTTGAGAACCATCATCCACTTTAAATATAGGGAAATTCTTTTTAATACAGTTCTTTTAATACAGAGAAAGTCATCCCCTCACTCCCACTCCCAGATCTTTGTCATGTCAGACAAAATTGTTCAGCCTCTTCTAAATCTTCTGATTTTACGTTTAGCAACTTACCACAATGCCTAGTCCCTTCCACAGAAAAATAAAGAAATCCAAGACTTCATCTGAAATCCGGACAATCTGAAAGCTGAGCTATGTGATGCTCCCCACAGCCAAAGCCTGGGCTGTTTATCCAACAAACACTCATTTATTGCCTACGTGGGCATCGAGTCTCCATCTTGCCCTCACTGGTGGTGACATCTAGAAGTAGAAATGGGCCTGGCAGTGTGGTGAATGCCCTGGGCGCTAACAGGAGTGGGCATGACTCAGACCGGAGGCTATGGATAGGCCTTTGGAGAAACCCTGATGAAGGGTTGGAATGTCTTTTCTAAGCTGTCATTTGAATTCTAGATTGTCTTTTTAACCAAGATTATCACCTGAGCTATTATTAACTTAATAATATTTAAATAGAATTTAATTGTCATTATTATTTTAACCTAGGTATGCCCTAAGCATTTAATATCCACAAAATAATGGGTTTAATATGCTATTTTATCCCAACACGTGTTAAAAGAATACATTTTAAAAAGCCAGGAAGACCTAAAATCATCTAACACACCATTGATGGCATATGAGCCCTGTTGGAACACATTACTACAGATGATGGCCGGCCACCAAGAAATGTTAAGGCAAGGAAAGGCAGGGGAAATTTGCTGATTTTTAGGAGCATCATTCTGTTAACTTGACTACATTTGACTGAGGTGACTAATGCCTTGGCGTCTACACAAACCAAAACCCAAGCCTGTAAATGCCTCATGTTTAAGAAATTAAAACCTAAGGGCAACCAAACACAGATAGACAAGTAGGCTTTAAGCTACAGCCAATCAAATAATTTCCTTTCTTTGCTTTGGCTCCTTTTCTGGACAAGTCTCGGCTCTTGTCTGCAGAACGCTGCTAACCATTTCCGGGTTTCCCCTGCCTGAATCAAAACGATTTTTGCTCAAACAAAATCTTAAAATGTATAATAGGCCTCGGTTTATCTTTTAACAATTCTGTGTGGAGAAGAGTAGATAGGAAGACTGGAGGCAGGAGAAACCGTTAGTGTGTCTTCAGAGATCATTCCAGAGGGAAACTATAAAGGCCTGAGCTAAGTGGTGGTGGTAGACAGGAAAAAGGGACCCATTTCCAGAGACACTGAGATTGTGTATCTGTGAAAACCACCGTCCAGTTTGGTTTTAGAGGTTAGGGAAAGGGAGGAGTTGAGGATAACCCTAGGGCTCCTTTCAGGACTGGTGGAAGGACGGTCCCGCCATTTTCTGAGACAAAACATAAAGGAAGAAGAACATGGAGGGAAGCGTCGGGGTACGGCAGCAGCTTAATCTTGGATGAGTCACTTTTGAAGTATTTTGAGAATATCCATGTAGAAATACTAAGTTTGATGTTGAATGTTGTGAGTCTAGGGCTCAGAAGCCACCACGTGTGGAACGTCAGCCTGTGGGTGACGAATGGGGCTGCAGGCTCGAGAGCAATCAGCATGGGAGGGGTGTGGAGAGTGGGAAGGGAGAGGAAAAGGAGAGGAGAGGAGACCAAACTTTAAGGAACAGATAGAGTATTGAAAATCAGCAGCGGAGACTGGGGTGGAAGAGCCAGGGACAGGAAGGAAGTGCAGGGTGAATGGGGCCACGAAAACCAAGAGCCCACACTGTTCCAAGGAAGAGCAAACAGTGGTCCCGGTGTTCAGAACTACAGCAAGGTCATGCAGTATAAGGTCTAAATGTCTCCAGTGAGTTCACTGTCAAGGTGGTTTCTGTGAAGCAGGGACAGAAGCCAGATGGGCTGGAGGGCTGCATGGGGGCGGGGACGAGAGATAGACAGAATGCACAAAGGAACACAGAGGAAAGGGGAGGAGGGAGGAGGGAGGAGGGAGGAAGGCAGATGGGGATCTGGGGTGGGTGTACTGGGTTCTTTTTCCTTTTCCCCCAGTTGACATGAGCATGTTTCTACAAGGCAGAGTGTAACTAAAGATCTTGGGAAGAGGGAAAGATTTGGTTGGGGGACCTGAAGGAAACTGAATTTCTGCAACAACCTGCTGTGGGTGAGGGGAGAGAAAATTAGTAGAATCACCAAGGCATAGGAAAAGGCAAAATAGGATGAAAAGGACAAAATACAATGGAGAAGAAGAAGGCACAGAAATTCTAGGAAATTGTGTAAATTTGTGCTGAGCAGTGTGCCAGAAACAACAGAATGAGCTTTTATGGTGTTGATTTCAAAAGCAGGTATAATCAGGAGACTGAACTTGAGAACAGACACAAAGTCCCAGAAGTAGGAGATCTCACTCACTAAGGCATGCAGGGACTCCTCCCTATGTGGAAGCATCCAGGTCAAAGTCAGTGGGTAGCAGACCAAAGAGGAAAGCCAGCTCACAGTCTCCTACAGAGCATGGATGTGTGAAGCCCCACACTGCTTCACAGGCACCCCCAAACAGGAAACTAGTTGCTAAAAATGATAGTCATAGGGTCCCCAGAAATCACAAGGCTCTCAGGAACATTTTTATTTATTCCTTTATTTATATGTATGCCTGTATTCCTCTTAAAGAACACCCTCTCCAAATTCTAGTATCACTAGGATAGAAATGCATAAAGTCATCACTAAATTGAACAGATAAAATTCTCCTTACTTCTATAATGTCACACGGCTGAATATGCATATAATTTCCCTTAAAAATGCCATGCCTGCCAAAGTTCTTATGTATTAAGGATAAAAATAAAGCCTCTGGCCCAAGATCCTACATTTTAGAGCAAATGGATGACATCCTATATTATATGTGCCAGATGAACCCCTTTGAAAGTTTAAACACATTGAACTGCAACCTAATTTGGGTGGATCCTAGAAGAGTGACAGAAAATACAGATGGAGTGTCATTGGTGTTACCAGCTGGAGAATTCTTATCACAAACTGAAGCCAGCTCAAGTTATTGCAAAACCATAAAGGCAAATGAACCAGCTGCATTCCCAAAGATGATTTGTACTGTGTTCAGAACCAGGCCTTCCTTTCATTAAAAATCACAGGGCTGGTGTGGGCTTTCGGGGCAGAAACAGATCAAACACAAAAATAACACAGCCGGCTAAGAGACAGTGGCTAAACGTGGAGGTCACTTACTAACAGTCCATTATGAGTTAGGTACCTGCACCAGAGGCTATTTATACATTACCTAATCAGATTCTCATAACCCTCAAAGGGTTATTATTATCCCCATTTTACTGAAGAAGACACTGAGGGTCAGAGTAACTTGCCCATGCTTGCATCCTACTATAAATGACAGGTCCAGAATTTTAGCACAAGTCTATATGACAGCAGAGTATGTGCTCCTAAATGCTGTCCTTGTTACTATGCTAATGATCATTAAAGTATGATGTGTCTAAAAAAGCTCCTGCCTTGCTGCCAGATTATTTGGTATTCTGCAAAGCAAGTAGAAGACAGAAATCTTTGCAATGAATAAAGGAGAACAAAGGCGCCAGGCTTCATGCACTTGAGCCATGAGCCTAAGTGGCATCCACTTTGAGAAGGTGTGAAAACAGAGCAGCAAGGGGGACAGCAAGGGCAAGGGCACCTTGACTTTTGTCCGGGCCACTCCCAGAGCAGGCTCCTGCCCAAAGGACCTTACACTCGTGAGAGTCACCAGGACAGTCCTTCACTTGGAAAACAAAAGACCTATCTTTAATAATGGCAACCCCTCAAATGATGGGGAGAAAAGCCAGAATAATATAAAGTTTACTCTGGGGAAATTAATAAAATATACTTGCTAATATTACCTTAGATTAATCCATACAACCTTACATTAACACATATAACCATACCTACTTGTGGAGTTAGATTTGGGGAAAATTATAAATCTGTAAGACCAAAGTAAAAAAGCCTTGACAAGCATAAAATCCCCAAATTATGCTATGCTTATTTGGAACAAGCAGTTCAAAAAAATCACCTTGTAAAATTTCCAACTTAGAAATTGGGGCACCTTGTATTCAATTTAAAATTTACACATGCCCCTATTCTCAGATTTAGGAATATATATTCCTGTTAGGTTTTGTTCAGCCTAATCCATGAGTGTGAGAATAATAATACAGATTACTAATGTGAATGAGTACAGCTTTCTTGAATTCAAATAAGCAACAGTGAGGATCACACTTTAGAATTTGACAGGATGAACACAGCATTCCCTCCTCCTGTTTTTAATAATGTGGCCAAAATAAATATAATAATTAAAAAATAGAATATTATCAAAAGAATGAAATTGAACCTCTATCTTAGCTTACACCACTCAAAAAATGAGCTCAAAATGTATTAAAGACTTAAATGTAAGACCTGCAACCATAAAACTCCAGGAAGAAAACAGAGGGAAGAAGATCTCCTTGACACTGGTCTGGGCAATGAGATTTTGGATATGACACCAGAAACCCAGGCAACAAAAGCAAAAATAAGCAAGTGGGACTATGTCAAACTAAAAAGCTCTGTGCTGCAAAGGAAAGAATCAACAAAATGAAAAGGCAACCTACAGAATGGCAGAAAATATTTGCAAACCATCTATCTGGTAAGAGGCTATTACCTAAACATATATAAAGACCTTATACAGCTCAACTGCAAAAAAACTCCAACCCGATTAAAAAAAAGGACAAAGAGCTGAATAGACATTTTTCCTAAGAAGACATACAAATGGCCAACAGGTATACACTGAAAAGGTTCTTAACATCACTAATTATCAGGGAAATGCAAATCAAAACCACAGAGAGGTATCACCAAACACATGTTAGAATGGCTTTTATCAAAAAGACAAGAAATAACAAGTGTTGGCACAGATGTGAAGATAAAGGAACCCTTTTGCACTTTGTAAACTGGTGCAGCCCCTATGGAAAACAGCATGGAGATCCCTAAAAAAAATAAAAATAGAACTACTGTATGATCCAGCCAATCCCACTTCTGGGTATATATTCAAAGAAAAAAATGAGTATCTCAAAGAGATAGGATGCCCATGTTCATTGCAGAATTACTCACAATGGTGAAGTATGGAAACAATCTATCAGTCTGTCAGTAGCAGAATAAAGATGTGATATGTACACACACACACACACACACACACACCCACCCACCCACCCACCCACAGAGGAAAATCTTGGCATTTGCAACAACATGGATGAAACTAGAGGGCGCTATTCTAAGTGAAATAAGCCAAAGATAAACTCCTGTGTTATCTCGCTTACATGTGGGATCTAAAAAAAGTTTAAAAGTCAGTCACAGAAACAGAGGGTAGCCTCATAGCTACCAAGGGTGGGGAAGGGGGCAGGTGGGGAAGATGGGGAGATGCTGGTCAAAAGGTAAAGGCCTTTAGTTATAAAAGGAACAAACCTGGGGATCTAATGCACAGCATGGGGACTCTAGTTACTATTACGCTGTATACTTGAAATTTACCAGGAGAGTAGGTCTTAAGTGTTCTCATCACAAAAAGGAAATATAAAGGTATGAGGTGATGGATGTGTTAATTAACCTGACTGTGACAATTATTTCACGGAAGTATGGATATCAAATCATCACATTGTACACTTTAACTATATACAATTACATTTGTCAATTACAGCTCAATAAAGCTGGAGGAAAAAAAAAGAAATAGTTTCGCTGACAAACAGAAATCATGACCTACTTCTCTATAGGCCAAGCTCCACATTATGAAGAATTTATGAACACGCTGATGGGTGATAAGAAACAGGTACCAGTGGTGCAGTTTTTAAAATGTGGAGACTTCATTCCTATAAGTTCGGGTAACTTCCCCATAGCTAGCATTCACAGCACTAAAAAAGTAATTAAAATCACCCAGATGGAGCTCTATCAATGATTAGACTATTCTGTGGTAATATTTTTTTTCTAGTATTTTGAGCAGATAATTCAAAAATAAAATCAGGCATTAAGGGAATAGAAGGTTTAATATCAAAGTTATTTGCTATCATTCTGATTTGAAACCACCTCTAAATTTTATGTACCTATAAATCTGAAAGGAAGTATTTTCTCTTGTTTAGAACCATATTTTCTTTTACAAGAAATATTTTGGAGTTTTATGAGACTAGTTACAATAGTAAAACTTGCCAGACCCCAAATCTGAACACTTCTGAAAAGCATAAATATGTTTAATATGTGTAACCGCTTATTTTCATTTCTTGTTCTAAAAGAGGTTAAACCACACAGAAATAAAATATAATTGATGTTCTATTAAAAAAGAGAGTTGTTGTTACAAGCGAAAGGGCTTTAGTTTTATTTCAAATATTAAAATTTTGACTTAAAGGAATAAGAGTCACAAGAAAATGCCAGTTAAATATTTACTCTTTGTTCAGTGCTTTGTGGATGAGAAGCCAAGATGAGCTGAGGATGCTCAGCCAGTGCTCATTAGGATCCTGTTGCTCTTGTCTGTTCACCAACATGGGTAAGGCTCTGTCTAATTAGTTCACTTGGTTGACATAACAGTGGTAACGAGGGACCACTGGGGTTAGCTTTACTCAACCCACAGACTCTGTTTGAGCCAGTCACCCAGCAAATGTATGACAAATTCACAAAAGGAGCGTATGAGGGGAGGGAGAGGGCTGGGGGCCAACACAGAGGTCGAGAGTCCACTCAAAGGACACACTTTGTTTTGCCTTCACAGACAAAGAGTAACAGAAATGAAACAATGTGGATAAAAAGATTGAGAAACCTAGAACTTTAATTTTTAAATCTTATAGAAGATTTGAAGATCTGCCTATCCATCCATCCATCCATCTATGTTTTCATCTATTTATCTATATATCTAAAGAAACCAAAGAGGAAAGAAATTCTTGACACATTAATTCTATGGCTAAGATTTGGAAAATCTGTCTATCTATCTGTCTACCTATCTATTATCCATCCATCCATCTACCCATCTATCTAAAGAAGCCAGAGGGGAAAGAAATTCTTGACACCTTAATGCTCTAGCTAAACAAAATACAACTCCATTAAATAGTTCTGTTATCAGCTCCTTAAAGACGTCATAAGTATCTAGAGGTAGGATGGTCTAAGCTCGAGGTTTGATCTCCCGTAGGTCTGTGTGCGCAAGAAAGAAGGGATCAAGAGAAAGACGGGTTTGATTCTAATAGACTGACAGCCTGAAACACCAGCTGAGCCAGGACTGGGCTAACAGGGCTGAGCCTACAATGAGCTGCAGCACCATCAGAAGACAGGGGCCCAGTGCGCAGGTCCAGTTGGAGGTCCCCCAAGCTCTAGGATGAATTTCTTTCTGTTACATAGCTGGCTGATCACCAGCAATGAGGAAATCCAAGCAGCATCCAGTGACAGAGTTTAACCTACTAGTTATGAGTGTTTTAGATTCCTCTCCTTTTCAAAACCAAGCTTTTAGGATGACCTCTTCTCTTTTCATTTGGGTTGCGATTTCATCATGCTGTATACTTTGGAATATGGTTTCTGATTTCTTCTTTGTCTACCCCAGGAGACTGTCTCTTATCCAGTGCATTTTTGGGTTCTGATTTCATTACGTTGTTTTCCCATAGAACTTTCATACAACAATCTGGCTTGCATAACCTCTTTCCCATTTCAAGTAATACGGCAGGGTTTTTCTTCTGTTCGTTCGTTCGTTCGGACAGGAACATTTCCTATCAGCGAATGCACTTGCCATCAAGAGTTCTGGTAAACACATCCCAGTATTTCCGAAACACCAGCAGAGCCTGAATTCTCCAAATTTCTGTTCAGAGGTTGGCCTACTGCCCCAGAAAGAAGCCTTGTGACAAGAGGCATGGTCTAGAATCCACCTCCCCCAGTGCAGTATTAGGAATGATAGGTTTTCATTTAAGTTAATTTAAGTATAAAGCTAAGGGTTGCTAAGTTGGATTTTTAAATTTATTGCTGAATTTTAAAGTAACCCTCGTTACCCTATGTCACTGGTTCTAAAACCTGCCGTTTTCACATTTTAACGACTCTGACATTGGGATGCATCTTACGATCGCTTAGAGGGGGTGGCGGTTGTAACTGAGTTGTCACTTCAAATCTTGGCCGTTATTCCTGGTGGCCTGACAGGGCTCCTGCAGTTTCTCAATATTCGGTCAACAAACCATTTAAGGACTCTTTGAGGAAGGACTGTGCGGCCTGGACTGTATTTGAGGAAGGACTGTATCTTCCTTTGACATTTTGTGGTAAGGTTCAGAAACAAGCAGAACGGAAGTCTGCTCAGAGAAAAGAGACAATAGTCGAGCGTCTGTTTCTAAAGTTAGAGCACCGCCCGCATCTTGATGGTGCAGAGACTGTGCAGGGTAGAAAACACAGGCTGCATGACTCAGACACAAAAAGTGATTCAGAAAAATTGGACTCTGTGTAGATGCTTCAAGAATTCCTTGATCATTTTATTTCACTCATGGCAATCTACTCCAGCAAACTGTAAACTCTCTGAAGTCAGTGGAAGGGTCAGGCCGTTGTCAGTTTTCTAGCTTTTTTTTTTTTTTTTTTTTTAAGATTTTATTTATTTATTTGACAGAGAGACACAGCAAGAGAGGGAACACGAGCAGGGGGAGTGGGAGAGGGAGAAGCAGGCTTCCCGCTGAGCAGGGAGCTGGATGCGGGGCTCAATCCCAGGACCCTGGGATCATGACCTGAGCCGAAGGCAGACGCTTAACAACTGAGCCACCCAGGCGCCCCGTCAGTTTTCTAGCTTTAAAGCCCAGCTTCCTGGCACCTGTCAGATGTTCAAGGAGTGGTTGTTGAATGAATAATAAATGCACAATGGAGGAAAAGAAGATGGTAAGACCAACTGTGGAAAAGAAAGGAAGTCTGAAGGCAACGTTATGAGTAAGGCTTAAAATGGACCTTGAGGGATGAACAGGAGCTCACAAATCGACAAGGAGAGAGAGGGTATATCAAGTATGTGTTAGCTAACAGAGCCCTGGAAAAGCAGGCTGTATTTGAGAAATCACAACTATCATTCAGATATTTGGAAAGCCAACAACAGAAATTGGTATAAATGAGACTGAAAAGGACATTCAGATCCTGAATGTTTTCAAGTACTTTGCTTTTTAAATTAGTGTGGACTTTATTTTTAGATCACTGACTTTAATCCTTTCTGACTTTTATCTCATGAGAGTCATTCTATTAAAAAGTTATCATCCAAGAGTGAAAAAGTAAAAGCTTGGTTTTTCCCAAAAGGAAATTTATATTTTCTAGCTTAACATTATTTTAGTCTAAATTTTTGGTATGCTCCTGGAGCAAATGTTTTTGTCATATTATAGAAAGTACACCCTGAATTGCTATGGTTTTGAAAGACAAAAAAAAATTCTTAATTATAAATTTCATTGCAACAATAACAGAGTATGAGGATTAAAAACACAGTAGGTAAGGATACGGATAGGCAGAGGATAGAGGATTTTTAGGGCCATGAAAATACTCTGTATGATGTTATATTGGTAGATATACGTCACTACCTATGTGTCCAAACCCGGAGAATGTATAAACTGTGGTAAACTGTGGACTTTGGGTGATGATGAAGTGCCGATGCAGGCTCATCCTTGGTAACACATGTCCCCCACTGGTGAGTGATGTTGATGATGGGGGACGCTGTGCATGTGTTGGGGGGGGGTACCTGGGAAATCTCCATACCTTCCTCTCAATGTTTTTGTAAACCTAAAACTGTTCCAAAAAACACAGCCTTAGAAAAACACATAGTATGATTGAGAAATAATATTTCGCTTATGATTAAAAGACACAGCCAGAAATAAACACTGTGTTAGCAGTACAAAACAGCATTACTGTGCTATTACCAGCCTGCAGTCCGGCACCGAGGCACCTGCTGGGAGACAAAAGCAGGGGATGGTGCAGTCACCCCTAGCCACGGTAGGCCCCACGTGCAGGCGGGTGAGGGTGAAGAAGCAGGACTTGGTGACAGTCCCACATGAGGCAGCCAGAAGCCATTTCCCATATGCTGCCCGTTCAGCTTTGAACACATGCCTTTCTGACTAATCCTCCAGCCAAGACAACTGGGAGCTGATAAAATCCAAAAACAAAACCCGTGAAGGCAACCGAAACGCCTCCAGATTTAGAAAGCAAGTTTATTTCTATGAAAAACAATTTCTGGGGTACTTTCCCACACATCATACAGAGTGTCTTCTCTGATGTGGATGTGCACAGGAGTGGCTGGGCAGGTGGGAACCCAGCTCAAGGGGTTGTGGCTGGAAGGGAGGGGAGGAAGAGCATCAGCTAAGCCAACGTGCCACATTTCAGATGCTTACAGGGACGAGTGGAGAAGGTCAGTCAGCGGCATAAATGTTTGAACTGACAGGGAGTCTTGTCTAAAATGAAATCCCTCCCTGGCTCATGGACTTCTTGAGCATAAGCACCCCACTTCTGGGCCACAGTGTGAGGCATTTGTGGGGGGTGACCTTCCTCACATCTGAGTCCTGTGAGTGGAGGAGGGGCCCCGGGTGGGCAGCAGGGGCAACAGTGAGCGACCAGAATCTCCCTGTCTCCAGGAAGGTCTCTGAGGCCTGGCGGGCCTGCCTGGCCCTCGTTGGGCCCACACCTGCACTAAATCCTCACCACTTCCTGGGGAAGCCTCACTCACCCCTTCTCACCATGTACTGACCAGCTTCTATTGCCAGTGACTTCTCCCAGCTGAAGTGGCTCATGGCTAGTCTCATGCTTATCAGTCGTTCATGGACTATTTCTGGCCAGACCTTCCTGGAACTTTACCAGAAGACCCGGATCTCTCCATAAAAAAATTAAAAGGTAACTCTAAAGAAATGTATTCCAACCCAGATTTAAAATGATTTCACAAAAATTAATTAATTCATTAAATGAAATGGTTCCATTACAAATATTTCTAAAAGGCACTGTTATTATTTAATATGTCTCTGCCAGAGGATGAGAGAAATACAGTCGCAGTAATGAATGTATGTGGTGCCATATTTATGCCAGTAACAGAAGCCAGACAGACCTCCCAGAGGCACACAGGGGATAGCTATGAGAAATCCGGGTCCTGTTCATTACTCTCCGATTGTAAAGGGAAATTATCTGTTCTGTTTTGATAAGAACTCCTATCACACATTACCAGAGCCTAAGTTGTAGTAATACATAATATTTACTGTGAAATTGATACACTTCCTTCTTTGTGAGAAGCAATGGCTATAATGAAACTTTAATTCATAGTTCACTATAGAACCATAGGCAAGGACTTTACCCATAAATTCATTTATAGTGAATGAATGTCTCGAGTACCCAATATTCACCAGCACCTGAAACACCTCTTAGTCCTGCACAGTTGTTTTTTTCTAATTGTTATAATTGAAGTATAGTTGTCATACAATATTTTATTAGTTTCAGGTGAAAGAAGAGGTTGGGGGTGTGTGTGTATGTGGTGTGCGTATGTGTATATGTGGTGTGTATGTGTACGTAGTATGTGTGTTTGTATATGTGGGGTGTGTGTGTGTGTGTGCGCGCGTGTGTTAGTATGGAAGTAGACACCATGGGAAATTTATCAGCAGATACAGGCACCCAGAGTTAGCCAAAAGTAATCCATTCCTAAAAATCCAGCTAACAGATTTTCAGATAGTGGGAACCCAATCTCACATTTTCTAAATAGGAAAAGTAAGAATACACTTCTAATTTGCGTTAGTCCACTGAACTACGTATTTTCTAGTGTTTCAAAAATATTATCCTGTGCTCAGGTAGTAGAGTGAAGCTTTACAGGCCTAACAGTAGCTCCTAAGTTACCTTGATTTTCCCATGCAGGGAAAAACTAATACACCTGTGCCGGACCACACTTACGTCTTCTGTATATTTATGTCTTTCCATAGGCTTTATTGCTTCCAACTTTTCTTCTGCAGAAGGAAAGACTACTTGGGCTCGCCCTTTGCTTCATAGCCCGGCACATTTTTCAGAAGGTGTTTTCACTTAATAATCTGGGGAAGATAAGAAGCAGCACTGTCCAGCATGTTTAAACAACACACACGGGAGACGCAATGCTGCTTCCTGGGGCCAGAGCCTCGTCCTCTCCCGGGGACAGGGGGCAGCTCGAGCATTTTCACTGGCTCATGCCTGCCATTTCCATTCAGAGGCTTACAGCTCCAATAGGAAAGGCAGGGCCAACATTTGATAAATCCATGAAAAGTATTTGGAAGGGACAGTTGCGTTAGTGAAGACCCAGCAAACCAGCAAAGTGAAGAAAGTTATTTCCTAAGGATTCCCGGTCTCCATGGAATTTTGAGACAAACTGCAGAGTGGCCTATGAATGATGGTCTCTGTGGAATTAGCCCGGGTTTCGCAGACGCCTACATCTGACTGTATTATTTTTAAAAAGATGGAGCATGAGGAGGATTTCCATTTGAAGGGCAAGAGAAAAACAGAAATCCAATGTTTGTTTGAATGAGAAATGGCTCTTTAATCATATCATTGCAGTGTTCAGAGAGGGAGAGGGAAAGATTCTTCTTTCTAGTTAATTATCATTTAATGGCCAGTAGATTATTTTGCATAAACTAATATGCAACACTATTTAAAATCTCCCAGTAGTATTGATTAATTAGTTCTCTTGTTTAAAGACTTTAATCACGCTATTTTTCAAAGAATAAATAAGAAGTGAACTTCGTGCAATGTGCTGACCATCAAGAAATCCCACATTATTTTAGGCAGAATGAGAGATGTCCTCACAGACCCCCCAGGGCTAGAGTAGCGCAGCGACCTTGGCCTTACCCTTTGATCTCAAGGCTTCTAATACCTTTGAGTCCGCGGTCACATCACTCACTAGCTTGATTTCGATATTTTGCGAAGTCAGTTGGAGCAACTTTTCGAAAAGACGTTGACCCTAGAAAAAAATATTCAGAGACGAGGAAAGTCAGAAAACCTACAGTATGCTCTTTTAAAAAAAATATAAATAAACTTATTAAAAATTAAAACTATTAATTCAAATTAAAAATTAAAACTATTCATTCAAATTTTAAAAGGCAACCACTTCAGCAGTTGATATTCATGGAAACTTCTTTCAAGAGAGTTCTAGAACCGGAGTAGTAACACGAACGCAGATTACATTATGTTTTCTTGAGTGCTGTGCGATTCAACAATTATTATAATCCCAAGTTCAATGCTACAGTGCAAATCTACCCTTCTCTTACTTTTCCATGAATTCTGATGTTATCTACATGTGAAGAGGAAGCAGAGAATATTATACAGTTGTGTTTGGGCCCAGAGAGACCTGGATTCCACCTGGTTTTCCAATTTACAAGTTGTGCCTCTTCTTCTCACTAATCTCCAGCTTCTTCCTCAGTAGAACATAGATAAAATTAGCATTTACTTTAAAAGGTTTTTTTTTTGTGTGAGAATTAAAGGAATTAGTAGTAGGTAAGTATCCTTTCAGTGGAAGCTCTGATGGCTACTTATCAGGGATTTGCCTGAATTCACCTTCTGGTTTAAAACCCGTTTTACAGAAATCAACTAACACTCTGCCTAGCAATCTGTCATTCCTAGCACAACCCAAAAATGACTGGAATAAAAATACAAAATAAAACATAAAGGTTTTGCTTACATAAGATTTTCACAAGCATTAAATTTTTATAGAAAATTTTAATCTCCGGGAGACTCTGCGTAGAGGTAGGTCCTTAGCAATTACACCGTCTCAGGCTAGTGGACCCCAACCCTATCCTGTTTATTTTCCCTTGTGTGTGTTCACAGACTCCCTCTCCTTATCATAAAAGGAACTGGTCTTCATTTATTGATTTTTCAGATCTTTGTTATTCAGCCACAAACTCAAATGCCTTCCGGGGTCAGACAGGCAATAAGGCTTTGGTCTTAATGGCCCCCAGGTGGCAAAGTCTTATCCTGCTTTGATAAGAATGGACCATTAATAATGATTCGGTACAAAGGATGGTGGAGGGCATGGAGGATGTGCATGTAGCGCATGATTCCTGCACTTCAGCCTCAGAAAACAGAGGAGCCAAAGATCAAAGCCTAAGACTTTGGAAGGTAAGGAGAGCAAGCCAGCATGGCAATTCCTAGGGCCACATAGCAGGGGGGAGCGCCTGGCATAATCCAGCCCTGCACAGACAAAGCTCTGTCATCCCTGGGTACCGGAGGGGAGGGTGGGAGTTGCACCCCAAGGCAGGCACCAAAGCTTCCTTTTCCTTTAACTAAGTGTGGAAATCAAGGGTGCCCAAAGTGGAGCTCATGAGGTACTCTGCACCCAGAGCCTGGAGGCAGGCTCCCAGCAGAGCAGGTGCTCCGGGGAGGTGTGGAATGAGTGCAGCAGGCTGGTGTCCACTGCTCATTTAAAAGAGATGGGGGAGGGGTAGGCGAGAAAGAGAGAAACACTCAGAGAGGCAGAGGACAGAAGAAAGGAAACAGCAGCTGCCTTGCAGATTGCAGGGTCTACGTGGATTTCAAGTTTCCTGCAGGAGAGGGGAGGGCCCTGGCAGCCAGGGGCCTGGACACAGGCCGAGAGGGACCTCCAGGTGGCGGGGCGCTGTGGTTCTCCTGCGGGGTTATTGCCAACACGACCTTCCTTGTCAGCTCTCGTACCCCACCGACTTGCGTACTATAATCTTGTCACACACCCTTGGAGGCTTGGTGATGTCTGCATGGCCCAGATTTCTGGAGCCCAGCCTCGTGGTCATTCCACAGTCATGCAAACTGTTCACTGTTTGTATTCTTCCCCTTCACACAGAGAAATAGCTTATGTGCTTTGTGTTTCATGAGACCCCACCAGTAATGGGCCAGTATTTTTACACAAATGCATTTTTTTTTTCTCTCTCTGTTAATATATTTCGCACCAATGAAACATAAGAGATCTTCTAACCTATCTGTATTTCTGGCTCTGTGCCTTAAATCGATTCCCACTATGTTATTTTTATAAGATTTAAAATGAAGACCAGAACTCTCAAACATGGATGAAAATAGAAACTCCCAAATTCACAGATACTGGCAGACTGTCATTAAATAAAGCTTATTTTTCCTATTAGTATGTGCTGATGACTTACACCAAGGATTTTTAAAATTGTTAATTATAGTGCTTACTGTAATGAACTTGGGCCTTGGGGGGAACTTCTCCCCTGTTTTCAGTATCTTACCTTCCTGTCTACACATTTTTGCTAAGACATTCGGAATGTAGTAACCAAGGTTAGAAACACCTACTCTATGCCGAGATCTGCAGTAAGGGCTAACTGCTTTCCGAGTTAAATACTCTCACTGTGTTTTCATAAAGGAATAAAAAGCCCCTTGGCTTTTAAACATCAGAAACTCTTGAACAACATGGGTTTGAACTGCATGGGTCTACTTATCTGCAGATTTTTTTCAATAAATTCGGTATAGTGCTGTAAATGTGTTTTTTCATACTTATGATTTTCTTAACATTTTTTTCTTAGCTTACTTTAATGTACGTATAACATACAAAATATGTGTTAGTTGGCTATTTCTGTTATCAGTCAGGCCTCTGGTCAACAGGAGGCTCTTAGTATTAAGTTTTGGGGGAGTTGAAAGTTATATGCAGATTTTTGACTATGCAGCGGGTTGGCGCCCCATTCACCCCCGTGTTGCTCAAGGGTCAACTAATTTAAAAACTTGCCCTTCCTGGTGAGAAACATTAGGTAACATTTCAAACTTAAATAAATCATCTTGAAGACAGTCAGTGGCTGAGGCATGTTGAGCAATTTAAGCCAATTAAGCCCAGGCAGCCTGCCTAGGGGTTGGAGTATGAAGTACTGAGGGGAACTAGTTAACCACCTAATACTTCCCCTCCTTCACCTAAAAGGAAGAAGCCACTAATAATCTGAAAAAGTCAAATATCGATGTATTTAAGGGGCCCAACAAGAGAGAAGATGCTTGAACGCACTGGGCACTTGAGGATACAGGCTACTCGAGAAGACAGAGCTAGAGCTAAAACACAACGTAAGTACTCAAGGACAGACAAGTATGGCTGGGACTGACGCTCTATGATTTTATAATTAAATTAGAGGAATAATTAAAGAACAGCATGGCCACTGTTGAGACCCAAATTAGTGGTCTGGAAATCTAACAGGAGAAATATTTCAAAGCACACTCATGCACGCACACACACACGAAAACATAAGGCTGATAAGGGAAGAAAGGGGTGATAGATAAATTGAGAATATATAACATGTGGCTAATAGATGTGTTGGAAGAAAACAAGAGGCAGAAAAAATAAGCTTTCAAGTAACAGAAGAGAAATCGTCCCACTTGAGGAAAGGCCCAAATCTACATGTTGAAAAGATAATTGAAGATGAAGGCAAATGTAATGTGGAAAGACATATTTAGGCACATTCTATGAAATCAATCCAACACCAAGGAGAAAGAGAAATTCTTACAAACTTCTGGCCAAAAACAAAACAAAAAGAGTTATGTCTTGAGCAAAATGGATCAGATGGGCATGGAGCCAGTGATCTGCAACACTAAGCCAGGACATGGTGGCCTCAGACTCTAAAAGAACAAACTCGAGCAAGGGAATGCTCTACCCAAAGACTTTACCTGCCAGGGTCAAAAAAGAGAAATATTTGCAGATGTATACACATTTAGAGACTATATTACCTACATGACCCATATGAGGAACATATTCGAGGAAAGACTCTAATCAAATAACACTACCCACCATTGAGGACAATGAAGGGCAGAAGAACAAGGGATGAGCAACAGGATATGGATATGTATTTGATGTACCTGATAAAGAAGGATTCTTGAAATAGAACAGACACAAGGGAAGTTCTACTGCTCTACTGAGAATCTATTACGTGATTCTCAATGGGAGGCGCTATTACCCAAAAGGGGCTGAGTTGGTTTGTGTGTGTGTGTATAAGTTACTCTTTTTATAAATAAAACACATATATACATACAAGAAATATGCAATGTATCTATGGTATTAAAATCTCATGGGGTGGCAGGTTTAGGAAAAAAATGTCTAAAAAGTCTCCCTTAGTAAGGTGACAATGAAGAGAAGGTTGGGAAACACTGACCTACAGCCAACAGGATAAAGAATCTCAGTAAAAATTAGAACGAGTTGGGAGGGCTTAAAAGTACTAGATGGGAAAGAGTAGGGCCTTATTCTGTTATGGCACAATTTATGAAGCAGTGACAGTTGCCAACTGGTATGTGCCAAACAACACAGCAGCTAAATATATAAAGCAAAAGCTAACAGTAATGAAATAAAACACTACCACAATATAATGCTTCAAAATAGGCCTCTCAGAAATGGGTAGATCTAATAAGGAATAAATTAGAATATATGAAAATTAAATAATATCAATAAACCTGATTATGTGTATATATTTATACATATTTCTCATTCTATATGTCAAATCCCTCAAAACAACTGTTTGTCCTTAGAACATTATAAAAATCTGTCCTGTAATGGCCATTAAGAAAACCCAAGAAAACCAGATGAAGGGAGATATTCTACCAGCTTCATTCTTTGCTCATAATCTAAGAAAATGAGAAACAGACCATTAACGTGTGACAGATAAAACAAATCATATCTACTTGAAAATTTAAAAACTCACTCTTAGATCATCTGTACATCACAGGAGAAAAGAAAAGTGAATTTCTGCATTCTCTAGAAAGCTATAAATAGTGGGGCACTTCATAGCAAAACCATGAAACGAAGCAATATCTGGTGTCAGAGAAATTTGTAAGTGGAAATGTCTTCAGTATTATAAAAAGCATAACATAAAATCACAGTAATCATATCCACAGGGTAGAGGCTCAGGAATGGATCAACAGATAAGGGAACTTAACAGAGAATCCAGAAATGGTGCACACACAATTATATCAATAACAAAGGTGCTATTTTAATTCAGTCTGAAAAAGATAAAGTGGTTTAATCTGGCACAAGTGAAAGGACCCCTATATTACACCATATAGAAAAATATGTTGTTTTTTTTTTTTTTAATGTTTTTTTTAATTTATTTATTTGACAGAGAGAGACAGCAATAGAGGGAATACAAACAGGGGGAGTGGGAGAGAGAAGCAGGCTCCCCGCTGAGCAGGAGCCCGACGTGGGGCTCGATCCCAGGACCCCGGGATCATGACCTGAGCCGAAGGCAGATGCTTAACGACTGAGCCACCCAGGCGCCCCTAGAAAAATATGTTTTAAGCAGATTAAAAACATACCAATACTAGGGCACCCGGGTGGCTCAGTCAGTTAAGCGTCCAACTCTTGGTTTCAGCTCAGGTCATGATTTCGGGTCATGAGATCGAGCCCCACCTCAGGCTTCATGCTCAGTGGGGAGTCTGTTTGGGATTCTCTCTCTCCCTCTCCCTCTGTCCCTCCCCCACCACCCTGCTCACTCAAACTCTCTCTCTAAAATGAATAAATAAATCTTTAAAAAAACAAAAACAGGAGCACCTGGGTGGCTCAGTTGGTTAAGCATCTGCCTTCAGCTCAGGTCATGATCCCAGGGTCTTGAGACTTGGGATCAAGCCCCACATCAGGCTCCCTGCTCAGCAGGGAGTCTGCTTCTTCCTCTCCCTCTGCCCCTCCCCCTCCACCCATACTCTCTCTCGCTCTGCTCTCTCTCTCAAATAAATAAAATCTTTAAAAAAACCCAACAAACAAAAGCAAAAAAAAAAAAAAAAATACCAATACTTTCAAGAAAACCTGTGCAAATACAGGTATGTACAGTCATAGAGTAGGGAGAACTTTAACCCAGCTAGAGGAGGTTAAATAATGGCCCCAAAATGTCAGGTCCTAATCTGGAGCCCATAAATTTTACCTTATTTGGAAATAGGATCTTCAGAGGTATGATTAAATTAAAGATCTGGAGAGGAGATTATCCTGGATTATTTGAGAGGGCCCTAGATGCAATCAATGTACTTGTAGGAGAGGCACAGGGGATTGGATGCACCCAGGGGAGGTGGCCACGTGAAGACAGAGGAGAGCTACTTGAGGATGGCAGCCTTGAAGACTGGAGTGACACAGCAGCCAGTGACCCAAGGGGACACGGGCAGCCGCCGCACCCTGGAAGGGGTGAGAAGTGTATGCCCCCAGTAGTGGTGGCTGCTGGAGCCTCTGCGGGGAGCACTGCTCTGTGACACCCAGGTCTCAGCCCAGGGAAACGGATTCCAGACTTCTAACCTCCGGACCTGGGAGAGAATACATTTCTGCTGTTCTAAGCCACCTGTCTGTGGTACTTTGTGGCAGCGGCCACGAGACTAATACACAAGCTAGCTATGTAGAAGCAATAAAAGATACACAGTTACAAAAGATAAAAAAAAAATCCTATTGCAAAAGAGGCCACAAACTAGATGAAAAACAGTAAAATTCTGGAATAAATATTTGCCGTGCAGATGAGAAGGGGTTAGTAGATGTACTCTACCAAAATATATTAAAAGTTAATAAGAAAAGACCAAAAGCCCAATCAAGTCTGGGCAAAGTAGGGCTGGCAGACATGAAGAGATGCTTCACGTGTCAAGGGAAGCGCCACACAAAGCAACGCAGAGAGCTCTCTTTGTACTCAGGGAACTGGAAACAATTTATGAGTGGCAACCTTTACTCCTGTCAGCGATCACACCGCTGCCTTCCACTCAGGAATCGCACACCTAGAACGCTTCCCAAGTAACATAAGCACCAAAATGTGTGTGTGTGTGTGTGTGTGTGTGTGACTCTGTGTCTTAGGGATGCTGTTATCCCGCCTGTGCATATACATATACATATACATGTACACACGTGTCTGTATGCGCACAGAAAAAGTTTAAATCGAACTTTCAAAGGACTGATTAAAGATATTAAGCAATTGATGATGCAGTCATGAGAAAACAAGGCTAGGATTTATTTTAAGCCATGATGTCCTTTTAAAGCAATATACTTGCCTTAATTTTATCTTTAATTTATGATTTAAGAGACAAAACCACATATGCCTGGATCCCCTCTGGACTCAATTTCCTAGTTTACTTATTTAACCAATTAGTTCAATTATCTACAAGATTGATCTCTTACTTACTTACTATATTTACTGAATTTGCTGAATTTTTTTTCCATTTAGAAAACAGTAAGTTTTTAAATTTTTTAAATTTTATTTACTTACTACACTTACTGAAATACATAAAGTTTGCCAGGGATATAAACAAAGACATATTACTTACTTGTATATTTGTCAGCATCAACTATTATTCTCAAATAAAAGGACACCCAGAACAGAGAGAAGGGTATTTTAAGCAATTTCATTCAACACATTTACTGGGTGCTTGCTAAGTGCCAGGGACCTTTGTAAGTGCTGGAGGTAAGTTAAGTAGTTAAATACAGCCCAGTGTGTCAGATGCCAGGGTGGAGGAGGTACAGGCCTGGGGACAATATAGCAGAGGCACTAATCACCCAGCCTAAGGCACACAGGGAAAGTCCCCCAAAGGAAGGGAGGAAAGAAAAAATGTTCCAGGCCTGAGAGCTAAGTAAGAGGTTCTTGTAAGCCTGGATGGAATTTGGACCCTGTCTGGAAAGCTCTGTGGATCTCTGAAGGATTTTACATAAGGAAGATCATAATTGAATTTCTGTTTTTCTGTTCTAAAAGAAACTTCTGGGGCACCTGGGTGGCTCAGTCGGTTAAGCATCCGACTCTTGGTTTTGGCTCACGTCATGGTTTCAGGGTTGTGAGACTGAGCCCCACGTCAGGCTCCACACTGGGCATGGAGCCTGCTTGAAGATGCTCTTCCTTTGCGCCTCCCCCAACTTGGGTGTGCTCTAAAATAAATAAATCATTAAAAAATTAAAAAAAATTCTGACTACAAATTGGAGAAGGACTGGTACAGGTCAGGGCTGGAGGCTGAATGAACAATCAGGTTGGTGTGTGGTCTGGTGGGACAGAGTGGTGTCAGTGGCGATCAGAAAAATGGAAAGATCTCAGGCATTTATGAGAGAAGACAGTGATGAGCTCCATGGTGAGGCTTGGGCTCGAGGGAGACAGTAGAGCCGGTAAAGGTGGCCAGAGGCCCCAGCAGCTCTCTGGACATGTCTGTGGAACATGGAATTCCTCATCCAAAGAGAGAAGATGGTGGCCTACACCTGCGTTCACAAGCATCCTGAGGGCAGGGATCAGTCACAGCTTCGGGAAGTTGGGCAGTGCCACACATCCAGGAGCTTAGCAGAGAACACCTGCCTTGTGGGCAATGAGCAACAAGGATCACCTGCCTGACACCAGCCAGGAGGATCTGCTATGCAGGCCTGCAGGCCGCCAGTCCATTCATTAATCCAGGTTCCATCCCATTAAGGGGCTTAATTATTCTGAACAGTTACTCATCAAGGCCTTGCCTAATGACGGTTACCACAATTATGCACCCCATGGGGAGGAACACAGCCACCCCTGTCCAGGGCAGATAGATGAAGACAGATGAATGAGCTCATCCTGCCAATAAGAGGCCAGGAAATAGCAAGGAATTAATATCAGCAGCAGCATGTTTATAACAGAGACCTGGGCAGCTGGATTCCTACAGTAGCTAGAAAGTAGCTTTGGGGTAGCTCCAGCGTCCCCTCCGGCTGCAAAGGGCAGGTGGACAACGTCACCTTGGCGGCATGGGCAGCCGTGTCTGGAAGCATGTGGATGGCACAGCTCGTCAGCATCCTCTGCTGCAGAAAAGGCAGATGTGATGGGCAAGGGAGGGCCACGAGACATATGCCAGGCACTCCAGCTCTTTCACAATCACTTGTTCTGAGTGGGCGGCGGGCCCCACACCGCATGAAGGCAGAATTCCTTCAGGTCCTCACTCCTCATGACCCCAGCTCCCCCTGCACGTAACCATGAGGGTGCCCTACATGTTCCCTGAAAATCCCACAGTCTTAAGAAAGCAGCTTAACCTCCTTAGCCTTCTGCCCCTCTTCTGAGAACTGATCCCAAGTTAATGAGCAAAAAGAAAATGTTTTGCACAAAAATATTTCCTGTAGCAGAATTTATTCAGAAAAAGAAAAATCAAAAATAGATAACATGTCCAATAGTAAAGAGTTGCATAAATTTAATCTACTACACTGGATATTATACGGCCAATTTAAAATAATGTTTAAAATGTTAAAATAATGTAAAGGTGCTTATGGTATAATATTAAGTTCAAAATTAAGATATAAATTTCTTTGTTTAATAAGAGCATATGTATGTAATTATGTATAAAATACCAAACTTAAAAAAAAAAGTTTTGTTGATGGTCACATGGATGATTGTGTTTTTCTAATCATTTCTCTGTAGATTCCAAATTTTCTATAGTGAGAAGCTATTACTATTATAATGAGAAAAAAATCCAACTTATGCTTTTTCAAAGAAAGTTGCAAAAACATAAATCGGCCAAAGGGAAATAGGAAGTGCAGCAAGAAGGTCTAGAGAGAAAACAAGCATTTAGGTGAGCAAAACTAAGATAAGAATATTTCAAGAAAAATCATTATTTAATCCAAATAATTGGGAAGAATATCTTTGGGTTCATGATTTATTCATGCCTATATGATTGGATTTAGAAAGAATCAAAGAGGTTAAACTCTTGCTAATCATAGCGCTTATGAGTTTATATCAGAATGATGATTTCCCTTGGAAATATACTGGAAAGCAAGCAAGAGCATAATTAGGATCGCTCAACAGATGGGGAAATAGAAGCACGGTGAAGCAGCAGGAATTTACCAAGAAAGAACAGCACTGAGGGAGAACCAGAAGCTACAGGAGCGAGAGAGCTCACTGAGCCACCAAGAGCCACGGGCAGCCTTCCCAGCCTGCTCACTGCCGGTTCCTATTGTTGCTCTATCATTCTCGTCATCCGTTTCTCCATCTCCTCCACTCAGAGTTCCTGGGTGGGTAGGGACCATTGCTTATTTGATTTTGCATCCTCAGCAAATAGCACAGTATCTTGCTAAATATTTTGCAACAAAGGCACATGCAACATCATTTCATGGCCACATTTCCATTGCAAGAATGCTAATTTGTAAGCTTCTGCTGAGTGTTGATCTTGTGGAACAGGGAAGAGATGCTATTTTGCAAGAAGGAGACCCCTTTCCATCAGGTTATGCTATTTTCATGCTGACACTGCACACCAGGAGCTTGACTGAAATAATATTTAGCCTAGAGATGTGAGGGCTGAAGAGGAATCCACCATTTCAAATCCCAAAGCAATCATTGGGCTCCCTTCTCTTCTGAGCCACATGCTAGACAATAAAACTACAGCAATAAATGTGACACACACCCCAGAGTCCAGGAAGATGTGGAATATTCCAGTAGAAGTTGCCACCTTTTTATATCATCACTGAGAGAACAAGTGGGACAAACAGGGTTAAACTGAAACAGGGAAAACTGGGTCCACAAACCGGATGGGAAGGGACCAGTGTGGGCCTGCCATGAAATCTATAAGAATCAAACACCTTATTAGACTGGGGTGGTTTTAAGCAGAGATACTCAATCCTGGCTGCTAAGTCATTTTTTTTAAAGGTATCAAAGCCTGACCCCTCTCCAGATACTCTAATTTAGGTGTTTGGGGGTGGCCTGGGCATCAGTATATTCTAGGAGCTCCCCTGGTGATTCTGACAGGTAGTCATGGTTGAAAACCACCCTCCTGAGAACGGAGGGTGAGAATCTACCTGAAAGTATGCACATTTCCCTTTTTTATTCCTTCACCTAAACCCTGAAGAACAGCCTAAATTAGTATCCTGAACCTCCTTTAAGGGAAGTTGAGAACTTGATGGACAGCTTAAAATTACTCCTGCTCTCAGATTACATAGAAAGCGAGGGTCCACTAAGTAAATTTGAAACTCGATGTCCTGCACCAGAAAAACAAAAATAAAAATGAAAACAGCAACTCTCTTTTATGAGCTCCATTATCTGTTGTTTTATAAACATTATCTAAATCCGATTTACAAAGTCATCAAGGAGACTGGCATTATTATACCCATTTTATAGAAGAGTTAACTGAGGATCAGATGGGTTATGACATTTGCCCAATGTGGCCACAACTACTAAACTACAGGTAACATCAGACACGTTTGGTGCCAAATCCTGTGATCCTCCCACTGGAGTCTGGGCCTCCTGAAGAATGCTGATTGTGTGCCTTTTCTACAAAACCAAACTCTGAGAACAGAAAATAAACAAAAAAATTGAATTCTAAATTAAGCCAACTAACAGAGCATTAGTATGCATCCTAATTTTGTTTTCATTAATTTATACATATTTTATTTTTCCCTATATCCCTGTAAAAAAAAAAAAACCCAAAAACAGGAAGTTGGCCATCATATAGTAGAAATGCATGCAAGCCCCCAGATCCACATCAAATAAAGGATGAAATGTGTGTTTTTCAGGTTGTGACAGAATATTCCATTTTCTCTGGCTGCCTCACACCAACCTACTAATTACAATGCACCAACCTCTTAATTGCAACTGGCTCAAAGAATTTCAATTACTTAAAGAATCCAATCTCCACCAACCATGCTCATCTCCTTTCAGGCAAAATGAAAAGCAGGAATGTTGTGATTTTTTCCTAGACTACAAAAAAATTCAGCAAAAAAAGAAATTCCAATTAAATATTATGATGAGGCTGCAAAATTGTTGGGTACTTTTCTCAGACTTCTACATGAGAATGACACAGGCAAAAACAGGATTCTCCTGGTTCCAGAAATACTCCTGTTTTGCAAAGTGGACGCTGACTGTCTACATGATGAATGAATGAATGAAGTCTCCTTCAATACTTGGGGAGGGAATGGACCCACTTTGGAACAGAAGGGGTGGGAAAAAAAGGAAGAATGGAAAAGATGTGGGGAGCACAGAACCCTAGCTGACCCCTCCAGATAGCAGGTTTCCTAGGAGGGCTTGAATCATACAGTGATTCTAATAGAAAATGTTAATAATACCATTTATGAATCAGCCGTGAACATCTGTGTTCATAGCCATCTATGAAACAAGTGGGACAAGGAAGAGGTTTCTAAGTTAGGTAAATCAAAAGCCCTTGGTTGTTGGTTACCTACATCTGCAGTCAGGAAGAATATTGCTAGCAAGGAATGAGCAGGCTACAGGATGGACCAACTGAGTCACACTCGGATGCAAAAGCCTGGTCCAGACTGCAGAAAGTGTCCCATCAACATCAAGGTGAGAGCTCTCAATGTTGCCTGGGTGTAGGGGTCTTCAATTTAAAACCAAAACAAAGAGCAGAAAACCAACCAATTGACCAATCAACAAAAATCAGAAGTGGCTATAGGTTTGAGAAGACCACATGACTTCCTGTGGATTCAAGATTCAAGATATCAGTTGTCCAAGATATGTGTGTGTTCGGGCACACATGTGGGTGTAAATGAGCAGAGGGGTGAAAGCAAGACTCTGTGAGGGTGTGTGTTTGTATAAGGATTCGTACTTAATAAATGAAATTCACAATTGTATATATAAAGATAATTTGCATAATCCTTCTTATCTACCCAGAGCTTCACATTTTTAGAAACTATTTCTCTTTTAATTTGATGTAACCATCCCAGTTTCCAGCAGAGCGTAAAGCATATAATAAGAACTCATTATTTGTTAGTAAAATAAAACTGATTTGAACTAGAGTTGCAGTGTACACACAAATAACATTCGTGATTCTAACAAACACATAATAAAAAGGCCAAACACTGCTATACTCTTCACATACATTAACTAGTATGATCTACCCAACAACCTACAAGGTAGGCTCTGTGACCCTGGTGTTGCTGATGAGGAATTCAAGGCCTACAGAGTTCAGCCTCTCACTTGAGGTCACACAGCGGATAAGTAGATAAAAAGGAACCCGAACCCCTCCCTCCTCACTCACCTTTGCAGTCTGCCTACCACCTACTGTGTAGAGACAGGATCCTGGCTTGTACTCTCCCAAACTACCCTTGGCTCACCAAACTTCCATTCGTGTTACTCACTAGCGTGTTACTCATTGAGTGAATACCACTACGTTTTTAAAATCCTGATTTTTCAAAATTAATTGTGATGTACCATCAACTGGCAAACATGACTCAAGGTAGACAAGTAACTAATTGATTTCATATAAATGCATCTCAAAGATTCAGTTGCTGCAGCTCATTAATTATTTCCTTTGGTTTCTGACAGCAAACTCACAGAGAACAGGGGTTTTTTTTTGGTTTTTTTTTTGTTTTTCCCAAAGAATCAGGTAGCTCTAAAATCATCAAATCACATTTCCTGGCTTTTCCTGAACAGTCTTGATTTCATAAATCCCCATCATCTTATCCCATAAATTAGCAATCACACTGTCCTAGAAATTTCAGTATTTCAGGGTCTAAACTCATCATCTGGATAGAAAGAAACAAAAATCCTTTGTTCGACCACATATTTTGATTACATTTTAAAATATGGTAACCAAGGAACCATAGAGCTCACTAGCCCTTGACATGGCTTTCACACAGAGGAAAGTCACTGACCAGTTTCTTTTCACACAGAAGGAAACAAACACAATACTAGTGCAAGGTGGAAAAGACAAGAGGAGTTTTTCAGGGTAGGAATTAAAACAGCAACCTCTTAGAACTACAGATTAAAAATGCATTTTAATGAACATGTTTATACACACACGCACAAGTCCAACATTCATCATCCTGTGGATAATGACCATCACTCACTCTGATGAAATTGTTTCTCATCCAAAGAAGACACAGATGTCATGTGCCATGTTGATCTGTGTCTCTTTTCTGCTGAGCTGGGGCCCACCTGCCACTCGCTGACCATTTCTCAGTGCATTTTGTTTACAGTTGTATAATAAGTAGATGGGCCGAATCTCAGTTATGGTTCCTGATTATCTGTGTCACGTATGGTTTTCATGTAGGACTTTTCAGACTCTGTTGGTTTAGAAGTAAATACCGTGTTTGACTCTTTTACTCCTCAAAATAAAACTCTTCTAAAAAACATATTCATAGAAAATAAGCTGTGAACCTTGGCCAATTTTCATTATATTGGAACATCTTTAAAAAATTTTAAATTTGTTCATTTGGGTTATCAGGGCATGAATATTTTTCTTAACATTTTTTGTTTGTTTTTAGTGCAATAAGCCAATCAGTCAGTGACTACATCCCAATATTTGTAAGGTCTTGGTAAAAATAAAAGCATGCTCACAGGTCCAAAGATTGGTCCCCCAAATTCTGAAATGAATTTTTTTTTGGCCAATATAGTTATATTTAGGACACTGCATTTTCTATTCTCAAGATAGTGTTTATAAAGTACAATGTTATTTCCTTTCCCTGCACACATATTCCATATTCACATATCAAGAATGCCCCATTATTTACTATAGCAGCTCAACTTTAAAACTGCCATGGGAATTTGCTACAAATTTGGATCCTTTAGTGTTTTGTGTGGAACAATGCTAAATATTGAATCCAGAGTCTCGAATATCCTATTGCATTTGAAAGATAAGATCAGGTAAAACTTAAATAGGCATTCAGCTAGTACCTTCTTTTTTTTAGGAATGGTAAAACTTAGTGGCCTGAAGAGAACAGAATCCAGGGTCCTTACATTGTACCTCAAGAGAAAAAGTTGGCAGTAAGGACCCGCTTTCGGGACACGGGTTCCTTGCCCTATTCCCGACCTCTGCACCATTACCCTCCACTGGTAGGATGGAGGGGAGGACAGAAGGGAACCAGCTTCTTTCAAAATAATCTTTAAAATCCAAGACATGTGGTACTTAGACAAGTTCTCTTGGGTCCCTTTGCAAATACTGCTCTAGAGGTGGAGGGCGGCATGAGGGAAGATGGGACATGGAGCCAATCAGGCACCAAGCACCATTTCTATTCCATAGACTTGCTCTCTCTTTACTTTTATGTATTTGTTTTTCTTTTAAGATTTTCCTATTCATCCTAGTGCAACAGATTCAACTCTGCTAGGATGTCAGCTCCATGAAGGAAGGGATCTTGAGTTTGTGCAATATTTGATGGCTTGCTTTCGTCATTTGGCCCTTGAGAGGGTCAAATGTGATCAGGTAAAACACTCTGAAAGCATGAATTCCTTGCAAATGTTATTAATCTAAGAACTGCCCTTTCATTTATGCTTTTTATCTCAAGGCTGATGCTTGGGTTGACTCGCCAGCACACAAACCTGTTTGTAGACTCCTATTTCCTGGTGTGGCTTGTAAGTTCTAGAAGTCTGGTGCCCACATAAAATGCTAGCACTTCTGTGGGACAGAGGCAGGCCAGGCAGACATTCTAACTTGTATCACCTTGGTTTTTGTTGTTTTCTCACTTGTTTTTTTTTAAAAACTGAAGTATAGTTGATATATTAGTTTCAGGTGATCACACGGTGATTGAACAATTCTACACATTATGCAGTGCTCACCATGATAAGTCTAGTACCATCCGTCACCACACAATTATTACAATGTTATTGACTATATTCCCTACGCTGTACTTTATATCCCCATGACTTCTTGATTTTATAACTGCAAGTCTGTACCTCTTAGTCCCCTTCACCTATTTTGCCCATCCCCCCACCTTAAAGCCCATAGTCCAAACCTGGTGTTCGACCAGTGGAGACTGATTGCACAGGGTTTCTCAGCATCATCACTTGGCCACCAACGGACCAGACCAGAGGAAGAGGAGAACATTCACTACGATGCTGAGGGCAGAACCCTCCAAACAGTGCTGTGAGCCTCACTGGTCCCCATTCCACACAGGGTGTGGTACTCATGGCCGAAAACAGGCAGGGATGGCTAGTCCCCAGATCACTCTCATAGCCTGCCTGAATCCACTTACTGTGCAAGCAGGTGAAGCCCGGCGCTCCTTCCTGTCTGTGCATGCAGAGCTCTCCTCAGGAAGACGCAGGAAATTACATCCAGCAATCTGCAGAAACCGACTGCTTTTAATCTACAAGGCTCCCTGTGCTGTGAGAGATCCGAGAGGCAGCAAAGAGGCGTCTCTTTGGCAGGAGCACTATGACTCCCCCAGAAGACATCAGTTCTAACTGGGGTGTCCTCCTAAAGGGGTGCTGTGTGAGTTCAATCACAGCCAGGTTATTGGCAGTAAATTGAAAGACTCCACTGTTGCCAGGAGGCCGGTTGTTGGAGTGACCTGAACTAAGCTTCCAGGCATAGTCTTCTTTCCCCGTGAGTAATGCCCACCTTAATGCCGTCTGAGGTCATGTGACCAGCTAATATTCTCTCCTTGACCAAGCTCCAGCCGGGCTCCTCTGAGCCCTCTTCTTCCCCAGGCTCAACCTTGTCTTATAAAAACTGCAGACTCTCAGCACAAATTACTTCATCCACCCCACCTGGCTCCCTCCTCGCCTCCCTCATTAAAACGCTTGAACAAAATGCTAACAGTTTCAACAGTTCAAGGCCCCATACCCAGGATGACCCTGCCCCATTAACACACCTGCTTCAGAAGGCTCAAGATTGCCAAAAGAATTTGCTGTTTGTTCCTGCCAACACCTGACGAGAAGGCCCCTGTCTCCCAGTCTCTGTGGGAGGGTAGGAACCTAGCTTTGACAAGCGCCACTTAGCAAACCCCAGATGGGCTTCCTATGGACCAAACCCCTCTCCCCACTTTTTATAAACTTCTACTTCCCTGGTCCTATTTAAGTGCCCACAGTCCCCCACCTCCCTCATTCTCCCTAAAAAATGCTCCATCATCTCTGTACAAATCTGAGTTCAGTTCAGTTCACTCGGATCCTCTTCCCTATTGCAGAAATATATTCCTGATTTAAATCTGTCCTTAGAACTTTAACCAGTGTCTGGCTTTGTCTCTGTTTGACACAATCCATTCAACAACTACTTAGCAAATACTTACTGAGCACCTCGTACATGCCTAGCACCACGCTTGCCTCTGTTATTCAAAGCAGACTCAGAACCTCATTCACGCTCCATGAGTAGAACTGAATACTGACCATGAGCCATGACACAGCCTTTCTCTGACCCATCTTCAACCCGATAGTGTGAACGCCTAGGAGGGTTTGCTGGGCTTGTAGAACAAGAGGGCTGAATGGGGTAGTTCAGAACTTTTCAAATGTTTCTGCGCATACAAATCAGCTGGGGATCTTATTGAAATGGAGATCCTGAATCAGGTAGGGCTGGGTGGGTCCTGAGATTCTGCATTTCTTATAAGCTCCCAGGGAAAAAAGATGCTTCTGGTCCCAGGGCCAAACTTTGAGTAGTGACAGTTTAGCTCACACCTGAAGGATTAGAGTGAAAGGTCAGGTTAAAAGCAAGGAGAGGCCAGGGGTCCTCAGGTGGCTTCTGAGAATCATGTCCATTTAACACTACCCATCCAGGGACTCTACATTACCTATAGAGACATGTGAGCACCCCTCTTCCACTGGTTTGAACCACCATGGACCAGTCCCCAGAGCTGGCCAAGACTACCAGATGCTCTGCTTATTGCCTCAGTCCCAGAATCACCCTGAATCCTGCAAATGGATTTAATGGGCAGCCCTGGAGAATGCTGTAGGTTCCCTGGGACCTCCAAGCCTCATCAACTCCCAGCCTAGATTGATTACAGAAATCCTGGAAGCCAACCAGGGTTGAGGGCAGGCTCAGAGAGAAATAGTAGCCTCTGGGAAAAATAAAGCCAGTTAGCAAAGATCATTTTGTAGTTGGGGAGAAAAATCCATCATTCCGGGGGCACAGCATTTCAGAAAAGAGTTCAACTATGTCACCAAGCCCAAGAGTAAACGCCAATCTGCCCACTGTGTGCTTGATACCCTCAGCTCTTTAGGGGTGCCCACGATATTGACAGCCTGGGGCTCACACAGCATGGATGCCTGTGCTGGTCTGGGCCTCAGCATACCAGCATGGCTCAGCAGGTCAAACGAAAGCTTGTAGTTCCTGCTCAATTCAGTGGCTATGAGCTGGTCTTGTCCAGGACAAAGGAAAGACAACTTGAATTATCTCTTGCTCACACCATCAAACCTGCTATAGAAAATTGTTTCCAAAGTTTGCTGCCAACAATTTCCCTTTCCTGAACTGGCATGCTTCTGCTAGAATCTCTTGCCCCTCCCCTGGATGTGGACTGCTGACCTTGTGAACTTGCTCTGACTAACAAAATGTGGCCAAAGTCATGTTCTAGGAGCCCAGGAATTCAGAGGTCCTGCAATTTTCACTTTTGCCCTCTTGGGATCCAGCTGCCCGGTAGAAAGCCAGGGTTAGATTATTGAGTGATGAGTGTCCACTTGGGGAGAACAAGAGCTGACCAGCCCCCAGACAGTCCAGATCCAGCCACTGTCCCAGCCAAACACAACCACCTGAGAGATCCCAGCCAACACTATTGGAGCAAAAAGCTGTGCATCCTGTTCCCGGGATCACAGGAAATAATACTAAGTTTTGGAGTTGTTTGTTTCACCACAACAGATAACTGAAATAACCCATTGACTAATGGGTTTGTGGACCTGGCTAAGGAGATTATTCAGGCAGGTTATCAAAGCGTTAGTGGTATATGGGCAGAAGCACTGTTCTGTTTTCATGCAGAAGTTTGAGAAAATGTAGAGAATCTAGAAGAGTCGCTCGATTCAGCAAATACTCTCCAAGTCAGAAATGGCCTCAGGGTACAGATGAAATGACAGACACGGCAGTAAGATTCTTCGTCAAGATCTCAGAAAGACCGAAAGTGGTGGGCAGTTCACAGGCCCCCTCAGCCAGCCAAAGAGCTCCCGGCAACTTTCTAAGGGACAGGTCCTGAAGCAGCCTGAATCACAGTCCAAAGTAGAGAAGACCCACCGCCAAGTGTTTGGCATCAGGGTTTTTGCTAACAGAGTGGTTTATGATTGGATACAGATTAAGTCTACAAAGGTTGAAGGGGTTATATCATTTTGATCTAAAAAAAAAAGGAACAGAGATGCTTTAAAATGAACAGAGGTCTCTGGGGCCTCAGATTCTACTAGCAGGAAGTCAACTAAGAAAGTTGGAAGCAAACACAGGCTATTTCTTATGGAAGAGAAAGAACAACACAGAGGGGAGCAAAGAGCTTCTGAGAACCACAGATTAGGAAAGCGCCCCCAGGGAGCAGAACTAGATCCGAGCCCAGCAGCATGCCCTGTTCTCTGAGCTTGGAAGCCTCACGGAGTGGGTCAGGCTGGATTTCAAAACTGCTATGGGCTCAGGACTGGTCTGTGCTCTCCATCCCCCACCCCCACCACTTAAACAAAGGTATCTGCTGTAGTTATCTTATCACTGCCTCCCCGTTATAGGTTGGGAGTGTGTGTCGGGAGGCATATGACTTGTCTTCTAGTTCACAGGTTTCTAAATCAAGAGAAGCCCATATGAGGAGCCTCATCCTGATCCAGACCTGATGCAGATGAGGAGATCCTGAACTTTGAGACTTTGCTGTAATGGGGGTGCGTACTTCATATGTGGAAGAGATATGGATTGCTATGGCCAGAATGGACTGTGATATATAATTTCCAAAGATGCCTGCCAACAATCTTCCTTATTCCCGTATAGATGCCACTCCTCCCATCTTGGATTGTGACTTGCTTAGAGCAATAGAATAGGGTGGAAGCAGCTGTGATCCCAGAGCCCAAATCTTAAAAGGCCTCATACTTTCTGCTTTTGGCTTTTATGATATAACCTCCCCTTAAAGTATTCAGGCTCATTTATTGAATGACGAGAGACATATGCAGAGAGAGGCCCAGACATTCCAGCCACCCCAAACAACACTATGTGGATCAGAGACGAGTTCTCTCTGCTAAACCCCGCCCAGAATCATGACCAAATGATTATTATTTTTGATCCCACTAAGTTTTGGAATGATCTATGCAGCAGCAAATACCTGACCTACCTGCGTAAACAGGAGAGGCAGAAAAGTGCAGAACACAATTAGTAAATTTATTTTCTTCTTCAGCACAGCCTTTGTGGGTTTGGTTTTGTTTGTTTTTATCTATTTTCTGGTATCCTTTGATTTTAAAATAGTACAACTGAATAAAAGATTTCAAAGCACCAATGAAGTAGTGATTGTAGGCTTCATGCCAATACATTTTATATATGACAAAACTGATTTTATCCTTGACCAGATAGGATGTGTAAGTGCAGGCCAGTGGTCATATACTTGGGTAGAACAGCCTGGGTGGCTCAGCGCTATTGTGGTCGTTACGACACAAAATAACAAGAAATAAAACAAAAAACTCCCAGAGATGACCAGAATCACCTTCCTATCTCCACAACATTTCATTCAGAATTCATTTATATCATTTCATCAGATTTCTAAAAGCTGTTCTTGTAATTAGCTCATTTCTCTCTCCTCTTCAGTCAAATAGGACACAGCCAAGAATATACAACTATACTGTGAAGTTTGATTCCACTATTAAAGAAAAAAGTTGGCTCTGGATCCTCAAGGCGAATCATGACACCCATTAACCAAATAAATGCCTCAGCAAGCAGGCATGGGGTTCACTCTACAAGCATGCAGGTGGAGCAAAGCAGAATTCTGGGGTGTGCTGTCCACAGATACCATGGCGTGAATGGCGCCCTCTGAAGTGGTCCAAATCAGCAATGCTGTTGGAGAGCCTACCATATGCACAGATGAAACATGAGTTTACCCTTGAAAACCTGGCATTCTAGCAGGAGCTGAGCGACACATGATCAACAATGGCACATACACATGAATGTAATGATGTACAGGTACTGTGGGTGGAGGTAGACTAAAAAAAAGACCTTGAACTCAAGAAGTGAAGGCCAGAACCCAAAGGCGTGGAAGATGCACATAAGTAAAATCATCACACACACAGAAGATGCAGCTTACCTGACATGCTGATGGATGACTGTGGTTGAGATCCCAATGGGAAGACACTATGTCAACAGACTTTTTGGCCATGTTGAGTAAGTTCATCCAGCCTTGGAAAAGTGATAAGTGAAATGGTGCGTTTTCTGAATAGTTAAGGCCTTCAGGAATATTTTCCACCAGGGCAATTCTTAGAAAAGATTTTGAAAAACAAACAAACAAAATCTAGTCAAATTTGAAGCCACAGATCTTTATACATGCATACAGAGACATCTGGAACATACTCTTTACTCTTTTTGAATATATATGTTCCTCATTATTTACATTTTCCACCAAAGGTCTCTTACATTTCCCCTCTGCTAACCTTCCCAGTTCTGAGAGTTTAGATGCTCTGGTTTTCCCCAGATTTGCTCATATTTCAGAAAATCATAGTATATGTTCCTAATGTCCAGTTTCAAACCAGCCTTGAAAGAAAAATTCAGAGCTTCCTACACAAGCATCTTCCTCTAGTAATACATTCCTTTCTTCCTATAGTAATGCAATTCTTATATACAATAGCACTTCTGTGAGCTACTTTAGGCCATAAGTTACGTTTTGCATACCTCCAGTTTCTAGGACAATGTTGGGCGTATATAGAACTAACTTAGAAACTGAAATATTATGAGTTTTTACTACTAGAAAATAAAAATAGTACGTACTATTATTATTGCTTAACATCTATTGATGCTTTGCAGCCAAAAGCATAAAATGATATGAGGAAATATTTAAAACCTACCTGTTGCAGGGTTTTGGTAAAGTGGGAGATAAAAAATGGATAAAATAATTGCAATAATCAAACCTTAAATAAAATACAACAAAAGTATCCCAATGAATGTATTTTGTCTTTTGATACTTCCTTGTATATTGACAACACATACACTGCCCCTGGCCCAGCTGGGTATGGAGGTGAAGACTGTATGGTTTTTCCCTCCGAAGTTAGCCAGGGGACACATAATGTTTTATTAAAGGAATGAATTATTTTTTTCCCCAGTTTTGGAAATGTAAATTCTCCTGTAACTCTTCATGGAAAACTGCACACCTGTAAATGCTTCCAGAACAGAGATCCGTTTCATTCACAGCTATGCCTCCCTAGTGCTGGATACATAACTAGGGCTCAAGAAATACTACAGAATGAATTTCAGCTTTCAACACGGAACCCAGCACTCCGCACTAAAATTGTTAGCTGTTTCTCCTAATGAGACTTGTCCCATTTAGCACTTTTAGAAACAAAAGCAATAGTCTTGGTAAAATGTTCTTGTGCATTTGATGACTACCGCAGCCAGAATGGGGTTGGGTATGTGACCCAGAGACATCCACAATTTGGGGATCTGATCACCCTACCACCATCTACAATCAAGTTTAACATTTGCTGAGGTCTGATAAGCACAGGACAGGCAGCACGGAAATGACTGTGACAAATCTCCCTAGTCCTCTGGAATTTATAATTCAGAGAGACAGCCTATCTCATACATAATAATTCAAACAGGAGGTAGACTCCACGCAATGGTGAAACGGGAGTAAGAAGTTCAACTAGATAGATAATGCATCATCCGAAGTACCACTGTGCATGGGCAGGAAGGAGAGATTGATTCTGGTTGGGGTTTGGGGCTTGGGGGCATGTGGAATTGGGTGGATGTGGGACTTGAAATGCGTCTATGGGTGAGCTGGAAGAGACAGGAGTTCTAGGTAGAGGAAGGAGCCTGCCCAACGCTGTCCTCGGCTATTTATGAGGTGAGCCCAGGAGGGGGTGAGGTGGGAGGGACAGGAGCTTGCCTTGGCAGAGAGGGCAGACAGCACCAGGAGGGACCACACTGTGGCTGTAAGCCAGGAAGAGGAGCTTGGGCTTCGTTTGGTGCATTTGGGAGCAGCCAAGTTTGCCAGGGGCTCACCTTCAGGCACATTGCATGCCACCGGAAGGAGAAAAGGAGACCCGGAAATGAAACACCGGTGGAGAGTGGACATGACTGTGCCAGCTCAGGAAGGAAAACAAGAAGTCTGAGTTCAATCAGTGCAAATAAAAAGAGGTGTGCAGGCAACACTGTTTTAGGAAAGAAATCTGAAAAGATTTAGTGTTTGATGGGCTTGAGGAGAAGGTGAAGGAAGATCGGGCAGGAGTCAAGGGTGACAGATTTTCCTGCAGGGTCGACACATCGTCTCTTAAGAGGGCGACCATAACCATCTCTCACGGTTTCCTTGCATGGATTCTTGCCCCTCCCAACCACGTTCCATACTGTACTTGTGTTAATCATTTAAGAATGCAAACCTAAGCACTCTGCTGCTTGATGAACACCTCCTATGGGCTTCCCCACTGTCCTTAGGATGATGTCCCCCCAACCCCCTAAGATGGTTGGCAAGTGTGTACCAGTCTAGTCCTGCCTCCTCGTAGCCTCACTGAACTCAAACACCCTCTTTCAATTTTACACCAAAGCACACCAGACATCTTTTGCTCCTTCCCTGCTATTTTCTCCAGACTTTGGCATTTCGTGCGGATCTTCCCAATCACCATTCCTACACTACTACCTCTCAATTAACTTATAAGGTCCTAATTTAAACATTACTTCTTCTGAGAGACTTCCCTAACTCCCCAACTAGGCTATCTCTCCCTTATTACCAAGCCCTGCATGACCTGTTACTCCCCCTCCATCCTATTCCCTCTCTTGAAATTATTTGTTCAAGGCTGACTTTCCCTGATAGGTTATGGGGTGCAGGAAGGCAGGGACCAGCTCCACTGGCTCAGTATTGTAGCCGTAGTGCGTAACCTATTGTTCAGGGCACAGGAAGTATCCAAAGAATCTCTGCTGAGTTTCCCTGAAATCAGAACTACTGGAAAGATGGGGGGGTGGGGTCTACTAAAACAGACAAGGAACATGGGAAAGGAGGTAGACCAAGGGTTGGGAGAGATCATCAAGGGGGAGAAATGAAGAGAAAACTAGCCTAAAGCCTAACATGGGGGGCACGCCTACATTTCTCTGGTTGGTAGAGTGTGAAACAGATAGGGATTCAGAAGGGACCAACACAGACGCAAGGAGGCAAGAGACATCCAGGAGAATGCAGTGTTTGGGAGGCCAAGGTGAGACGAGGTTAAAAAGGTGGAGAGAGGGGATTTTTTAAAATCTACTTCATAACCTTTGACAGAGGTTGAAGTTGGATATTTTTAACTTCTATCCACATTTAAAGCCCAATTGTCTGAGTTAATAGAAGCGTGAGGGGAAGACCCCAGGTAACGAGCAGTTTCAGCCTCCCCTATAAGACTGTATATATATATTTTTAAAGATTCATCCATTTATTTTAGAGAGAGACAGAGAGCAGGGGAAAGGGCAGAGGAAGAGGGAGAGGGAGAGAATCCTCAAGCAGACTCCACGCTGAGTGCAGACCCTGACATGGGGTTCAATCCCAGAACCCTGAGATCCATGACCTGACCCAAAACCAAGAGGCAGATGCTCAACCGACTGAGCCACCCAGGTTCCCCTAGAGGCTATATTTAGAAATAAAACCAGAGAGAATCCCTCCAACAAACAAAACCAAAACACAACAGCTGCTGACAAAGAGAAGGGACTAGCTTCAATTTCACTTCAGTTTAACAGGGGTGCTGAGGAAGACAAGAGGAGACTCAAGAAGCCCAGACAAATGGAACAGACGGGATGAGGGATGTGGAGTAACTGCCCACCTGTCCCTGGCTCTGCTCCATCACTTTCCACATGGTGCGCCCTGCGGCTCCTGGCAGGCAGACGAAAGAGGATTTCCAATCTCTTCTAGAAATCTTTAGACCAGGTGTTCTTACCGTTGGATCCTTGGATAGAATTCACAGGACTCTCTGAGCTTGATCTTTACTTTCCCTGCTCTCTAACTGAAATTTAACATTCTCTTCAGTTGCGAAAACAGGCAAAACCCCACAGGAATACTAGAAGCACTTGTGAGTCCATCACCAGGGAGAATCTGGTACAGTTACTGCCAACATCTCCAAGTACTCAGCACTGCTTTGAAATTCTGGGGGTCGTCAGATCTTGTTATCTCATGAATAAGTAGTGCACAATATACCTTACTCCTTCACAGATTTTTAAAAAAATATTTTGATAAATTTATTTCAACATTATTGGTTGAAATCCCATGTGTTTAATTTATGCATTTAAAAACATTGTTCGGGGCGCCCGGCTGGCTCAGTCGGTAGAGCACGCAACTCTTGATCTTGGGGCTGTAGGTTCAAGCCCCACGTTGGGGGTAGAGATTACTTAAAAATAAAAGCTTTTAAAAATTAATTAATTAAAAATAAAAACATTATTCAAGGAAGGGTTCATCAGAGCGCTACACCCTCATCAGGCTGCCCCAGAGTGCTAAAGTCTGTGGTGGCACAGAAGGGTTACAGAGCATTCCCCAGCCTGACAACGTATGTGGAATTATATAAAATTTCTGCACACAAGAGACTCCATTTCGGGGCACCTGGGTGGCTCAGTCAGTTAAGCGTCTGCCTTTGGCTCGGGTCAGGATCTCAGGGTCCTGGATCGAGCCCGGCATCAGGCTCCCTGCCCAGCGGGGAGTCTGCTTCCCCCTCTCCCTCTGCCCCTCCCCCTGCTCGCTCAAGCTCTCTCTCTCAAATAAACAAATAAAATCTTAAAAAAAAAAAAAAGGCTCCATTTCAAAGTTCCATTTCCTTTTCCAACTAACGAACCCTTGAACTGGGCCACAGCCGGTGACTGTTTTACGAGCAGTTGCTCATAAAATTTCAACAGAGCAACTGGCGTTTGGATCATGTGAGGACAGTGAAGTGAATTAATACGTGCCAGGGACACTTTCATTTGATAGCACCAATAAAATCATCAATAAGCTAATAATCCGAAGTGGCGCCACTGGTCAGCACCAAATTAGCAGGTTTTTGGGTTTTTTTTTTTTTTTTCTCTTTTCTATCTAAATCATGGAATTAACCTCTCCTTCTTTCTCATAAAAACCTTTTGCTTTCCTCACGTGATCATACTTTTCTGGTTCCTCCGGAATCTGTGCTCCCCCAATCGCGATTCTGAGATCCCCAAATAGAGGCCTTAGTTCTTCTCCACCTTCTCATTTTCCTCGGCTGATGTGAATCATCTACTCTTTTTTCCTAAGAAGATTTTTCTTCCCATTACTGAAGCCTTAGAAGTGGGTAGGATTACCAAGAGAGGTTTTCAAGAGAAGAGAACTGGGACAAAGCCAGTTACAGGAAACATCTAATCACTTCTGCCTGGTAGAGAAAGTGGGCCTGGTGAGCTAGACAAGAAGAAAGGCCAGGGAAGACTGGAAGAGGAGGAGGGAAACTGCCTAGAAGTCAAGGGAGACCAAAGTTATCATCATTATTTGTTTCTTACCGAATATCAAAGTCAATTATGATTTCATATTAAGAATAAAAATAGAGACACCACCCCAGGTCGGCGGACACACTGGTGCGTGGGTAACGAATTCCAGGGAAAGCCCCTGCACAAGGACCCTGCTCACCTCCCCCCTTCTCCCCTCCACGTGACCTGGGGACCACGATGACTCCTCTGTGACACAGCGCTGGTCTCCCATGCCCGGCTAGAAGCCGCCTCTAGAAATCGGCTTTGCAATGACTTATTTCTGTGACCTATCATTTTATTTCCTTTAATGGCCAACAGCTGGCTACTCTCCAGGGCCTCGATCTAATTAGCATACATGCAGAACTCATTTCCATGCACTGACAGCCCTCCCTATCCTCTGCCTTGGCAAGCAAGGAGAGAAGGAGGCAGACCTCATTAAAATTCACCTTGGGGCCAATCCCTGGAACGCCTGCTTTCACCCTCTCTAACAGAACTATGCCCAAAAGCTGCAGCACTATTTCTGAGACCTAACAACAAGGGGGAAAGCTGAATATACAAAGACACAACACAGCAAAAAACCTCTTTGTGCCTCTTTTTACGGTACTTTGAGATAAACTACAAATGATTTGAGCTGTGAGTCCAGGGAGCTCAAGTGGAATAAATACATTTTAAAAAATACATTTTACATTGTTAATAGATTTTAAAATAGAACTCTAGCTGTTCTTATTAATCGTATGTATTTATTCTCCAAACTTAATGTGATCATCAAAATTTCTTTTTCAATCCAGAAACATATTTTACCTTCTTAAAGAACTATCTACAGTTTCCTTCCACTAAGCTACTAAAAAATATAGTCCCTGCATTTGCTAGCTTTAAAACATGGTGTGTGTACGCTGGCAAATGCAAGAATGTTTATATATATATGTGTGTGTGTGTGTATATATATATATATATACACATACATACACACATATACATTTTCCCACTTGATTTTGGAAATATTATAGAGAAATAATTAAGAGTAAAGGATTCATTATAAGGTAGAAAAAATCCAGCTCTGCCAGTTATTAGCTGTGTGACCTTAGACAAATGATTAACCTCTTCAAATCTGTTTCCATTTCTGAAAAAAAAGTTACGATGAAGATTATAGGAGATAATCTCTGTGAAGTGCTTTGCTCAGAGACAGCTTCATAGTAAGAACTAAATAAAAGATTTTTTTCCAGTCACTTATAGTCTGAAAACTTATAATTAATTAATTAAAAATTTCTCGAGGTTCTCAAACTGATATAGCACAGTTACTACAAAGATTCTACCTATATTGGCTCAAGGAGGCTTATAAACTAGGACCTACATGACATTTTCATAGTGAATCTATTTTCATTGCCTACTGCAATGGAGCACTTACTAGGACTTGATTATATATGCAGGTGCATGGCTGGTCAATTCAGTGACTTTTACTGCACACCTGTTAGCTATCTGATGGCATTAATCGATGAAATTGAGCAGAGAGCCTTAGTTCATCAATACAATTAGATGTGGACTCAAAATGATGCAGATTTTGTTCCCTCGTTTGGGGGTCACCTGGCTGTAATTAAAGCCCAGGACTGACAAGGCAGAAGTTGACCTTCCCAAAGATACTAGAGTACCTGGCATCGATGTAGAAGACTGGCCACCTCTGGACATGAAAATAATTGATACAGACCTAAGTCAGTTTGCTTTAATGCAGTTGAGATATAGGTTTCATTTTTTTCCCCAAGAATTTGGGTCAGGGTGAGTTTACTTGTGAAAGATAGCAGTAAAGATATCAGTGAGGTCTGGCGGGCTAACAGTGTCCTGATAATTCTTAATCTGGCATAGGGATTAACACTACTGACTATTAAAGTAATTAGTAAAGTAATTGTTAATTGTTTTAATAAATTTTGGCCAACTTTTTATTTTGAAAAAATTTCAAATCCACAGAAAAGTTGTTAGACGAGTACAGTGTGACTGAATATATTCATTGCAAGAAAGTAAGTTATGTATACATATGTAATATTACACACACACACATACATTTTAGAAAACCACTTGAAAATAAGCTGTAGACATCAGGATAATTTATCTCTGAATCTTCAGCGTGTATTTCTAACAAGGAAGCCATGTTTCTAAATAAATGAAAACAATTATCACACAGGAAATTTAACATTAATATAGAGCTATTACCAATATTCAAACTTCCTCAGGTGTCCCAATAAGGTCCTTTATCCCAGGTTTTTTTCTTTTCTTTTTTTTTTTTTTCTTTTTTCTTTTTTCTTTATTTTTTTTTTAGGATCCAAGATCCACTTAATAATGTTCACTCATTGCATTTAGCTGTCAGGTCTCTTTAGTCTAGGAGAATTCCCTAGCCTATTTTTAGTTTTGTTTGTTTTCCTTGATGTTGATAATTTAGAAGAGCCCAGGCCAGTTGTTTTGCTAAATATTTCTGGATTTGATTTGCTTGACTGTTGCCTCATGGTTAGCTTTAGGTTAAGTATTTTTGGCAGGAATGCTACCTAGGTAATGTGTCCTTCAAAGTGCATCGTATGAGGTGACACATGATATTGGGTTGTCCCACTACTGGAGATGCTAAGTTTGGTCCCTTGGGGAAGGGAGTATCTCCCTTCCAGATTTCTCCACTAAACAGTACCTTTCTTCCCTCTATAAGTAATAAGTAACTGGTACAGAGGTACCTGTAAATATCCTATCACCTAACATTTCACTCACTGATCTGTCATCCATCCATTTCTGATTCTTGACTGAATCTATCTTGTTGATAACTTTCTAACATTAATGCTGTATTTGTTATTTGGTATTATTCTGCCAGGAAAAGCTTTTCCTTCTCCTATCACCCTTTTTAAATTTTTTTTAAATGTTGTTTTATTAGTATGGACTCATAGATTCACTTTTTAAATTTAAAGTGTAGTTATCTATTCTGTCATTATTTGTTGTGATACTCGCATTGTTGCGTATACTGCGAGCGGAGGCTCCTATGAATTGTCTCCTTTGTTCTTTTGATGTCTCTTTCAGTTTTTGAATACTTTCATATTTTTTGTCACTAGATGTTTCATTTGCATTAACTTTTAAACTGACTTCTGAAGAAACAGCTGCAGAGAACACAATGGTGCGTCTGAGTAGGCAGCAGATCCCTGTTTCCATAAATCCAGAAAGCTCAGACTACAGCCTCATTAATTCCAGGCCTATAACGGTATTAAGTGAAGAGCAACTATAGCTTTCTTCTTGGAGAGAGGTAGTAGGGCAGTAGAGAAAGTATTATAATTGTAGCTATTATCCTTTGCCTGCATATTACAGTTTAAGGGTACTTTCACACTTAACCTTACACATCACCATCAATGAACACAGGATGAAGATAACAAGGCTCGCAGTGGCCAGGTGTCATCCAGCTAGATGGAATGCTACAGAGCTGGGATGTAAACTCAGGTTCGTCTGAGCTCATGTGCATTTCACACTAGATTAGGTAGTGGGCTTACCCTGGAAGGTCTGCACAGCACACCTTGGGTCTTGGCGGGGAAAAGCAGACTTACGTTAGAGAGCAGAGGCCACCCTGGAGGGGAAGGTCAGTTTGGGTCACAATCCCAATTTTGTCCAGAGAAGACGGGAAGATATGAGTGGCAGCTTCCCTACACCCCCTCCTTGTTTTACACTCCACCTGTCAGTCCACCTCGACAAGACAATCTGGTGGCAGGAAGGCACATTTTCCTTGGCTCAGTATTTCCAGATATGGGCACAGAAAGGAAAAAAACAATCAGGGGAGAAAGAAGCACGGGAAGGATGAAGACAAAAAAAGAAAGAGAGAGGACTTCTGGGGAAGATGGCGGAGTAGGAGGACCCTAAGCTCACCTTGTCCCATGGATACAACAAGATAACGCTCATATCAGTCTAAATAACCCAGAAAACAACCCGAAGACTGCCAGAATGAATTCCACAACTAAAGGTAGAAGAGGTAGGAAGGACGGAGATACAGTGGGGAGCTAAATGGACAGCAGGACTGTTTGTGGAAAGGAGGGACCTGCATGCCTGGAGAGGGGTGAGCAACAGACCTTCCTGTCAGGGAGCCTGCAGGGGGAAGACAAATCCCCATAAACATTTGGCTTTTAACATCAGAGGGGCCGAATTCCTTGAGTTCTTACAACCACCAGGTCTTAAAACCTGGAAATTTAATAATCCAGCTGGCTCGATTTTGGGAGAGCCAGGAAGGTTAGAGGAAGCTGAGTCCCTACCCTTAAAGAGACAGCACAAAAAAACAGCCCAGCATAGAAGCAGCAGTTTGAAAAACACCTGGGGCATATGGGAGGGAGATTTGTTTACTAATCTCAGAGCGTGTGCTATTGGACAGAGATCCCTGGGAGACCTCTCCAGGAACAAAGGGCCTGGCAGGTGCCATGTATCTGCCTCCCCCACCCCCACAGTATAAACATATAGTCACCTGCAGGAACCAGCACAGCACCCATGCTCAATACCTAACTTGCTTACAATGCACCCCCACCCCCATAATCTGGCAGGTCCACTCCCTCCAGGCAGACCTGCCCAGCACTGCAGATCCCCTCCCCCAGAGGACCAGAGCAAAACTTGCTAAACACGGCACCTCCCACCCCATGCACTTTGCGGATCTTCCCCATCCAATATGCTCTTGGCCAGAGCCTATCTAAATTGGTGCCACAAGCCTGGCAGTGTGCAAGCAGCCCCCACAGGGGTTACCACCACTCCAAAGTGACTCCTGCCCTGGGGACAGGGAAAGACAGCCACACACACCAGGCACACTGTGGCCCTGCCCACCAACAAAAGCTTCTCAGGGGACAACACAAGGAAAGTGCCCTGTAGTTCAGGGCTACTGCATCTCTGGTGAATATCTGATCTGACTCACCTCCAGCCCAAGGGGGCCCCAAACTGCCCCACTAAGACCACAGGGAACAAACCCTGCCCACAATAGGCAAAGAAAGCCACTGCAGACAACTGGACTGAAGAAAAAAGCAGCTCAGACTCAAGAGTAGGGTGCATGCAATACACATAGGAGACACCCCTGAAGCATCAGATTCCAGTGAACAGGGATTGCACTGCAGGGAATCACAGGACCTCTTCTTCATAAAGCCACTACTTTCAAGAGCAGGAGATGTAGCTGAATTTCCTAACAAAGAGAAACAGACACAGAGAGTTAGACAAAATGAGGAGACACAGGAATATGTCCCACATGAAAGAACAGGACAAAACCACAGCAAAAGAACTAAACAAAACAGAAAAAGTAATCTGCCTGATAGATAATTTAAAGTAATTTTCATAAAGATACTCACAGGACTTCAGAAGAGTGGAGGACATAAGTGAGACCCTTAACAAAAGATAGAAAACATAAAAAAGAATCAATCAGAAATGAAGAACTCAAAAAATGAAATTTAAAATACACTTGATGGATTAGATAGTAAACTGGAGGAAGCAGAAGAATGGATCAAGAAAGGAGGACCCCAACCCCCATAATCTGGCAGAAAGGAGGACAGAGTATGGAGGAGAGAAAAAAAAAACTATGCAAAATGAGAACAACTTAGGAAACTCAGCAATATCGTCAAGCATAATAAATTCTCACTATAGGGATCTCAGAATGAGAAGAGAGAGAAAAGTTAGTTGAAAAAATAATAGCTGAAAATTTTCTGAATCTATGGATGAAAACAGAAATCCAGTTCTAAGAGGCACAGAGATTCCCCAGTAAAATGAAAGAAGGTCCACACCAAGACATATAGTAATTAAAATGGCAGAAAGTAGTGATAGAGAATTTTAAAAGCAGCAAGAGAAAAGAAAACTTACATACAAGGGAAACCCCATAAGACTATCAGCTGATTTTTCAGCAGAAAGTTTGCAGGCAAGAAGAGAGCAGCATGATATATTCAAAGTGCTGAGAGGAAAAAATCTGCAGCCAAGAATATTCTATCCAGCAAGGCTATCATTCAGAATAGAAGGAAAGCTAGAAGTTACCAGACAAACAAAAGTTAAAGGAATTCATGACCACAAAACCAGCCCTACAAGAAATGTTACAGGGAACTCCTTGAGTGGAAAGAAAAAACTATAAGTAAGAGTAAGAAAAGTAGGAAATAAAAAAGCAGTAAAAATAAGTGTATCTGTAAAAATCAGTCAAGGAACTCACAAAATAAAAGTATGGAAATTATGACACAATATTCTTTTTTTTTTTTTTAAGATTTTATTTATTTATTTATTTGACAGAGAGAGACACAGCGAAAGAGGGAACACAAGCAGGGGGAGTGGGAGAGGAAGAAGCAGCCTTCCCGCTGAGCAGGGAGCCCGATGCGGGGCTCGATCCCAGGACCCTGGGATCATGACCTGAGCCGAAGGCAGACACTTAACGACTGAGCCACCCAGGCGCCCCTGACACAAAATTATTAAAAAACATGGGGAGGAGAGTAGTAAAGAATGGGTTCAAACTTAAATAACCATCACCTTACTATAGACTCCTCTATACAGACAATAGTTAACAACAAATCAAAAATCAGTAATAGATATGTAAAAATTAAAGAGAAAGAAATCCAAGCATAACACTAAAGACAGCCCACTTACGGTGGCTGAAGAGAGCAAGAGAAGAAAGGTACAGAGAATAACTACAAAAACAACCATAAAACAAGTAACAAAAGGGCATTAAGTACACACCTATCAATACTTACTTTGAATGTAAATATACTAAAAGCTCCAATCAAAAGACTTAGGATAACGGAATGGATTTGAAAAACAAGACCCATCCATATGCTGCCTACAAGAGACTCATTTCAGACCTACAGACACATGCAGACTGAAAGTGAAGGGATGAAGAATCATTTATCATACAAATCAATGTCAAAAGAAAGTGAGGGTGGCAAAACTTATATAGGACAAAACAGACTTAGAACAAGGACTGTAACAAGAGACAAAGAAGAACACTGTTAACAATAAAGGAATAATCTACAAGAAGACACAGCAATTTTAAGTATTTATATACTCAACATGGGAGCACCCAAATACATAAAGCTGTTAATAACAACCATAAAGAAAGTAACCAATAGTAATACAATAATAGTAGGGGACTTTAAAACCCCATTTACATCAGAGGACAGATCATCCAAACAGAACATCAGCAAGGAAACAGTGGCTTTGAATGACACATTGGACCAGATGGACTTAACAGATATATTTGGGATATTCCATCCTAAAACAGCAGAATACACATTCTTTTTAAAATACACATGGAACATTCCACAGGACAGATCACATATTAGGCCACAGAAAAAGTCTCCACAAATTCAGAAAGACTGAAGTCATACCATGTATCTTTCCTGACCACAACTAGTTCTGTGAAACTAGAAATCAACCACAAGAAAAAATCTCAAAAGAACACAAACACATGGAGGTTAAATAACATGTTACTAAACAATGAATGGGTCAACCAAGAAATCAAAGAAGAAGTAAAAAAAAAAAAAAAATACATGGAGAAAATGAAAATAAAAACACAATGACCCAAAGCCTTTGAGATGCAGCAAAAGTAGTTCTAAAAGGAAAGTTTATAGCAATTCAGGCTTACCTCAAGAAGCAAGACGAATCTCAAACAACCTAACCTTATACCTAAAGGAGTGAGAAAAAGAAGAACAAACAAAACCCAAACCAACAGAAGGGGGAAATAATAAAGATTAAAGCAGAAATAAATGAAATAAAAATTACAAAAACAATAGAATAGATCAGTGAAAACAGGAGCTGGTTTTTTGAAAGGAACAACAAAATTGGTAAACTCTCAGCCAGACTCTTCAAAAATGAGAGAGAGAGAGAGAACTCAAATAAACAAAATCAGAAATGAATAAGTAGAAATAACAACCAACACCACAGAATACAAAGAATTACAAGAGAATATTATGAAAAATTACATGCCAAAAAATTGGACAACATAGAAGAAATGGATAAATTCCTAAAAACATATAACCTCCCAAAACTGAATCAGAAGGAAATAGAAAATTTGAACAGACCACTTCCCAGAAATGAAATTAAATCAGTAACCAAAAAATTCCTAACAAACCAACATCCAGGATGAGACAGCTTTAGAGGTGAATTGTACCAAACATTTAAAGAAGAGTTAATACCTATTCTTCTCAAACTATTCCAAAAAATAGAGGAGGAAGGAAAACTTCCAAATTCATTCTATGAGGTGAGCATTACACTGATACCAAAACCATATAAAGACAAAGAAGGAGAACTATTGGTCAATATCTCTGACGAACACAGATGCAAAAATCCTCAACAAAATATTAGCAAACCAAATCCAACAATAAATTAAAAAAATCATTCACCATGATCAAATGGGATTTATTCCTAGGGTACGAGTGTGATTCAGTATTCACAAATCAATCAAAGTGAAATACCACATCAATAAAAGAAAGGAAAAAGCAAATGATTATTTCAATAGGCACAGAAAAAGTATTTGACAAAGTACAACATCCATTTGTGATAAAAACCCTCAACAAAGTAGGTTTAGAGGGGACATATCTTAACATAATAAAAGCCATATATGAAAAACCCACAGCAAACACCATCCTCAATGGTGAAAACAGAGCTTTTCGCCTAATGTCAAAGAAGCCTAATGAGATGTCCACTCTCACCAATTTTATTCAATATAGTACTGGGAGTCCTTGTCAAAGCAATCAGACAAGAAAAAGGAATAAAGGCATCCAAATTGTAAGGAAGAAGTAAAACTTTCACTATTTTCAGGTGACATATGCTATATATAGAAAACCTGAAAGAATCCACAAAAAAAAAAAAAAAGAAAAAACTACTTAAACTGATAATGCGAATTCAGTGAAGTTGCAGGATACAAAATCAGGGTACAGAAATCTGTTGCATTTCTATAGACTAATAATGAAGCAGCAGAAAGAAAAATCAAGAAAACAACCCCATTTACAATTGCACCAAAAATAATAAAATACCATAACCAAGAAAGTGAAAGACCTATACTCTGAAAACCGTAAAACACTGATGAAAGAAATGGAAGACAACACAAAGAAATGGAAAGACATTCCATGCTCATGGACTGGAAGAACAAATGTTGTTAAAATGTCTATACTACCCAAAGCAATGAACAGACTTAATACAATCCTTATCAAAATACCAACAGCATTTTTCACAGAACTAGAACAAATAATGCTAAAGTTTATATGGAACCACAAAAGACCCTGAATAGCCAAAGCACTCTTGAAAAAGAAGAACAAAGCTGGGGCTATCACAATCCCAGATTTCAAGTTATACTACAAAGCTGTAGTAATCAAAACAGTATGATATTGGCACAAAAGTAGTCACCATAGATCAATGAAACAAAATAGAAAGACCTAAAATAAACCCACAGTTTTATGGTCATTCTTCAACAAAGGAGGCAAGTATATCCAATGGGAAAAAGCCAGTCTCTTCAACAAATGGTGTTAGGAAAACTGAACAGCCACATACATAAGAAGGAAACTAGAACACTATCTTAAACCATGAACAAAAATAAACTCAAAACTGGGGCACCTGGGTGGCTCAATAGGTTAAATGCCCGACTCTTGATTTCAGCTCAGGGTTGTGAGATCAAGTCCTGTGTCCAGGCTCCATGGGCTCTATGCTAGGTGTACAGCCTGACTGGGATTCTCCTTCTCCCTCTCCTTCTGCCCCACCCCATTTGTGCTCTCTCTCTCTCTCTAAAAAAAAAAAAAAAAAAAAAAAAAGAATGTTGACTACATAAAAGTATGCACAAATAACTGTTATTCAGAGAATCAGAACTGTAACAAGATACTACTTATAAAGACCATTTTAAAAAAGAAGAAAGCAGAAGTCAATGCCCTGCCTTTTGATATTTTACCAATACGAGATCTGGACAAAGAAGCAGGAGGTTCAGTGATGAAATGCCCCTGACACTGTTCTCAAAGAGCTAACACATTAGTGAAAAGGAGATGATGGAAAACAAGAACAGGCTTGCATTCGAGACAGTTATTAACCTTTGACACCTGTCAAAACAACTATACTATCACCACTACTGTAATTGAACATTTATTGAGCACTCGCTTTGTGTTAGGCCCTATGTTCAGCATATTTACTGACTATATTAATACATGTTTACAATAATTCTCAGAAGTAGGTACTGTTATTATTCCCATTTTATAAATGAGGAAACTGAGACCCCAGGAGTTTAAGTCAGGTGTGCTAGCGAGTGTTGGAGCCCAGACTTAAGCCTGGGTAGTATGACTGTAGACAATATCCTCTTCATCACTATGCTCCACTGTCTCTCCCAGCTTTCAAAGCAAAGCATCCAGGCAGAGGTACAAGATGCCGTCAATACATCTTCAGTGAATTGGGTCCATAGACACCCAGGAGCACAATATCCATGACAGCGAATGGTAGAGAGACTGGCAGAGTCCCTTTCTGTTAGGATTTATTCCCTTGCCGTCAGTTTTTTTTTTTTCTATTTTTTTTTTTACAAAAGACACAATCCCTACTCAATCATATTCTTTGAATCAAAATTCAGGACATAATCTATCCAGCAATTCTGGGTCATTTATTCATCTCCCGTTTGACTGGTATTTGTGTAAAGCCAAATTCATGATGTGCTCTGTACATGGTGCCGAAAAGCATACCAGCCGCAGCCCTGCCCTTGTGAGGCGCACATTCTACAGGTGGAGAGCACAGGTAATACATGAGTAAGCAGGCAGAGGAAAAGATGGGGCAAATGAGGGAAGTAAACAGGACCACATAGTGGAGGTCAGAAGGAGGGCTGCTTCTTTAGACTGGCAGCCAGAGATGGCCCTTCTGAGGCTGTAAAATGGAGCTGAGATGCAAAAGTGGGGGGCAGAGTGGTCAGGGCAGAAAGGACCAATAGTCGAGAAAGAATCAAGGCAGGAATGAGGTTGGAGCATGGGAAGAACAGCAAGAGGTCAGTGTCATGCAATCTAGAGAGTAAAGTAGAGAAGGAAAGAGCACAGTCAAAGGGGTGGGTCAAGGCTAGAATATGCAGGAGAAGAAAATATTTTTTTCCTCTACTCTTAAAAGTTCTTGGTTGGGTCTCTAACAAAAGACAGATTAACAAGAGGAAAGCATGCAAATTCATTTAATGTAAATTTCACACCACAAGGGAGGCTTCATAAGGAAACGAAAACCCAAAACCACGGTTGAACCTGCACAGTTTTATATCAGGTTTGATGAAGAGAGTTTGATGAAGCTGTGGGAAAATGAGATGGGACAAAGGATACGAGGTAAGTGTAGTATACCGGGGAAAACTTAGCAAGGTCTGTTCATTCAGATTCCTTTCTGTGTCCCTTCATCTTTGGAGAGATAAGGACGCTCCTTTCCTCAGGTATAGGGAGGGCACCATTCACATGAGGGTTTTATGACCTGGTTCAAGGGAAGACCAGAAAGTCCTTCCTGGATGTGCCACTTGTAGTTTCCCCACAAAAACACCACAGGGCTGCATGGAGACAAGGGTCACAGCAGAAGATAGATGAGAAGACCCTGCAACAGTCTAGGGCCTAGGGGAAAGATGATGATGGTGGCTTGAACTAGGGTGTGAATGCTGGAGGTGGGGAAGGGTGGAGAGATGTGGAACAGATGCTGAAGGCAAAGCAGATAGGAACATGGTTACTATTGGGGGAAATTCTTCTGCCCATTCCTGATGTCATCTCCAGGTTCAAGGGTGCTCTGGTGAGTGATGTGACACAACTTTGTGTTTCTCCAGACCTTTACTCGTCCTGCCCCAGGGGAGGAGGAGTGAATTACCTGACTAGGAGATGGACAGAATATTCAGCTTGATTCCTCACCTCTTCCTCTTGGGAGAGCTATCCCATTCCCAGGCTCCCACACAACAGCCTTGCCTGGACAAGCCCCTTCATGTCCAAGCTCGCCCTGGATAAGGCTGGCTGTGACTTGTTCAATCCAGAAGACCATGTGATCTCACCTTAAGCTACATCTCCCAATGTAGCCTGCAGCCTTTACCCAAAAGGAGATCATTTAGCCTCCACCTGCTCCTCCTTGTCAGAACTGTCAGTTTGGGGCGCCTGGGTGGCTCAGTTGGTTAAGTGACTGCCTTTGGCTCAGGTCATGATCCTGGAGTCCCGGGATCGAGTCCCACATCGGGCTCCCTGCTCAGCGGGGAGTCTGCTTCTCCCTCTGACCCTCCTCCCTCTCATGCTCTCTGTCTCTCATTCTCTCTCTCGCAAATAAATAAAATCTTAAAAAAAAAAAAAAAAAAGAACTGTCAGTTTGTTCAGGAACAAGGATGCTATTTATTGAGCCCCCTCGAGACCCCCAAAAGTAGAATTGGGGCACGAGTTAGGATTCTAATGTATTTAATTCTTCTGGATATTTTGATGGAATGAGGGACCACAGGTCAGAATCTAGGATGAACAAGTGCAACAGACAAACTACACTGAGAAAATGATCATGAGGGAGACCCTGCTGCTAGTCAATGCCTTACTGATTGACTCAGGAATCCCAGTTCTATTTCTTTTTTTTTTAAGATTTTTTAAATTTATTTTAAAGAGAGAGGTGTACACACACGTGTGAGTGGGGAGAAGGGCAAAGAGAGAGGGAGAGGAAAAGGAAGAGAATCTCAAGCAGACTCCATTCTGAGCCTGGAGCCCAGCTCAGGGCTCGATCTCATGACACTGAGATCATGACCTGAGACAAAACCAAGAGTCAGATGTTCAATTGACTGTTCCACCCAGGTGCCCACCCCACCCCCATCCCTGATTCTATTTCTGACAGAGTTCAGAGCCAGCAAGACAAATATGTGTTTCCCCTCCTGACTCCACGCCCGACACAGGCACTGAAAATCAATCCTGACATTCTTTCCTGAGCCTGGCCTTGGCCTCACAATCTCTCTCAGGCTGGTTTGATCCAGGCACCTACTAACAACTAGGGCTACAGACAGGATGAAACTGAAGTTACAGCTTTGAGGCCAACTACAAAAGAAAGCTGATCATATTTTCTAGTTAATGCAAACTTACCCAGAAAATCTTTATTTCAAATTTGTTGAACCTATTTCTAAAATGGATAAAGACCATTTTTCTGGAATTGGAACACACTGAGTAGAATTTTTTTTATGATTTTAAGTTTTGCCTTAGGACCCCCAATACTACTTAGTAGAAGATATAAGAAGTTAGTCCAACACTGTAGAGTTCAAGATTTATTTCTTGATTTATTCTAAAATGAGTTCATGAGTCACTTCATGATTCAAGTTGTCTCCTTAAAGCACAGTGAAATTTTTAGTAATTTAAGACTTACTACCAATTAGTTCTAGTGCTTGTTTTCGAAGTAAGGGCCAAGAAAGATAGGACTGCCATTCATGTCCTTAATATTACTAGATCTTATTTAATAACTGCGAAGCTGCTAAGCTTTGCTGTATCATTGCTAAGGGATAGTGGATTGCTTCATGAGTGGGAGATTATATGCATTTTTTTTCCCTTTCCTTCTTTCTCTATCTTGAATCTCAGCAAATCTCAGACTTTGAGGCCACATTAATGAATCTCATTATTTGAAAATTCTTTTTTTTTTTTTTTTTACAGATTTTATTTATTTGAGAGAGAGACAGAGAGCACCAGACGGGGGAGAGGGTGAGGGACAAATAGGCTCCCCACTGAGTGGGTAGCCTGACATGGGACTCCATCCCAGGACCCCGAAATCATGACCTGAGCTGAAGGCAGATGCTGAACCAACTGAGCCACCCAGGTGGCCCTGGCAAATTCTTGTTTGCCTACCACGGGCTATGTCAGGCTGATGAGTACCCCACTGACACCAGCTAAATGAGAAGCTGCCTGGTGGCCACCGAGGAGCCCAACACCTCGTTTGGGATAAAGTCTATGCTGCAATGAAAACCTTTAAATAAAGCAGACCTGGGAAGGGCTCCTCAGAGGAACACAGCAGCTTCCTGTTAAGGAGAGTTGTATGCAGCTGATAATACTTCTAGAAGCAAAGAATGAGTTTGAAAAGGAGGCAAAGTCAACCGAGTGGCCCATCTGGAGGTCAGCAATGGTAAATTGCAATCTTAGACCACGCGTCCTGTACAGGGGGCCCCACGGGCTGCAGAGCACAGCCGCTCAGCAGAGACAATTCTGGCAGCTATATTCCAAGTCCACCAAGGGCGGGCAGCATCATCTGGCACATGTGCCATTTCCAGAGGTTTAAAATAGTTTTTCTAAATGTGTCTTTTCACAGTCCGAATGTGGTTTAAGTTTCTTCTGAGTTGAGATCCTGAGGGGGATGAGACAATTTTGTACTGACTTTTGTGGGGAAAGGGTTGCAGGGGGAAGAGTCACAGCAGGACACCGATGAGAAGACCACTGGGTGGGGGCTGGGGGAAAGGTGATGGGGATTTACGTCAATCGATCTAGTTTTGTAAGAGTCAAGGACACTTCTACCAATGTTTCAAAGCACTACATGTATAGGTTAAGAGAATGCAAACAACACAGACGATCCCCGTGTAAAGACTCCCGCTCTGTCTTCTGGTTCCCTGCCCCAGGGTTGACACATAACCAGTTGTTATTTTCTGCAACTAGGATATTTCCTGCATACACATTCATTAACTTACCTACTTTCTGTGTTTGGACCTTTCAAAGCATGCAGGAGAACTCAGAAGGGATGCAGAAGGTATCGATCCTTCATTGACTCACGTGGAGGAAGTCAGGATGTCAAGAGAAGCCCAGTTCAGGGCCGGAAGCAGAGGCTGCCCATGAGCTACTTCCCTTCAAGAGAGGACACTGTGTGTCCCCGAGTGGAAGGGGACAGAGGAGTGACTCTGAGAAACACCCAGGTAGAGACGAGTCCCCGTGATTGGAGCGGGTGGACAAGTCTGTGGGTCTTGCAAGCAGCACAGGACCCACCACACGGCCCCAGGCCTGCCTGGGAAGACGGCCAACACCCCGCAGTCAGAGGTCATATGCTGCACCCAGGGAGGCTGCACCCTAGGCCCTGGGGCTCCACGGGTTCCACTATAAGTCCCCAAAGAGGAAGGGCCTCCAAGCTGAGCCCGTGGAGCCTAGAAATAACCAGTGTAGACAAGCAGCGTTACCAGAGGGGCCTTCTGATGATCTGAGGCTGGATTCCTGCCAGGCTGATTCCCGTCAGTGAGGATTTGGTGTGATTTGATGACGTGAATGGAATTTCTGTTAAATCTGAGTTCTGGGCTGACATGTGAACCCACCACACAAATGTGGCATTTGGTCTTCTTCTAGTGGGCCAGATAGAGACTGTGACCCCGAACTGCGCTCCATCCCACCAAGCTTACAAAATTCAAGGAATTCCCTGGGCTTCACATGGAGCATCCTCTAGCTCTCACCGGCTCACTGAGGCAGGGATGAGAGGCCACGCTGTGAAACTGCTCTGGAAGCAAGAAGGCATGGTCTCATGTTATTTGGAACATGACCCAGACTGTCTGCCTGCAAACACCTCTCTAAGTCGAAGAGAAAAATATACAACATTAACGTTTAAAATGTTCCAAAAACAAAAAACTCACCCGCTACACAACAAACAGAAAACCCCACTCATGTACCAAGGCAAATACAAGTGTGTTAAAATACACACGTATTTATGCACACATTTTTTTTTTTCTTTTTTAGGTACAGACTGAAAGCAGGAAGTCCACGTAAGGCCTAACTCATCCCATGAAACCCTTTATAGGACATCTGCACACCCACTCCCTGGTCAGGAAATGGCATTTCCCATTAATTTTTGATAGAGAAATCACATTAAGCTTCCCAGAGGAGGACTCGAGGAGTTTAAGGGAATTGGGTTGTGGACTACGCCACCACGTGCTCTTTTCTGTAGGGCAAAGTTTCATTCAATGGCTTCTTCATTCCTGGCGAGAGATTTAAAGTGACATTGAAAAGGAAGTTCCAGGTGCTGATGGTGCATGTGGTCTGTACACAGAGGATTAAGCCAAATCCCCCTAAGGTTTAACTATTTTAGCAGCCTTCAGGGCCATGTGGAGCTGAATACACTTCTAGCTTGTAGAACTGACCTCTGTCACGTGCACCCCAATGTTTATAGCAGCAATGTCCACAATAGCCAAACTATGTAAAGAGCCAAGATGTCCATCAATAGATGAATGGATAAAGAAGATGTGGTATATATACACAATGGAATATTATGCAGCCATCAAAAAAATGACATCTTGCCATTTGCAACGACATGGATAGAACTAGAGGGTATTATGCTGAGAGAAATAAGTCAATCAGAGAAAGACATATATCATATGATCTCACTGATATGAGGAATTATTAATCTCAGGAAACAAACTGAGGGTTGCCGGAGTGGTGGGGGGTGGGAGGGATGCGGTGGCTGGGTGATGGACATTGGGGAGGGTATGTGCTATGGTGAGCACTGTGAATTGTGTAAGACTGTTGAATCATAGACCTGTACCTCTGAAACAAATAATACATTATAAGTTAAAAAAAAGAAGAAGGTAGTAGGAAGAGTAAAATGAAGGGGGGAAATCGGAGGGGGAGATGAACCATGAGAGACTATGGACTCTGAGAAACAAACTGAGCGTTCTAGAGGGGTGGGGGTGGGGGGATGGGTTAGCCTGGTGATGGGTATTAAAGAGGGCACGTATTGAATGGAGCACTGGGTGTTATACGCAAACAATGAATCATGGAACACTACATCAAAAACTAATGATGTAATATATGGTGATTAACATAACATAATAAAATTAAATTAAAAAAAAACGAACTGATCTCTGTCAAAAGGATGCTACTGCCCAATTTAGAAAAAGGTGAAATTAAGAAATGGGCAAAACTATGAACATTAGAAACTATTCCTGAAAAAATGCACATGAATACCATATACCCACTGTGAAATAATAGAAAAAAAAATACATTGGTCTCTGCCCCCCATTCCTGATACAGGGCTCCTGAAACCTGGGTGTCATTTCCTGGGTGACAGGAGTATCTTTTGTTCTAATGAGGTGAATCTGGGGAAGCTCCTGAATTGCTTCAGGATGAGGGCTGGTCACCAGAAAGACCAAGCCATGATTAGAAACTTGAAAACTTCAGCATTGCCCCCCGCCTCCCACATTCTCAAGAGAGAGAGCAGCAGGGCTGAAAATGGAGTTAATGATCCCTCGTGCCTAGGTGATGAAGCCTCCATAAAAATCCCAGTAGTATGTAGCTGGAGGGTGAACACATCAGTGCACCATGAGGGTGACACAACCCAACTCCAAGGGACAGAAGCTCCTGCACTCGGGATCTTCCCATACCTCACCCTATGTAGCTCTTCATCTGGCTGTTGCTTTAAGCAAGTGTTTTCCTGCATTCCATGAGCTGTTCTAGCAAATCAACTGAACTCAAGGAAGGGATCACGGGAACCTCCAACTTGGAGCCAAGTGAGACAGAAGTTGTGGGTAAACTGGGGACCTACTATTTGCAATTGGCACCTAACGTGCAGGCAGTCTTTAGGGACTAAACCCTGAACCTTTGGGATGTGATCTCCAGGTAGACAGTGTCAGAATTGAGTTAAATTGTAGGACATCCATCTGGTGTCACACAGAATTGCTTAGTGTGGGGAAAAGCCCCACACATTTGGTGGCCGGAAGTATCAGAAGGGTTTTGCATGGGGGCGCCTGGCTCATTCAGTCAGTTAAGCATCCGACTCTTGATTTTGGCTCAGATCATGATCTTAAGGTGGTGAGATCGAGCCCCATGTCAGGCTCCACACTCAGCGGGGAGTCTGCTTGGGATTTTCTCTCTCCTTCTCCCTCTGCCCCTCCCCCTGTGCTTCCATGCACGCATGTGCTCTCTCTCTCAAATAAATAAATCTTAAAAAAGATTTTATCTTTTTTAGATAAAATATAAAGGATGTGTCCTGCATGTACAGGAGATGGTAGAGGAGGGAAAGATTTCTTTTCCCAATACATCCATATATTAAAAAATAGCAAAAGTGGTCATGATGGCGAACAGCTGCCCTTTATCACGAATGCCCATGTGCCAAGCATTTTACAGACATGATCATACCACCCTGTGACACATGTATGAGTACCCCCATTTTTAACGAAGAAAATGAGGCTTGGGGAAATAGTGTGATGTGGAAGGCCCAAAGTCACAAGTCAGTAACAGAGTCAGTTTCAAATCTTGTTCTATCTGGCGCCCAAACCTGCCCCGCTCAACACACCCTCCTTGTGTGTGCAATGACTGCAGGCCAACAGCACAAACCCAGCCCTGCTGCTGAAGGCATGGGGTAACAGTGTGGGTGCCAACACCAATAAACACTGGGGTAACAGCGTGAGTGCCAACACCAATAAACACTGGCGAGCCAGGCTTCTCTGTTCTCCATAATAAGACATATTTATTACCTCCACCAAAAATTGTCTATACTCCATTAATACAGTGATGGATTTTTTAATTCCTGAAAGGATTGCATTAATTAGCCAAAGCTAGCTCGATTTCCTCCAGCAAGCTCTTATCAATCCTTTAAAGGACTGTTCAGTGCTCCCAGGGGTATAATTTCCCTACTTGAACTCTTGATGGATTTAGATATATTTAAAAACTTATGAACTCTATTATAAAGTAGGATAGATTTATTGTGTATTACAGACACAAAAAAATGAACATTGAAGCACTTTCTATAAAGTTTCTTATAAATATGTAAATATTTTAAATAATGAGCAATAAACCTTTCATTCATATTCGTATTACAATTAACTTTTTAATTTAAGTAGCAACCAAGAAGCTGTAAATTTAGGCTCCTGATTCATTTCCAATCACCTTCTAATTTATATTTGCTCTCATTACAACTAGTCTATGAAAAACTTCGATCTTGCAATTCTCTAATCTTGGAAGTTTAAAAATTCATAAGACATAATTAGAATCTGCATAGGAGACATTAGGGTTTAGTAAAAGAAATGCTGAACCAGGAGTCATAGGAGCTTGGTTCTAGGCCAGAGTCTGTCTCCTACTCAAATTATTTCTTTGAACACAACTTACTCACCTATAAAACTTAGGGTCCCACAGATACTCCTTAAGGACCCCTCCCAGAGTTAAGATTCTAAATTATACATTTTTATACTCAGAAAACTACTTAAATGGAGGCTCCTGGGTGGCTCAGTCGTTAAGCATCTGCCTTCAGCTCAGGTCATGATCCCAGGGTCCTGGGATCGAGCCCCACATCGAGCTCCCTGCTCAGTGGGGAGTCTGCTTCTCCCTCTCCCACTCCCCCTGCTCGTGTTCCTGCTCTTGTGCGCTCTCTCTCTCTAATAAATAAATAAAATCTTTTTAAAAAAAAGAAAACTACTTAAATGTATTAAAAATATTACAAGCTATATATGTAGATATTATTATATATAATATGAGGAATAATTTGCTGATGTAACAAAACCACAGCTACACGCAAGCAATCTCCTTTCAGTTGAAAATGTCAAATGCGGAGAAAAAACACACTAAATTATAAATATCTTAACGTTTCCAAACTACTGCTACTGGGAGTCCCTTATAATAGTCATTTTTAAGTGGTTAAAACCTTTTAATACACTCCATAATCTTTATCCTGTAGGGAAATAGTACTAGCCTGATCACTCAAGTGTAGACAAATAAAAGAAAGATTCTCCTCCTCTCTTAGTTAGCCCTGACCACCACTCTCAGACTTGAACATGCCACGTCCCCTCTTCTGCATTTGTATTTTGGGATATGGAGGAGTGAGGTTGGGGAGGGAGGGTAGGGAGAAGCAGGAAGGGAAGAGAAGGGATAAAATTATGGCCTAAGGCAAAAATAGAAAAGAGAAAAAAACTTCTGAGCAGTCGAGGGAACAGTGGCATTTCCATGAGAGGGGAGGGCACTTAGCAAATGGAACCTTGAACTAAGAGAGGATGTACCCCAAAGTAGAAACTATGGAGGACGTGCAGACTGTTTTTCTAGAACCCAAACTTTTTTACACAAAATACTTTTCCCTTTTTTTTCTGCCATGGGAAAAATTCTCTAATTGGAATTCAGTCAGTTATTTCTAGTCAAGTGTAAAGATGAAAAGGAAATTTCCAAGGCTTTTATTATTGTTCAACAAGGATATTTTGAGCAAGGTCCTGTCTGAGTGGAATAAATAATTTATTGGGTTTTTTTTCTTATTCTTGGAGTATGGAAAAATATTGTACCTGGAGAAGGTCAAAGAGAACATCTTGTCCTAATACAAGGCAAAAGGTACCATAAAATCTGAAGCAGGATAGCAGCACACTCAACAGTTCTTCCAGTGTCCACTGAAATGCCAGAGTTTACTTGGTTATAAGACTGATTTTTTTTTTTTTTTCAGCAAAAAGTCACCCTCAGCAGGAGCTCTAAACCAAAAGCATTCTTGTGTGGCTGGGACATAAGTCAGCCGCAGGAATTGTAACAGGATGTCAAGTATTAGACTCCATCGTAGGCCAAACTTCAGCTTGGTCCCATGCTCCCTAAACACACATGCTGTGAGCAGACAGTTCATAATCCTGGCACCTGTCTCACTCTTCTACAAGTGGTGGACAGACATATGTGGCTCCTGTCATTTGGATATTTCCCAGAGAGACCAATAAGATTCTTCTACTTCTCTTCAGACATCCTTAATAGAACCAAATCCTCCTGAATGTAGTGGGCTACAGTAATACTGCCTTTAAAAAATTGTGACACCTGTTTCCTAGCCTCCCCCTCAACACAAACAGTAATGACTGGGTCTTTAGGGGGGCAAAAATTTCCTTTCTTTCAATTCATAAAAATAAATGTAATCAGAACGTTTAGCTTCTGTGCACCAAAGAGAAGCAGGTGAATAGCATCTTAGTATGCAGTGAAAAGTAATCTGCAAATGAAATATAAGGATCAAGAAAATCCCTTCAATCTGTTCTCTCAGGATAGCCCCCATGAATAGTTAGTGAAGGAAGAGAATGTGAGATTTACAACTTCAATCCTCCATTTCATAGGGAAGAAGCCAAGGCAGAGAGATCTCGTAGCTTTTCAAGGTAGCAAGGTCAGCCCGTGGCAAACCTGGAGCTGGTTTGAACTCAGGCTTCCGGAACCACTATCTGGGATCTTTATTCACCCAAAAGATCCATAATCTTTTATGTGAACCTCCTAGAGCTATGTGTGTTTATAGTATATTTACTGTAAATCAAACACCCTCAGTAAAGTATAAGGCTCTGTGATCAAACCCATTCACATCTTTACAGTGAACAAATGAATAGTCACACGAAGCAGGATGAGATCCCAAGTAACCAATCATTAGTTTGGTAAGATTTTGGCACCATAAACTATTAAGGAAAATTTTATTTTGGTGTTCAGAGTTTTTTAACTTTCAGAAATTACAGATATCAGATTGTGGTCCTATAGAACTAGGCTTCCCTTGTAAAAAGGAAAAAAAAAAACCCTTAAGTGTTTGAAAACAACACATCTATGATAGTACAGTAGTTAAGAGAAATCCATCATCTAAGGGCCTAGTTAAAAGGTAGACTGTTGCATCCCACTCCCACAGTCTCTGACTCAGGACAGCTGAAGTGAGGCCAGAGAATTTTCAGGTCTAACCAGTTTCTGAAGATTTATTGTGTTCCTCAGATATTTTCTGGGTGGTACTAATGCTTCTGGTCCACGAAACCACACTTTGAGAGCCAATGGTTAAGAGCATAAGCCTTGCACTGACAGAGGCTTGCACTGACAGGCCTTGTGTTCAAATCTACCCTTTCTTAGCTGTTGTATTTTCAGGCAAATTACCTAATTCCTGCTGAGAAATCCACTGAGAATCTTACTGAGTATTCTTTGTAACATGACAAGTTACTTTTCTCTTGTTGTTTTCAAGATTCCTTCTATGTCTGCAGCTTTTGACAGTTTGAGTATAATGTGTCTTGGTGTGAGTCTCTGAGTTTATCCTACTTGGAATTCATTGAGCATCTTGTATTAGTATAGCCATGTCTTTCCTCAAATTTAGGTCATTTCAGCCATTAGTTCTTCAAATAATCTCCCTGCCCCTTTCTTTCTCTCTCTGCCTTCTGAGAATCCCATAATGCACTTATTGGTACATTTGCTGATGTTCCACACGTCCCTTAGGTTCTGTTCACTTTTCTTCATTCTTTTTCTTTTTGCTCCTCAAACTGAGTAATTTCAAAATACCTGTCCTGATTCTTTCTTCTACCTTCTCAAGTATATTGTTAAAGCCCTCTAGTGACTTTTTCAAATTAGTTATTGTATTTTGCAGCTCTAGAATTTCTTTCATTATTTTACAATTTCTGTTTGCTTTCTCATTTTGTTCACATATCATTTTCCTCATTTTCTTTAGTTCTTTAAACATATTTAAGAAAGTTGTTTTTACAGTCTTTGTCTGGTAAGTCTAATGCTGTGTTTATTCAGGAATGGTTTCTGAAGATTTATTTTGATCTTCTGAATGGACCATGTTATCCTGTTTCTTTATATGCCTGTGAGATATATATATATATATTTTTTTTTTTTTTTTTTGAAAACTGAACACTTAAAAAACCAGCCACCTCTCTGTCTTGCAGACTTGCTCCAGGCAGGAGAAGCAGACATTCACTAATCAGCCCAGTGTGCAGACTTAACATTTCCTCAGGCCTTTTCTTGACATGCATCTTTCCCCGGGCCTGTGTCTATGCTTTTTTTTTTTTTTTTTTTTGCCCACTGTCTACATGGCTGGATTTAAATGTCTCAATTTCCCTAGGAGTTGCACCCTTGCTTCTTCTCGGGGACTCAGCTGTTCTACTGTATTCTTCAGTCAATAATCTCTTGCTGCAGGCATCTGTGGGTCTGCAGTCCCCTTGTGGTTTTCATGAATCATGCCTGCTGTTGCCTGTGGCTTCCTCTAGCCTGAGACCTAAGCTGTACTGCTTTTGGTTGTCTGAGCTGTTAGATAACAGAGAGAACAATCCCTCAGGCAGCCCTCAGACAGCCTAGAACACTGCAAATTCAGTCCATTCTGCTCTCTTTGGTTTGTGGAAGGGACCTGGAAACTAAACCGCTAATTCCTCCAAACTACACCACGCCATACCAGGGAGTAGTTGGGGCAAGGGTGAGTCAAAAACACCATTAAAACAGCCTATTGTTTTGAATGTGGGTTATTCTTGCTTGGGCATTCACTTGGTTGCTGTAGATCTTTGACTGATTTTTAGAGCTCTTATAAAATTTCTTTAGTCACTGTCTAGTTGCTTATTTAATGTTTCCATGGGAGCTTCCTATGGAAACCAGAGTGCCTGGAGTTTCTTAATCCACCATCTTGCTGATGTCTTCATTGCATACTTCCTTAAGCCTCAGTTCCCTATAGTACTTACTTCACAGGGTTGTTGGGATGATTAAATGAGATAATATACTAAAACTATTTAGCACAGAACTTTGCATATAGTAAAAGCTCAACAAATTTTGGGCACTATCACTATCATAAAAATAGTACAACTATATTGTCATTGCTGGGAGACTTCATTGTGAGAAAGAGTGCTGATTTAATTGTGCTTTATACAAATCCCCCAAAGAACTCCCACAAATATAAGTTGCTTAATCTATGCCCACCTTCCTCTACAGTGCTATTTTATATCCATTATCCATAAAGGGTAGGTGTTATTGAATATCTGAAGCAGATTTTTTTTACTCTTGTTTTAGGTTTTTTAAATCATGCTTATTCACATCTTTTAAGAGAAGTTTCCATCCCTTCATTTATCTGAAGGTCTAATAAAGTTGTTTTTTTTTGTTTTGTTTTGTTTTTTTTTTTGGTGGGAATGTGAGAAAGCTGCATATAGACATAAATCTTATCTTTAATATAGGTATGGTCAGGTTTAATTTTAACACACTCATGCAAGATAAAACAGCAGAGGAGTACCTTTTTCTCTCTGAAACTATATCTCACTTCTCAAATAATACATTCCTTGTTTGGCTTCCTTGTTTCCCACATTTTGGCCAAATACTGAGACTAGTTCTTCTATCCTTTCCAACATGTAATTCATCTCCCTTTTCTTTTTTCCTATATACCATTTTGATGAACATACACAATGATTTTTTCGCAAAAGCTGTCTCTCTTTCTCAAGAACACATTTCATTGGTCTTGTACTGGGAAAAGAGTGCTAAGCCAGTGAGTTCCAAAGCTATCTTTGAAGCCCACCTTGGGATATTATAACCCAGGGGCAGGAAATGACAGTGAGGACCATAACTTAGAGAAATTATCTGAGCCAGATGTCACAAGCATACTTCATAGAATTAGTGATCACCTGCTGTTCAAGAAGCAACCAGCAAGAAAACCAGGAACATAAGCTTTTTTGCCTAGGCTGCTGCTATTGCTCAAAAATACCTCCCACCTCAGGTTCTGTATTACTGTATTGACCATCCAGCATATCTCCACCAGGGGCATGAGACTTGGTGAATTTGCATACCAGAAACCCGATTGCTCAGCACACTGAAATTGGGATGCCTTCCAATACAGAACTGCATTAGGGAAGCTCCAAGAGATACAAGTCAGATGACCCTGCATTGATTTCCCATAGCCTAGAATGAACAGGAGTTCTGGCCAGTGTATATCCTCAAGCTACATGGAAGCTCAAAGAGTCAATGTCTTATGTAAGAATGCAGTCAGGGAAAAGGAGATCATTAGTCCTCAGAAGTTCCTCTTATCTAAAGTTGTTTGAATCAGCTCATCCACCACAGGAGTTGACTTGCCAAAGAGTTCTCTAGTTCCCTTGAAAAACCCCCTTCCCTCTTAACCATGCCTTGCCTGGTCCTTCTTCTGTTTCCACTGCAGATCGACTCCCTTCCTATCCCTTCTCTTATTTTTCCTTCAAAAAAAGATACAATTCCCTATTTGAAATTCTAATCACATAATAGCTCTGCTTTGCTGAAAATACAACCAGATCACCTTGATTGGAGTTTTGGATGTTTAGCCTAAACTATTCAATTATGTATATACAGATGGAACTCTTGGCTCTCACCCACAGATGGCTCCTAGGTTTGATTGTTTTACTAATTTATCTCTGATCACAACTTCTTTTCCAAGTTGGGAGAGTGACTTTAATAGCCTCTATTGCATGCCAAAAAAGTCACATTTTTATGTTTAAGAACTTAAAAAAGTGAAAACATTGAAATTTCTCTGCAGGAGTCCTTCATAATTTCTGTAAATCAAACGTAACCCAAAACAACACATTTCCTTATCAATATTATGCATGATTGAGTCAAGCAGTCACCTACTTGAGGATTTATGTATTCTACCATGCAGCTAGCCTTGCCACCACTGAGATGGATGACTGAAAGCCACAGGGGCGGTGCTCCCCCTCTGCTCACGATCAGATTTTCAGCAGCTGGAGTTGGGATTCTCTATAGCCATGGCTTTCTTACAGAGTTAATAAAAAACAATGAGGCAGGCACCAAAACTTAACTAATTAGTTAAAACCAGATGACTCAAAAAAAAAAAATATCGGAAAGGCTGGCACATTAAATTTCTTTTGGAAAGGGATGGAACCTAAATCAATACATAATATTGGATAAGACAGTTGCCTAATTAGCTATAAATTTTGGGGTAGGTGTATTTTGTGAATCAGCAAACATTTTACTGAGTATCTACAATGTGTCAAGAACTAGGCTAGATGTTGGGGAAATACAGACGAAAAACACAGTTCTACCCTTCAGGCTTACTCACCTATCCAGCACGTGGAGAGTCTTCAACACTCTTCCTCATGCCATAATTCAATACTCCTGTTATTGAAAAAACACAGTGCTAACGGGCACCAAGACACTCAGATCCTCAACTCCAGCTGCACTGACAATTCATTGCATGTATCATTTAACTGTTTGATTCTCTCTGCTGATGTCATGTGGAATTACTCCGGTATAAATTGTAGGCTTTTTAGAATCAGAGAGACCGGCTTTAAGATTCCAGTTGTCCTGGGAAAATTGCTTAGACAAGTGAGCTCAGTCACACAGGCCTGGGCTTGAATCCTATTTCAGTCACTTGTCACTGGGGTTATCTTGGTGAGTTCAATTCCTGTCTGCTTATTTCCTTATGTGTAAAAGGGGGGGAAATCATCTTCCATAGGACTGATGTAAGAAGTAAATGATGACATGCTTAGCACGGTGTCTAGAACATAGTGACCACACAGCAAATACCAATTATTATTATTTGATCATTAAATGATTTACTGTATTTTAAGCACTTAGCACAATTAAAATCAGTGCCTATTTTGGCAGCAGCCAATTCCACAGATGCCGTTTTGTTTTCAATATAGTTTTTAACAGAAATATTCAAGAGTGGAGCTGGCTGCCTCAGGACACAGTACTCTCTATCGCTGGAGATGACCAGATGGACATTCCTGGCTTTTGGTCAAGGCTGGGGAGGAGGGTTTCATGTACTCAGAAGACCTGGGGCAAGATGAGTGTTAAGCTTCTCCACTTTAGTTTTTCTCATTCGATGACTTGTGTTTATCTCTGGTTAGAAAATCTACTATTATTAACAGTAAGGTGACATACAAACTTGAAACAATTTTTATAAAGAGCCTATAAATTGGGAAATGAAAATTCAAGAATTTGTCCAATACTTTTTCTCCAGAAAAAGATAAGTCCATCCTCCTTCCTACTTGTCTTCTTCTAACAATTATAAGGAGAAGCACAAATCAAAGTCAGCTCTTTCATCTCAATATGAACTCTGATTTTCTTTTAAAATTTTTATGCCCTGTTCATTTTTTAATCTCGTGAAGCAAGAACCATGTTCTCTGTTGGCTCTGCTTCTGGTGATAATATTATGAACTAGGTCAGAAGTTAGTTAAAAAAAAAAAAAAGAAAAGGTCCATAGCTAAGAATCTCATTTCAAAAAAAATAAATAAATAACTTGGCCATGTTCCGTGTTCAAAATAAACTCTTCTCTATTCTGGGGCAATCATGAGATATTTCTGAGAAAAGTGCTGTCATGAATACTAGCCAAGGAAATGTACCATGGAGAGAATAAGGGTCAAGATCCTGACCACCTGACCATTACGACAATGACAAATCACTTTCCACTTGTTTCTCGATACCTCCAAACAAGTATTGTTAATGGGAATGAGGTCCTGGGTACTGGTCAAGGAAACATTATCAAGTTTGCTTTTACTGATACTTTTATCTGCGGCTTGAAAAGGGGGGGCCTTGGAATGGGGATGTTGGAATCCTCTTGAAAAGTGGCCTGTCTAGAAGAAGAAAAACATAAAAGGGAATAATAGTGGCATTATCTAGGACAAAAGGATGTGTTCTGGGACGCTGAAGGAAAGTGAGAGCAAAGAAAGGCTTGGTGCCCAGATAGGCTTGGGTTTGAACACACTCCTGGGCCCAGATGAGAAAGTGGTCAGGAAGACGATCCACAAAGAGCATGCCCTCTTGCAATACTGGGATCCTAAGTCCCACAGTGTTCCTTTCATGGGAGAAGAGGTTTGCTCTGCCCTTCTTCCAGACTCCTGGGCTTGTCACCCCTGCCAAATGCTGCCAGTGGGCACTGCCAGGACTTGGACACTCTTGGGCCGGTTCCCAAACAAGTGTGCTGAGGGGCAGAAGGAAAGAGCTCCATGACCAGATGGTCTTTCTGCTTTGCTAGGCAAGTTGTTTACTTTTGCATTTTAGTCTATGCAGAACTACTTCTGCAACTTGGTGAATCTCAGGGTGGGATTGTGGGATGCCTGCCATGAGATACATTGGTAAAGAAAAAGTTGTTTTGTTTGTTTGCGTTTTAACAGTGAGAGTTGCTTTTAATTAGAAAATGCAAAAAACAGGTGTCAAGAAGATAAGAAGGAAAGAAAGGATAAAGTAATGATTTTCAGCAGAGAGTGAGGAGAGATTGAGAAGTGAAATTGCACCTGGTCTCGAGACAGCCTTGGGGCTGGGAGCGGAAGTGAGCAAGTGGATCCCCTGGGTGGCATTGAGGGGCTCGGGCTCTGAACCAAGGAGAATGGGAAGGATGCCACAGACGGATGAACTTGAAGTCTGTGCACCAGTCATAAACCAAGCTGGGAAGACAAGATTGAGAAGACTTGCAGATAGGAAGTTTTCAAGGTCTGACTCTGGGAGGCAGGAGAATATCAAGAGGCAGAAGCCAAAGCATCATAAGACAAAAATAAACATATCTGGCACCAACCTCTAGGAGCTTAGTGATCTTTTTAAGGCAGGTCACTTGGAAAGGAGTTCTTGTCCAACATGGCCTGTTAGAATCACCGGAGAAGCTTAAAATAAAATACTTGGGATTTAATTGGTTGGGGAGGGGGCCTGGGTAGCGGTATCTTTTTTTTTTTTTTTTAAGTTTTCCAGATGATTCCAGTATGCAGCTAAGTTGAGAACCAGTGAAAAGGCTGAAGGAAAAATTCCTTCTCATCAGATTCTCAAACTCATTTCAAGGTGTACCTTGTTTCGCTGCACTTTGCAGACACGAATTTTTTTTTAACAAATTAAAGGTCTGTGGCATCTGTACGTTGAGCAAGTCTGTTGGAGCCATTTTCCAGGAGCATTTGCTTACTTCATGTCTCCGTGTCATTTTGGTGATTCTCACAATATTTTCAACTTTTTCATTATTATATTTGTTATGGTGATCTGTGATCAGTGATTATAACTAAGAACTCAGATGATGGTTAACATTGTTTAGCAATATATATATAATTAAGATATGCACATTTTCTTTAGACATAATGCTATTGCACACTTAATAAACTACAATATAGTGTAAACAGAACTTTTATATGAACTGGGAATTGAAAAAATTCACTTGACTCACTTTATTGCAATATTTCCTTTATTGGAGTGTCTGGAGCCCAATCCGCAATATCTCCGAGGTATGCCTGCATTTGCCAAGTACCTGGAGTTGGACAAAATACTCCATAATCAACCATTTAGGGGTTCTCGGTTTTCATTACAAAACCTCACTGTGGTTAATAGGCAGAAAGACACTCTGCTCACCAAAATATCCACGGGATTGGCTGTATGATGTACAGTAAGTATCAGGACCACAGAATGTCAATGTCACAGAGATCCCACATGCCAAGTGGAAGACCCACAGGAGCACGTGGGTTAGTCCAGAAAGTGTCCACACTTACGTTGGGTGGGAGTGGGGAGAAAGCGGGCTGCAGGTGGAGTGGAGTTTTCATACTTTGGAGCCACAGATTTGATTATGTGCCAGGCATGGCCACGTGCTTGTGGCACAAAGGGTGTCATTTAATGGACATGTTTGCTCACTCCATAGACATGCCAGGCATGTTCCCAGCCTCCCCTGCCACCGCGAGCTCTCTTTTTCCACGTGCCCGCCTCCTGTGTGTCCCTTCCAACCTGAGGGCTGCCTGAGTGAGCTGCTAGTGGACCCTCATTCCCTGCTCCCTACCGCCTTCACCTGCGGGTTCTCTCCTTTCCACAGCACTTATGGCTTCCTGCCATCTCTCTCTTTCCACATATATCATCAATCTATCATCTATCAGTCTACCTTCCTATCATCAATCATGTATCTATCACCTATCATCTGTGTATCTATCATCTATCACCCATCTATCTCTCTATCCAGATGATTGCTCGTCTGTCTTCCTTCTAGAATCTAAGCTCCCCTAGGGCAGTCCCCGCCTTCCCTCTGTCTGGCTGTCTGTCTCTCTTCCTCCCCACTGAACAATGTCTAACCATCCCTGACATTTAGTAAGTACAAAAAGATTTGGTACTACTACAGTAAGTTTATTATTATTATTTTGATTAATAGAAATATCTTTTGTGTTGTAAAGAAATGCTTTATTCTTTGTTTAATAAAAAGAAAACAAGACAGATAACGCAGGAAGGTGAAAAGAGGGAGAAGAGAAAAGAACTTTGGCAGGCTATGGATGACGTTGGTATCATCACAAAATCGGGTTTTTTTTAATTCCTGGAAAGATAAAGGCTCCATGTGTGCTTGCAAAGCTGAAGCTGGGTGATTTAGAACTTGTCATCTTCATTGCCCTCCCTTTAATTTAGTGTTCTTTTGTAATTTCTGACGGGGGCACCTGACAGGCACCTCCCTCAATTTATCCAGAGGAATGTGACATCCCAAGGTTAATGATGTGTCTTTAAAGCAGAAACCCATCCCCAGACTTGACTCAACAAAGCAAGAAGGGCGCTTGCTGCCTAGAAGAGTTACTGTGCCTCCCAGATCCTCACCAAGAGTTATTTGGATAATGAAGGGCACACAGAAGGCTGGGTCCCCTTTGCCAACAATGCCTGCAGGCCTTCTCAAATTCCTCGAGGTGTGTTGGCGCTAATGTCCCCATTCAGGATCTGCACACAAGCCTGTAAATTCTAAAATCCTTACTCAGCAGGAAAGCACATTATGTTATTTTTGCTCCCAATAGAAAAAAAAATTTACATTTTTACAAGATTTCCAGTCTTCTAGCACTACAATACTTAAATGAACTCTGCACATGGGATCAGAGGCTTTCCAGATGGTCAGAAGATGATTATGGTAGGCAAGGAGGAAGCAGAAAAGCCACAGAGGACTCGAAGAAAAAGGAAGTCAAGTTGACAAATGCGGTATGCTCCAGGCAGGATGCTGTGAAATCGCTGTATTTTCAAAGAGAGTAAGTACATCCTTACAGAGTCAGATCTTTGCACTCAAGCATTAAAATCTTTATCTGCGCCAAATGCATACAATGAAAAATAACATTTGACAGAGATGGCAACATGACCAACTTCGGGTTCACCCTCTCCTTCTCAGCTGGGCAATAGGTTGCAGACCTGTTTACTCGGGCCGCTCCGCCCCCCAACCCCCTTGCTATCAGGAGCTCTCAGAGCAAATCCAAGATCTGGGAATAAATCTAGATGATGTCAGACCAGGTAAGTCAAAAGCAAGATGGTTTCATTATAATCATCAAAGGCAGTACATTTCCATTAAAATGCTAATTCGCATGCGAAGCAAAAGCAATTCAAATTACTCTGCTAAAAACTAAGTAAGTGAATTTGTGAGTACATACTTAATGTGCTGATGTAACATTTATTAAGCATAAAGCTGGCAAACATCCTCCACATCAAGAAAGGCCTCCCAAATCCTCCATAAAACAACACAAGCTCTAGTTTTATTATTTTTCAGGCTCCTTTAGTGTTCTGAATTAACTTCCTTTGCACATCGACCTGCTCTAACTGGGGAACAGGAATCCAAGTGATGGCCTGCGGGCTCACTCCACATGGAGGAAAGTTCAGCCTGCTCGTGCTTTTTGAAAAAAATAACATATTTGAATCCTTTCACGCCAGCACGCATGAACTCTGGTTCTCTGCAAACCCCACCTCTTGCTGTAGCTTACACAGTTCCGCCCTCTGGGACTCAAGCAAAGCCTCTGGAGTAAACAGGGTGATACAGAGACCAACCCACAGAATACTCGTAGCACCTACACTTTGGGGAGCTGCTCCCCAACCTGCCAATCCTGCAGCTCTCAGACCTTACTGGGAACTCTTCAAATTACTGTGAGGACCAATTATAAGCCAGAACATCTTAACTGTGTTATAGTCACAGAGCATCTCAGATCAGAAATCAAATTACTGGGGCTCCTGGGTGGCTCAGTTGGTTAAGGGTCTGCCTGTGACTCAGGTTATGATCCCAGGGTCCTGGGATCGAGCCCCACATCGGGCTCTCTGCTCAGCAGAGAGCCTGCTTCTCCCTCTCCCTCTGCTGCTCCCCCTGCTTGTGCGCTCTCTCTCTCTCTCTCTGTCAAATAAATAAATAAAATCTTAAAAAAAAAGAAATCAAATTACCTATATTGTTCATGCCTTGCTTTTTTTTTATTATGTTATGTTAATCACCATACATTACATCATTAGTTTTTGATGTAGTGTTCCATGATTCATTGTTTGTTTATGACACCCAGTGCTCCATTCAATACGTGCCCTCTTTAATACCCATCACCAGGCTAACCCATCCCCCCTCCTCCCTCCCCTCTAGAACCCTCAGTTTGTTTCTCAGAGTCCATAGTCTCTCATGGTTCATCTCCCCCTCCGATTCCCCCCCTTCATTTTTCCCTTCCTACTATCGTCTTCTTTTTTCTTTTAACATATAATGTATTATTTGTTTCAGAGGTACAGGTATGTGATTCATCAGTCTTACACAATTCACAGCACTCACCATAGCACATACCCTCCCCAATGTCTATCAACCAGCCACCCATCCCTCCCAACCCCTACCACTCCAGCAACCCTCAGTTTGTTTCCTGAGATTAAGAATTCCTCATATCAGTGAGGTCATATGATACGTGTCTTTCTCTGATTGACTTATTTCGCTCAGCATAATACCCTCCAGTTCCAGCCACGTCATTGCAAATGGCAAGATTTCGGGGTTTTTTGATGGCTGCATAATATTCCATTGTATATATATACCACATCTTCTTTATCCATTCATCTGTCGATGGACATCTTGGCTCTTTCCATAGTTTGGCTATTGTGGACATTGCTGCTATAAACATTGGGGTGCACATACCCCTTCAGATCCCTACATTTGTATCTTTGGGGTAAATACCCAGTAGTGCAATTGCTGGGTCGTATGGTAGCTCTATTTTCAACTTTTTGAGGAACCTCCATACTGTTTTCCAGAGTGCATGCCTTGCTTTTTAAAACGTGTTTCCTGGAAAGAACTTTCACTGGTTTCCCAAAGTCAAAACTGTTAAATATTTGCAAACTAAAGAGAAGAGTGTGGTTTTTCAAAATTGTTCTTCCCTTTGCCAGAGACATGGGGTGATGTGGAGCCCTAAGGGCCAGGGATGGATTCCTGCCTGGGCAGCTATGCCCTGATTATGTGTGGATAAGTTACGTGATAGCCTAATCAAAGCAAGGAAGATATTACTTCTTTAAAGTTCCTGATATACACTGACATTAACTGAATGGTGGATCCTTCCTCATCTCATCTTCTGGCTTGGTAAAAAAACAACTAAAAAGTACTGCCCATTCTGTGCTTGAAATGTTGCACTATTTTTAAAAAATTAGCATTTGCTTATTATATTCTCTTTTGGTTATTAGATATCTCTCTCCACCTTTTATACAAGTTTTTAAAAAAACATGACTGCCCATAGCTCATTTGATTAATAAGTAATTTGGGGGTGAGTGAATCGAATTATCTTGTAACAATATAAATTAGATTTCTTTAGTATCTCTTGTTTCACACTTGAAATATGATGAGCTGCAATTTCTTGTGTTAGCATTTGAACAACACAGTGTTCTAACAATCTCTCCGTATTTGTTAGTAGTTTTTAATGGAGTTAACTCAGAATAATAAAACCCAAGACAGGAAATTTCAAATATACTGATTCCTTGAAAATGTTATCGTCAAAGATACACATTTCAATTTTAATAGGAGGCAAAAGGACCATCATCCTTAAAAGTACAAAGCAATGAGTTTCGTGTGCACTATAATTGTAATCAGCTGCTATGTGTGGTTCAGCGCACTTGGGATGTTAAATCTCCTCGATCCCAAAACGTTCTTACTCCAAGCTCTGAAGAATGCCTTCCCTCATATGAAAAACTCACTCTATTAAGGAATAAAGATGGAATCATGAATAGCCCACTCAAGAGGAAACCATTGGGAGTGCATGTTGTTTTGTACTAAAAACTATCATTTTGATTCTCTAGAGGACACAGACTTTTCTAGATAACCGATACCAACCCTTTGTGTGAAATAATTCTCCAGAAGAGATGCTGGAGGTACGCTTCCCACTCAAGGAGCAGTAAGAAACCAGTTTCTGCCTCTGAGGCTTCACAAGGTATTTGAGGTGTGAATAGAAAGCCAAAGACATGAATGTTTCTACACAACAAACCACCAGGCAACCAACAACCATGTCTTGAGTGAACAGCACTGGTAAGCCGCGAGTCCTGCTTTAAATAAACTTCCTGTCTTACTAGGTTTCTCTGTGGCCCTCAACTGTCTTTCTTTCATGTGCTTCTAAAATAAAACCCTCTCCTGCTTCTCTTCCTGCTCTCATTTCTTTCCAATTCTGTTCACTTGAATTTGTTTTCTGAAAACATTTAAAACTTGGTGTTGATGTGGGGGTGAGTCACGAGGCCTCTTTTTTATCTTTTTATCTTCCACCCTGTCTCAAGGGGATCATGTCCCTTTCAGCCACCGCTGACCCTCAACTCTTCACCACCACCCCAGACTTTTTCCTGAGGCCCCTGTCCACGAGTGAGCCCCAGTTTCTGGACCTCTTGACTGAGATGACCACAGACGCCACCATGTTCAAAACAGAGCTGCCTGCTCTGTCTGGGCACACAAGCCGTCCAAATGACAAACTGAAGAACATTTAGAAAATTCTCTCAGGTCCTAGATAGGCTCTCTTCCAAAATTCTCTGAAATTTATCCCCTTATTTTACATGTTCACTGGAACTACCTTAGATGAAGGGGACCTAGCATATGCTGTGTGATTCCTACCAGTCCCTGTGGGGAGATTCTTGAATCCTCTAAACCCCATGCCAGAATCTCAGGGAGCACAAAGCCTGAGTAACTTCTCCGGGTGATGCCTGTATGCCTCCAAACACATGAGGTGCTTGACATATGTTATCTCAATCAACCCTGACTGAGACCCAATGAGGCAGGTACCACTTTTTTTTTTAAGATTTTATTTATTTGAGAGTGACAGAGCACAAGCAGGGGGAGGGGCAAAGGGAGAGGGAGAAGCAGACTCCCCGCTGAGCAGGGAGTCCAATGTGGGGCTCGATCCCAGGACTCTGGGATCGTGACCTGAGTGGAAGGCAGACTGAGCCACCCAGGCACCCAGAGGCAGGTACCACTTTCAAGCCCATTTATAGAAGGTAAAACCTCGGCCTCAGAGATGCTAAGTAACTTGGCTAAGATGAGTCAGCTCCTAAGTGACAGAGCTGAGATTCAATGTTCATCTGACCCCAAATCCATGCTCTTCTGAGTTCCCTGCCACTCACTCTCCATTTGCTCCCCCCCAAGGCATCCACAGTTCCCAGACTCTCAGCTGCTTAAATTTTAAGAGGATTTTTTTTTTTTTTAAATGCAGGTTCCTAAGCCAAACCTACAGAAATTCTCATTGTATAGGATTAGATTCAAACCCAGGAATGAACATTTTAACAAGCACCCCAGGGGATCCTACAACAGGCATCTAGGATTATGGTTTGAGTAAGACCTGCTTAGCTCATCACACACATTATTATTTTTCCACGATATGCAAATAGCATCCTGTCAGTTTTCACAATGAAGTCCCAGTTGTTGCATGGGGTGCGTCTGACCTTCCCGTGGGGTCACAGCCTGGTTAGTCTCAGCCCCTGCCGCTCCCTCTCACACTCTGTTCTCCAGCCACACAGAACCAAGGATTTTGGAGGTCATGTTAGATGATTTCACTTTACTGATGGGAAAATAGAAACCCAGAAGAATTGAGTGGCTTTCCCAAGTTTACTCAGAGAGTTCAGTGGAGACTGAAGATTTTCTTTCCCTGGTCTAATTCCTCTTTTGCTATCCCATAACATTGTTTTTTCTTCTTTTTCCTCCATTTCACGTCTTCTCTAGGAATTAACACTTATTTGAGTACCTCTGGAGGAGGCACTGGGCCAGATAATGTTAGCTCTCCACTGCACTTCCTCACCCCCTCCATCATCCGCCCTTGGGCATCTGACACGCATGGGCACTGTGCCCGCCGCCAGACCTGTGAGCATTCATCAGAGCTCCCCATCTCAACAAGCTTAGAGTCTAGAAGAGAAGACACATAAATGTGTAGTGATTAAGGCATGGGTTACCAGCCTAGCCAAATGGATACCCCATGACATCCCTGGGACTAAATGTGGAATGAAAATTTAGTGATAACATATACAAAGGACAAATGTCACTGCTCCTTTCTTTACCAAATTGGTAATAGGGACCAAAAGGGCAGTCAGGAAAAAAAAAAATAATAAAGCACACACTTGAGATGTCTTATCCTAACTCAACTGTCATAGGATTGCCAAAACAATAGTACCCTGTAAAGGGGCCCTATTAATATCCCCTTACTGCCAAGGCAGAATAAAAACCGAGATCTCTAAGACTGTAATTATTAATGCCTGAATCTGAAAATGGACACAGCAGACACGAAACAACATAATCAACCTTTACTGTCATACCTCCAGGCTGGACTGATTTACACAGAAGTTGAGAGTGTCTTAGATTCTTAAAACATCCATTGACTCAACTTCCATTAATTATCTTAAGCCAAAGTCCAAACTCAATACATGGAATCTGGTGTAATCCTTCTGGACTCTAGAACACCCTGTGTTCAAACGAGGAGGAGGAGGGGAATCTCCCTCTTAGCTGTGGCTCTTAACCGACCCCCCCTTTTTTAAATACAAAACTAAACTCACAAACCCTTTATAAAGGCTCAGCTCAACACTGTGGACTGAATTAGACAGAAGTCCTTATAGTTCACTTATCTAAGGGGAAATTTCAGTGACTTCAAGATGCTAATTTTGTGAAATAAGCCTCCCCTGGAGATTGGTTAAATGAGTGGGAAACGAATACTTGCTGCTCACCAGTAGATTGCAAGTACACTCAGGGCAGTCAGCTGTGGGTGCTGCGGCAGTACCCGGCATGGTAACTCACAGGGACCTGGGTGGCCAGGGAAGACCTCCTTCAGGCAGGGTGGCCTCAAGGAGACCCAAGAGGAAGAGACAAAAGGCAGGTTGTGCCCAGGAAAGGAAGCGACAGGCAGGTGGGCTCAGGCCTGGGACAGTGTGGTGTTTTTAGGGCCCAGGAAGACCTCTGGACTGACCACAACATAGGATGGAAATTGGGAAAGGAGAGGATGTCCAGACATGGCACAATCTCACGAGTGTCAGAACTTTGTGCAGAACAAAACAGAGCAACTCCCTCCAGTTCAAAGCAAAGCCAGTCTCTATTTCGCGCAGAAAAACAATCTCCTGACCCAAGCCTTCAGAAAAATTTTGGGCTAAAAAATGCATTGCAAGGGTTTATACCTTAAAGCCTTGCAGAATTCAGAAAGAGGGTTTTTTTTTTTTTTTTTTGAGGAGTGAAACCAGTGGGGAAGTTTCGACAGTCAGCACTGTGTTCCCTGAAAAGTGCAGCTTCTCTGTGGGAAGTCTGTGGTGCATCCTGGGGAAGCATGCTGAGGCCTCAGAACCAGGGTCTCTGGGAGGAAGAGGACAGGAGTGGACCAGGGTCTGGCTAGGGGAAGCTTCTCAGCGGGAGGTCCAGAGAGAAGCCCAGAGCTGTGCACTGGGACATAGCTTCAAGCGGGCAAGCTTTGTGAGGGGTGCAATGACTCAGAACCCACATGTTCCTGGGGCTCATTTCTGGGACACAAGATACTTAGCCTGCTGGAATCTTACCCTGAACATTTCCACCCCATCCCAGCAGGTTCCAGAAATGAAGGGAGGTCTGCATCAACAGCTGAGCCTTGTGATGGAAGGTGCTCAAACTATTGGGTAAAAACAAGGGCCAAGAATGGACGCAGAGGCTGAGAGTTGGGTGTGGGCTGCAGAAACTCAGTGGGTGATGCTCGTTGTCCTTACTGTGGAGGCACGTGCTGACGGACAACATACACCAATGTCACAGCACTGCTCCCCCACGTTGGTGGGCAGCCCTCACCACAGCAGCCCTGGCTTGGCCCTCAGAGCATCAAAACAAGGAAAGAGTCAGACAGCTCTGAATTTGAACTTAGTGTGACTCTTTCATAACTTGAACCCATCATTTCACCTGTAAAATAAGGACAATAATATCTGCTTTATTGTAAGAATCAGCGAGATAATATTAGGTAACATTCAGAATAGCTGGCATATTATAGGCACACAGGAAGAGACAGTTGCCACAATAAAGCCACATAATATTTAAAAAGTGGTCACCTGGGACAGGTCATAGCCCACCGCTGCCCGAAGTCCAGTTCTAGACTCATTATTCGAGAAGCACTTCCTACCAGGGTAACGTGATGATGAGATGAAAATGTAATAGCTCACTCTGCCTACCCCCCCACCAGTAAATAGCATCACTGAGAACAGAATGCTAAAGACAAGAAAGCATTTTCGGGGCGCCTGGGTGGCTCAGTCGGTTAAGCATCGGACTCTTGATTTCTGCTCAGGTTGTGATCTCAGGGTCCTGGGATCAAGCCCCAAGTCTGCTTGACTGTCTCCTTCTGCTCCTCCCCCCACTTGAGCGTGCTCTCTCTCAAATAAATACATAAATAAATAAAAATCTTAAAAAAAAAAAGAAAGCATTGGAGGCTGCTGGGAAGATGGCAGAGTAGGACGACCCCGGGCTCACCTCTTGCCGCATGGCCGCCTAGAGAACACCCACACTGGCAGAGATAACCCAGAAAGCAGCCTGAAAACTGGCAGAATAGACTCTCTGCAGCCTGACATAGACAAGAGGCCACAGCGAAGCAGATCCACTGCCTCCGATCACTCTTGGCAAGATCCCATCAAAGCAGTGCCACAAGCCTGACAGTGTGTGCACAGCCCAGTCAAGGGCCAACACCACTCCAAAGTGAGTCCTGCCCCAGGGAGATGGGAAGATAACCACACACCAGTCTGACTATGACCCCAGCAGTGGGCTGGGGGCAGGAAGCTCGTCTGACTTCAGGCCCCACCCACCAACAAAAGCTTCTCAGGGAACAACACAGGGAGAGTGCCTGCGGTTTGGTGTTATTTCATCTCTGGCAAACACCTGGTCTGACTCAACTCAAGGCCAAGGCGGCCCCGGAGTGGCCCACTAACACTACATGCACCAGACTCTGCCCACAACAGGCAGAGAGCCATCGCAGGCTGGACTGAAGGCAAACACAGCTCCACCACAATGGAAGTACACCCCTGTAGCGACACACATAGGAGACAGCCCCTGAAGCACCATTTTCTGGTGAAAAGGAGACGTTGCGCTGCAGGACCTCTTCTTCATAAAGCCACTACTTTCAAGTGCGGGAGAGGTAGCTGACTTTCCTAACAGAGAAACAAACACAGCAACAGACAGAATGAAAGAGACTGAGGAATACGTCCCAAATGAAAGAGTGGAACAAAATCAGAGCAGGAGACCTAGGCAAAACAGAGACAAGTAATATGTTTGATAGAGAATTTAAAGTAAAGCTCATAAAGATACTCATTGGACTTGAGAAAAGAGTGCAGAACCTCCATGAGACCCTCCACCAAGAGATAGGAGATGTAAAAAAGAACCAGTTAGAGCTATTGGACTCACTAAATGGAAATAAAAATAGACTACCTGGAATAAATAGCAGACAAGAGGAAGTAGAAGAATGGATCAGCCACCTGGAGGACAGAGTAATGGAAAGTAATCAAGCTGAGCAGATGAGAGGGGGAAAATTATACAAAATGAGAATAGACCCAGAGAACTCAGCGACACCATCAAGCATAATAACAGCCGTATGACAGGGATCCCAGAAGGAGAAGAGCAAGAAAAGGGGGCAGAAGATTTGGCTGAAGAAATAATATCTAAAAACTTCCTGAATCTGGGGAAGGAAAGAGAAATCCAGATCCAGGAGGCACAGAGAGCCCCCAACAAAACCAACCCAAAGAGGTCTGCACCAAGACACAAAGTAAATAAGATGGCCAAAAGTAATGATAAAGAGAGAATTTTAGGGGCACCTGGGTGGCTCAGTCATTAAGCATCTGCCTTCAGCTCAGGTCATGATCCCAGGGTCCTGGGATCAAGTCCCACATCGGGCTCCCTGCTTGGCAGGAAGTCTGCTTCTCCCTCTTCCACTCCTCCTGCTTGTGTTCCTGCTCTTGCTATCTCTCTCTGTCAAATAAATAAAATCTTAAAAAAAGAGAGAGAGAGAATTTTAAAAGCAGCAAGAGAAAGGAAAGCAGTGACATACAAGGGAAACCCCATATGGTTACCATTGGGTTTTTCAGCAGAAACTCTGCAGGCCCAAAGGGAGTGGCATGATTAATTCCAACTACTAAAAGGAAAAAATCAAGGCTTTCATTTAGAATAGAAGGAGAGATAGAGTTTCCCAGAAAATCAAAAGTTAAAAGCAAAACCAGCCACGTCCTGTCATACATGATGCCATCGGCCTGTGGGTCCCAAATTCACAGTCCAGCCACCCTCCTGCCCGAGTCAGCATGCACAGCCTACCACCTGCTCAATGCCAAGTCAACACGCCTTCACCTCAGATTGCCAAGGGCTCAAACTGACACTGTTCCCCTCAAATTCCAGCCCCTGTGCTCAAGTTTGTGCACAAAAGTGGGCATAATTATAACAGCAGAATGAAGCAACCCAAACAGTAACACTATTTCTGTGGAATATAGAATGGATAAAAGGAGTGTGCTAGGCTGAGAACATCTCCAACAAGCACATCAAAGAACAATACATACAGCATGATTCTGGTTAGTAAAAAACAGAGCTGGGAAGAATAAAACAAGATGAAATCATAGAGGGAGACAAACCATAAGAGACCCTTGAGCACAGGAAAGAGACTGAAGGTTGCTGAAGGGAAGGTGGGTGGGGGCGATGGGGTAACTGGGTGATGGGCATGAAGGAGGGCACATGATGGACTGAGCACTGGGTGTTCTATGCAACTGATGAATCACTGAACTCTATCTCTGAAAATAATAATACACTATATGTTAATTAATTGAATTTAAATAATAAAAGGAACCCCCCCAAAGAAAGCATTTGCATAAAAGCTAGATAACAAAATATCCCAGCCTACAATATTTCTAAGAGTGCTCAGAATAAAGTACTTCATTTATAATATGGGACAAGCAAGGCTCATCTCATGTAGGAAATGTCACAGTTATTGAAGCAAAAAGATCACAGTGGAAGTTCACCTTCTGGAGGCACAAATGATCCATTTTCAGTGTTCTGTAAAACACATTAATAATTACCTGTGACTATTTCCTACAACCTGATATTTCTAGATCGATAGAAAAGAAAGGTTCAAAAATCTCATTATACCTCTCTGATAAAACAGATTTTCTGTGTGTGATGTCATTTATTGTGTTACTATTACTCTTACTATGACGAGTATTGTACTGGTCTCAGATATTTTGCTATGTTTTACTGGTTCCTCTATCAAGCTGTACTTTTCCCACTCTGTTATACAAACGACATGAACAGCCAAGTCACAGATGAAGAAGTAGATTTGGTTCATAAACATGGCTAAAGATTTTCAACCTTACTCATGATTTTCTTAAAAAAAAAAAAAAACAATAAAATACCACTTTCTGCCTTTATCAAATTGGCAAAGATAAAGGATTTGATCATCTACAATCAAGTAGTATTGTATTCTTCAAGTATTGAAGAAAACAAGTAGTATTAACATCTTACTGATACAGACCCCCTGGAATACAATTTGTACTATTTATCTGAATTTAAAGTGCATTTACCCTTTGACCTAGCAATTCCATTTCTAGGAATTTCAAGTATTCTCCTACATATCCCTAAAGGTATGTATGTAAGGGTATTCACTGTGGCATTGTCTGTTCCAATAACAACAAAACCCTCAAAGACCATAAATGTCCTTCAAATCAATAAAGGACTGACAAATTATATTACATCTATACGATGAGTGTTATGCAGCCATCTATCTATCTACTTTTTCTTTACATTTACTTATTTCAGCAATCTCTACACCCAATGTGAGGTTTGAACTCACAACCCCAAGATCAAGGGCTGCACACTCTACTGACTGAGCCAGCCAGGAACCCCAGATCTATGCATTTGAATAGGTAAAGATGTCCAGAAAAAAAGTTGTTTCAGATGCAAAACCATGTCTGTATGCTGCCATTTGTTAGAAAAAAGGGGACAGATATACAGACATATACACTACTTACACATATATATACAAATTTATACATATATATACACACGCATACATAAAATCATATTTCTGGAAGGATATACAAAAATGCGTTAGCTGTGTTTGTCTCTGGGCAAGGAGATCCAGGGTCTGCAATGGGAGATTATTTCACTGTAAGACTCCACATTTGTATATTTTTTTGTCATCTGTATATATCAGATTTTCAATTGCATAAACAGTTAGTTGTTTAAAGAGGCAAAGATCTAATGGAATAACTTGGAAATATGGGTGCAATAAAACAAGCAACACTGACTGAGGGAAATCTAAGTTGATGAGCTTTGCAGATGAAACTTAAGGGACAAGATCTCCAACCTGTGCAAGTCTCTCCCTTTTAGTCAAACAAGCTACACATTTTAATTCATTTATTTTGTGTAAAATTCTGTGGGGTATGTACTATTATCACCACCATCATTTTATCTGGCCCAGCAGGTGGCCGACCTGAGACACCCCGCCAGGTGTCCGGGATGCCAAGCCCAAAGCGTGTGCGTGGGTGTCACATGGACACCGCACCTTGAACTCCACTGCCTGTCGAGGGCCAGGGCTCCAAAACCTCCCAATGGCTTGAGATGCCTTCAACATACTACAATTTCTGTTTTAGTAAAAGCAAAAACTCACAAGGCTGTGGTTTATATATATATATATATATATATATATATATATATATATATATATATATATATAAATGACATTTCTGGCCCAGGATGCTATCTGTGTCTGTGAGTGTAACTCAGAAAATAAGCAGATGATGTAACAGCTCACTTAGTAAGGCACTTTGCCATCCTGCACTCAAGCACTGACTTACTTCACGACAGCATGGAAGGAGAGTTGTCAGTTTTAAAATGAGATGCTGGAGCTTCATTGAGGTGACTACCTCTGCAGAAGGGGCAGGAATGGGGTGACCCCAGTCCTCGGAGCCTAAGTTCAGTGCTCCAGACACATCGCCACATCGAGCATGAGTCAAATCTGAAAACCAGCTTCAGACTCAAAATTTCATTGCACAACCTTATACTGCTAGCAGCCATGTCTTTCAGGCTCACCCTTCTAGGTTTTTCCTCTGAAAACATGACCCCATTCTTAAGCGCTGCATTCCCAATCTGCAAGCTGTCCTAAATATCAAAAGTTCCTATGACTTTGGAAGTTGAGTTCCAGTGAATTCTTGAACAGATTTTTCTGGCAACTTCTCTAATTAAAAGTTCTGATTCCAAAGTTTTTCCAATTACAGGTCTATAAGCAAAATACATGAATATCTGCCAAGCATCTCTACCTAGGTTTTCTTTTTATTTTTCTCCTCACTCCCTTGGCCAATGTTTCTCTCCCCTTGGGTAAGGGTTGGGCTATCCATGGCTACCTGTGGGAAAGACAGCTGTGTTTTCTGTCCCCAAGGCTATTCATGATTATCAAATATGGCTGTACCTACAAGGGTTCAGTGAACTTCTTGAAACATATATATCACATTCAAATAATCTTCTTGGAGAACAAACCTGGCAACAGGAAATGTCAACATCATTAATCATATATTAAGCTTCATTATAATTAAAATTTTGAAATGATTAGCCTCAGCTTCTTCCCCAAGTGGTAATTATAGACCATCAGCAAGTATCATACTCTCTTAAGTGTCTTCCTTTAAACATTAGATGCTAAAGATAAAAGATTATTTTAAAAATAATCTTTGAGATTTTAAGGTATAGGCATATAAATGGCACTTTCAGGGTGTTGGGCTATCAGTTCTCTCATGATTCAAGAAACTTGCATTTTTATTTGACTCAATGGTGAAACTAAGATGTTACTATGTGCTATTTCATTTGAAAGTAGAGTTCAGAAGAACAAAATTATCTGTATTTAAAAATCTGAGGACTTCTATTTTCCTTCATTTAAAATCATTTATCTTCCATTTCCAATTATTATTAAAAGTTGTTTATTCATAATGATGTACTATACAGGGGCTAACTGAACATAATTAAAAAAAGTTGTTTATTCAATGCTAGCTGGAAAAAAAATTATGTGTTATATAATTCTGTTTATTTTAGCAATTCTCCAGGTTTCTTCTTCTAACTCATTTCCATGCAATGGGTCTTTAGGTATGTAATGTATAAACTTCCATCTCTCCTTTCATAATCCTTAGTCATTTCCTCCAAGAGAATTCCACCATGAAGGGATAATAAATTAATCTAGATAATACATACTATCTCAATGAACAGTATTACTTCTGTATTTTGTACTTGTGTTTACACAGAAATTATTGTCCATTAGAAAAGAGTACCTGTTTAGTCCTCATGGGTGAGCCACTAAGATGCAAAGAGAAAAACAGATGGGGTCCCCAGTTCTTAGGGGGTTTTTGATCTCATGGAGGAGACAATGGAGACAGAAGTGCTGGTAACACCAACAGAAGGCCCAAGCTGCCATTACAGAAATGAAATGGTCTCAGTTTTGGAAAGTGGACGAAGGAGTGAGAAATCAAAGCAGGTGGGGTACCCCTGCTCATGTCCCTGGGAGAATGTGACTGCCCTGATATGATGCATAGAGGCTCAACGCAGAAAGAAAGCAACATGTAATGAGCGCCTAACCAAGACCAAGCAGGGTTCCAGAACTCTACACTAACACTGTACTGGTAGAAAGAGCTGGGCCAGTGGATGCACAAAGAGAAAAGATGAGAAAAGAAAGAAACCATGGCCTGAGCTAGGGATTTGGGCATCACTTACAAGAGGCAGAGGTGAAATCACAGGAATGGGTTAGAAATTGCCAGAGTGGAGAGTGGGAGAAGAGACAGAAGATTTGCATAACCCATATTAAGTATTGCCTGACTGAGGAAACGGGCAGTGCAAAGGGTATGAGAGACTGAATATACAAATGGGCAAAGGCCAGACCATGTATCTAGAACCTCAGACTCTGCCCACAACCTGCAGTAACCTGGCCAAGACGCCGATCTCTCACCTACGACAAGCAGCCAGGGAAGTCAGCCTGCTGTAAGTCATGCCAGCAGGAAGGCAGGACACTATCTCCAGTAACAACCCAGACCACCAAACAGTAACTTCTATAACCAAGATATGGGACTTGATTAATAACGGGACAGCTTCTCTAATTTTTTGCCTCCAATTTAGGACCAACTGGGGAGAGTCAAGCATGCTCCCCCACCCAATCCCATAGGATGCCCTGCTTTGAGTTAGCCCCCCTCCACTTCCCCTTCCCCCTCCACTTCAGGGCACACCTGAAGCCTTCCCCATCCCACTACAATGCTCCCCCACTCCTCTGCCTGATTCTGAGTCTCTGAACGGAAGCAACAGTGGCTGATGCTCTTGCTAACAGCAAGCTCCGAACAAACAGCCTTTGCTTTGCTCATTGGTCTTCATTTATTTCCACAGGACTATGCACAGAGACAGAGAGGTTCGCTTGGAGAGTATAAGAGAAAACCTCTTCCTGAGTAAAAATGCGAGGTGGGAAGGATGAATGAAGACAATCACAGTCTGAACTGAAAGAGGGCTGAAGGAGTTCTACCAGGTGGATGCCATCTTCCCATGGAATAACCTCTGATCAGTGACTCGGGAGAAGGCAGGCCAGGGCTGCAGGAAAGACAGAGGAGTGCAGAACTGAAAGCAGGCAATATGGAGCCAACCAGAAATGGGTGACATGCTCACTTCTGTCTAACGGAGTGGGCTACACAGAGCGCCATCTTCTTTTTCTTCAGATCCTGCAAGATCCAGTAAGAAAGGGGCACCTGGGTAGCTCAGTCAGTTGAGCATCTGACTCTTGATTTTGGTTCAGGTCATGATCTCAGGGTGGCGAGATTGAGTACCACATCAGGCTCCCCACTCAGCGGGGAGTCTGCTCGGGGACACTCCCTCTCCCACTGCCCCTCCCCCCACTTGTGCACATACTCTCTTTCTCTCTCTGTCTCAAATAAGTAAATAAATCTTAAAAAAAAAAAAATTCGGTAAGAAATGGATACCAGCGCTATAAAAGGAAGAGCACATCAAGAAAATTATAAAGGAACTAGGTTCGTTTTGTGTTCATATGGACAAACTGGGGAAGGATGTAAAACAAAAGCTCTAGAGCCAGTTTCTGCCAGTTTCTTCTACCTTTCAACATCTTTGTTGGGTTGGTACATTGGAAATCTATTTGTAGGACCAAGTGCTCTAGGTTTTTTCAATTCTTTGGTGTTCCCTTCAGATGCAGGGGTAGATTAAAGTTTCTCTTCCTCTTTAGACAGTCAGGAAAGTGCTCAAATACTGAAGTCAAAAACCAAATGGACCCTTCTAAATCTGGGAGCAACACTCTAATTTAAAAACATGGTTGGGTTTGTCAGCATAAAGCACAATAGATCAAAGTTAATGTACATAAAGGGAAAAACTTATAGTTTAAGAAAAGATTGGAAAATGGATAATGAAGTCTTCCTTACTTTGGAGCAAAATATGATGAAACTTTAAAGGGGCTGTAAACACCTGCATGAACTCATGCCTCTTCATAAAAAGAACAACAGCCAACATTTACTGAGCATTTATTATATGACAGATGCTATTGTATGAAAGCATTAACATGTTTAGTCCTTCTAGAAGCCTTTCAGGTAAGACTTGTCTTTATTGTACAGACAAAAAAAAAAGTGGTACAGTAAAATCAAGAAACTTGCTCAAGACTGCAAATCTCCTAAATGGTAAAGCCAGACTCGAACCCAGGTAATTTGGCCCCATGGTCCATATTCTTGTGTCCATAATATGAAAAGGAGGGAAAGAAGGAGGGACACTGTTCAGTCATAAAGGTAATTTAAAGAACCTTTCCTCTGGTGTCATCTTATCTATCACCAACACCCTTGTGGGACAATCTAATGACACCCTAGAACTTAGATTCTGTTTTTTAATAGAATTCTTCGTGAAAAGGAACCAGAGTTCATTGGAGAGTAGATAATACCCTGTCCCA